>NW_027269326.1:705000-1407905 GCF_023055355.1 Agelaius tricolor
ACTTATCCCACACCACCACTTTGACTGTCAACACCAACCCCAACATCAGCATCAAGTCGGAGCCCGTGTCGCCCAACCGCGAGAGGAACACTGCCACCCCGCTCAGCACCTTCCCCCACCCGCCCCGCCACGAGCCCACGGGCCGCTCGCCCGTCGACAGCCTCAGCAGCAACACCAGCTCCTACGAGGGCAGCAGCGAGCGCGACGACCCCGCCCGCCCCGATTTTGGCTCCTCCCTGGGTCTCCTGCGAGCCAGCGGCGAGGCCGAGGGGGAGAGCCCCTCCGTAAAGCGCATGCGGTTGGATACCTGGGTCACATAACCGGCACCCCTGCGAGCTCCAGAGGGGCTGGGAAGGGCCAGGGGGAGGGTAAAAACGGGTGATGGGCATGGGGCTGGGGTGGGGTGTGTGTAGGGAGGGGGGGGAAGTTATCATAAAACTGCCTGAGAAATAGCTTTAGGGTTTTGTAGGCATTCATTCTAGCACAGCAGCAGGGACGCATGCAGGGCATCCGGCCAGGGCTGGGGGCAATGGGGGCTGCAGGGGGGGATCTGTGTCCTCACCAAGCCCAGGGGTGCTGCCCTGAGGACCAGCAGGACCCTCTGGGAGGTGGGATCCTAGCCCTAAGGCAGAGCACCTGCAGCAGGATGGGCTCTGGGGGGAGATGGGGCACAGAGCACCCCAAAATGCACCTTCCTGGCCATTCCAGGCTCCCTGTGCAGGGAGGGACAGGTCAGACACGAGGCAGCTCTCTGGAAGCTTGAAGGGCTTTGGTAGGCACAGGTTTTCCTCCAAAAGGGTTTTCCTTCAGAAGAGTTTTCCTCCAAAAGGGTTTTCCTTCAGAAGGGTTTTCCTCCAGAAGAGTTTTCCTTCAGAAGGGTTTTCCTTCAGAAGGGTTTTCCTCCAGAATGGTTTTCCTTCAGAAGAGTTTTCCTCCAGAAGGGTTTTCCTTCAGAAAAAAAGAGTTTTCCTCCAAAAGGGTTTTCCTTCAGAAGGGTTTTCCTGCACCAGCTGGGCAGGGAGGTGGAGAGCAGCTCAGGGATGCAGCCACATCCTCAGCCTGCTTCAGGGAAGCTGCATCAGGAGGAGGAAGAGGCAGATTTTTAAGGCTTAGTCCCATTTGCATGACAGTCCCATTTCCTACCTGAGCAGGGAACTCCACTGTTCCTCACCAGGGTCACTGGAACACTGGAGCTCCTGCTTCCCTCAGCTCCACCTGAGCACAGCAGGTGTGTGGAGAGGGGAATCTTAGTGCTGGTTTGGAGAGAAAATTGTGGGTTCTAGCAAACAAAGTCCATAAAAACATTTTGGAAATGTTGCACGTGGGCCAAAGCTTTAAATCAGGAAAATGGGAAGAAATTATTTTTTTTGCTGAAAGATGCAACTGAAGTAATGATCCTAAAATGAGATTTTGCCTGAAGGTTTCTAGGCCTCTAAAGGCAACAGTGAGCTGTGCAGAAAATCTCCTTGAGCAGTGATTTGGTGGAAGGAAGAAGGAAAAACCCAGGGATTTCCTCATGTTGCCACTTGCTCTGGCAGTTTCCCAGGGATGGGTGGCAGTGCCCTGATCCCAAAATGCATCAACCTGCTCATGGCTGGGGGGTTTGGAGGAGAAGGGGCCGTTCCTGGCTGGCACAGCCATTAGGGATGGGCTTTCTCCCTGCAGGTGCTGGTGCCCCCTCCCAGCCCCATCACCCCAGGGCTGGCAGTCCCAAACTGGCACAAAACCTGCCCCATGCCACCTTTGCCAGCTGGAGCTTGGCCAGCCTTGGGGGGCTGTGGAGGAGCTGGGGGTTCCTGGGCTTCAGCTGGGCCCTGAGGCAGAGCAAAGGGAGAGGAGCTGAGTCAGGGTGGGGTTTATTCCCCCCTCCTGGATCCCTCTGCCAGCTGTCAGCAGCCAGCTCAGCCTTGGAATGGGGCAGATGGCATAAAAGCCTCCTAGAATGAGGGCAAAACCAAATTTACGGGGTTTTACAAACTTTTTCCCAGCCAAAAAGTTTCTAAATTGGAAAAAACAAGGCAAAAACAAACAAAAAAAAAAAAGCAAAAAAAAAAGCTGATGATTATTGTGGAGTGAATAGGGCAGCCTAAAGGGAGTGGTTGGAGGAGAGGAAATCCTTCAGAAGCTGGGTGAAGATGAGGAGCTGGTTTTGTGGGTCAGGGTGGGTGGTGGGGGCTCAGCAGTGCCGGCGTTCTGGGTACCCTCAGCACCATCCCTGCTCGTGGATCAAGGCATGGAGAGAGAGAGAGAGATCAAGGCAAGGTGCCAGACAAAACCCTCCCCTGCACACCTCGGAAAGACCAAACTTCTGCCACAAGTGACAGCTTTGTTCTTCTCCAGCCATCAATCTGCAATTCTCTCTCTCCTGTTCCGTGCTCTGGGTGGGGGCAAGAGGAGCAAGGACCCCTGGCAGGTTTTGTGCAGCTGAACCCCCCCGTGCCCCCTCCCCAGCCACACCCAGCGGGTGCCAGGGACACGCTCGGCTCTCACCTCTGCAATGCCAGCACCAGGAGCAGATCTTCCTCCCTCCCTCATCCCTGCCAAGCCCTTGGGGAAGCAGAGAGCTGCTGTGGACCGTGGTCTTCCTCGCCCGCCCCGCCGGACGTAGCTGGACGCGCACCTGAGCTCTTTGCACGGCCTTGCTTTGGAAATTAGGCGGGATAATGACGTCTCATCGCTCTCGTTTTTTTCTTTTTTTTTTTGTATTTTATTTTGGTTTTTTTTTTTGTCTTCGCAAAAAATAAACTCAACCCAAGGAACCCCACGGGAGCAGCGTGGCAGGAGGGCCCAGCTGGCTCAGAGACCCCGGAGAGGAGGCAGCAGTGGAGACCCCCCCCAGCACTCGACGCCGTCGGTGCGGAGCGACCCTCAGGAGGGGGGAAAAAAACCAAAAAAAACCCATTTTTGCTCATTGACTTCACGCCCTGACTCCCGAGTTCACCCTTCTGCCTGGAAGCTGAGAGGCTGGAACCACGAAATGCAAGAGACAAACGCTGGGTTGGGCAGATGCAGGGTCAGATCTGCCTGGCTGGATCTGCAGCTGCAGCACTCGACGCTCCCTGGGCTGTGCCACGGGCGAGGATGGCTCTGGGCTGGTGCCAGGGCAAGGATGGCTCTGGTGCCAGGGCAAGGATGGCTCTGGTGCCAGGGGAAGTTCCAGCTCTGGGCTGGTGCCATGGGCAGGTGCAGCTCTGGGCTGGTGCCATGGTGCCATGGGCAGGTGCAGCTCTGGGCTGGTGCCATGGTGCCATGGGCAGGTGCAGCTCTGGGTTGGTACCTCCAGCTGTGCCAGGGGCAGGTACAGCTCTGGGCTGGTGCCATGGTGCCATGGGCAGGTACAGCTCGGGGTTGGTACCTACAGCTCTGGGCTGTGCCATGGGCAAGTACAGCCCTGGGTTGGTACCAGGGGCAGGTCCAGCCCTGGGTTGGTGCCAGGGGCAGGTCCAGCTCTGGGCTGGTGCCAGGGGCAGGTACAGCTCTGGTGCCACTGGCAGGTCCAGCCCTGGGTTGGTGCCAGGGGCAGGTCCAGCTCTGGGTTGGTGCCATGGGCATGTCCAGCTCTGGGCTGTGCCAGGGGCAGGTCCAGCTCTGGGCTGGTACCAGGGGCAGGTACAGCTCTGGGCTGTGCCATGGGCAAGTACAGCCCTGGGTTGGTACCAGGGGCAGGTCCAGCTCTGGGCTGGTACCTACAGCTCTGGGTTGGTGCCATGGGCAGGTACAGCCCTGGGTTGGTACCTACAGCTCTGGGTTGGTGCCATGGGCAGGTCCAGCCCTGGGTTGGTGCCAGGGGCAGCTCCAGCCCTAGGTTGGTACCTACAGCTGTGCCAGGCTCGTGGGGAGGTGGGGATGCCCAGGTCACCCACGCTGTTGGCCTCACGTCGCAGTGAAAGGGGTTTGGGGGCTGTTTGTTGGGGTCTTTACTTTGTTGGGGGCTTGGGGTTATTTTATTATTATATTCTATTTTTTTTTTCTTTTTTTTGTCCGGGTCATTTTCCTTTATTTCCCCCCTCCCCCAGACTGTAGTATCTGGTAAACTCCTCCTAATTTTCAAAAGACAACAAGAAGAATGACAATCTAAGAAACCAACACCCTCCTTTGTGCTTCTATAAATATGTTTCTGATCTAATTTTATTTCTTGTGCTCATCTGTACTGTTGACAGTTACAATTGTGTATAATTTTTTTTTTTTTTAATTTGGAATTTTTGCGTTGTATAGGGTTTAGTTTTAAAATATATATATATATTTTCCATTTTTTTAAAAGGGGTGTTGCAAAAAAAAAATTGCACGATTTAAATGACAATAGTTAAAATGCTGCAGTTTTTAGAGATGTGGAAGCAAAATGGAGCTTATTTATTCTCAAAGGCTATAAAGGTGTAAAATGCATGAAGAAAAAAAAAAGCATTTACAAAAAAAAAAAAAAAAGACAAAAAAAGTGTAACCTGAACAAAGTGTAGCGTTAAAGATTTTAAAGGATGACAACAACAAGAAAAAAAAGAAAAAAAAACCAACAAAAAAACAGCTAATATATTGTGTTTGGGCTAGTTTGCTTTTGTTTTTAATTGTTCCTTTTTTGGAGAATGAAATACATTTGTGTATATTTTCATATAAGAAGTATGCACTGAGATGTTTCCAAACTGATATATTCCTTTCTAAACGTGTGGTTACTTAACCAAAGTCTGTTTCTGATCTTTACCTTCTGAACTCTCTCTCTGTGGATGCTCCAGCCCTCACCTGAGCCCAGGTAAGGCGGGGTGGGGGCAGCGGCACAGCCCCGTGCCCAGGGGGTGCCAGGGGTGCCAGGGGCTGAGCCAGGGGGGCTGGCACAGGGGGGGCTCTGACCCCAGACCTGGGGAGGCTGGTCTTTCCCAGGGCTTGGCAAAGCTGGGTTTTGGGGTGTCTGTGCCCGTTTTTGGGGTGTCTGTGCCCGTTTTTGGGGTGTCTGTGCCGGGTTTTGAGTTGTCTGTGCCCGTTTTTGGGGTCTCTGTGCCAGGTTTTTTGGGGGTGTCTGTGCCCGTTTTTGGGGTCTCTGTTCTGGTGTGGGGCAGGGGCAGAGCAGGGGGTTCATCCCTGGGGGGGCACAGAGCTCTACCATGGGCTGGGGTGGCCGAGGTGTGTGCAGAGAGGAGGATGAAGGGAGGGAGGAAGGGAGGAGGTCCCAGGGTGTGGCTGGCTCGGGTGATGCTGCTGCCAGAAGCTGTAGGAGCAAGGATGGGGTGAGAAGGCACCTGCCCAGCCCTGGAGGAGATTCGGGGATGGAGCAGGACCCTAAATGATGGATAGGACCTAAAATAGTGGGAAGGGCACTAAAAGGGGCCTGAAATACTGCATGGGTGCAGTGAGGATGGTGATGGACCAGTGGGGGTGGTCCTGCCTGCTCTGGGGGCTGTGGAGTGGTCAACTGGAGATGGATGGTCAGCTGGAGATCATGGTCAGCTGGAGATCATGGTCAGCTGGGGATGGATGGTCAGCTGGAGATCATGGTCAGCTGGGGATCATGGTCAGCTGGAGATCATGGTCAGCTGGGGATCATGGTCAGCTGGAGATCATGGTCAGCTGGAGATCATGGTCAGCTGGAGATGGATGGTCAGCTGGGGTTTGGGTGGTCAGCTGGAGATCATGGTCAGCTGGAGATCATGGTCAGCTGGAGATGGATGGTCAGTTGGAGATCATGGTCAGCTGGAGATCATGGTCAGCTGGAGATGGATGGTCAGCTGGGGTTTGGGTGGTCAGCTGGAGATCATGGTCAGCTGGAGATCATGGTCAGCTGGGGATGGATGGTCAGTTGGGGTTGGGTGGTCAGCTGGAGATCATGGTCAGCTGGAGATCATGGTCAGCTGGAGATGATGGTCACCTGGAGATGGATGGTCAGCTGGGGATGGATGGTCAGCTGGGGATGGATGGTCAGCTGGGTTTGGGTGGTCATTTGGGCTCAAATGGTCATTTGGGCTTGAATGGTCAGTTGGGATCAGCTGGGTTGAGTGGTCAGCTGGAATCAGCTGGGGTTTGGGTGGTCAGTTGGAGATCATGGTCAGTTGGGATCAGGTGGTCAGCTGGGATGGGGTGGTCAGCACAGGCACAGGGTGACTCCTGCTCAGGGGTTGTTTGGGGGTAGCAGAGAGGACCTGGCTGTGCAGGGACACAGAGAGATCCTGGCTGTGCAGGGACACAGAGATCCTGGCTGTGCAGGGACACAGAGAGATCCTGGCTGTGCAGGGACAGAGGGGACCTGGCTGTGCAGGGACACACAGAGAGGACCTGGCTGTGCAGGGACACAGAGAGATCCTGGCTGTGCAGGGACACAGAGAGATCCTGGCTGTGCAGGGTGTTTGGATGCTGGGCTCGGTGCTGGGGCAGGCTGGCGGTGGCTCTGGGGGTGTCAGGGGCACCTGAGCCCCCAGGGGCTGTGGTTGTGGCAGGGACACTCTGAGGGTCCCTTGGGCAGGGGGTTTGTGTCTGAGGCCCCTGCCAGGTTGGGTCTGGGGGCAGTGGAAGTGTTCAATCCAGAGCTGGTGGTGATGGGCCACGTGTGGGCCTGGGGAAAGTGGGGCAAAGAGAAAGAAAAGAACGTGTTTCCTTTTCCTCCCCCCTTTGTCACTTCCTTCTTCCTCTCCAGAATAATTTCAGCGAACCAAGGAAAAAGCAAATTTACAAAAAAAACCATCCCCACCTTTTCCTTGAAAATTTCACTTCCTACGCTTTTTTTCTCCCATTGTGTTGCTTGGTTGGGGGATTGCCCCCATCACTTTGGGTGTGGATTGGGATATTGGGGTGTTTGTCACCAGTTCTGGGGACGAGGCTTGGCTGGGCTGAGGGGCACTTGGTGCTCTGGGAGTCCCCTGTGCCCTCCTGGAGAGAGGGGAGAGCATCCATCAGCTGGGCAAGGAGCATTTCCCAGCCACTCCTTAGCCCTGCCACATCCTGCCTCCCATCTCTCCAGCTGGGGGCACCATTTGGGGATGTTTTGGGGATTTTCACCACCCAAAAGAGTGAAAATTCATCCCCATCCACCTCTCCCTGGGCTGTGGGAGAGTGTCTAACAGTGGGTTTCAGCTGAAGCTTTGCTCTGGTTTCCCTTTCCCATGTTCATCCTTTTATTCCACCTTTCCCTCTCACTTCACTTTTCTCTTTTTGGTTTTTTTCTCTTTTCCTTTCCACAAAAAAAACCCAACCAGACCCCTAAACCAAGTATTATGTTTTCACTACCTCCATCCATCACCCTTCCTTGTCCAATGCAGGAAGCCACATTTGGGATGTAAGAGGGCCTTTCCCCCTTTATTTTCCCCTTTCCCCTGGTGATTTTCTCTCCCTTCTGTCCCTCTGCCCCTCCTCTCTCTGGTCTCTCACCTGTAGTATTTTACCTGGCTACTGTAACTGTAAATAGCGAGTTTCAATCTGTTAGCAATGGTAACAGTACAGAAAACTGGTTTTGGGTTGTTGTTTTTTTTTTTTGTTTTTTTTTTTTTTTCTTTTTTTTTTTTTTTTTGGTTTTTTTTTTGTTTTTTTTCTTTTTTTTGTTTTGTTGTATTGATATGAAATGAGATTATATTTTTGTCAGAGTATATTGTAATAATACTGACTTTGGACATGGCCGAGTTGTACAGCGATTTCTTGTTTAACCCTCTTGGCTCTTCTCCTGCACCCCCTCCCCGGGCTCCCTGCTCCCCAAATTTTCATGTCCCAGACCCAGGAGCAGCCATTTGGCAGTGGGATATTGGGATATATTCAATTCCAAGGTTGCTTTTCCCCAAATTTCCGTGTCCCAGACCCAGGAGCAGCCATTTGGCAGTGGGATATTGGGATATATTCAATTCCAAGGTTGCTTTTCCCCAAATTTCCGTGTCCCAGATCAAGGAGCAGCCCTTTGGCAGTGGGATATTGGGATATATTCAATTCCAGGCCTGCTTTTCCCCAAATTTCCGTGTCCCAGATCAAGGAGCAGCCACTTGGCAGTGGGATATTGGGATATATTCAATTCCAGGCCTGCTTTTCCCCAAATTTCCATGTCCCAGATCAAGGAGCAGCCATTTGGCAGTGGGATATTGGGATATATTCAATTCCAGGGTTGCTTTTCCCCAAATTTCCATGTCCCAGATCAAGGAGCAGCCATTTGGCAGTGGGATATTGGGATATATTCAATTCCAGGGCTGCTTTTCCCCAAATTTCCATGTCCCAGACCCAGGAGCAGCCATTTGGCAGTGGGATATTGGGATATATTCAATTCCAAGGTTGCTTTTCCCCAAATTTCCATGTCCCAGACCCAGGAGCAGCCATTTGGCAGTGGGATATTGGGATATATTCAATTCCAGGCCTGCTTTTCCCCAAATTTCCGTGTCCCAGATCGAGGAGCAGCCACTTGGCAGTGGGATATTGGGATATATTCAATTCCAGGGTTGCTTTTCCCCAAATTTCCATGTCCCAGATTGAGGAGCAGCCATTTGGCAGTGGGATATTGGGATATATTCAATTCCAGGCCTGCTTTTCCCCAAATTTCCATGTCCCAGATTGAGGAGCAGCCACTTGGCAGTGGGATATTTGGATATATTCAATTCCAGGCCTGCTTTTCCCCAAATTTCCGTGTCCCAGACCCAGGAGCAGCCATTTGGCAGTGGGATATTGGGATATATTCAATTCCAAGGTTGCTTTTCCCCAAATTTCCGTGTCCCAGACCCAGGAGCAGCCATTTGGCAGTGGGATATTGGGATATATTCAATTCCAGGGTTGCTTTTCCCCAAATTTCCATGTCCCAGATGGAGGAGCAGCCACTTGGCAGTGGGATATTGGGATATATTCAATTCCAGGCCTGCTTTTCCCCAAATTTCCGTGTCCCAGACCCAGGAGCAGCCCTTTGGCAGTGGGATATTGGGATATATTCAATTCCAGGGCTGCTTTTCCCCAGGGTTCCCAACACCCCCATGGCTCTGGGGAGCTCAGCAACACCCAGGGGTGGCTTTAAATGGGGATCTCCCAGCTGGGCAGGGATGCTCTGGGTCTCTGCCCCACTCCAGGCAGGAATCAGGGACCTTGGAGCAGTGAGCAGGGTGGTTCCAGCTCCCTCCTTCTTCCCAACCAGGGAAAATCCCCGGTTACTTCCCAGGATCTCCTTCCCAAGCTCCGTTCTCTGCCTGTTTGGATTGTGCTGGGTTAAACCAGAAGAGGGTGGTGTGGCTCAGGCTGTGCCAAAACTGGCTCCAAACGGGCTGGGAAGGTGTCAGGAACAGAGAGATTTGCAATTCCCCCAGGTTGGGAAGATTTTTGGGGTCTGAGGGATTGACAGTGTCCCCCAGGTTGGGAACTGAAGGACTGACAGTGTCCCCCAGGCTGAGAAGGTTTTGCAATATTCCCCAGGCTGGGAAGGCTTTTGGGAACTGAAGGATTGACAATATCCCCAGGTTGGGAAGGTTTTGGGGGAATTGAGGGATTCACAATATCCCCACCCCAGGCTGAGAAGGTTTTGCAATATCCCCAGGCTGAGAAGGTTTTGCAATATTCCCCAGCCTGGGAAGGTTTTTGGGGTCTGAGGAATTGACAGTGTCCCCCAGGCTGGGAAGGTTTTGGGGGAATTGAGGGATTGACAATATCCCCGTCCCAGGCTGGGAAAGTTTTTTGGAACTAAGGATTTTCAGTATCCCCCAGGTTTTTGGGAACTGAGGGATTTGCAATATCCCCCAGGCTGGGAATTGAGAGATTTGCAATATCCCCCAGGCTGGGAAGGTTTTTGAGCTAAGGATTTTCAGTATCCCCCAGGTTTTCAGGAATTGAAGGATTGACAATGTCCCACAGGCTGGGAAGATTTTTGGGAACTGAGGGATTTGCAATATCCCCCAGGCTGAGAAGGTTTTCAGGAATGGAGGGATTGACAACATCCCCATCCCTGGGAAGGTTTTTGGAACTGAAGGATTGACAGTATCCCCCAGGCTGGGAACTGAGGGATTTGCAATATCCCCCAGGCTGGGAAGGTTTTGGGAACTGAGGGATTCACAATATCCCCCAGGCTGGGAACTGAGGGATTTGCAATATCCCCCAGCTGGGAATTGAGGGATTTTCAGTATCCCCCAGGTTTTTGGGAATTGAGGGATTTTCAGTATCCCCCAGCTGGGAACTGAGGGATTTGCAATATCCCTCAGGCTGAGAAGGTTTTCAGGAATGGAGGGATTGACAACATCCCCATCCCTGGGAAGGTTTTTGGAACTGAAGGATTTTCAGTATCCCCCAGGTTTTTGGGAACTGAGGGATTTGCAATATCCCCCAGGCTGGGAAGGTTTTTGGGAATTGAGGGATTTGCAATATCCCCCAGGCTGGGAACTGAGGGATTTTCACTATCCCCCAGCTGGGAATTGAGGGATTTTCAGTATCCCCCAGGTTTTTGGGAATTGAGGGATTTTCAGTATCCCCCAGGTTTTTGGGAATTGAGGGATTTTCAGTATACCCCAGGTTTTTGGGAACTGAGGGATTTTCAGTATCCCCCAGGCTGGGAACTGAGGGATTTGCAGTATCCCCACCCCAGGCTGGGAACTGAGGGATTTTCAGTATCCCCCAGGCTGGGAACTGAGGGATTTTCAGTATCCCCCAGGCTGGGAACTGAGGGATTTTCAGTATCCCCACCCTGGGTGGGGATGGGTGCCTGTGTCTCCCCCCAGCCCCCCACACCCACCCTGGGCCATGGGGAGCCCCTGCATTGTGCTGGGGGCCACAGAGGGCATTTCTTCACTTCAGATGTGTTTTCACAATGAGATTTTCATGCTGGTGCCTGAGACTGGCCCAGCTCCTCCCTCTGCAGAGCTGTAGGAACGTCCCCAAGCTCTGTCCTGGGCTGTCCCCATGGGCTCCTGGCATCCCCAAGGCCACCTTGGGCCATGACTCCCCTCTTCCCCACGGCTCTTTCCAAGCATTTGCAGGCAAATCAGAGATGCTGGAGCAGTGGGGACCATCTGCTGCCCCCTCTCCTGTCCCCCACGGCCTCCAGGTCCTCCCTTTGCTCCCCTGGCTCCCCATAGCTCAGTTAAGCAGGTAGGTGTTAGCAAACTCTGGGGTGTCTGCAAAACCTTTTGTAAGATAGAATAGACCTTTCAATAATGCACTAAAAAAAATAAAATTAAAAAAAAAAAAACCCTAAATGCCCCCCTGCCCTCAGTCAGCTTCTCTGTGTGATGGTTCCTTGGATGTCCCTGCTCAGTCAGCACAGGCAGCTCTGCATCCTCCCCCCAGGGTGCTGCACAGGTAGAAACAAACCAGGACGTGCACTTCCCCCCCCTCGAGGAGTTTTATTTATTGTTTTGAGAAGCAATTTAAAAGGGAAAAAAAAAAAAACCCAAAAAAAACAAAACGCAAAAAAAAAAAAAAAAAAGGAGAAACTGTATCTATAATATATATATATATAAATATATATATATTTTTAACCTGTTTTTTTTTCCTGATGCTCCTCCAGCCGTGTGTGTGGGTGTGTGCGTGTGTGTGTGCGAGTCAAGGGATTGGGCAGCGGGGCAGGAGCAGCGGGACCGGCCCATCCCTCCCCGGCAGCAGCGGCACCAGGGGAGGGAGGGTTCATTTCGCCAGTTTGTGATGTTTTAACCGCGATTTTCCGCTAATTCCACCTTTCCTGAAGTGTTTGCACCCTCGGGGTCTGGCCTGGCTGGGAACCTCCCGTGCCCTGGGGATGCCATCCCCGCTCCCTGTCCCGTTCCCTCCCTCCCTCGCTCCCTTGACAATCAGTGGCTCCTTCCCAGGGACTGCAGCACGTGGTTGAGACGTCGATTTTCGTTTTTTCAATATTCCTTTTTTTGTGCTGTACGGTGATGCGTTATTGTATATTCCACAATAAGGAGAAAAAAAAAATTATATTAAAAAAAAAAAAAAAGATGATGATAATAATAATAATAATTACCATGAGAAAATTCTTATGAGTTTTGTTTGGAAACTCTTTCACTATATTTGTTGTAAAGAGGTTTACTATTAAAAAGAAAAAAAAATACACGTTTCTGATAATTTTCCACGCCTCTGGCTCTTTCTTTCCTGCTCTCTGTGTGGCAGGGTGGTGCAGCAGGGTGACAACCTGGTGACATCTTGGTGACACCATGGTGACAACCTGGTGACATCCTGGTGACAACCTGGGCTCTACCTCAGGGTCCTGGTGACAACCTGGGCTCCATCTCAGGGTCCTGGTGACATCCTGGGCTCCATCTCCAGCCCCTGGTGACATCCTGGGCTCCATCTCCAAGTCCTGGTGACATCCTGGGCTCCAGCTCCAGGCCCTGGTGACATCCTGAGCTTCATCTCCAGGTCCTGGTGACATCCTGGGCTCCATCTCCAGCCCCTGGTGACATCCTGGGCTCCATCTCCAGGCCCTGGTGACATCCTGGGCTCCAGCTGCTCTCAGTGGCTGTCCCCATGTGGGCAGGAGCTCAGGGCAGTGTCACCATCCTGGAGCAGCTGCAGGGATGCAGGAGCGGGGCTGACCCGCCTGGGGTTCCCAGAATTCCTGAATTCCTCAGGCCGGGTTTATTTCCTTTAAAAAATTCTAGGCTGGGTTTATTTCCTTTAAAAAATTCTAAGCCAGGTTTATTTCCTGTAACAAATTCTAGGCCAGGTTTTTATTTCCTTTAACAAATTCTAGGCCGGGTTTATTTCCTTTAACAAATCCAAAGCCAGGTTTATTTCCTTTAACAAAATCTAGGCTGGGTTTATTTCCTTTAAAATATTCTAAGCCGGGTTTATTTCCATTAACAAATTCTAGGCTGGGTTTTTATTTCCCTTAACAAATTCAAAACCGGGTTTTTATTTCCTTTAACAAATTCTAGGCCGGGTTTTTATTTCCTTTAACAATTTCCAGGCCGGGTTTGATTCCTTTCACAAATTTAAAGCCAAGTTTTTATTTCCTTTAACAGTTTCTAGGCCGGGTTTGATTCCTTTCACAAATTTAAAGCCAAGTTTTTATTTCCTTTAACAGTTTCTAGGCCGGGTTTGATTACTTTAACAAATTCAAAGCCAAGTTTTTATTTCCTTTGACAATTTCTAGGCCGGGTTTGATTCCTTTCACAAATTTAAAGCCAAGTTTTTATTTCCTTTGACAATTTCCAGGCCGGGCTCAGGTTCGGAGGGCGCTGGAGGGGTCGGGCTGGGTGCGTTTCCCCTCAGCGGCCGCCAGGTGGCAGCAGAGCGCAGCGCGAGGCGGCGCTGATTGACAGCTGTCAATCACCGCGGCCCCGGAGGCTGGAAATGGGGGTTCCAGGGGGTGCGAGGCTTTGGGGCTGTAGCGTGGGGCGGTTCGGGTCAGTTTGGGATGTTCCCATTGTTCATTGTGTCACCTACTGGGGAGCTCCTCAGTCTGGAATGGGTTCCTGAATTCCTCAGTCTGGAATGAGTTCCTCAGTCCAGAATGAATTCCTGATTTCCTCAGTCTGGAATGAGTTCCTGAATTCCTCAATCTGGAATTAATTCCTGAATTCCTCAGTCTGGAACGAGTTCCTCAGTCTGGAATGAATTCCTGAATTCCTCAGTCTGGAATGGGTTCCTGAGTTCCTCAGTCTGGAATGGATTCCTCAATCTGGAATGAATTCCTGAATTCCTCAGTCTGGAATGAATCCCTGAGTTCCTCAGTCTGGAATGGGTTCCTCAGTCTGGAACGAGTTCCTCAGTCTGGAATGAATTCCTGAATTCCTCAGTCTGGAATGAATCCCTGAGTTCCTCAGTCTGGAATTAATTCTTGAATTCTTTAGTCTGGAATGAATTCCTGAGTTCCTCGGTCCAGAATGAATTCCTGAGTTCCTCAGTCTGGAATGAATTCCTCATTCTGGAATGAATTCCTGAGCTCCTCATTCTGGAATGAATTCTTGAATTCTTTAGTCTGGAATGAAATCCTGAATTCCTCAGCCTGGAATTAGTTCCTCAGCCTGGAATGAGTTCCTCAGTCTGGAATGAGTTCCTGAACTCTTTAGTCTGGATGAATTCCTGAATTCCTCAGTCTGGAATGAATCCCTGAGTTCCTCAGTCCAGAATGAATTCCTGAGTTCCTAAGTCTGGAATGGGTTCCTGAATTCCTCAGTCTGGAATGAATCCCTGAGTTCCTCAGTCTGGAACGAGTTCCTCAGTCTGGAATGAATCCCTGAATTCCTCAGTCTGGAATGAATTCCTCAGTCTGGAATGGGTTCCTGAATTCTTTAGTCTGGAATGAATTTCTGAATTCCTCAGTCTGGAATGAATCCTTGAGTTCCTCAGTCTGGAATGAGTTCCTAATTCTGGAATTAATTCTTGAATTCTTTAGTCTGGAATGAATTCCTGAGTTCCTCAGTCCAGAATGAATTCCTGAGTTCCTCAGTCTGGAATGAATTCCTCATTCTGGAATGAATTCTTGAATTCTTTAGTCTGGAATGAAATCCTGAATTCCTCAGCCTGGAATTAGTTCCTCAGCCTGGAATGAGTTCCTCAGTCTGGAATGAGTTCCTGAACTCTTTAGTCTGGAGTGAATTCCTGAATTCCTCAGCCTGGAATGGGTTCCTGAATTCCTCAGTCTGGAATGGGTTCCTCAGTCTGGAATGAGTTCCTCAGTCCAGAATGAATTCCTGAATTCCTCAGTCTGGAATGAATTCCTGAGTTCCTCAGTCCAGAATGAATTCCTCAATCTGGAATGAATTCCTGAATTCCTCAGTCCAGAATGAATTCCTGAATTCCTCAGTCTGGAATGAATTCCTGAGCTCCTCAGTCTGGAATGAATTCCTGAATTCTTTAGTCTGGAATGAGTTCCTGCGCTCCTCGGTCCAGAATGAATTCCTGAATTCCTCAGTCTGGAATGAATTCCTGAGTTCCTCAGTCAATTCCTCAATTCCTGAGTTCCTCAGTCAATTCCTCAGTTCGTGAGTTCCTTGGGAAGGAGTAGAACCCCAGAATGGCTTCACTGGGCCGTGCCCTGGGAGCCCAGAACGCCAACACTGCCCTGGGCTCATCCCCAGCAGCGTGGGCAGCGTGTGAGGGGGGGATTCTGCCCCTCTGCTCTGCTGAGACCCTGCCCTGCAGAGCTGCCCCAGCTCTGGGCTCCCCAGCACAGGGAGGACAAGGAGCTGCTGCAGTGAGTCCAGGGGAGGCCACAGAGATGATCTGAGGGCTCTGGAGCTCCTCTGCTCTGGGCACAGCCTGGGAGAGCTGGGGGTGTTGAGCCTGCAGAAGTAAAAGCTCCAGGGAGACCTCAGAGCCCCTTCCAGGGCCTAAAGGGGTTCTGGACTTTGGAAAGGCTTTGAAGGGATGGTATCAGTTTCTCAGTTTCTCTGGGTCAGGATTGAAGGCACTTGTGACAAAGTTCATGTTGGGACTCAGGTGTTTATTATTTATCAGTAAAACAGCCTCACAACAGTGAGTGTGGCAGCTTTTCATGAGAAGGCACAAAATGGCCAACAATCTCTTGTCACAAGGTCTTTTAAGAATAAACTATCTGGTTTATAATTATTTTCCCTTTTAACCTAATATCTGACCCCAAAGACCCCACAATGAGGACTTTTCTGCCCAATTACAAAATGCCACCCAAACCCATGGAGGAGGAGGAAGAAGAAACCCAGGATGACACCCTGTGCCCTCCACCTTGCACACTAAAAACCCCAAACCCTCAATTTCTCACCCAGTGATCCACCTACACTGCTCTCTATAATCTATTTCACACTTTTGTGGATTCTAGTTTATTTTGAAACCCAGGAAACTTTCTCCATGGATGAGGGTCAGAGTCAGCGCTCCCTGGGGGTCAGGGCACCCCAGAGCAGACACAGGAACATTCCCAGTGCTGCCCTGGCTTTCCACAGGACAGGACAGGGGGAATGGCTTCCCACTGCCAGAGGGCAGGGCTGGATGGGATTTTGGGCAGGAATTCCTGGCTGTGAGGGTGGGCAGGCCTGGCACAGGGTGCCCAGAGCAGCTGGGGCTGCCCCTGGATCCCTGGCAGTGCCCAAGGCCAGGCTGGACAGGGCTTGGAGCAGCCTGGGACAGTGGAAGGTGTCCCTGCCATGGCAGGGGTGGGACAAGGTGAGTTTTATGTTCCCTCACAACCCAAACCATGCCCTGACTTTTTGCTGGGCAGCCTGCAGCATTTCCAGCCTGTGTGAGGGATGCAGGACCTGGATCAGCCCTGGATCAGCCCTGGATCAGCCCTAGATCAGCCCTGCCTTTCCTTCTGAGGCTGCTAATGGAGAAACTTTATTATTATATTAATAAATATAAATATAAATATAAATATAAATATAAATATGTTTTTATAAATATATAATATATAATATAATATATTATATATATTATATAATATATATAATATATATAATATATATAATGTATATGATATATATTATATTTATATAAATATGTATTTATAAATATAAATATAAATATATTTATGATAAAATAAATATAAATATAAATATAAAATAAATAGAAATAAATATAATATAAATATAATATAATATAATATAATATAATATTATATTATATATATAATATAATATAATATAACATAATATAACATAACATAACATAACATAACATAACATAACACAACATAACATAACAACATAACATAATAATTTATATAATTATATTATATTATAATAATAAAATAAATTATTATTAAATATATATATTATATATATTATAAAATTAATTACTGTATTAACAATGTTTCTCCAGAATTATTATATTAATTAATTAATTAATTAATTAATGGAGAAACCCCTGAGATTGGCTTCCCACTCCTGACAAAGGACAGTTTGCAAAGTGGCATTAAATCCACACAGCTCTGAGGGGCTTCTCCTTGCAGGGCTTTGTACCAATGTACAGCCAGCCCCAAAACCCCCATTTTTTGCTGAAAATGCCGTTTGATGCAATCTGCTTTTTCCAAGAAGAGCCCCTGGACAAAGCTCTGGCTCTTGCCTGGCCAGCTGGGGCTGGGAATGGCAGCCCCGAGGGTTTGTCAAAGGCACTTTTGGGAATGGGGGCTGATTCTGTTTGTCTCGCTCTCCCTTTGTGCCAGAGGTTGCTCTCTGCTCCTCTGGGATGTGGCAGCCAGGGGAAAAGGGAGGGGAAAAAAGGGAAAATCCTTTGCCCTGGCAGCCTGGGAAGGAGCTGGAGTTTTTCTCAGTTTCTGTTACAGAGGAGGGTGGAAGCTGAAATTTGTGCATGGGATGGCCCTTGGTTAGATCCTCCTCCAGCTCCAGGTTTAATCACTCCCTGCAGCCACAAACTATTCTCTGTGTGCTCACAGAACAGTGGGAGAACAGAAAAAGAGTGGTAAAAGAAGGGTGAAAAAAGTGGTAAAAGAAGGGTGAAAAGAGTGGTAAAAGAAGGGTGAAAAGAGTGGTAAAAGAAGGGTGAAAAGAGTGGTAAAAGAATAGCGAAGATAGTAAAAGAATAGTGAAAGAGTAGGAAAAGAATAAAACCCAAATTTATATTTTTTTTAATTTTTGAGGTGTGTTCTCGGCTCAGAAGGAACCTGGGCTCAGCAGTTTGAGGGAATAGAGGTAATTTCAGTCCCTTTTTGGTGGTATTTGGTGCGAGGAGGATGCCTGGGAGAGCCCCTTTGCAGAGCACCGAGTTTCCATCCGTGGCATCACCAGCTTGGCACTGGTGCGTGCACTCACACCCCTCCAGAAGCTCCCAGTGTTTATTTTACACCCACCCTGCTCACACTTTGAAGTGGATTTAAGCAACAACAACAAAATTATAGACCCTGTATAAATCTTTAATCAGAACATGTTTCCCCCTCCGAGCCTGCACTGCTGTGCACAATCAGAACAAATCAAAAGAAAGCAGAGTAAATTATTCATTGGGAGTCTATTCCTGCCTTCCCTGCATGGAGGCAGGGCTGGGGTTTGTGTCTGTCTGGGACTGTTGGTGTTTTCACCCCAGAAAGCTGAGCTGTGGCCACAGAGCCACGGGATGGGCAATTCCAGCTCTTTTTGCCCACAGGATGGGCAATTCCAGCCCCTGTTTGCCCCAGGATGGGCAATTCCAGCTCTTTTTGCCCACAGGATGGGCAATTCCAGCTCTTTTTGCCCACAGGATGGGCAATTCCAGCCCCTGTTTGCCCCAGGATGGGCAATTCCAGCCCCTATTTCCCACAGGATGGGCAATTCCAGCTCTTTTTGCCCCAGGATGGGCAATTCCAGCCCCTATTTCCTACAGGATGGGCAATTCCAGCTCCTGTTTCCCACAGGATGGGCAATTCCAGCCCCTGTTTGCCCCAGGATGGGCAATTCCAGCCCCTATTTCCTACAGGATGGGCAATTCCAGCCCCTGTTTGCCCCAGGATGGGCAATTCCAGCCCCTATTTCCCACAGGATGGGCAATTCCAGCCCCTATTTCCCACAGGATGGGCAATTCCAGCCCCTGTTTGCCCCAGGATGGGCAATTCCAGACCCTGTTTCCCTGTTTGCCCCAGGATGGGCAATTCCAGCTCCTGTTTCCCACAGGATGGGCAATTCCAGCCCCTGTTTCCTATGGGATGGGCAATTCCAGCTCTTTTTGCCACAGGATGGGCAATTCCAGCCCCTGTTTCACTGTTTCTCCTGTTCCCTGGCAAGCCCAGCTCCAAACTTCAGCTTGACAGCTTCAGACTGTCCTGTCCCAGGGGTGGGAAGCCAATCTCAGGCGTTTCTCCATTAATCAATCAATCAATCAATTAATTAATATAATAATTGTGGAGAAACATTCTTATTATATTGTATTATATTATATTATATTATATTGTATTATATTATGTTATATTATATTATATTGTATTATATTGTATTATATTATATTATGTTATATATTAATATATATAATATATACTATATATATTATATATATTATATATTATATATTATATATTATATATTATATATTATATATTATATATTATATATTATATATTATATATTAATATTATATTGATATAATATATTATATAATATATTAATTGATATTTATTTATTATTATTATAAACCTCCCAGTATTTACCCAAGAAATGCCCATGCCCATCACTGCTGTGTATCTGACACAGTGCACTGCTCTCAGCTGTTAGTGGAATCAAACCCCTTGGAATCAAACCCCCTTTTTTCTTGATTATTTTAATTTTATTTTTAATTTTGTTTCAGAGTCACGCTCCACGGCACAAACTGCAAAAAATACATTTTAAAACCCTCCAAAACAGACAGGTCGAGACCTTTCAGCTAACAACCCCCCCCCACCCCATCCTTGAAATCTAAAGTAGTGAAGGATTTTGCAGAAAATAATGGATCATTTTCCCATTTACCCATGATTCAAGGATTAATAACTAATCCCATCAAAGGACATCTGCTTAGATTGTTCCTTGTCAGTGAAAGTAAATAGAGCCTTTTAGTCTTTAGACCTAAACTCCTCTGAGGTTATTGTGCACAGGAACCTCCTACAAGCTCTGGCTTTCTCTGTCGCTCCTGCTGTGCCTAACCCTGGAGGGAGAAAGCAAAACTTTGCAAGTCCCTGGACATAAAGGTTATTTGCTAGAATGGAGGAGACTTTTCTGAGAGGCTGGGGAAGCTGAGACCCTCACCCTCCCCTGAGGCTGGCCCGGGGCAGGGGCTGCAGCCCTGAGCCCTCTGAGCTCTTTGTGCTGCCCCTGGGCCCACGGTTTGGGCTGGGAACGTGGGGGTTTGGCTCTCCCTAAAGCTTCTCCCCTGTTCAAGGGATGTTTCAGCTCAGCTCTTCTGGGGTTAAGTGGGAAAATGAGGAATTGGTTGGGTCTGGGTCCAAAATCCCAGGAAAATCTGGGAGGGGGGGATCCAGGAGGTGGCAGGGGGGGAAATGGGGGAAATGGGGAGGGGGTGACAGGGTTTGAGGGAAGAACCCCTTGGAAACAATGGGCTTCATTCAAACAATGGCCTGGCAGAGCATGATTTGGGTTTTCACCACTGGGGCTCCCAAAGCTGCTTTTTGGGGGATGGAGATGTTCCCAAAGCTGCTTTTTGGAGGATGGAGACATTCCCAAAGGGGTTTTTGGGGTGATAGAGACATTCCCAAAGCTGCTTTTTGGGGGATGGAGATGTTCCCAAAGCTGATATTTGGGGGATGGAGACATTCCCAAATCTGCTTTCTGGGGTGATAGAGACATTCCCAAAGGGGTTTTTTGGGGGGATGGAGACATTCCCAAAGGGGTTTTTTGGGGGATGGAGACATTCCCAAAGGGGTTTTTGGGGTGATGAAGACATTCCCAAAGCTGCTTTTTGGGGGGATGGAGACATTCCCCAAACTGCTTTTTGGGAATGGATATTGGGGGGGTGGAGAAAATTTTTGGGAATGGGATTTTTGGGGGGATGGAGACATTCCCAAATCTGCTTTTTGGGGGGATGGAGACATTCCCAAAGGGGTTTTTTGGGGGATGGAGACATTCCCAAAGGGGTTTTTTGGGGGATGGAGACATTCCCAAAGCTGCTTTTTGGGAATAGATATTGGGGAGGTGGAGACAATTTTTGGGAATAGGATTTTTGGGGGGATTGAGACATTCCCAAAGCTGCTTTTTGGGGTGATGGAGACATTCCCAAAGCTGCTTTTTGGGGGATGGACACATTCCCAAAGGGGTTTTTCTGGGGGATGGAGACATTCCCAAAGGGGTTTTTTCGGGAATAGATATTGGGGAGGTGGAGACAATTTTTGGGAATGGGATTTTTGGGGGGATTGAGACATTCCCAAATCTGCTTTTTGTGGTGATAGAGACATTCCCAAAGGGGTTCTGGTGAAGCCAAAATGTGAGGAAATTGCCCCAAATGAGAGGAGCCCTGCAATTATTGATGCCTGGCAGTGCCCAGGGCAGGAAGGCCCCAGAGGGGACACCCTTGGGGTCACCTGGGGAGAAGCTGGTGCAAGATCCCAGTCCCTGCTCTCTCCTGCTGCCAGTGTGGAAATAACCACTGGTGCCCGTGCCAGGCAGTTGGAGGGATGCATGTTGTAAGCATTTCAGAACATCTAAAATTAGACTTTGTCTTTTTTTCCCCCTACCAGAACACGGCTGAGTGTCTCATCCACCAACACCAGCTGTGGATTTTTTATTTATTTTTTTAATTTTTTTTTTTCTTTCCCCCCTCTCTCTCGCTTTGGAAAAAGCTTCCTCAGAGATACAGACAAAAAAGAAACGCTGCTCCACCCTCTCCCTGGCACACACAAAATATGAGAGGAGTAATTACAAACTGGGGCTCTGGGCCTCAAACCCAGAGCCTGCTTTGGGCTATTGAGGGAAATCTTTCAAAACCCAACTGGAAAGCAGCTCCATCAGCCTTTTGCCATGTGGGGAAGCTGGTCCTGCTGTGCTCAGCCCTCCCAGCCCTCTGGACCTGCAGCCCTGGTGCTGCTGAAATGCAGCTCCCAGCTCTGAGAAGGGAACAATTGCAGGCAGAGCCAGTGGGAGTTCAAAAGGAGCAATAGTGAATTAAACGATGGCAATTTCCCTTATTTTCTGCTGCTTAAAGGTGCACGCTGGGAATGTTTAAATATCCTTGTTATCCCCTTCAGTACCTAGGGAACATTTTTTTAACGAGCTGGGCTGTAATCAGGCCGTGTTCGTGCCAGGCATCCCTTACAAGAGCTGCTCTCCAAAAGAGCTGCCCAGAGCGAAGCCCTTTGAGGCAGAAGAAGAAAAAGAAAAAGCACCTGCAGCAAGGAGGAGCAGGCAGCTGAGCTGGGGTAGGTGCTGGGGGGACACTTCACCCAATTCTACCAGGACAAAACACAGCTCCCTGCCAGTACAGAAAAGGAATTGTGGTATTTAGTTCAGGTTTGGGGATTTGTGGGGTTTTTCCTGGTTTTGTTTGGGTTTTTGGTTTTTTTTTTTCACTTGGGTTTGGAGGTGAGCTGAAGCTAACAGCACATCTGAAATGATCTGCTATAAAATTTCTTTATTTTTCAGGCTTCAATCCCCTTTTGCCCTGAAGCTGCTGGGTTACATGGGTGCCTTTGAAGGCATCGCTCA
Source organism: Agelaius tricolor (assembly GCF_023055355.1). Taxonomy (NCBI): domain Eukaryota; kingdom Metazoa; phylum Chordata; class Aves; order Passeriformes; family Icteridae; genus Agelaius; species Agelaius tricolor. The sequence continues at coordinate 726,945 of NW_027269326.1, forward strand.
GGGGGGACACTTCACCCAATTTTACCAGGACAAAACACAGCTCCCTGCCAGTTCAGAAAGAAGGAGTTTGGGGATTCAGTTTAGATTTGGGATTTGTGGGATTTTTCCTGGTTGGGTTTTTTTTGGGTTTTTTTTGGGGGGGTTTTTTGGTTTTTGTTTTTGTTTTTGTTTGGTTTTTTGTTTGTTTTTTTGGTTTTTTTTGTTGTTGTTTTTTCTTGTTTTTTGTTTTTGTTTTTTGGGGTTTTTTTTGTTTTTGCTTTTGGTTTGGTTTGGTTTGGTTTGGTTTTGGTTTTGGTTTTTGTTTTTGTTTTGTTTTTTTTTTTTAATATTGGTTTGGAGGCGAGCTGAAGCTGAGGATAACATCACATCTGACATCATCTGCTATAAAATTTCCCTATTTTCAGCCTTCAATCCCCTTTTTCCCCCGAAGCTGCTGGGTTACATGGGTGCCTTTGAAGACGTTGACCTTTTGGGGTGAACCATTAAAATCTCCTGAATCCCCAAACCCTCCACCTGAAGCAGGAAAACACTTGCAGGGCACAGCCAGGAGGAAACCACGAGGTTTTCCAGCCCTGAGGCCAGCAGGGTTGGTGTGGCTGAGGGGTCCAGGATGGAGCAAAGCGCTCAGGACAGAGGCTGTGGGTGCCCAGGACAGAGGATGAGGATGGGCAGGAGCTGCCTGGCACAGCCTGGGCATGGCTTTGGAGCTTCTCTGCCTGTGTCCTTCAGCCTGCACCCACCTGCTTCCAAATGCAGCCTTTTGTTGGCATTTTCTTTGTCTGGAGGACGCTGAGGCGGTGGCACAGCCTGGCCCAGGCAGCAGCAAAAGTGCCCAGGGAAGGCAGAAAAATGCCATCCATGGAGTGGGGGCTGGCACCAAGACATTTCTAAATAAATTTATTTATTTAGACACCACCCGGCCCCAGAGCTTTTCCCCTTGCCCCAAACCTGCCAGCCAGCGCTGGCTGTGATCTGCTCAGGCAGCTGTACCCCAGATTTTGGGGTGACTGGGACTTGTGCAAACAAAATCCCGTGTTTGGATGTGCCAGAGCAGCAGCCACACACATTTAGGGTCCGTTGTGTGGCCATTGTGTACAGAAAATAACCCACAGCTGCTCTAAACCCCCTGTTTGTGGGGACACCTCAGTGCAAACACCTCAAAACCCAAAAACCCTCTTTGACCCAAATGTGGCCCTTCTTACACAGCTCCCTAAAGCTTCTCCCCTGTTTATGGGATGTTCCAGCTCAGCTCTTCTGGGGTTAAATGGGAAAATGAGGAACTGGTTGGGTCTGGGTCCAAATCCCCAGGAAAACCTGGGAGGGGGGAATGAGCTGGGAGAGGGAAGGGGAACCTTGCATCTCCCACACCTCTGAGCTGGCAGGCAAAAAAAAAGGAAAAAAAAGGGAATTTCCTTAAAAATGCCCAGCAGGGAGCTGCAGGCTGCTCCCTTTTGGGGCCCTGCAGGATCCCCAGAGCCCCACGGGCTCGGGGAGAGAGCGGGGAGCACCCAGGGCTGCAGGAGGGCATTTGAGAGGGCATTTGAGAGGGCATTTGAGAGGGCAATTTCAGAGGGCAATTTTAGAGGGCAATTTCAGAGGGCAATTTTAGAGGGCATTTCACAGGGCATTTCAGAGGGCATTTTCAGAGGGCAATTTTAGAGGGCAATTTTGAGGGCATTTCCGAGGGCAATTTCAGAGGGCATTTCAGAGGGTAATTTCAGAGGGCATTTTGAGTGGGCATTTTGAGAGGGCAATTTCAGAGGGCATTTTGAGTGGGCATTTTCGAGGGCATTTTCAGAGGGCATTTCAGAGGGCATTTCAGAGGGCAATTTCAGAGGACATTTCAGAGGGCAATTTCAGAGGGCATTTTCAGAGGGCATTTGAGTGGGCATTTTGAGTGGGCATTTCAGAGGGTATTTTCAGAGGGCATTTCAGAGGGCATTTGAGTGGGCATTTTGAGAGGGCATTTTAAAGGGCATTTTGAGAGGGCAATTTCAGAGGGCATCTCAGGGGGCATTTTGAGAGGCATTTCAGAGGGCATTTGAGAGGGCATTTCAGAGGGCAATTTGAGTGGGCATTTTGAGAGGGCATTTTCGAGGGCATTTTCAGAGGGCATTTTGAGAGGGCAATTTCAGAGGGCATTTTGAGTGGGCATTTTGAGAGGGCATTTCAGAGGTCATTTGAGAGGGCATTTTCAGAGGGAATTTTAGAGGGCATCTCAGAGGGCATTTGAGAGGGCATTTTCAGTGGGCATTTTCAGTGGGCGTTTCAGAGGGCAATTCAGAGGGTAATTTCAGAGGGCATTTCAGAGGGCATTTTCGAGGGCATTTGAGAGGGCAATTTCAGAGGGCATTTCAGAGGGCATTTCAGAGGGCATATCAGAGGGTATTTCAGGGGGCATTTTGAGAGAGCAATTTCAGAGGGCATTTCAGAGGGCATTTTGAGTGGGCATTTTCAGAGGGCATTTCAGAGGGCATTTTGAGTGGGCATTTTAGAGGTCATTTTAGAAGGCATTTCAGAGGGCATTTTGAGTGGGCATTTCAGAGGGCATTTCAGAGGGCATTTCAGAGGGCAATTTCAGAGGCAATTTTCAGAGGGCAATTTCAGAGTGCATTTTGCCCCTTGGCATGCCCAGGGGCACGGAGAGCATCGCCCTGCAGGTGCCCCCGGTGCAGGGAGCTGCTGGGAGGATGGGGCTGGTGTCCCATGGAAATCCCTCTGTGCCCCCTGTGCCACACGCCCGCCTGAGGTGCCCACAGCGAGGGTGGCACACCCGGGTTTAGGCACATCCCAGCGGCTTCTGCTCAGTTTTGGGGGTGCTCCCGCTGAATTTCTGCCCCCCATTCCCACCCTGGCGTTCGTGGCCTCGAGTCCCATCCTGGCACAGCCGGGGGGCACCAGAGCACCCAAAAATCCCCCGGGATAACCCGGGCAGGGGGGGTCCCTCCCCTCTCCCCTGGTGCGCTGCAAACCCGACCCTTCTGGTGGGAAATCTGCCTTTGTTTGGGTTTTCTGGAGGGGTTTTTATCCCATTTTTAATGGAGCTGAGCGGCTCCGTGCAGGGCGGGGGTCCCGAGGGTCGCTGCCTCTCCCTCCCCCGGGACCCCCGCCCGGAAAATCGCGGTGAAAATCCCCCCGGATCCTCGGAAACCCACCGGGATTTGCCTTGCAGCAGAAAATCTCTGCAAAAATAAGTTTAAACCGCCCGTTTTGCGGGCACTGAACGCCCCTGTTCGTTCGCGGTGGCAGCGCCTGGCACTGGGAAAATGAAGGCGAAATGAGATGGGCACAAAGCTCCTGGGCTGGAGGCTGCGTGCCTTGCGCTGGAGGAGCCAGCAGTGCCGAGAGAATTCCCAAAAAAATGGAAGAAATTGCTCGGCCGCTTTGCTCCAACCCCTTCCTCTTTAAAGTTCGCTGTCAGAGAAAATAAAGAGGCGCTGTGAGACCCAAAAATCACAAAATCTCCGTCTGTCCCGGCGGGAGGCGAAGGTTCTCAGTGTCTTGAATTGCTACTTTGGGATAAGGAGGGGAAAAAATAATAATCCACTTTTTTGGGGGGGAAAAAATAATAATCCACTTAAAAAAATTAAAATCCACTTTTTAAAAAAAATTTTTTTAATTTTTTTTTTTTTTTTAAGCATAATCTGGTGGGCGAAGCCGCCGTCCTCGCTGGAGGATGGGGAAGTGATACCAGAGGGTCTCGGGGTTGCAGTGAGGATTTCTGCAGGGAAAACGGCTCCTCTCGTTGGGCATCGGGAGCTGCGAATTTGCCAAGGCAGGGGGAACAGAAAGGGAATTTCAAATTTTTGAATTCCCTTTCCATACAGCGTTGTCCACGTTTCCAAACTCACGGGAGGTTTGCAGGAAGGTCGGCTGAAATGTCGAATAATAATAATAATAATAATAATAATAATAATAATAATAATAATAACCGGGAGGGACAGAAACGGTCACGGCTCCTCCGCCCGCGGCCGAGCAGGATGTTCGTAGTTTCTGGTCATTTGCAGTAAATAAATGGATTTTTAAAATGTAATAATAATAGTAATTGTTTTAATAAAAAATAATAAAAACTCCTGGTGAGTGGGGAATTAAAGAGGAATGGGGTAGAGGAATGCAGAGAGCAGCGACCCGGACGGGGCTGGGAAAAGCGGCTCAGCTGCTGAGGTGGAAAGGAAACCGCAGAAAAAGGTTTTTCCCAAAAATAAAATTAAAAAAAAATTAAATTTTATCTAAAAAACTGGAAAGAAAGAAGGGAAGAGACCCCGCAATTCCCTCTGTTTCACGGCTGTTGCTGTTCTTAACCCAGACTCGGGCGGGCTCCGTGCCCCGGGGCTGCTGCCACCCCCACCGCCCCCATCCCTCGCCGAGGTTTTGTTCACTTCGGGTGTTTTTATCAGTATTTTTATCGCTTAAACGAAACCAAAAAACAGGGAATTGGTCCCTGATTCTGACTTCATTCCCGTTATTCGGCCGTTTGAACGGCGGGCAAAAGGGAGAAAATGTTATTTAATAGGGGAGGAAAAAAGAAAATAATCCTGAGTAGGGAAGAAAATCGGAGCCCAAGCCGAAACGGGGAGTTATTTTTGAATACGCCGTGATCACAGGTTGTGAAAGGAGGGGAACAAAGTCGATTCCCAAACCGAGGGGGAAGCCCAGAGCCGGGGGAAACTTTGCGAGACGCCACGGGCGAAAACTCCGGCGGAAAAATCCGCGCCCGGCGCTGCTGCTGCCGTGTCCCCCCAGCTTTAACCAACACTCAGGAAATGCCAGGCAGACTTTGCCCCTAATCTCTGCTTATCGAGCAAAAAAAAAAAAAGCCCCGCGGTGTTTATAAACCCGCAGGTAAGCGGGGAACTCGCGGTCCAGCGCGTGTGCCCGGGATCTCCGCTTCGTGGTGGGGTTTTATTGTTAATAAAATGCAAGAAGTCCGAGGTTACCTTTAAAACACTCCCTGGGGCCGGGGCTGGAGCGCTCCGAGCCCGGCTCGGGCCCTCCGCGCGTGTTTTATTCCCAATTCCCGGGTTTTATTCCCAATTCCCGGGTTTTATTCCCAATTCCCGGGTTTTATTCCCGGGGCGGGCTGAGGGCACCGCGCCCTTTGGGGAGCGGCTCCCGGGCAAGCCCCGGTCCCGGGGCCGGGCCGTGCCGCTCGTTTATGGCAAAGGGAGAAAATATGAATTGGAATTAAAGAGTGAATTGAGGGCAGGCGCACGGGCCCCGGCCGCGCTGTCTGCGCCCCCCGAGCGCTTCGCGCCCCCGCGGTTCGGCTGCTTTCCTCCAAAACCACCCAAATACCCTCAAATCACCTTTTTTTTTCCCCCCGTTATCCCCGTTCCCCCGCACGCCTCACCCCTTTCCCACCCCCAAAGGCTGCCGCGCTTCTCTCTCTCCCCGCGCCTCCGTAGCTGCGGAGAGAGAGGTTGCCACATTTGCATATATGGTAATGAGCTCCTAATTGCCAGGCTCGCTGCGCTTTGCCGATCGATTTCGAGCAATCCAGAGGTTAAGGAAGCTTGGAAATAGCGCGGCTCTGAGCTCCCCCCCCGCCTCCCCGCCCGCAACACGGAGCTGGCCCCGCATTTGCATCCCAACTTTTTTTAACTCTCCCACGTACACTTTACGTATCGGCTACGTGGAGGCTCCTCGGCCGCTCCTATATATCCGTACGGCGGGCACGGCCCCCGCTCCTCCGCTCCACCGGCGGCTCCGGGCTCGGGGCCACCGCCAGGACCCGCGGGAGAGCCGGGCAGGTGAGGGCAGGGCAGGGCAGGGCACGGTGGGCAGGTGAGCGAGGGCACCTTGAGCAGGGCACGGAGGGCAGGCAGAGCTTGCCTGGCACGCAGGGCACTGAAGGGAGGGCACCGCTCCGGGCTGGTGACCAGCACCAGGGAGGAGCCGCTGCCCATCGGGCGCGTCCCCCAGGTGGGTGAAGAAGTCGGGGTGACCCAGGAGAAAGAAGGGGAGCAGCGCTCAGCCAGCCCCGGCCCGCAGAGCTCCGCGGAGCCCCCGCGGAGCCCCCGCAGCCTCCCCGCACAGCCGGACAAACAATGTGAGACTTGGCGGAACAAAAGCGGCGGGGCTTGGGTTGCTGAACACGTCTGAGGCCAGACGAGCCGCGCGATTTATTGGACTCGGTGAGAAAACCATAATAAAAAAAAAAAAAAAAGAAAAAAAAAAGAAAAAAAAAAAGTAAGGGGGGGACGGGGGGATGGATGGAGGGGGGAGAGGACTCTCAAAGCGTCTTTATTATGGGCTGGGGGCCGCAGCGCTGCGGGGCCGGGGGGAAAATGCCCCGGGAGCGGGTCCAGCTCCTGCCTGGGGTCGGGGCTGCGGGGTCGGAGTTGCTCCTAAATCCCCGGGGCAGGGGGAGCTTCGTCCCCTTTTCCCTTTTCCCTTTTCCCTTTTCCCTTTTTCCCTTTTTCCTTTTCCCTTTTCCCTTTTTCCCTTTTCCCTTTTCCCTTTTTTTCCCTTTTTTTCCCTTTGCCCTTCCCTCCCGTCCCGCCGCATTCCGGCATCCGAGCCGAGAAAGTTTGGGCACGGCCGAGCGCGTCCATCGCACGGCCCCGCGCTCTTCTCTCGGCCCGCGGCTGACCCAGAGCCACTTTGGGGTGAGGGATTCACTTCTTTCCCATTCTCCCAGCTGGAGAATCCAGATTTGGGGTGCGGAGCCCCCCGTGCAGCGCCTCGGGCAGGGGATGGGAGCGGCCTGGCCCGTTCCAGGCTCTCGCCAAGCCCCGGGGCTTTGTGCTTTGCTCCAGGGGATGCTCTCGGTGCCTCTCGTGGGGGAACAGGAGGAGAAAGCCCCAAATCCTCGCTCCTGACAGCGCTTTCCCCTCGGGGGTGCCCGGGGATGCTCCGGGGGTGCGGCTGAGCCCGGGGAAGGGGCGGAGGGGACACGGACACCGGGGGAGAGGGGACAGAAAGGTCCCGGTGCCCCCATCCCCAGGCAGGAATTTGGGGAGGCGTGGGATGCTCGGGGCTGGATCCCAAATTTGGAATAAGCAAATGAATGCAAGGCGGGCGGAAATAACCCCAGAGCAAAGGTTCTGCACATCCTCCGAGGCAGAACGGAGGGGGAACGATTCCTCCCCACCTCGGGAACTTCTCCCCGTGCGGCGTTTCTTAAATTTCTCCCCCCACCATAACAAGGTGGGAGCCGATCCTTTAATCCCCCTAAACCCCGAGAATTCCTGCCCTGGAGTGGCCCCGCTAAGGCTCCCCCTCCTCAGGCCGTGCAGGGAACCCAAATTAAACGGGTTTAGGGTATTTTTTAGAAGTTATTGAAGCCAAATGTGATGCTCCGACCGAAATTCGCCTCTCGGTTGCAGCGGGCCCGGGTGTTCCAATCCTGCCGCCGATGCAAAATCCCACATGGCTTTTTTGGGGGGTTTTTTTGTTGGGTTTTTTTTTCCTGCCAAAGAAGATTTAATCTTCATTTTAATTATAATTTTTATTTTAACTTATATTTTAGTTCTTATCGTCCTCTTTTTTTGTCGTTGGTGTTTTGGTTTTGCTCTTTAAAAAGCCTCATCCCCGCAATCAATCCTTGATTCTTTCCTCAGCGAGGGGAGGAAGCTGCGCTCAAAGAGTGCACGGGGAAAAATCAACCCGGGCTTATTTTGGGGCCATTTTTGGGCTATTTTTGGGGTCGTACGTGGACTCCCGGCTCTGCAAAAAATGCCCATGGTACCCACGGGGTCATGTCCTGCCCAGCTCGGCTCCGTTTTTAGCCCGCGGAAATTAAGTTTTTATATTTGCACTGACGTGCGTGGAAGTTTTAAGGCTGGAAATCCTCAAATCTGCCGTTCAAAGGGAGATCCCGCGGTCGCGGCGGCTCCTTCTTCTTCCTTGCGGTTTGGATTGGGTTTGTTTTTTCCCCCAGCAAAGCACGGAGCAGGTTTTTATTTATATCAAAACACACCCGAGCATTTTCTGCAAATCGCTCGTGCCCTTCCCTAAATCCTCCCAGATCAGGTTGGTTCTAAGGCGATGTTAAATAAAATTAGAAATAAAAATGCACTGTCATCGGGGTAATCCCAGGGTGAATCCAAATTTGAAAGCGAAATCCCTGTCTTTGCAGCCTTTTTCAGGATAAATCGCAAAATTCGTCGTGTTTTTTTTTTTTCTTTTTTGGCAGGTTAAAAAAAAAAATAATGATAATTTCTGGAGGGGACTGGAATAAAAATGAAGAATTAAAAAAATGTGAATTTAAATAAAAAGGAGAATCAAAAGAGGGGCAGGCAGGCGGTTGCGTCCCTAAAATCCCATTTCATTTTTGCGTCCCTAAAATCCCAGTTCAATTTTGCGTCCCTAAAACCCCATTTCATTTTTGCGTCCCTAAAATCCCAGTTCATTTTTGCGTCCCTAAAACCCCAGTTCATTTTTGCGTCCCTAAAACCCCAGTGCAATTTTGTGTCCCTAAAACCCCAGTTCATTTTTGCGTCCCTAAAATCCCAGTTCATTTTTGCGTCCCTAAAACCCCAGTTCATTTTTGCGTCCCTAAAATCCCAGTTCATTTTTGCGTCCCTAAAATCCCAGTTCATTTTCGTGTCCCTAAAATCCCAGTTCATTTTTGCGTCCCTAAAATCCCATTTCAGTGGCGGTGGGCAATGGTCACAGCCGGCCCCGCCGGGACCCCACCGAGCTGCTCCACGGCCCCGGGGGCTGCTGCGTTTTTAACCCTCCCCTCTTTTCTGTTTCTCTTCCAGGAGAGCCCCGGCCCCAGCTCCGGCCCCCTCTGCCCTCGGAGAAGCCGCTGGCCCAGGTGGGTGATGGGGAACCACGGAGGGAGAGAAGAAATCACGGGCAGCGCCCAGGCCGGGGGGCGAGCGGCCCCGAGAGGGCTCGGGGAGGGTCCCTGCCCTGCCAGGAGTTGGTGGCTGTAATTTGGATATGGGGGTGCAGCTGGGAGGACCCCTGGGTGCCTCCCATGGGTGCTGCAGCCCCTCCCTTCCCCGCGGAGCACCCATAAAATCTTCCCGAAATCTGCGATTTTCGCCCCAACTAAGCCTGGATGGATGAAGGGAAAGGGGAAAGGTGCGACAAAGCACCCCAAAAACCCTTTTGTGCAGGGGGGGCTGGCAGAGAACCGGGCAGGAGGCCACGGGGAGGGGCTGTCGGTGGAACAGCCTGAGGAGCAGAGCCCCAGGGCTATTTTGGGGCTATTTTGGGGCTATTGTGGTGCTATTTTGGGGCTATTTTGGGGCTATTTTGGTGCTATTTTGGGGCTATTTTGGGGCTATTTTAGGGCTATTTTGGTGCTATTTTGGGGCTATTTCCACACCCACAACCCCTTTTCCCCACTCCAGTGCTGGGCCTGATGGGGCTCAGACCAGTGGGTTCCTGTTTTCCCAGTAGGGGCAAATGGGAGAGAGGGCCCTGGCAGGTCGGAGTGGCTGCACCGGGGGTGGCAGCGGGAGAATCCAGCTCCAGCAAGAGACAAAAGCCATGAGTAACTTCCCAGCCCAAACTCATAGACCCCAAAAGCAGCTGGAAAAAAAAAATAATTCCAAGGTAAAGAAACCTATAAGAGAAAATGAAAAAGAAAAAAAAAATCCAGCTCCAATCCGCTGTTCTTGTTCAAGGAAAAATCATGTTTGTTTGGAGTTTTTTTTTTGGTTTTTCTCTTTTTTTTTGTTTTTTGTTATTTCTTTTTTTTTTTTTAATGGGCTCTATATTATAACAGGAAAATCACAGGGTAATTAATAGTGGGGTTAAAACTAGAGAAGTAAACCAACATTTGGTTCCATTTGGGATCTGCACACCGCGGCCAGGCCCTGGCGCTGGCACTGGGTGGTGTTCGCCTCCCCGAGAAGGGGAAACCAGGGACGCTGAGCCCGGGGGGCGCAGAGGTGGCGACCTGGGGACATCGGTGCTGGCAGGGCGGTCACGGCCGGGGCAGGGGACACTCGGTGCTGCCCAGGGCTGGTGGCCGTGAGCGGTGGCGCTGGGGGTGGCGGCGGCGATGCCCGTGGCAATGAGGAGCGCCGCGCTGAGCCTGGTGAAGCCCATGCCATGAGCGTGGCCATGAAGATGATGATGATGATGATGATGATGATGAGGGTGATGGTGGCCATTCAGGGTGATGCTGGACGTGCCCATGGCGGTGGCACCGGGCGGGAGAGGCCAGAACGGCGGAGGCGGTGGCGGCGATGGGGCAGGCGGGGGTGACGGACGGCGGCGGGGCCGGGGGGCGATTGGGGGATGCCAGCTTGGGGGGTGCCAGCTTGGGGGGGGTGCCAGCTTTGGGGGGTGCCAGCTTTGCGGGGTGCCAGCTTTGCCCCAGCGCCGCCCCTCCCCAGCCCATTGATGAAGCGGGAGCGCTGCAGAGGGGTGGGAACGGCCCGGGTGACGTCAGGCGGGTGCGGACCAATCAGCGGCGGCGGCGAGGGCCGGGAGTGTGAAAGCATGAATGAAAAGTGCCGCGCGCCGCTCCCCCCGGCGCAGAGGCTGCGGGCAGCGGCTGCGGGCACCAGGTACGAGCCGAGCCGAGCCGAGCCGAGCCGAGCCGAGCCGAGCCTGGCTGAGCCGGGCCAGGCCGGACCGGGCCGGGCCGAGCCGCCGGCAGGGCCCCCCGAGCCGCCGGAGCTGCGCTCCGCGGGGGCGGAGGAGCCGCGGGGTCTCGGCGGAGCGAGGGCTCCGCGCTGCCCGCAGCGAGAAGGGTGAAAGAGGGATGCAGGTGAAGGAGGGATGGAGCGGAGCAGGTGGCTGGGCGAGGGGAGGGACGCGGGGGTGGAGGGATGCGGGGTGCGAGAGGGATGCGGGTTCCTTTCCCCCAGGAATGGAGGGATGCGGGCTGCCCTGGAGGGGAGGAACGGTGCGGGGGATGCGCGTTCCGCCCCGGAGGAAGGAAAGGGTGGAGGGACGCAGGTCACTCTGGAGAAGGAGAATGAGAATGAGGGGTTCCCCCCCGCCCCCGGGGAAAGGAAGGATGGAGGGAAGCAGAGCCCACGAAGCGAGGACGGAGGGATGCGCGTTCCCCGCGAAAGAAGAAAGGACGGAGGGATGCGGGGAGAGGAAAGGCAGGGATGCGGGGAGAGGAAAGGCAGGGATGCGGTTCCCTGGCGGGGGAAAGCTGCGCTCTCCCCCTGAACGAACGGGGGGATGCGGGTCCCGGTCCTTGCCCGAGATGCGCGGTCCTTGCTCAGGGCCGGGGTCCTGAGCCGCGAGCAGGAGTCGCTCCCTTCCTTCTTTCCTCCCTTCCATCCCTTTCATCATTTCCTCTGTGTTTTCTGTGTTTGTTCATCGCTATTCCCCCAGATCTTGGCTGAATCCAAAGCATCACAAGTTACTATTTATATGAACCGGCAGGTTTTTCTCGCAGTCATTTTGTTTAGAGAGCGTTCAACGCATTTGTGGGTGGGGAAATGTCCTTTTGGTCTTTTATGCATATTTTAAGTTGTGGGTGCAAATTATATTTGCTTTGATTATTACCAGTTTGAATGCATTAATTTGATAGTTATTAAAAATAATGTGGGCTTAATTCTCGGCACCTGCAGAATATCATTTGGTTTGCAAATGAAACAAATTGAAACTCGGCAGAAAATAGGCAGCCCTTGCGTGGTTATCCTGTAATTCTGCTCCAAATTGTGGTTCCTAGGGGCCTGATCCTGCCTGTCCCAGTGATGCTCAGGACTCTGTGCCCTGGGCTGCTCGGGCTGCAGGAGCAGGGCCAGGGCTGGAGCTGGGTGAAGATATTACGGATCTGGCTGCTAATATTTGCATCTCTTTTTATTCGTTTTCCTCCCTCGTTCCTTCCTTAAAAGCCACGTGCCCCCGAGCCCCTGGAGAAGAGGAGGTTGGCTTTTTCCTGCTGATGCTGTAGACTCCAGGGGTTGGTTGTTATCTTTGGTTATCTAGCTGTATGAGTGGTGTCGATTCTTCATAAAGCTAGATAACCGAAAGTAAAAATAACCCCATTACACGCCTGAGGAGGATGTGGAGAAGAAAGGAAATTCATCAAAAAAAAAAAAAAGGAAGAGGAGGAAAAGAAAAATATAAAAAAAAAAAAAAAAAAAAGAAAGAAACAAAAAAAAAAAAAGAAGAGAAAGGAAATGAGAGGCGGAAAAAATGGGGGAAAAGACAACTTTCAGAGACTGGAATTAAAACCCGAGGTAGGATTTTTTTTTTTTTTTTTTTTTTTTTTTAAAGAACCTATTTGCCTCCTGTGATTTTAAGAGTTTACTGGTTCTGGGCATGTGAAGAAACCGTCTGTGTTGAGAAAGACAAAGATGTTGCCGCTCTCTCCTCGGCCGTTAACTGTAATTGAATTAACAAAGTAAAACTTCCAATCAGATTATGAATTAGTTAAGTCCAGGACCCAGACTACAGATCAAGGATGAACTTTCATTGCATAACCAGTCATAGAGCATCAGAAAATCCATAAATCAATACAGATTACTGTGTTGGATTATCTGTTTAATAAAGCAGCAACAGAGCAATGTTTATTAATGGTTGTTTTGCAAATACGAGTGCTGGATTCTTTTTCCTTTTTTCTACCTTCCCTCCCCCTTCTTCCCTATCTGTTATACAGATACATAAATTTTCCTCCCTGACAGCTATAACTTGATATCAGTATTAGAAAGAGGGATATGGTGATTTCTAAAATGGTTTCTTGCAGTTTTCTTTGTTTTTCTTCCCTTGTGTCTCTATCCAAATGCTTCCTTTCTTCTTTTAACCCTTTGTTTATGAATGTTTCTTTGAATGGGCTCAAGATTCTAATTTGGGGATTTACAAGGGAGATTTTATATTTATATATATATATATAAAACTTGTGTGTGGAACCGCATGAGATTAATTGGGGAACTTGATTTTGCTTAATTTATCTTCTCTGCCAATTGATGTTGGTTCTTATCCCTCTTTAATGGATTATGTGTCAACCTCTTCCTTGTGGAAACTGGGATTTTTTAATCTGCTCTACCCTAGAAGGGAATTTTGAGTCAAAGAGGTGAACTGGGTGCTTCCCACTTGCTTTTAATAATCAGATTGGGTACCTGAGATGCCACCTACAAAACACAGCAACCTATTTGAAAAGGTGTCTTGATCTTGCTTAGAAGAACACAAAGATCTCCTGGTGGATTAAGATAAAATAATATCAGAACGCTGATTCCAAGGAGGAAAAAAAAAAAACAAACCAAAAAAACCCAAAACCAAAAAAGACTTTATAATAATAAAGAGCTAATGTGGGTGATGGCACCTGAACTAATTTTGGAAAGGAGCAATTATAGCTTTGTGACTTTATGAAAACCCTCTTGTGAGAGATGTAGAAATGAGCTGACTTTTGACCTGTGCTGGACCCGCTCGTTTCGCTCATGTGCTCATTGGGATCTCTAAAAAACCCAAAAGGGCAGAGGGAGCTGTCCCTGGCACTTCCTTCAGGGAAGGGCTGTAGTGCTGGGTGTGACGTGACAGATTTATCCTGCTCATATGAATGCTTGAAATTAATAAACAAGATATTATTTCCCCTCACCCATGGCCTTGAATTCAGAATAATTTAGCACATGTGTTCAGTGGAGTTCTGTAATGATCTGCTCGGGGAAAGCTTAGGGAGAACCTTCTTTCCTTCTTCCCATTGAGGTTCTGCCATTGTTCCTGGTGCTGGCAGGGATGCAGGGAAGTTTTTAGAGGCTCTTATTTGATTCCTTGCTCTCCTTTGCCATCCTGCTGCTCCTCCCTGGGGCGAGTGCAGTGCTGCTCTCCTGGCCAGGCTGTTTGTCCCCAACCAGAGAGGGACAGGGCAACAGGGAACCAGCTCCATGGGCAGGAGAGCAGCCCCCAAGGAAGGGGAGAGCTCCTCCATGGATGCTCACAGCCAGGGAGAGCAGCCTCCAAGGAAGGGGACGCCTCCTCCATGGATGCTTACAGCCAGGGAGAGCAGCTCCAAGGAAGGGGAGAGCTCCTCCATGGATGCTCACAGCCAGGGAGAGCAGCCTCCAAGGAAGGGGACGCCTCCTCCATGGATGCTCAGACCCAGGGAGAGCAGCCTCCAAGGAAGGGGAGAGCTCCTCCATGGATGCTCAGACCCAGGGAGAGCAGCCTCCAAGGAAGGGGACACCTCCTCCGTGGATGCTCAGACCCAGGGAGAGCAGCTCCAAGGAAGGGGAGAGCTCCTCCATGGATGCTCACACCCGGGGAGAGCAGCTCCAAGGAAGGGGAGAGCTCCTCCATGGATGCTCACAGCCAGGGAGAGCAGCCTCCAAGGAAGGGGAGAGCTCCTCCATGGATGCTCACACCCGGAGAGAGCAGCTCCAAGGAAGGGGAGAGCTCCTCCATGGATGCTCACAGCCAGGGAGAGCAGCTCCAAGGAAGGGGAGAGCTCCTCCATGGATGCTCAGACCCAGGGAGAGCAGCTTCAAGGAAGGGGAGAGCTCCTCCATGGATGCTCACAGCCAGGGAGAGCAGCCTCCAAGGAAGGGGAGAGCTCCTCCATGGATGCTCATACCCGGGGAGAGCAGCTCCAAGGAAGGGGAGAACTCCTCCATGGATGCTCAGACCCAGGGAGAGCAGCTCCAAGGAAGGGGAGAACTCCTCCATGGATGCTCACACCTGGGGAGAGCAGCTCCAAGGAAGGGGAGAGCTCTTCCATGGATGCTCACAGCCAGGGAGAGCAGCTCCAAGGAAGGGGACACCTCCTCCATGGGTGCTCAGACCCAGGGAGAGCAGCCTCCAAGGAAGGAGAGAGCTCCTCCATGGATGCTCACAGCCAGGGAGAGCAGCCTCCAAGGAAGGGGAGAGCTCCTCCATGGATGCTCAGACCCAGGGAGAGCAGCCCCCAAGGAAGGGGAGAGCTCCTCCATGGATGCTCACAGCCAGGGAGAGCAGCCCCCAAGGAAGGGGACACCTCCTCCATGGATGCTCAGAGCCAGGGAGAGCAGCCTCCAAGGAAGGGGAGAGCTCCTCCATGGATGCTCAGACCCAGGGAGAGCAGCTCCAAGGAAGGGGACACCTCCTCCATGGATGCTCAGACCCAGGGAGAGCAGCTCCAAGGAAGGGGAGAGCTCCTCCATGGATGCTCAGAGCCAGGGAGAGCAGCCTCCAAGGAAGGGGAGAGCTCCTCCATGGATGCTCACAGCCAGGGAGAGCAGCCTCCAAGGAAGGGGAGAGCTCCTCCATGGATGCTCACACCCCGAGAACCTCAGGGTGATGTTGGCCACCCTTGGCTTTGGTGACAAAGCGGTGACAAAGCTCTCGGCACGGAGCTCTCCTCACTCATCCTTGCCAGGCCAAACTGAGCCAGGAGAAGTCCTGCTGGGTGTTCACAGCACTCCTGCTGGTCCAGCTGGGTGCTGGTGCTCCAGGATGTGTCTGAGATGTCGGCACCAAGGTCTGGGTGTGAAGGGGGACAAGGGACTCTTATTCAGGCTGAGCCCTGGGAAGCTGCCATGTGCCATCCACCATTGGCCCGTGGCTTCCCTCAAGGAGGGGAAAAGTGCCTTTTTTCTCCAATCAGGGGCTGGCAGTGCTGCTGTGGGAGCATCTTTTGGTGTTCCTGGGTGACCAATCCCAGGCTCTGCGGCGCTGCCATAGGCTGCTTTGGATGGTGTCACTTCTTGGCTCTAACAAAGGCATGAGCAGGAGTGGGGGGATGTAAACTGGGACAAGGATGAAACTCCTCCAAGAATTTAGCAAACCATGTGTGGAGGGCCTGGAGCCAGGGGCAGGAGGTGCCTGTGCTGCTTGGTGATGGAGAGGGTGGGTTTAAAGCCCATCAGGCCCCAGGAGCTTTTGCTCCTCACTCCCAGCTGCAAAAAGCTCCCTTTTAAATGCTTGTGACCCCCACTGCCATTCAGGGATGTGGTGACACTGTGGGGTTAAAGCACCTCCATGCTCATCACCCATCCCTTTGTGCTCCCAGCCTGGAGGGGAAATAAGAACCAGTTCAGCTCCCTCAGCCCTTGGATGGGTCCCTGGGGGTTCCTGGTGCCACAAGCTTTGCTGCAGTTTCTGGGTGCTGTTGGAGCATGTCACTCTTGGGCTGGATAGAATTTCTTTCTAATTTGAGTTTTTGTTGTGGGGGATAAGCAATTCCAGTGGTGGAAGTGTCTGTGTGAGTATGAGCTGGGCTCGCTCCAAGGGCTTTGGAATAGTCTTGCAAATAGCTGATTTTTAATTTTTTTCCCCCTTTTTTTTTCTCCCTGATTTACTCCTGGAGTGCTGTAGCAGTAAGCCCTGTGTGTTGGCGTGACATTGATCCAAATTGCAGTTTACATGTGGCCGTTTAAGCTTGCTTGGACACTATGATTTGACTGGTTAACACTCAGCACTGTCTACTCTGCTCTCCCTTCTGGCCACATAACTGCTGGAGACATTAATAGGAGACACACTCGTTTGGGAGCGAGGTATCAGCTCTCCACATCGTCCTCTTGCTTAGCAGCAGTTTGGAATTGAGGGGAAAAAAGAGACAAAATGCAATACTGATTTTTCTGTGATTCAGCGAGCTGTTGAGGAGAATGAGCCTGTACAAATATAATTGTTGAAAATGATTGATTTCACTCCGTGGATCTCCTTTAGGTTCTGTCTTTAGTGCTTATGTTGGCAGTGCAGAAATGCAGCAGAGCAGTTTGGTGCTGAGGCCAAAGCCCTCTCATTGTACGAGCGCTGCGGGTTGGGGACTGGCAAAAAGGCAGAAATTCTTGTGCTGGTTGGTACTGCCAGTGGATATGAACTTTTACTTTGTGATGGATAAAATATGGTTGTTGTTTTTGTTTTTTTTTTGGCATTTCTTATTTGAAAATTCTCAGCTCGGAATGATGAAAAGTAGCTAAAAAAAAAAATGTTTTTAAAAAAATCATTATTTTATCGTGTCCGAGGGAAACAGACATTTCCCCATGGAGGGAAATTTTTTGCTGGCCTTTTACAGTTTTAAACTGAAAACAAAAGGAGGCCCTGATGGCTCCTTTGGTACATGAAGTGTCCCTTGTCCTCCCAGCACAGTCCCACGCAGCCTGGCTTGGGCAGGTGTGGAATGGCACTGCAGTGCCACCACAAAGAAATCCCACCAGTAGCACAGAAATTTGCATGTATCTATTTCATTTCGAAATGCACAGACTGAATTCCTTCCCACAAGCAGTCGCAGCTGGATTTGGAGGGAGAGGGGATGGTTTTTAGAGATGCTCTCCCAGAAGGGCTGGCAGCCAGCGGTGGTTTGTTCCCAGCACCAATCCTCAAAGCTCTGCTCTTTTTGGGGTGCTGCTGGTCCAGCTGGGTTTGGGGGGCATCTCTGTGCCAGGGAAAGCGTGAGGGCTCTGCCATGGGCACCTACAGGCTCAGAAATGCTGCTGGAAGCCTCCAGCTGCCCGTCCGGGGCTGAGAGGGGAGCACATCTTTGTGCTGAGAACAGAGTCTTTCCTCTTCAAACAATCAGGGCTTCAAACCCCTGAGCGTTTTCAAGGGAGCGATTTTTATGTCGGGATTATGATAAAGCGGCTGAGTGGGCGCTAAGCCGCCATAGGAATCAGATCAGGCCCTGCTTTAATTTCAGCGAGTGGCGGTGTGTGGGAACGGAGGCCGGGCTGATGCTCGGAATTACCCGGCTGGGCTCTGGGCTCGGAGCTCAGCCTGCAGGAGGCTGGGCACGATCCTCTTGTCCTTGTCCCCAGCGTGGCTTTGCCCATCGTGTCTGGCACTTCTCAGGGTGCTCTGCAGCGCCCTGGGGTGATTTTGGGGCGGCCGGTGCCTATTTCTATAGAGCAGAAAAGGAGATTTCTTGAAATCCCCAAACGCGGTGCTGCGCGCCCAGCGCACGGGGCCGGGCGGCTCTCCCGCACCTCGCCCGGGGGAAGCAGTGCCCCGAGGTGGGGACAGCTCGAAGGAAAATGATGAGCTCTGTGCTCCTCAGGCTGCCGAGGAGACGGGAGCCAGCGGGCAGGTGGCTGAGATGCAGCCGGGGTGATTGGATGTGAAAGCGGAGCTCGGTTCTCGCCGCCCGCGCTGGCAGCTCCGCGCTCCCATCGCCGCGGCCGCCGCAGCTTTTGCTGGCCCAGGCTTGTGCTGCCGGCATGCCGGGGGCGGGGGGGATAAATATAGTCCTGGGGGGGTATTTCGGATTGCCCGGAGGGATTTTCGGGGACAGATATAGAAAGGGACGTGTGCGTGTGAGTCCCGACGCTTCTCGCTGGCCGAGCTGGGGAAGGGGCGGCGGCCGCGGGCAGGATCTGCTGCGGGCAAGGCTGGCACGGCCCTGGGTAGATTTGCAGGAAAAGAGATGGGAAACTTTGTTTTAGGGTGCCAGCTGCAGAGAGGGATGCCCGAATGCTGGCGTTGTGGCTGGGAGTGTCCGTGTGTCTGCAGGGCTGGTGGGGAGGTCTTGGACCGAGCACTCCTGCTGAATCTGGTTATCTGTGGATCACAATCTTTTGAATCTGGTTCTCAGTGGATCACAGTCCCTTGAATCTGGTTATCTGTGGATCACAGTCCCTCGAATCTGGTTCTCAGTGCATCATAATCTCTTGAATCTGGTTATCACTGGATCACAGTCCCTTGAATCTGGTTATCACTGGATCACAGTCTCTTGCTCACTGGTTCTCAGTGGATCACGGTCTCTTGAATCTGGTTCTCAGTGTTTCACAGTCTCTTGAATCTGGTTATCACTGGATCACAGTCTCTGGAATCTGGTTCTCAGTGTTTCACAGTCTCTTGAATCTGGTTCTCAGTGTTTCACAGTCTCTTGAATCTGGTTCTCAATAGATCACAGTCTCTTGAATCTGGTCCTCAGTGGATCACAGTCTCTTGCTCACTGTGTAACCCCAGGATTTACCCTGCTACAGCTGGGGCAGGCTGGCACCTGGCATCTGTAACTGTCCAGCTAAAGCTGTGTAATCCTCACCCAGCATCGACGGCCGTGGCTGGAGCTTCGACTTTGACAGCCCAGGCTAGGTGTAAAAATCACTGTAATTCCACTTTTGGGGAGTTGAATATTGCTGGGGAAGGGACAAAAGGAGCAGTGGCAGGATGCTGGTGCAGGAGGAGGGAGCATCCATGTTGGGTGCCTTTAACTGCTTGGTCTCATTTGATGCATTTTTACAGGCAAGCAGAGGATGTGAGGTGGAGCTTGCTCTGGGGTAGGGAGAAAATGTGGTTCTCAAAAGGAGGGAAAAGTGCTGATTAATAAGTGTTGGGAATGAAAATCTAGATACTCATTGGTGGTGGACTGGCCTGGTTCTGAACCCTGTGTGACTCCAGGGGCTGTTGGCTCATCTTGTGGCCTTGCATTGTTTAGGTCAAGGCAGGTAAATCAGGTTTAATTTGACCTTCAGCAGGTTCCTGCCTGCTGGAAACTCATCTTTTATTGAAAAAAATACAAAACAAAACAAAAAGCCAAACCAAACCAAACAAAAAAACACCCCAAAAACCAAAAATCAACCAACCAAAGGAAAAAAAAAACCTACCAAAAAAAACCCTACTGGAAAAGAAAAACCCACCAAAAAAAAACCCAAAAAACCCCCAAAAAACCAACCAAGCCACAAAAGCTTTTCTGGATCAGTGTGTGAGCTCTGGGAAAGGGAAAGGGGATCCTTCAGATCATCTTCATACTTTTGGAGGCACAGAATGCTCTTTGGGAAGGAGGAAGGATTGTCCCTAAGGAATCTGCTTTGTCTCATCTTCCTCTTCCCCTCTGTCTTTTAGTAAATGTCTCTGTTTTGGTTGAGCGAAATATTCTGCTTTTATTCTATTATTTTATTCTTTTCTTCCATTCAGTATTTCATAGGAGAGGATTGTTTTAGGGATTCCCAGGCTGGAGCAGGCAGGAATGTGTCTGAGCCAAACAACCTTCCTCTGGCATCAGCAGGCACCAGCTGCTTGGGAGGAAAGTGCTTGAAACCCTACAATTATGGGATAATGTATTCCAAGAGAGTTTCTTGGCTTTCCATTCCTGGGCTGGAGAGTTTATGTTCCCTCCCTGATCCTTGTGAAATGTTGCTGAACTTGGATGTTCTTGTCACCTGCTCCTCGATGGGGACAATCCCACAGCAGCAACTGGCAGGGCTTGGGGCTGGGCAGGAGGGAAAAAAAGCCACATTTTCTGGCATTTGCTTCCAATTTTGTGACTCTTCTTTGGCAGAGGAATCTTTGAAAAGATCTGGAGGGGCACGGCCTTCTACAGCCACTTATAGAGCCAATGGAAAAGCGATGGGGAATTAACAATATAACCTGAATTGTTTAAGGGAATTAGGCACAAAATTCACTCAGTAGCATTGGTAAATCCTGCAGGGCACTCTCAGGATCCAGAGCAGTTTTCCTCCTGCTGGGGCCTGGCCAGAAGGTGCAGAAATTGTCCCCTCTGGCTGGGGACAGTTTTGAGGGCTTGGGACTGGAGAGGGACATGAAGGACAGGTGGCCCTGGGCCACAACCCCACCCCACAATTTTACAGACAAACTCCAGTCCTGGAAGATTTTTTTCTCTTCTTTCCCTTTGTTTTGCCTTCAAAAAACCCCGCTAACAAATACACACACATATTTTTCTCCTTTTTCATTAAAAAAAACCATCTTTCTTTCCAACATCCACCCATGTGCAGGAGCAGGGCTGGCTCTTTCTGGAGGCAGAGCTTTCCCACGGAGCTGTGCATTTCTGGATGCTCTTTGCTGGAGAAAATCTCAGATTTTTGGAGGTGATGAAGCCTGTCCAGCCCCTCTGCCCAGCCTGGCCGAGGCTCTGACAATTGTCCCCTCTGGCTGGGGACAGCTTTGAGGGCTTGGAACTGGAGAGGGACACGGAGCAATTGTCCCCTCTGGCTGGGGACAGCTTTGAGGGCTTGGGACTGGAGGACGGGTGGCCCTGGGCCACCACCCCACCCCACAATTTTACAGACAAACTCCAGTCCTGGGAGATTTTTTTCTCTTCTTTCCCTTCGTTTTGCCTTCAAAAAACCCCGCTAACAAATACACACACAAATTTTTCGCCTTTTTCATAAAACAAAAATCTTTCTTTCCAACATCCACTCATGTGCAGGAGCAGGGCTGGCTCTTTCTGGAGGCAGAGCTTTCCCACGGAGCTGCGCATTTCTGGATGCTCTTTGCTGGAGAAAATCTCTGATTTTTGGAGGTGATGAAGCCTGTCCAGCCCCTCTGCCCAGCCTGGCCGAGGCTCTGACAGGATGGGGACAAGCTGGCAGCGATTCTGGAGTGAAAGCAGCCTGCCTCCCTCCTCTGGTGCGAGGGATGGCCACGGAGCAGGTTGCCATGGAGAACGGGGATTATTCTGCGCGTGTGTGTGTGTGTGTGTACAGGCTGGGGGGGAATATCGTAGGTTTCTTTTTTTGTTGTTGTTTTTTGTTGGTTTTTTTTCCTCAAAAACCCCATTTCTGATGCCGTCAGCGGCCGTGCTCAGCCGACCTTGGGAGCTACAACCTCCAACCCCATCCCCATCCCCTCCTCCCCTGCTGCTGCTGCCCCAGCCCCTCCATCGGACTCTTATCTCCAACAATCCCCCCTAAGAGGGCTTTCTGCTTGTTATGACACCCAGTGAAAGCGTGGGAGAAAGATCCTTTCTTCGCCCTTGTCCTCCACAGCCAGCCACTAGCCTGAATGGGAGGCTTTTTTGTGTCTCTGTGTGCCTGACTAATTGAGCTGAAGGACTTGCGTCTGGAAGGGCTTGAAAGGGACTTTTGTTGCCGCTGTGGAGTTTGTGGAAGGAGAACGAGCTCTGCTTTCTTAGGGAACGCGGCTCCTGGGCAAATTTGACTCTCGAGTGCTCACGCCTCCCAGTTCTTTGGGAAAATAAGAAAAAAAAAAGGATGGTGGGATTGGATTTTTTTTTGTGTTTTGGATTTTTTTTGTGTTTTGGATTTTTTTTTGTGTTGCGTGTGGGGTTTTTTTGGGGGTGATTTTTTTTTTTTTTTCTTCAGCGCTATTGGTGCTGGAGAATTGAGTCTGGCCAAAAAAAAATTAAAAAAAAAAAATAAAAACCACCCCAGCCCTGAAAGGTTGGTGAGCTGGCTGTAAAAAAAAAAAAAAGGGCTTGGTGAGATGAGTTCAAACTGGCTAAAAATAACAGTATCAGAAGCCCTCCAAAAATAACAGTATCGAGAGCTCTTGCCTCCAAAAATAACAGTATCGAGAGCCTGCGCCTCCTGCAGCTTTTGAAGCCTCATAATCCAGCCCCAAATCTTCTCCAGGATTCCATGGGAAATTCCTTTGTGGTCCAAGGATGCTTTCACATCCCGCTGCTTCCTGAGAGGAGATGAGCACCGGCCATCACAAGGGAGTTTAAGTGGCTGCTGCAAAATTCCTCTTTTCCTCTCGGCCTTTACAGGAGTGCTGAAAAGTCGGGATTCTGCCTTAAATTGGTGATGCCCAGGTGGATCCCCTGCACCAGTGGCAGTGTGGGCATCAGGAAGGGATTTTTCTTCTACCTGTGACAGCCCCAACCCTTTATCTTCCCTAAAGCACCCAACATCGTGCTTGGTAGGAGAACCAAGAGGTTTTCCCACAGCAATTTGGGAATTTAAAGGCTCTTTTCCATTGGGAATTTTGGTTTGGGACACCTGGACTGTCTTCCCTGTGGGTATCTCCTGCTGCACTTTTGTTCCCATCATGAGAATTTGGTGTTTGCACGTGTCCAGGAGATTTTCTTGTTGTCTTTGCTAATTTTTCTCGATACTGAATTAATTCAAAGGCCTTCTCCAGCCTGTCTGTTCCCCATGGTGGGGCTGTGCAAAACCTACTGCTAAGTGTCTTTCCTGCAGAACACCCTCTGGCAAGGAGGGAACGTGGGGTTTGGGAGGAAAAAATGGCTTTTGAGGTGCAAAACTTCTTGGCATGTGGCAAAGAAGGTTTTTGAAGTGGCTGGAGGGAGAAATGGGGAAGAAAGTGGTTTTATGAGGTCACTTTGCTCCTGTTGCTTATTTCCCACGAGATGTGCAGCCCCTGCACCTTGTTGAGAAACCACTTGAAATTATTGTCCAAAATATATTTTCGATAAATATATTTCCACTGTGATTTCTCAATACCTCCCCTTACCCCTTCTTCCTTTATTCCACAGATCTTGCAGATCCCTCCACACAAAAAAATTACTGTAGAAGCTGCCAGGGTCCATTCCATCCCCATCTCACAGGGTGTGTTATTGATTTCTAATGACAAGGGGTTAAAATGTATTGAAAATTGTATTTTTAAGTGAGTCATGTAGAGGCTGCAAATGCCCAGGGCACCTCTTTTTCCACCCTGCACCCAAAGGTTGCAGTTGGGTGTCTTCAGGAGTTTTCCAGGGCCAAAGAGGTGCATCAAGGATGGGGGGAAAACCAGAACAAAGGGGTTTGAAACAGATGTAGACATGAGTGGTGAAATTTGATAGGGAGGGAAGGTGAAGGCAAAGAGAGCTGAATGAACAGGATGCTTTCTATGCAAAAAAAAACCCCTATCAAAAATGCAAAAATCGCTTTTGGAGATAGAGACAAACCCGTTTTCACATGACTCCACTTGGAGTTTTTAAATCCAGCAATTTCTGCACTGCTTTCTACCAACACTGTGCTAAACTCAACCTTGGTTTTGTGTCCTGCAGCCCGAGGCCTGTCCTGCAGCAGATCCTGGGATGCCCATGACACCAGGTATGTGTTAATGCATCCTCACTCCTTCCTGGGCCAGGAAATGACAATTTCTGGGTGTTTGGGTGCTCATCAGGCAGCATCTGAGGAGTTTGTGCTGTCAGCTCCACGCCAGGATAATTCAGTGTTGGTCATTAGTGATGAGCAGCTCCCGGGCATGCTTGGGCACTGCTGCACCCCCAGTGTCCTCCAGCCCTTTTTATATTTTTATATATATATATATATATTTTTTTTTTTTTTTTTGGTGTGTGTGTTTGTTTGTTAGCTATTTTTTAATATATGCTTTCCAATAACTAATTAAAAAATGAGAAAAATCACCCAATTCCACTTTTGGAATAATGTGTGAACTTGGAAATTTGGGCTTGGAGTCAAAACAAGATGAGGGGAGCAGAGCAAGGCTCCTGCTCCAGTGGGTTTGAGGTCAGAAGATGTAAAGAAATCCAAATTACTAGTGCCTTTAAAAAAAAAAATATTTTTCTATTTTTAAATGTTTTTTTAAATTTTATTTTTAGTAGGCAAAGGGGTTTGCCAAAGTGCACACCTCAAGTGTATTTTACCCTCTGTGGAGGCCTTATTATGCTGGAACCAGCTTAATGAAATAAAAGAGTTTATTTTTTTTACAACTGACCAATAGTTCACTTGTGCATTTCAGAGCACAGCAAAGTGACTCTAAACCAAAAATTTTTATGGTGTCTCAAACCAAACCCCTAAAATTTGGCAAATTCTTGTCCTTGCACAGATTATTGCTGCTGCACTTAATACCTTGCAGCTCAAATAACAAGAGATTTTGAGCAGATTGGGAAAAAAGATCAAATGTAAAAGGAGATATAGAAAAGAATAGAAAAATCAGGAGGTTTTGGAACAGATAAGGAATAATTCTAGGACAAAACACAGCAATAATCCCAAAGGGCTTTATTATTGCGAATCAATACAATGTTGCTATAAAATATTTAGAATTCTGCCCTGCATCTATTTCTCTGTAATATTCATAATTCCTGCAATCCCAAAAATCAGTGAGCACGAGGTCACTTCCTGGAATTTCCTTGCTTCAGCTCCCAGCACTGGGGCCTTCTCATCTTTGGGGCAGGGATCAGGAATTGGGATTTTTACAAAGCTCTGGAGCAGTGGGGCACTGATGCCACACAGGTTTTGAATGCACTGTGGGCATGCCAGGAAGCTGGACAGGTCACAGGGATGTGAATTGGGACCCCAGTGCCACCACTGCCACCCTCTGCTCCTCCCTCCTTCTGTCTCTCCCCGGAGGACCACGGGCTCGCCCAGCACTGGGGGAAATCATAATTTAATTTTTTTCCTCAATGAAAACGCTGGGAAAAAAAAAAAATAAAAAGGGAGAAGAATGGAATCTTGGTGCATTTTGTGACTTTGCTCCCAGCAGAAGAAGAGCCAGGGGCTCCAAGGCCAGCCCAGTGAGTGGGTTTGATGTGAGCAGCCAAACCCTTGTGGCTGCCAGGACCCTTCTCTGCTGCACCACCGGAGGGTTTCACCTCCTGCCAAGAGCGGCCTGCTCCTCTTCTTTCCCTTCCCTTCCTTTTCTTTTCTATCCTTTCCTTTATTTCTTACCTAATATTTATTTAATTTTATTTTTCAATTTAATTTTGAATTTTCCTTTTTCTTAATATTCCTTTTTATTTTCCTTTTTACTTTCCTTTTATTTTCCTTTTAATTTTTCTTTCAACTTTCCTTTTAATTTTCCTTTTTAATATTTCATTTCCCTTTCATTTTATTTTTCCTTTTTTTGTTGTTGTTGTGGTTTTCCTATTTTTTTCCCTTTGTTTTCTTTTCCCATTTTAATATCCATTTTTCCCCCCAATTTCTCGCCTAAGCCTGCTTTGTCTTGTCTCCTGCCGGAACGTTTAACGAAGGGCCAGCCGCTCCCACGCCAGTAGGTTTTTTTTTATTGTTGTTATTGGTATTTTCCTGGCGCTTTGTTCCACCCTCCCCACCTCGGTGCCCATCGAGGGGTGCGGGTCGGGGTGCCCACCATGGATGGGGAAGCACAAAGCCCCAAGGAAGACACGAGGGCTCTTGTTATCCTGGCCGTGCAGGAAAGAGTTAACCCATTAGAAATTCCGAGCCCTTCTTCCGATAGTTAAACCTGATTTGCATGCATTTGCATAATGAATGTCATTTGCATTCTTGGAGGTTGGCTACTTCTGTGGGAAAAGTCAAAGCGGGATTGCGGGGAGGGTGAAGGGGGGTCGGTGAAGAAAGAAGGGAAGATTTTTTTTTCCCCGCACCCCCACGCATCCCTGCCCCTCACCATCCTCACCCAAACGCTCTTTTCCTTCCCCTCTTTCCCCCCATTTTCCCCCCTCGAGGCCTTCCTCCCTTCTCCCTTCCGCAGGACACAAAGGCAGCCATCGCTGCCTAGGCCGTGCCGAGGCCAGGCGCATCCTCTCCCGCTTGCCCCCCTTCCCCTCCTTTAATTTCTGCCTCTAATTCCATCTTGGCTCCCGTTCCCGGCGCCCT
This sequence comes from Agelaius tricolor, assembly GCF_023055355.1. Lineage (NCBI taxonomy): Eukaryota > Metazoa > Chordata > Aves > Passeriformes > Icteridae > Agelaius > Agelaius tricolor. The sequence goes on from NW_027269326.1 coordinate 752,972, forward strand.
CGCGAGCGGGGGGCTGCGGCCCCGGCCCTCCCCTCCCCGTGGGTGCATGCGTGCTGAGGGGAAGGCAAGGTGGGAGCCACCATTTTAGGCAGCTGCTGTGTAAAATGGCCGATTCCCCTCAGCCGGGCCCAGCCATGCGGGCGGGAGCGTTCCGGTGGCTTCCGTCGCGTTCTGGCGGCTTCTGTGGGATGGGACGGAGCTGCTTGCAGTGCTTCAGGTGCCGTGACCTCACCATGGGGCCTTCAGCCTCGAGGGGCTCATCCCGGCCTCAAGGGGCTCGTCCTGGCCTCTTCCCGGGGCCTTCAGCCTTGAGGGGCTCATCCCGGCCTTGCTGTGGGGTCTTCGGCCTCGAGGGGCTCATCCCGATCTTTGGCCTCAAGGGGCTCATCCCGGCCTCACCACGGGGCCTTTGGCTTTGAGGGGCTCATCCCGGCCTCGAGGGGCTCATCCCGGCCTCACCACGGGGCCTTTGGCTTTGAGGGGCTCATCCCAGCATCAAGGGGCTCATCCTGGCCTCACCATGGGGTCTTCGGCCTCAAGGGGCTCATCCCGGTCTTGCTGCGGGGCCTTTGGCCTCGAGGGGCTCATCCTGCTCTTCAGCCTTGAGGGACTCATCCCAACCTTGCCATGGGGCCTTCAGCCTCAAGGGGCTCATCCCAGGCCTCACTGTGGGCCTTCAGCCTTGAGGGGCTCATCCCAGCCTCGAGGGGCTCATCCCGGCCTCGCTGGGATGGTGTCGCAGCCACAAAACCTCCCAGCCAACCCACACCCCAAAATCATCCTCTTTTCACCTCGTCTCCAGATTTTGCACCACCCAAGGCAGCTCTATCGTCTTTTTTTGCCGTATTTTAAAAAAATTATTGCTCAAAATACCCTCTGTGCCTCCCTCAGGGGCTTGAGGCTTGGCTGCAGAATTTTTTCCTAGATGCACTAGATGATGTTTCATTCTTTGTGTACTGTGATAACATTAGCAAAACAGCTGTTTAATTATTTTTTTTTTTACCCCTCCTCCTTCTTTTGGACTAGAAAAATTCAATAGTCTCGTTTTTTCTGTTGCTGAAACCATTTCATGGCTGTTTAAGAAAGGGGGGAAGAATAAATGTGAAAGAAGAGTGACTTCATCCTCTCCTGCCATCCTGGGCTGAGGCTTCACCTGGTCCAAGTGATCTATGGGCACAAAGTTATTGTGTTAATCTCAAAGAAGGGAAAAAAATCTCTTCACACAACTGGTGGGAAGTGATTAATTTTATTACAGCACCTGAAATATATTGGGGTGTTTTATCTGAAGCCCCATTTCAAGAGGTTTGTGGTTGAGGTGAAAATCTTGGTGTTCCATGAGGCCGCGTTTGTTGTTCTTTTTAATTTCTCCCCATCCCTCTGTTGCCATGAGACCTGGAAACTTAAAAGCCTAAATATGCTAAGTGAGTTTAACCCTGGTGTGACGGGAATTTTGAAAGCAGATTAAAACCAACTCAAAATTTATCCCTAGAAGAAAAATAAATCCCATTTTTTTTTGCTTGCGGGCTGACGCCGCAGTCCCAGACACACCTGGCTGGGGGCAGCCCCATGGGGGGGAACGTGGCTGGGCTTGGCTCAAGCCTGGTCCCTGGTGGGGTCTGTGGGGTGGCAGGGGCTGGGGAAGGGGGGATGTCACTGCTGTGTCCCTTTAGCTGGAGCTGGGAAGGGCCACGCGCTCCACTCCGCCTGCCAAACGTGCTTAGTCAGGAATGGGAAACACTTCCCTAAAACTTGCAAAAATGCTCTAAGGCTCTTAGCTCTTGGGCTAAGCTGCAGCTACTTAGTCCACTTCTCACTGCTTTTATTTATAAACTTCAGGCTGTGCTGGGGGATTTTTTTTTTCCCCCTTTTTTCTGGTTCTTTCCCTGGGATGGGGCACAGGAATGTGGTGGAAGCAGAGCTGGAAGGAGAGGATGGGTCTGGGCATTGCTGCTCTGCTCCCACCAGTGCCACTCACTGGCTTGGCACCACTGGATTTCCACAGGATCAGATTGTCTCTGATTTCAGTAGAGTTAGAGGTGATTTATGGGACTAATGGCCAGCAGAACAAGCTCCTTCTCTGGCCTTTCCTCAGTTAAACCACATCAGTTCTGCACTGGGTATCTAAATCCATGTGTAACCTGTGAGTAGCCATAGCTGGAGGCAGAGAAATCTCAAATTAGCCAACCAAAACCACTACACAGAGTTTATACACATGGAAAGTACATAAAGTGAAGATTAATATATTATTAAAATATAAACCAGTTCTATAAGGACACTCCAAAGCATCTAAAAAGTGTCAGGGCTGCTCACTTTTGGTATTTTCAAGCAGGGATGAGCAGTGCTGGAGCTTTGCCACTTGGTTCCTGCTGCATTGAGGGTGGCAGTCACAGAATGCATCCTGAGAGGCTCCTCCTTTGGTCCAGAGCTCTTCCCTCAAATGGAACCAAAGTGCTCAGGACAGCCAGGATAAATCCCCCCAGCCTCAGGGGGCTCTGGGCTCGGGTTTGGCTTTGGGCCTTGGTGCAGCAATCACTGCCCTGGGCAGGGAGGGAGACCTGGAGAGCACAGCTCCCCATAAGACAAAAAAAAAGAATAAAGAAAGTGGATTTTTTTAACTTAGATTTACAGTTTTTGGTCCTGCTTGTGGCTTTTGAGTACCTGGAGTTGGTTTTGCTACACGATGCAGTGAGATGCTGGCTGGCACCACAGCTGGCAGGGACAGGGAATTAAATTTCACATTTAATTTCAAATTTCATTTCATTTCAAGCAGCCATTTCAAATTGCCTCAGAGCAGACCCCAGGTCCTCTTGCTCCTTACAAGGCTAAGGCCCCACAGAGGCATCTCAAGTTAGGAAACCAGCCCAGTTTCAAACTGAAACACTGAGAGTTTTCCAGGCAAATTCTCTCTTCCTCATTCCCCTTTTGTGTCAGAAGTGTGGCTGTAATCTCCCTGTCCTGGTGTAATCCAGCCAGAGAAGATGAGGCTGACATTTAACATCCTCTTTTCTCTCTCTTGCCAGGCTGGACATGGGTTCACCCAACCTGCTGCTCATTTTCTGGCTGACAAATTGTCTCTGGCCCTGGTGGGAGTTCATGGGAACATCCTGGTAAGGGGATTTTTTAAAAATTTGGATTTTTTTTAAAAGACTTTCCCTAAATTTACACTGGGTCTGGTATCAGCAGGCTACTGGGATGGGCTTGTCTCCATGGCAAGTGTTTGGGGACTGGTGAGAGCTCCTGGTGGGGAAAAAGAGGAGCCAAAATCTCCGTGGTCACCAGCACCTTCCTTGCTGATCATTTGGCCCAAAGTATCAAACATCTGGATTTTTTTCTGTGTTTAACATCTTTTTTTTTTGTGGGTTTGTTAACTGGTAATGCCCAAGCCTTGGGAGAGGTGTTTGTCTCATCCACAGGAACAAATAAAAACAGGGGAGGGGGATTTCCTGTTAAATAGAAAGGGGATAATAAAGTTGTTTCTCTTGTGTTTGGTTTTAGCTCAGATTGGCTCTTTATTACATGAATCAGGAGTGGGGGTTGTATGGAAAATCTCACCCTCCAAAAGCCACGAGGAGCTGCCAGCACTGAGGGACCCTCAGCAGAAGCCCCTCACTACAGCTGATCCCTCCTCATCCTCTTCCTCCTCCTCCTCCTCCTCTCCCTGCTCTGCTGGCCTGGAGCATGATGTGGATCCTGATTTGCACCAGTGCCTGTCCAGGCTGACCAGCACCAGACCTCAGCGTGGGGACACAGCAGCAGCACTGCAGGCACACACAGGGGGCAGAGGACACCAGGACATGCCCGCCCTGCCCACTGCACTGTGGGCACTCACTGGTGAGCCTGGGGGTGTGGAAACACCGTGATGGGGCACTCTGGGGTGTGGGGAAGGGATTAACCTGGAGGGAAGGTGAGCGTGGAAATGTGGAAACACCGTGCTGGGTCACACTGGGGTGTGGGGAAGGGATTAACCTGGAGGGAAGGTGAGCGTGGAAATGTGGAAACACCGTGCTGGGTCACACTGGGGTGTGGGGAAGGGATCAGCCTGGAGGGATGGTGAGCCTGGAAATGTGCTAGGTCACTCTGGGATGTGGGGAAGGGATCAACCTGGAGGGATGGTGAGCCTGGGGGTGTGCTGGGTCACACTGAGATGTGGGGAAGGGATCAACCTGGAGGGATGGTGAGCCTGGAAATGTGCTAGGTCACTCTGGGATGTGGGGAAGGATCCACCTGGAGGGATGGTGAGCGTGGAAATGTGGAAACACCGTGCTGGGTCACTCTGGGGCGTGGGGAAGGGATCAACCTGGAGGGATTGTGAGCCTGGGGATGTGGAAACACCGTGATGGGTCACACTGGGGTGTGGGGAAGGATCCACCTGGAGGGATGGTGAGCGTGGAAATGTGGAACCACCATGCTGGGGTATGGGGAAGGGATCCACCTGGAGGGATGGTGAGCCTGGAAATGTGGAAACACCGTGCTGGGTCGCTCTGGGGTGTGGGGAAGGGATCAACTTGGAGGGATGGTGAGCCTGGGGATGTGCTGGGTCACACTGGGATGTGGGGAAGGATCCACCTGGAGGGATGGTGAGCCTGGGGATATGGAACCACCATGCTGGGTCACACTGGGGTGTGGGGAAGGGATCAGCCTGGAGGGATGGTGAGCCTGGAAATGTGGAACCACCATGCTGGGTCACTCTGGGGTGTAGGGAAGGGACCCACCTGGAGGGATGGTGAGCCTGGGGATGTGCTGGGTCACTCTGGGATGGATCCACCTATAGGGATGGTGAGCCTGGGGATGTGCTGGGTCACTCTGGGATGGATCCACCTGGAGGGAAGGTGAGCCTGGGGATGTGGCACCACCATGCTGGGTGACACTGGGGGAAGGGACCCACCTGGAGGGATGGGGATGGCAGGTAGAGCCCACAGCAGTGGGCAGCTGGCCTGAGGAGGAACTGATGGCCAGGGGAGAGGTGCTGGGAAGGGACAGTGTGTTTATTATGGAGGCGCAGCTGAAGCGGGTCCTTTGCCAGTGGTCAAGTCTGAATCACAAACTCTGCATTGTTTCCGAGTGTGTTCAGCACATTTCCCTTCTCCCCCTCCCTTTCCCTTTCCTCTCCTCTCGCCCTTGCACAAAGCTGTCATTGTGCAGGGGACTTGGTGATGGCAGCGTTGTTATTTGGTCAGAAAAAAAAAAAAAAAGAAGAAAAAAAAAAGGAAAAAAAAAAAGAAAAGAAAGAAGTGGGGAGGGGGGGGGGACCCAACAAGGTGAAGAGGTTTAAATCAGCTTAGCCCAAATGCCAATTAAAAACCAAAGAGGATTAGGCTTGTGATCAGCAGAATAGACAGTCATTGTACCCGGAGGAGGTTCCCCCTCCCCGGGCCCGGCGCGGCGGTGCCGCAGGTTTGGCTGGGGCCGGCACCGCGCTGCTCCCCCGGCAGGACGGGGCAGGGCAGGGGCTGCCCCCGAGCGGGGCTGGGCTGGGCACCCGGCAAAGCCCTCGGCGGGGCACGCTCAAGTTCCTGCTGCAAAGACCTTTCCTCGCATGTTTTAAGGACTCTTGTCCCGCCTCGAGCTCGGCTGAGCAAGGAGAGGTTTCAGCCTGAATCAGCTCTTGGGCTGGAGCATCCCTTGGCCAGGGGCTGCTGCAGGGTGCCTGGGGTGAGCTCCTGGCTGGGGCTCTGAGCTGGGGGTCCTCACCTTGCCAGACCCCCAGGTGCATCTCAGGTGCTTGTGCTGCCTGAGGGCTCTGTCCAGCTGGAGGAGCTTTGGTCAGACCTTTGCTCCCCAGCAGCCAGCACAACACCTTTGGCTGCAGGCCACGGTGACAAAATGCCAGGACCATCACACGAGGTGGACATGCAGAGAAGACTGGTTCTCTGTTCCATGGATGGAGATGTGATGTCAGTGTTTTCTGCCTGGTTGAGCCCTCTGCACTGCCTACCCACTGACTGCTGCTTCCATGGGTTGAGGTGTCAGGTAGCCAGACCCCCTTGTAGCCCCCTCAGTGAGAGGAAGCCAGGCTGGGTGAGCTGTGTCTGGGTGATTGCTTGGACTCAGAGGCGTGTGGCTCACCCAGTTCTCTCCCAGTATGCTGATAAACTGGTAAAACTCCAGGAACAGGAAGATGCTCTGCACCAGGGTGGTAACAGGGGTCAGTCTCATTCCTGACTCTACTGACAGGGCAGTGAAGGCAAATCCCCTGCAGCCAGAATGGCTACACTGGTGTGAAAAGGGTGTTGACAGAGCTGGAGTGTCCTGGTGCCACACTGGCTACTTAAAATGAGTCCTCACTTAGGTAGAAATTGTAATTCTAGACTAACTTTGAGGTTTTGTAAAGGAAAGTTACCAAATGTAATTCTAGACTAACTTTGAGGTTTTGTAAAGGAAAGCTACCAAGGGTAGGTGGGAGCCTGGCCAAGCAGGAGAGGTTTAAGGGGCATCAGCAGCAAACTCAGGTGGAGCTTGAGCACCTCCACATCTGAGTGGGGGCGAGCAGCCTGAGTTCCCCTCTTTTACCCTGGCAGTTGGGGGTGCAAAGAGACCCCTGCACTCCTGTGCTGCCTCTTCTCAGTGGCTCTGCCAGGTGCATCCTTTCTGCTGATGGGGCCCAGCTCCTGGCTTGGTGGCTTTGGAGTTTGGTGGATCCCAGCGTTCTGCTTTGCACAGGAGCCCAGGGATGGCTGCAGTGCAGCTGGTCCAGCTCCAGCCATCTCCTGGAAGTCACTGAGCTGAGACTTTGCTGCTGACAGCTCCAGGTGCAAAACTCTCCCAGCCTTGAGACAGGGAGAGTCAAAAGGGACTGAAAGGGCATTTTCCCTCGAGGGCAGAAGGAGAAACCCTCCTGCTTCTGCACCAGGAGCTGCTTCTCCCCGATCCTGGGCACGGCCAGCACTGCCTGAAGCACCGGAGTCGTGGTGCAACAGGCGACTGGTACTGAAAATAAAACAGCAGAAAAGCTGTGGAGCAAAGGAAACGTGCTTTGAGGGGACAGGGAAAGGTGAAGGGGATGCCGTGGGCTGCGAGATGCAGCTCCTCCACCTCCCCTCCTCAAAACCCTGGTGCCGCCGCCATCCCCATGCCCGGGGATGCCCAGCGAGCTGTGGGAGCGAGCGGGGGAAGAGGGGCAAGATCCGCGCTGCTTTTTTTTTGCTTTTTTTTTTTTTTTTTTGTGGCTGCCGTGTAATTTATGATATGAGAGAGAGAGAGAGAGGGAGCGAGAGCCATTGTCTGGACCCATCCTGTATTTTTCCGAGGGCTTTGCCTCTCTTCCCAGCCCCCCGCGGCGCTGCCGCTACTGTACGGTTGCTATGGGGCTGCTCCCCGTGCCGCCGCTATGCGGGCCAGGGCCGGGGAGGGCTGCCCGCATCGCCCGGACCCATCTGGAGCCCCGGGCCCGCTGCCGCAGCCCGGCGGCCCCGCTGACGTGCCGAGGGCCTGGGAATGGGGCTTTCGGCCCATCCAAGTTCACGGCCACCGGAGGCATTCAGCTGCTGGAGAAACAGGGGAGGGGGGAGTGGGCAGTGGGATCTGGGGCGTTTGGCTCCATTCTCCCTTCCCTTTCAGCGCCGGCAATGTCCTCGGTGCATACAGATCCCCCGTCCCTTTCTCCTCCTGACAAGTGCGCACATAAATAAATTACCCCACCGGGCGAGTGTGGAACAATCTGTCCCCTAAATTCTATTCATCGCCAGACAGGACTCATTATTCCCCCGATTAAAGCCGCTGGAGTAGCTTGCAAGGGTTACAGTTACTCTGTCAAACTGTAAATAAGACACTAAAAATAAAGGGCGCTGGCGAGGGAAGGGGGAAAGGGAAGCCAGACTAATGCCTGCTGCTAGGGAAACCGAATGAATCCCTAATGACGCCTGTGTACAAACTGCAAATAATGAAGGAAAAGTGACAAACAGACCTCAGCCAGGCTGTGGCGAGGTCTCCTCTCTGTGATGGCAGCGGGGACCAACTCACCCCTTCCTCCAGGGACAGCCAGCAGGAGAGCTGGACCCTCTCACAAACCCCTCTGAGCAGAGCATTTAAGCCCTTGTCCTTCTCTTCCAGGAAGGTTTAGCTCTTGTGGGTGTGTTTATTTTTTAGGCACAGAACCCACCTCTGCCTGAGCCCACATTTTGAGGTTTTAGAGAAAAAACTCCATTGCCTGTGGTCTCAGAGCAGCCCCCAAAGTTTAGTCTGTGCTCTGCTGTTCGAACAGCTCAAAGCTCTGACCTAGGACAGGGCTTAGGACCAGGGGGTTAAACCTTCTGCCCAGAGCCCTGAGGGATGCAGCCCAGGACCCTTCCCACCTGCAGCAAGGCATCTCTGCCATGGCTGAGATGGAGATGCAGGGCTGAGCCCCAGGTCTGAGCAGCCTGGATCTGCTCCTGGGCCATGCCAGATCACAGGGGAGGATGTGTCCAGCCCTAGAAACCTCTTTGGATAAAACACAGTTCCTTCCTGGCTGGTGTCTTGCCAGCCAGCAAAGATAGAGATACTTGCCTTGCAGCAGATCCTTTTTCTCCTTTGATATCTTGGAGCTGAAGAAATGAGGCAAAAAAAAAAAGAAAAAAAAATCAGCTATAGGCTTGTTGTGGGTGTTTCTCAGTTCCAGAGGGACTGAAATGTGAGAGTTTTATTTCAGGTCCTGCTTGAACTATTCCCACCACCCTCACTGGGTGAAATGCTGGAATTCTCTGTGTTGCTCAGGGAAATATTTTGACTCACGTCCCCCAAGCCTGTAAAGGAGAAAAGACAGCTCTGAGCTGTGTCTCTCCAGGTGGATTCTTGCTGTCCAAAGGAGAGCACTGAGAAGGGAAGGTCCTGGTAGGGCTGTGCAGTCCTTGGGACCCAGAGCAGACCAGGCTGGACCCTGAGCCCTCATCCCCCAGATCTGTGTGGATGCCTCAGCCCTCCCCATCCTCCTCCAGAGCCCAGCAGTGCTGGGGCCTCTCTGGAGCCTGATCTCCACCAAGCAAAGGCACAGCCAAGAGCAGGGGGAGCAGCAGGTGCTGATGGTCCCTGCCCTGTGGGTGCTGTTCAGCAGGGAACCCACCTGTTCTCAGAATTGCAAGGGGCCTCATGCAGGCAGAGGGGTTTTTGGAGACTTGTTATGCTTCTACAAGGCTCAGACATCTTAAAAGGGATTTTTTCAGGCCAGCTGAGCTAGTCTGGAGCCCAGTTGCATTTCCCAGTCAGGTCAAACCAAGGCTTAGCAGATTTCTTTCCCTTCAGTCTCAGGGGAAACAAACCCTTTTCACCCACCATTCCTGCCTGTGAGGCCCCATGACTCCAAAGCAGCATTCCTGGGACATTCCTGGTGCCATGGTATGTGCAGAATTTCAAACAGAGCCTCATGGCTCCACATCTCCATGCGCTCTCCCTGCTGGACTCTGTTATTTGGATGGAGCAGGAGATTCATGATTGCCATTGGTAATAATTTCATAATTGGCATTGCCATTGCCCATGGTGGTGTCTGGGCAGCTCCTACAGCCCCAGGTGGGTGTGTGCAGGTGCTGATGAAGGAAGAGCTGTGCTCCTGTCTCTCCCCTGCAACATTTACCAGCTTAGCTGGATAAAACAGCAATTTGCTAAAAGCCTCATGACCAGCCAGACCTGAGCAAGTCAAACCCATCCCTGGGCTGTCCTGGTGCTCTCCATGGAAATTGGGCAGCTCTTCACCACCCCTGCCTCCTGGAGTTGGTCTTTAGGAGAGTTTTGGCTTAGGGAACCTCATGGTACCCTGAGAGGGAGCTTTGGGGTTTTGTTCCCTACCAGGAAAGTGTTTGCTTGCAGGCTCAGGTGCTGGGAGCAGCATCAGGGCCAGGGATGCAATTGGGAATACTCAGGGATGCAATTGAGACCACACCAGGAATGGCAAAAAGGAACTCACTTGCCTTTCCCCGCCTGAACCTCTTGGGTCACATTTTCCAAGGTTTCTCTCAACCTGTAAAGATAGGATTATCAATACTTTTTGATGGTCTCTGTGATTCCCCTCCACGTGAATCACCCAGAAACTTGAGCCATGGTGTTTGAGGAGACTGGGGGTTGTTGGCCATTGAGCAAAGCACATGCAGCCAGATTTGCCCTGGACAGATGAGGACAATCAGGGAGTGCTCCATTCTACATCTCTTCATAGCAGTTCTGAGAAGATCCCTTGCCTCCTTTCATTCCCTCAGGACACCTGACTGTGCTTTTCCACCCATCCACGGATGTCACCTGGATGTGTCCATGAACCAGGAGCTGCCAGCTCGCTCTTGGACCTCCAAACCCGGCTCAGCAAGGCCCAAAGGGCCCTGTTCCAGCCACACCCCTGCCAGCTCCCTTCCCTTTTCAAGGATTAGGATGAGGCAAATTCCTCCAGTCTGCTTTAATCCTCAATACCTGATCCTGCAGGAGACACACACACACATCTCAGTAATAGCCAGGTAACTCGCAGGGCTAAATCACTCTGGGTTTTTTTTTCATTATAACCTCCCTTTAAAGCACATTTAAATGCTTCCCTGCAGGCTCATGTGAGGGCTGTTAAGGGCTTCATTTGAATAAATAAGGGCACAGGTAGAGGAGGAACATCACCACAGCCCCTGGATAGCCAGGGCCAGCCATGGCAGCAGTGGGCTGGCGAGTGGCAAAGGGCCTCCATGTTATATATTCCATAAAGTAGAGTAATTAAGTATTACTAGTTTTGATGACTTCAAACAGAGTGACTCCAGGAAATAAGCCCCTTCTTTATAATTAGTGGGATTTCCTCTGCATCAAACGGAGAGATTGATTCTTTAATCTGCTCACATGCTTTTGATTTGGTCTTTCAGCTGCTTGTACCAACTGCTTCTACTCCCTGCTCTTGCCGATAAAACCTTGCAAAGGAGATTTTAGGAAGGCATGACCTGAGTTGAGGTCCAGGATTTTCTTTGTGTGTGGCTGTTTTGTGAATTCCTAATTTGCCAGAGATGATGATCATGATGATAACAAGAATAAAAAAAATAACGCAGGCATGGCTTTTAAACATCCACCTATGTTTAGGTCAAATAATTGCGGTTTGGGGTTCTGTTTATTGTCTTCTCAGCACACCTCTTAGTTCTGCCTCATGCTCTTTGACACCTGAAAAGGTAATTTTGGCTTCCCATCTGCAGGTGGGCTGGCCCAGGTTGGGCTCACTGCATAATGCTGCTCTTTAGGAGCACACACCCCTACCACCAGGTGTGCTGGCATCCCAAGGGCTCCACTGCTGGACATGTGCAGAGTGTCTTTGGGTATTTCAGGGGTTGGACCTGATTTAGAGCTAAACCCAGGAACTTGGGAAGCTCTGTCTGAAATTAAACAGTTTGTGGCTGCCCCATCCCCGGGAGTGTCCAAGGCCAGGCTGGACAGGGCTCATGGCAGGGGATAAATGAGATGAGCTTTAAGGTCCCTTCCAATCCAAACCATTCCACAATTCCATGAAAATCCCTGCAAAAGTTGCTGGTTTCTACATGAAAAGTTCACGAGAGAGTGGGAACTTGCCCCCTGCAAGTGCAAGAAGCTGCTGGTGAGCATCCAGCTCCTTCCTGGGCATCTCCATGGGGTCAGTGGTGCTGCATCAGTCGTGTGGGAAATGTGGGCTGGGGTCTGTGCTGGTTCCAGGCATGCACTAAACCTCCCAAGTACTTCTCCCACCTCCAAAGCAGCTCAGACCTTGAATCATCTCAGCAAACAGCCCCTGGCTGGGTTTTCTTCTGGCATGTGAGGTTCTTCTGAGGAGATTAAAAAGGGGGGAAAATTTGGAATATCCTGCTTTCCATCCACCTTTGGATGCTGTTGGAAATGTGGAGGATGAGCAAGAGAGGCTGGTGGGCCTCATGTGCATCGCAGGGGGTGAGAATGAGAGGAGAATGAGAGGAGAATGGCTCCATTTTGGCAGCTGCAGGGCAGGGACTGGCACCACAAACGAGGCGGGAAGGGCAAGCGGGGCTGTGCCAGCCCTGGCAGGTGGCACCAGCCTGCAGGGAGGAGCTGTGGGCAGGGGATGGATCCTCCTGGGCTCACCTGGAGCAGGAGCAGGAGCAGGAATGCTGGAGCAGTGGTTGGTATGCCCTGCACAAGCCTCCCCGCGTCGGGAGCGGTGTCGAACACAGATCGTATAATTAGGGAGCCAGTGAATACGTAACTGTACATTATGCAAATAGTGATCAAAATCACTGTTTTCAGCAGAAATGCCTGAAGATCAAGACAGAAGCTTCATGCAACCTTAATTTAATCTGGTCCTGCAGGAGTGGGGAGGTCTGATGGATGACCCAACCTTGTGCCTGCCCGTGTTTAGCAAGGCTGGGGCGGGAGGCGGGGGGAGGAGTGCTGGAGCATGCTAAGCGAGGGGGAAATGGCACTGAAATCATGTTAGCAAACAGGGAAAAAGGGCAGAAAGAGCTGATGCTTACAGTAATTTTATTTTTCTTTGAATTTCAGGTGAAGAGCATAAGGCTGGAAGAATGGGAAAAATTAAAAAGAAAAAAAAAAAAGAAGAAAAGAAAGAAAAAGAGTCTCCAACCCCAGGAAATCTGTGTTAATTGCTTATGAATGTCTCTGTCTAAAAAATTATCGAATTGATGTTGTCGTGCTTTTTTTTGACAGCCTGTCTGTTACATTTTTTTAAAATATTCATGCACCGAAATCTAATTACTAGGCAAATTTAATGATAATGAAATGAAGGCACTTTAGCAGAAAGCACAGGGCCTTGTTAATGTTTTCTCAGCCTCTGTCTTGTTCATATTTTTAAAATTATTTTTTTTACAACTGCCTTTCTTGCATATGAGAAAAAAAAAAAAAGATTGCTGAAAATAAAACTCAGATTGCCGATAATGTTTGTGGTGGTTCTGTTTGTAATGATGGGGAATTTGCAAGGTGATTAAAGGTGTTTTGCAAAAATCAAATGAGCCTAACCTAATCAGATAAGGCAGATGAAATATTATTATTAGAGGGGTAACATTAGGAGCATGCCTGGAGGCTTTAACAGAGATGAGGCTTTAACAAAGTGCACCGTGCAGGGCCAACCACAGCCTTGCCATCCTCAGGGCCCCTCCAGCCCCTTTCCAGGGCACAGGACTTGTCTGTGCTCTCCTTAGGCCAGGTCTGGGTGGTTGGAGGATGCACAGGGTGGTGGGAAGATGGATGTGATGGTTGGAGGATGCCCATGATGGTTGGAGGATGGATGTGATGGTTGGAGGATGGATGTGGTGGTTGCAGGATGGATGTGATGGTTGCAGAATGCACGTGATGGTTAGAGGGTGCATGTGATGGTTGCAGGGTGTATGTGATGATTGGAGGATGGATATGGTGGTTGCAGGATGCTTGTGATGGTTGGAGGGTGCACATGATGGTTGGAGAACAGATGTGATGGATGGTTGCAGGACACATGTGATGGTTGCAGGATGTATGTGATGGTTGCAGGACACATGTGATGGTTGGAGGATGGATGTGATGGTTGGAGGATGGTTGTGATTGATGAGGAATGCAGGTGATGGATGGAGTGTGCAGGCCATTGTGAGTGTTCATGCCATGGTGGGTGTCCATGGTGGGTGTCCATGCCATGGTGGGGTCCATGGTGGGTGTCCATGCCATGGTGGGTGTCCATGCTGTGGTTTGAAGAGGTTTTTCCATGGTTGTTCATGCTGTGGTGGGTCCCCAGGCCATGGTGGGTCCCCAGGCCATGGTGGGTCCCCAGGCCATGGTTTGTGTTCATGCCATGGTGGATGTCCATGCTGTGGTGGGTGTCCATGGTGGATGTCCATGCTGTGGTGGGTCTCCATGCTGTGGTGGGTGTTCATGCCATGGTGGGTCTCCATGCCATGGTTTGTGTTCATACCATGGTGGATGTCCATGCTGTGGTGGGTGTCCATGGTGGTCTCCATGCCGTGGTGGGTCTCCAGGCCATGGTGGGTCTCCAGGCCATGGTGGGTCTCCATGCCCTGGTGGGTCTCCATGCCATGGGTGTCCATGCCGTAGCCTGTCCTGCCCTGCAGCTCTGCCCCTGCTATTTGTATGACCTAAAGGCTCTGGCTGATGTTGAGGACGGTGTCAAAGGTTTTACTGAGGGTGCTGCTGGCCCCAATCATTTCTGTAGGATTTCCACTTCTGGAAGACCATCAGGAAATTCCTTTTGCTGTGGCTGGCGTGGCCACCACTTGGAGGAGGTGGTGTGGCTGGGATGTGCCAGCTGGGCTTGTTGGCTGCCCCGTGGTGGGTGGCTGGAGGCCAAGCTCACACCTTGGCCTCCCCAGCACAAAGGGAGGGGTCTCTGTGGTCCTCGTTCCTGTAGGAATGAGGTGTGTGGGAACTCAGAAGTTTGCAGCCCTGGCTGTGAACGTGGCTGGTCAGAAGAGGTTTTTCCTCCCCAGAAACACTGCCCTGCATCCTGGGCTCACCAGTGGCAGCTCAGTGGGTTGGAGCAGCTCTGGCAGGTCTTGAGGGAGCACCAGGACAGGACAGGATGTGTTTTGGACCTCCTTTGATTCTCCAACTCCCTCAGCAAGGACAAGGCTCCCTGCCCAGCCCTCCGTGCTGCAGCCCAGATTTCCCCAATGTGGCAAATCTCCTGGAAGTAGCTCCCAGACCACTTTAATCCCCTTAATCCTTCCTGCAGCCCTTCCCTGCTGGTGCTCAGGCACTGAAAGGCTCCTGACACATCTCTCAAGTGCTGCAGCTGGCTGAGGAGGGATCCCAGCTCCTCAGAGTCAGGGGACCAGCCCTGCCTCCCTTTTGTGCCTCTGGTTTCCACTCCTCCTGCTGCAAAGCCTTGGGCACTTGTAGGTCTGAGTGGAGGGCAGGGAGAGCTTCCTGACTGCTCCCAAACCTGCCACACACATTTGGGGTGTGGATTTCCAGCCTTGCAGCAAGGAATTCTCCCTTTGCACTCAAGCCCTTTGCAAAAGATTTGGCTCCCTTCTCTCCCCCAGCTCCCACCATCAGATCTGTTCTTCCCCCTGCCCTGAGGAGGTGGCAGGAGCAGTTCAGTGACACAGGCAGGGCTTGCAGACTCTGCCATGGGGACCCCATGAGTGCTTTTCCCTCCCTTTTCTGTGCTTCTCCACCTTGTGTCTCCTGACGTGCTTCACGTGGTTTTTCTCTGGCCTTCAGCTCATCTCATGGGGAGAAGAGCAGTCCCTGGGTTCTCTGCATGGAACCATGGAATGGTGTGGGTTGGAAGATGCCTTAAAACCCTCATCTCATTGTTCCACTGTCCCAAACTGCTCCAATCCCCATCCAACCAGGCCTTGGACACTTCCAGAGATGGCACAGCCTTCTCTGGGCAACCTGTGCCAGGGCTCCACCACCCTCGTTGTAAAAACCTCCTTCCTTATAGCAAATATAAAGCCCTTGAATAGAAATAGAAATAGAAATAGAAATAGAAATAGAAATAGAAATAGAAATAGAAATATAAAGTTCTTCTGATATGTGGGAGGCTGTTTCATGCTCAGCTGTCCTGAACAAAAGCCTGAGTGGACTCAGGGGTGCTCCCAGGCTTGCACACACACACACACACACACAGAGCTCCCGAGCTGCATTTATCCTCCAAAGTGACAGTTTTCTATTAGAGAGCTGCAGCCCAGCACGATGATTATAATTGTCACTAATTTCTTTCTTTAGCAATCAGGTTTGTACCTTGACACTGTGGCATAAAATGAGGCAGATTCCCCCCATTCCAGGCTGGCTCTCGAAATGTTTGTAGCCCCTTGATTTCCTTCAGGGAAGCTGCTGCTGATGCCAACTTTTGGTCGATGGTGGGAGAGGGGACAATATTAATAAAAATATGGGCAAGGGCTGGGGATGCCTCATGCAAACCCCTTCTGTGGGGGCAGTCACCCTCAGGAGCAGACAAATCCCAAACCCACCCCAGAGAAGGCTGGATTTGGGAATGGAAGGCTCTTCCCTGCCTTTGCTTTGGGCTGGAGCATCCCAGGACCAGCAGGGCTCTGTGTGGATGTCCCTTCCCTGGGCAGACCTTCCCTCTGGTGCCCTTGGCAAGAACCTTCTGCTGGTCAGGCTCTTCCCAATAAACTCATTTAATGAGTGCAAGTGGGATGGGATGGGATGGGATGGGATGGGACGGGACGGGACGGGACGGGACGGGACGGGACGGGATGGGATGGGATGGGATGGGATGGGATGGGATGGGATGGGATGGGATGGGATGGGACGGGACGGGACGGGACGGGACGGGACGGGATGGGATGGGATGGGATGGGATGGGATGGGATGGCAGGAGGGCAAGGTGGGATGAGTGGGAAGTGGCTGTGAAACTTGTGAGGGTTCAGAGAGGGGTGTGAGATGTGCTCCTGCATTGCTCCTGCATTTCTATCAGGGTCACCAGAGGAGAATTTGGCCCTCTTATTTATCTATTTATCTATTTATCTATTTATCTATTTATTTTTTAGCTTAAGCCTCTGAAGAGAGTGCTGCAGAGATTCCCAGGGGGTATTGGCTGGCAGAGCTCCCATGATACCCTCCAAAATATCCCCCCCACCCAAAACAGAAATAACTCGGTAAAACAAAGCAACGGATTGTTCAGCCAACTAAAATTACCAGCATGTCAAATAAAATATGTACAGCATTAAAATAAAATTTGCATCGCAATAATGCTTTATTAAGCACATTAGGAGATTAAAAGAATCAACCCATTTGTTCCCATTCACGTTGCGTCAGGATTTGCATTTCTTTTTTTCCCCACCTCCAGCTCGCCCCTCTCCCCTCGCTTGTTTGGGAGTGATTTTCTCAAACGAGCCCTGCAAAGCTCTGCCCCAAAGAAGGTGTGTGTGGATATGCCGAGGGGTTTTTAAATCAAAGCACTTGACTTGGTGCTGTTTGTCTGCGTGAGTGTGCGGCAGAGGAGGGGTGGGATGGAGAAGAAAAGGTTTGTCTGCTTCCATTGCAGCTAAAATGGTTAATTAAGACAATAGAGGCTCTCCAACAATCGGGGCCGGGGCTGTGAATGCTTGTCTAGACTCTATAGTTCAGCTGCAACTTCTCTGTCGGAATTTTAACTTGGCCCGGCTCGTTTCCCCTCCCCTCTTTCCCCGCCTCTCAGCTCATGCCCATAAGTTCTCTTTTCTCTTTTGTTTGTTTTTTTTTTTTTCTTTTTTTTCTTTTTTTTTTTTTTTTTTGTCCTTAATCAATCTTTTGAGAGCCCGGGGCCCGGATTGACAGCTCTGCCTGTCTGAGGGTTTGTGTTTGCCACGGCTCTGCCCTCCCAGCACGGGAGGAGTCATTGTTAGCAGGGTGCTCTGTGTGCTCTGTGCCCGCCTGGCCAGGCTGGGCTCAGCTCCCGGGGCTTCCTGGAGCACCCCAAAATGGGAGAGATTTTATCTTTATTGCTGCAAGCCTTGGGAAGGGCTGGGGAGGAACTGGGGAGACACCAGGGCTCAGAGTTCTGGGGTGCTGGCACAGGGGGTGGCATTCCTCTGGCTCCTGCAGGCCAGGGTGCTCTGAGCTGGGGCTGATCCTTCTCTGGGTGAGGCTGGGGGAGGCCAAAATCTGCCCCTGGTTCTGCTGGGTGAGGCCAAAATCTGGCACTGGTTCTGCTGGGTGAGGTGAGTGAGGCCAAAATCTGCCCCTGGTTCTGCTGGGTGAGGTGGGTGAAACCAAAATCTGCCCCTGGTTGTGCTGGGTGAGGTGGGTGAGGCCAAAATCTGCCCCTGGTTGTGCTGGGTGAAGTGGGTGAAACCAAAATCTGCCCCTGGTTCTGCTGGGTGAGGTGGGTGAGACCAAAATCTCGCACTGATTCTGCTGGGTGAGGTGGATGAGGCCAAAATCTGGCACTGGTTGTGCTGGATGAGGCCAAAATCTGCCCCTGGTTCTGCTGGGCAAGGTGTGCCAGGTGGGTAAAGCCAAAATCTGCCCCTGGTTGTGCTGGGTGAGGTGGATGAGGCCAAAATCTGCCCCTGGTTGTGCTGGGTGAGGTGAGTGAGGCCAAAATCTGCCCCTGGTTGTGCTGGGTGAGGTGGATGAGGCCAAATTCTGCCCCTGGCTGTGCTGGGTGAGGTGGATGAGGCCAAATTCTGCCCCTGGCTGTGCTGGGTGAGGTGTGCCCTGCCAAAGTCACCTGGCTGCCCTTCCCTTGGGTTTGGGGGCACTGCAAGGAGCTGCTTTGGCCCCAGTACACACCAGGTGCCCCCAGGCAGGGTCACAGCTTCCCCTGGGCTCCCAAACCAGCTCTGAGAGGCCCCCAGGCTGTGAGGAAGAGCAAAGTGAGGAGGGACAGGTGAGCAGAGACCTCAAGTGACGCCTGGATTTTCCGCTTTCTTTGGGAATTGCACCAAAACGATCCTGAAGCACAAACAAAGGGCGTGCCAGGAGCTCAGCTTGCAGCAGAGGGATCTGGTGCAGTGTTTGCAGTCCATAAACCTGAGATCAGCCTAAAGCCTTGCTCCCTAGGGCAGGACAGGGGTGGCTGTGGGCTGCAGCAGCTCCCCCAAAGGCCAGGGATGCTCCCCAGAGCTGAGGTGTTGGGGTCCCACCGTGTCCCCCATACACCCCATCAGGGTTTCTCGTATTTTAGCACACATGGGGCCTCAAACCCTCCCTTTCTGCAGCCCAGGGAGCGGCTCCTGTGGGGCTGCAGGAGGCTGCCTGGTGTCTAGGTGGCTTTAAAGGCAGCCTGAAGTGGCTGCACTCAGATAATGGATGCACAGCGGGAGGGAACCTCTCTGGAGGAGGACTCGGGGATGCAGCCACACGCTGAAATATGGACGAGATTATTCCAAGTGCATACATGCAAATGAGGCCCGTCTGCAGACAGGAGAGACAAAAGGTCATTAGCTTCCCATGTAGAACCCTTCGTGCAGGGCCTAATTTACTGTCTTCCTCACCCTTTTCTACAGATCTCGCATTTTTAGGCTTAAAGCTGCTGATATTTTGGCAGGTTTGATGGGTGTCGAGCAGCTCGGGGTTTATTGGATGTTGTGGTGTGGGAGGGAACGCAGGAGTTCAGCTTTTCCTCAAAAGCTGCTTCCACATTGCAGCTTGCCTTCTCAATTCTCCTGGCACATGAGATTCCCCAGCTTTTTCCCCCAAAATCACAAATTTCTGCCTGCCCAGGAGCTTGTAACAGCTCTTGGGGAATTTTTGATCCCCTGGATGATTTTCCAGTGGAAGCTGGAGTTAAACACGGGAGTTCAGCTTTTCCTCAAAAGCTGCTTCCACACTGCAGCTTGCCTCCCAAATTCTCCATGAGATTGCCCAGGTTTTGCCCCAAAATCACAAATTTCTGCCTGCCCAGGAGCTTGTAGCAGCTCTTGGGGAATTTTTGATCCCCTGGATGATTTTCCAGTGGAAGCTGGAGTTGAATGCAGGAGTTCAGCTTTTCCTCAAAAGCTGCTTCCACACTGCAGCTTGCCTTCTCAATTCTCCATGAGATTCCCCAGGTTTTGCCCCAAAAATCACAAATTTCTGCCTGCCCAGGAGCTTGCCAGCAGCTCTTGAGGAATTTTTGATCCCCTGGATGATTTCTCAATTGAAGCTGGAGTTGAACACAGGAGTTCAGCTTTTCCTCAAAAGCTGCTTCCACACTGCAGCTTGCCTTCTCAATTCTCCTGGCACATGAGATTCCCCAGGTTTTGCCCCAAAAATCACAAATTTTTTCCTGCCCAGGAGCTTGTAGCAGCTCTTGAGGAATTTTTGATCCCCTGGATGATGCCTGGAGCTGCTGGAGGGGGGAATTTTGTGCCCATTCCTGTGGAGCTGCTCATGGCTGCTGGAAGCACCCTTGGGGCACCCAGCTGTGCCCACAGCACCCATCCTGCCCTGGCTGGGTGGCACTGGCACAGAAACTGAGCCTCACCCAGAGCTCAGGAGACCCTGCCCTGGCAGGGGCAGATGTGGTGTCCTGGCTGCCCTGTCCCTGTGCAATTTGGGAAGAATTCAGTGTTCCAGAGGGTCCTTTACAAACTTTTGGGGCTTTTTGGGTGGCTCCAGCCCAGTCTGCTCCAGCAGTGCTTGCACAGGGAGCTCCCCTCGATGCTTTTGGAGCTGCTGGCTGAGTTCTGAGCACTGAGCTAATGAGGAAGACTCACAGCATTTCCCTTAAACATTTGAAATAAATTGATTAAAGAAATGATTTTAATAAATACATTGATTTTTTAAATAAATAAATTGATTAAAGAAATTATTTTAATAAATAAATTGATTAAAGAAATGATTTAATAAATACATTGATTTTTAAATAAATAAATTGATTAAAGAAATGATTTTAATAAATAAATTTATTTATAATAAATAATTTGATTTATAATAAATAAATTGATTTAAAATAAATTATTAAAATAAACAGAATAAATATAAATAATATTTATTATTTGAATAAATAAATAAATAAAAATAAATAAAATAAATTAAAATAAACATTTTATTCTGCCACTCTGTCCACCCTAAAGGTGCTGTGGGCAGGTGACAGAGTTTGAGTGAGCTGGGCATGGGTACAGGCAGGGCAGGGCTATTTTTTATAAACTATTAAAATAAACATCCTTAAAAACATTGAATTTTGCCCACCTGAAGGTGCTGTGGGCAGCTGGCAGAGGTTGGGCTGAGGTGAGGATGGGTACAGGCAAGGCAGGGCTATTTAAAATAAATGATTTAAAAAAAAATCCTTAAACATTTAACTTTTAAATGTTTAACCCTGCCCTGCCCACACCCTGAAGGTGCTGTGGGCAGGTGGCAGAGGTTGGGGTGAGCTGGGCATGGGTACAGGCAGGGCAGGGCTATTTTATATAAACTATTAAAATAAACATCCTTAAACATTGAATTTTGCCCACCTGAAGGTGCTGTGGGCAGCTGGCAGAGGTTGGGCTGAGGTGAGGGTGGGTACAGGCAAGGCAGGGCTATTTAAAATAAATGATTTAAAAAAAAATCCTTAAACATTTAACTTTTAAATGTTTAACCCTGCCCTGCCCACACCCTGAAGGTGCTGTGGGCAGGTGGCAGAGGTTGGGGTGAGCTGGGCATGGGTACAGGCAGGGCAGGGCTATTTTATATAAACTATTAAAATAAACATCCTTAAACATTTCATTCTGCCACTCTGCCCACCCTGAAGGTGCCGTGGGCAGGTGGCAGAGGCTGGGGTGAGCTGGGGATGGGTGCAGGCAGGGCAGGGTAGGGGCAGGGCAGGGCTATTTTAAATAAATGATTAAAAAAACATCCTTAAACATTTCATTCTGCCACTCTGCCCACCCGAAGATGCTGTGGGCAGCTGGCAGAGGTGGGAGATGGGCACAGGCAGGGCAGGGCTATTTTATATAAACTATTAAAATAAACATCCTTAAACATTGAATTCTGCCACTCTGCCCACCCGAAGGTGCCGTGGGCAGGTGGCAGAGGCTGGAGATGGGCACAGGCAGGGCAGGGCAGGGCTATTTTAAATAAATGACTAAAAAAACATCCTTAAACATTGAATTCTGCCACTCTGCCCACCTTGAAGGTGCCGTGGGCTGGTGGCAGAGGTTGGGCTGAGATGAAGATGGGTGCAGGCAAGGCAGGGCTATTTAAAATAAATGATTTTTAAAAAAATCCTTAAACATTTAACTTTTAAATGTTTAACCCTGCCCTGCCCACACCCTGAAGGTGCTGTGGGCAGGTGGCAGGGGTTGGGTGAGGTGGGGATGGGTGCAGGCAGGGCAGGGCAGGGCTATTTAAAATACATGATTAAAAAAAAATCCTTAAACATTGAATTCTGTCACTCTGCCCACCTGAAGGTGCCATGGGCAGGTGGCAGAGGTTGGAGATGGGCACAGGCAGGGCAGGGCTATTTTAAATAAATGATTAAAAAAACATCCTTAAACATTGAATTCTGCCACTCTGCCCACCCGAAGTTGCTGTGGGCAGCTGGCAGAGGCTGGAGATGGGCACAGGCAGGGCAGGGCTATTTTTTATAAACTATTAAAATAAACAATCCTTAAACATTGAATTCTGCCACTCTGCCCACCCGAAGGTGCCGTGGGCAGGTGGCAGAGGTTGGAGATGGGCACAGGCAGGGCAGGGCTATTTTAAATAAATGATTAAAAAAACATCCTTAAACATTTCATTCTGCCACTCTGCCCACCTGAAGGTGCTGTGGGCAGCTGGCAGAGGTGGGAGATGGGTACAAGCAATGCAGGGCTATTTTATATAAACTATTAAAATAAACATCCTTAAACATTTCATTCTGCCACTCTGCCCACCTGAAGGGGTGGCAGAGGCTGGGGTGAGCTGGGAATGCACACAGGCAGGGCAGGGCAGGGCTATTTTAAATAAATTACTAAAAAAACACCCTTAAACATTTCATTCTGCCACTCTGCCCACCCGAAGGTGCCGTGGGCAGCTGGCAGAGGCTGGAGATGGGCACGGGCAGGGCAGGGCGGTTTGCCTGGCACCATGGCGAAGCTGCTGCAGGTTTGGGGACTCCTGGGGCCACCCCGGGGTGCGGGAGCAGAGCGGCTGCTGCTGGCAGCCCTGCCTCCCCCAGGCGGGCCGGGATTGAGAGTTTATTCACGCACTAATCAAAGTGACATGATGGTCGTGGCAGACTAAAGCCATTCACTCCCCGAGCTGGCGAGGTCGGGAGGTCGCCCAAGTTCACAAGAATGGCGCTTTTGTGATGCAGATCGGCCGGGAGCGGCCAGACGAGCGTGGCAGGGTCCCCCCACGGTGACAGGGGACCCGGGTTCTCCTGGGGCTGTTACCCCAGAGGCACAGAAAGCTCTAGAAAAAGTTCAGACGGCAATGCCCAGGCGATGTCAGCCTGACCTGCCATTCAGATTTATCATCTCAGGTAAGTTGGCAGAAAAAACCAAACACCTGAGGCAAAGGAAACACCTAAAAAGGGACAACACCAGAGGGACCCTCTCTTGGTCATAGAGTGGGTTTTCCTCAGCCACCACAGGTCCAAGAGAATGACAAAGAGCTGGTAGCAGAAAACTACTGGTAGAAAGAAAACTGGTAGAAAGAAAACCCCAAAGCTGGTGGCAGAATTGATTCAGAAAGCTGGGACCTGGATCAGGGAGCTGGCAGGATGTGATTTTGAGTGCATTCACATTCCAGTTGAGTTAAAATCAGGCACAGAAAGCTCTAGAAAAGGTTTAGACAGCAATGCCCACAAGACAGGCCAAGCAATGTCAGCCTGACCTGCCATTCACATTTATCATCTCAGGTAAATTGGCAGAAAAAACAAACACCTGAGGCAAAGGGAACACTTGAAAAGGGACAACACCAGAGGGACCCTCTCTTGATCATAGAGTGGGTTTTCCTCAGTCACCAAAGGTCCAAGAGAATGACAAAGAGCTGGTGGCAGAATTGATTCAGAAAGCTGGGACCCGGATCAGGGAGCTGGCAGGATGTGACTTTGAGTGCATTCACATTCCAGTTGAGTTAAAATCAGGCACAGAAAACTCTAGAAAAGGTTTAGACATCAATGCCCACAAGACAGGCCAGGCGATGTCAGCCTGACCTGCCATTCAAATTTACCATCTCAGGTAAATTGCCAGAAAAAACCAAACAACTGAGGCAAAGGAAACACCTAAAAAGGGCCAGGGCTGGGGATTTTGGGGTTTCCTTTCCAGCATCCCTGGTGCAGGCAATTCCTGCAGGGATCTGCATGGGGTGATGTGGGACCTCTTTTCCCCTTGAGGCCCCCAGGGTGTCTGTGGGGACCAACAAATTTATGATTTCAGGTGAGTTGGCAGAAAAAACAAACACCTGAGGCAAAGGAAACACCTAAAAAGGGACAAGACCAGAGGGACCCTCGCTTGATCGTAGAGTGGGTTTTCCTCAGCCACCAAAGGTCCAAGAGAATGACAAAGAGCTGGTTGCAGAATTGATTCAGAAAGCTGGGACCTGGATCAGGGAGCTGGCAGGATGTGACTTTGAGTGCATTCACATTCCAGTTGAGTTAAAATCAGGCACAGAAAACTCTAGAAAAGGTTTAGACATCAATGCCCACAAGACAGGCCAGGCGATGTCAGCCTGACCTGCCATTCAGATTTACCATCTCAGGTAAGTTGGCAGAAAAAAACAAACACCTGAGGCAAAGGAAACACCTAAAAAGGGCCAGGGCTGGGGATTTTGGGGTTTCCTTTCCAGCATCCCTGTCAGCTTGGTGCAGGCAATTCCTGCTGGGGTCTGCATGGGGTGATGTGGGACCTCTTTGCTGCTTGAGGCCCTCAGGGTGTCTGTGGGGATCAACAAATTTATGATTTCAGGTGAGTTGGCAGAAAAAACAAACACCTGAGGCAAAGGGAACACTTGAAAAGGGACAACACCAGAGGGACCCTCTCTTGATCATAGAGTGGGTTTTCCTCAGTCACCAAAGGTCCAGGAGAATGACAAAGAGCTGGTGGCAGAATTGATTCAGAAAGCTGGGACCTGGATCAGGGAGCTGGCAGGATGTGACTTTGAGTGCATTCAGATTCCAGTTGAGTTAAAATCAGGCACAGAAAGCTTTAGAAAAGGTTCAGATGGCAATGCCCACAAGACAGGCCAAGCAATGTCAGCCTGACCTGCCATTCAAATTTACCATCTCAGGTAAGTTGGCAGAAAAAAACAAACACCTGAGGCAAGGGAAACACCTAAAAAGGGCCAGGGCTGGGGGCTTTGGGGTTTCCTTTCCAGCATCCCTGTCAGCTTGGTGCAGACAATTCCTGCAGGGATCTGCATGGGGTGATGTGGGACCTCTTTTCACCTTGAGGCCCCCAGGGTGTCTGTGGGGACCAACAAATTTATGATTTCAGGTCAGTTGGCAGAAAAAACAAACACCTGAGGCAAAGGAAACACCTAAAAAGGGACAAGACCAGAGGGACCCTCTCTTGGTCGTAGAATGGGTTTTCCTCAGCCACCACAGGTCCAGGAGAATGACAAAGCCCCAAGAGCTGGT
The DNA here is from genome assembly GCF_023055355.1 of Agelaius tricolor. Taxonomy (NCBI): domain Eukaryota; kingdom Metazoa; phylum Chordata; class Aves; order Passeriformes; family Icteridae; genus Agelaius; species Agelaius tricolor. The sequence continues at coordinate 777,819 of NW_027269326.1, forward strand.
GGCAGAATTGATTCAGAAAGCTGGGACCTGGATCAGGGAGCTGGCAGGATGTGATTTGAGTGCATTCACATTCCAGTTGAGTTAAAATAGGGCACAGAAAGCTCTAGAAAAAGTTCAGACGGCAATGCCCACAAGACAGGCCAGGCGATGTCAGCCTGACCTGCCATTCAAATTTACCATCTCAGGTAAATTGCCAGAAAAAACCAAACAACTGAGGCAAAGGAAACACCTAAAAAGGGCCAGGGCTGGGGATTTTGGGGTTTCCTTTCCAGCATCCCTGGTGCAGGCAATTCCTGCAGGGATCTGCATGGGGTGATGTGGGACCTCTTTTCACCTTGAGGCCCCCAGGGTGTCTGTGGGGACCAACAAATTTATGATTTCAGGTCAGTCGGCAGAAAAAACAAACACCTGAGGCAAAGGAAACACCTAAAAAGGGCCAGGAGCAGAGGGACCCTCTCTTGATCATAGACTTGGTTTTCCTCAGCCACCAAAGGTCCAAGAGAATGACAAAGAGCTGGTGGCAGAATTGATTCAGAAAGCTGGGACCTGGATCAGGGAGTTAGCAGGATGTGACTTGAGTGCATTCACATTCCAGTTGAGTTAAAATCGGGCCAAAATACTAAGAAAATGTTGAAATATTTGCTTCAGGAAAATGAGGCGTTGCAGTTTGCTCTGGATTCCTACTCAGGACAAATTTCTATCCATCAGCCCGCCCACAAACTTTTCGAATAAGAAGCTCAAATTTGAAATTGTGGAGCCGGGGCTGTGCCCTCTGAGGGTTCATGGGTGGGGGCTGCAGGTGTGGGCACAAGGGGGGTGAGGTGACAAACATTTGGGGCACAGCTGGCCATGGGATGGGACCTTGGACAGCCACCCAGCACCCCCTGCCCAGGGTGGGTCTGGGGCCTTTGGGGTTTTCTTTCCAGCACTGGTGTCAGCTCCAATTCCTGCAGGGATCTGCATGGATGATGTGGGATCTCTTTCCCCCTTGAGACCCCCAGGGTGTCAGTGGGGACCAGATGAGCTGTGAGAGGCCAGAAACCCTTTGGTCCTGAGGAGCCAGGCCTGGAAGGGGAGATCATGCCCCATTCCACCCCTCCAACCCGAGGGTTTAATTTTGTTGGATAATTCCTCCCAAGGCTTCCCATTCCAGCAAAAAGGAATCAGTTTTGCTCGAATTGATTGGCCTTTGTTTTTAGGCAGAGCAGGGTTAGAGTTAGGGTTAGGGTTAGGTTAGGATGGGGACAGAGGAGAGGACAGAGGACAAACTGCCTTCCTGCAGCAGCCTTTGAGCATCCCCTGCATCCCCAGCCTCCCCTCCTCTGCCTCCTGCACAGCCTGTGCAGGCCCATTTGGTGGCTTTATAGATGTGATGACAATTTTAGTACCTCTAAAGTTAAGCAAACCCCCCCCCAACCCAATTTTTATAATTGGCTCTTGACCAAAATGAGAGTTTCTTTGAGTGTGTTTGAGGAGATCATGTCCCATTCCACCCCTCCAACCCGAGGGTTTAATTTTGTTGGATAATTCCTCCCAAGGCTTCCCATTCCAGCAAAAAGGAATCAGTTTTGCTCAAATTGATTGGCCTTTGTTTTTGGGCAGAGCAGTGCTCAACCCTAAAGTGACACAGAGATGCTGCTGTGCAGGAGGGATGGGGACAGAGGAGAGGACAGAGGACAAACTGCCTTCCTGCAGCAGCCTTTGAGCATCCCCAGCCTCCCCTCCTCTGCCTCTTGCACGGCCTGTGCAGGCCCATTTGATAGCTTGATAGCTTTACAGATGTGATGACAATTTTAGCACCTCTGAAGCTAAGCAAACCCCCCTAACTCAATTTTTATAATTGGCTCTTGACCAAAATGAGAGTTTCTTTGAGGGTGTTTGAGGAGATCATGTCCCATTCCACCCCCCCACCTCGAGGATTGAATTTTGTGGATAATTCCTCCCAAGGCTTCCCATTCCAGCAAAAAGGAATCAGTTTTGCTCGAATTGATTGGCTTTTGTTTTTGGGCAGAGCAGGGTTAGGGTTAGGGTTAGGGTTAGGTTAGGATGGGGACAGAGGAGAGGACAGAGGACAAACTGCCTTCCTGCAGCAGCCTTTGAGCATCCCCAGCCTCCCCTCCTCTGCCTCCTGCACAGCCTGTGCAGGCCCATTTGGTGGCTTTACAGATGTGATGACAATTTTAGCACCTCTGAAGCTAAGCAAACCCCCCCCCCAACCCAATTTTTATAATTGGCTCTTGACCAAAATGAGAGTTTCTTTGAGGGTGTTTGGAACAAAGCACGCTGATGGAAGGGGCACCCCGAGCCACAAAAGGCCTTGGCTTTGATCCTTTCTGCTTTTATTGTCAGTGGAGGTAAAATAAATGGTTTAAAAATTAAATTGGTGGAGGGTTTTCTTTAAATTTAAGCAATGCTTTCATGGCAGATTTGAGGCAGGGGCTGTGCTCAGGCACCTCTGTGGGTGAAGCAATGAGGAGTGAGGTCAGTTTAGGGTTGAGCACTGCTCTGCCTAAAAACAAAGGCCAATCAATTCGAGCAAAACTGATTCCTTTCTGCTGGAATGGGAAGCCTTGGGAGGAATTATCCAACAAAATTAAATCCTCAGGGTGGGGAGGGGGTGGGGGTGGAATGGGACACAACAGCCCTGGAGGAGAATTTGTTAAAACACACAAGCAAACTCTGCAAGAATCAGGGAGATTTTCCCTTTCTGGAGGGGAAAGCTCAGGTTATAACCCCAAAGTGCTGGGTTTGGACGGGCACAGTTGCACTTGGTCTGACCATGGAACGTCCTAGGACTCTGCAGGTCTTGGCTGTGGTGGAACAGGGCAGGCTGAAGGTCTCCCATGGATTTCAGGATCTCTGCTGGCCTCCCTGATAGAGAGATCCAGGCAGTGGCAGGGCATGAAATCTGTTTGAATTGGTGACTCCCAGCTCGTGCTGGCTGATGTGCCTGAAATGAAGAAATCACCCCTGGGCTGCCCAGGGTGGGCAAAGCAGCTCAGAGGGGCTTTGGAGACTGCCTGGATCTCTCTGGGACATATCTGGGCACACACATCCTTGTCCTCACAGAACCAGGCTGCACAGGACGTTTCCAGCCTGACCAGCAGCAAAAATGTCACCTCAAATAGAGAGAAATCATAGGCGGGGCACGATTTGAAGTGGAATAAACTCCATTTTCCCCAACTCCTGAGCCCAGATATGTCATAGAGAGATCTGGGCAGTGGCAGGGCATGAAATCTGCTTGAATTGGTGACTCCCAGCTCGTGCTGGCTGATGTGCCTGAAATGACTAAATTACCCCTGGGCTGCCCAGGGTGGGCAAAGCTGCTCTGCACAGCTCAGAGGGGCTTTGTGCCAGGGCCTTGCCCCTTTTGAGGGGGTGAGTTGTTCAGCAGTTGGGGAAAATGGAGTTTATTCCTCTTCAAATTATGCCCCACGTATGATTTCTCTCTATTGGAGGTGTTCTGCTTGGCATTTTTGCTGCTGGTCAAGCTGGAAACGTCCTGTTCAGCCTGGTTCTGTAAGGACAGGGATGTGTGTGCCCAAATGTGTCTCTGCTTCCCAAAAAACCCCTGTTGGGACCCCTTGGCTGCAAATCCCTCTCTGTCCTGTGGCTGTCTGCAGCACTGGGGAGGAACGAGGGAGAAGAGCTGGCTGGGGGAGCAGGGAAGGATTTACTCCCATATATTCCCATATTTGCTTTTTGAAAGGATTCTGAGGAACCTTTTGGTGCTTCCTTGGTGCTGTTTGGGGAGATGCAGTGCCAAGAGGCCTGATGGGGTGCAGTGCTCCTTGCCAGGGCTGTGCCATGCCTGGGGAGGGGGGATGGCACTGCCAACACCAAATGAACCCCACAGGGACCATCCCCTGGGCAGAGCAAGCGAAGGCAGGGGCACAAAGGGGTGGGATCTCTCTTTTTCCCCTGGTGGAACACAATGTGATGGATTCAGTGAGGGCCAGCACCACCCTTCAATGCACTTCCAGCTGAACGGGGGTTTCTATGGCAGCAGGGAGAGCCGGGCAGGGCCTGGAAAGCTGTTTGTGCAGAGCTGTGCCAGGGGCATGGGGGCATTGGTGCCATTGTGTGTGCAGAGCTGTGCCAGGGGCATGGGGGGCATTGGTGCCACTGTGTGTGCAGAGCTGTGCCAGGGGCACTGGTGGTGCCATGGTTTGTGCAGAGCTGTGCCAGGGGCATGGGGGGCATTGGTGCCATTGTGTGTGCAGAGCTGTGCCAGTGGCACCAGTGCCATTGTGTGTGCAGAGCTGTGCCAGGGACATTGGTGCCATTGTGTGTGCAGAGCTGTGCCAGTGGCACCAGTGCCATTGTGTGTGCAGAGCTGTGCCAGGGGCATTGGTGGTGCCATGGTTTGTGCAGAGCTGTGCCAGGGGCATTGGGGGCACCGGTGCCATTGTGTGTGCAGAGCTGTGCCAGGGGCATTGGTGGTGCCATGGTTTGTGCAGAGCTGTGCCAGGGGCACTGGGGGCATTGGTGCCATTGTGTGTGCAGAGCTGTGCCAGGGGCATTGGTGGTGCCATGGTTTGTGCAGAGCTGTGCCAGGGGCATGGGGGGCATTGGTGCCATTGTGTGTGCAGAGCTGTGCCAGTGGCACCAGTGCCATGGTGTGTGCAGAGCTGTGCCAGGGGCATTGGGGGCACCGGTGCCATGGTGTGTACAGAGATGTGCCAGGGGCATTGGTGGTGCCATTGTGTGTGCAGAGCTGTGCCAGGGGCATTGGGGGCACTGATGCCATTATTGGCATTGGTGCTAGTGGCATTGGTGGTGCCATTGTATGTGCAGAGCTGTGCCAGTGGCACTGGGGACAATGGTGCCATTGTTGGCATTGGTGCTGAGGGGCATTGAGGGCATTGGTGGTGCCATTGTATGTGCAGAGCTGTGCCAGTGGCACTGGTGGTGCCATGGTTTGTGCAGAGCTGTGCCAGTGGCATTGGGGGCACTGGTGCCATTATTGGCATTGGTGCTAGTGGCATTGGTGGTGCCACTGTGTGTGCAGAGCTGTGCCAGGGGCATTGGTGGTGCCACTGTGTGTGCAGAGCTGTGCCAGGGGCTGGGTGAGGCTCAGGGGTTGCTGCTCCACCTCATCCAGGAGCACTTTGCTTTTCTCCAACTCTTCCTCTTTCATCTGCAGTGCCTGGGCTGGAGGTTTGGAGCTGGAACTCCCTGGTGCAGCCAGAGACAGAGGAGCTGCCCTTGGGGGAGCCCTGGGCTGGTTTTGGGGGTGATTCAGGCTGCTCCTATTTAAAGGAGGGGTTTGGGCAGCCCTGGGCTGGTTTTGGGAGGTGGTTCGGGCTATTCCCACTGAAAGAAGGTTTGGGTGAGCTCTGGGTGGGTTTTGGGGGGTGGTTCAGGGCTGTTCCCATTAAAGGGAGGAATTTGGGGGAGCCCTGGGCTGGTTTGGGGGGTGATTGAGAGCCTGCTCCCACTGAAGGGGGAGGTTTGGGCAGCCCTGGGCTGGTTTTGGGGGGTGATTCAGGCTGCTCCCATTGAAAGAAGGTTTGGGTGAGCTCTGGGTGGGTTTTGGGGGGTGATTCAGGGCTGTTCCCATTAAAGGGAGGGGTTTGGGGGAGCCCTGGGCTGCTTTTGGGGGGTGGTTCAAGCTGTTCCCACCAAAGAGAGGGGGTTTGGTGCAGCCCCCACACATTTCATCTGCTGCTGTTCCTCGTGATTGACCACAAGTGGTTCCAGATGGGCCCTTCCCCCATCCCAGGGGACTCCTCATGCTCATCCTCACCAAAATCTCCCAATCTTCACCAAAAAAATGGTCACCAACCTCCTCCTCTCCCGTGGGCATTTCCAGCCCTAATCTTTTGTTGTTGTTGAGAAAACTTCTGGAATGAGATTTTTCCTGAATCCTGTATATTCAGGGCTGATCTCATGAAGGCAGCCGGAAGGGGAAGAGGATGTTTTAAATTCATTGGCAATACTTAGAGTTTTTCTTCCCTTCTCCTTCCCCCTTTCTTCCACTTCTGAGGGAGAGCAAGAGATGAAACTTCAATGTTTTTCTCAGAGTGAAATTGCAAAGTAAATTACTTTAGACTCTATAATGCGAAATATTAAAATGAAAAGTGATTTTTTTTTTCAACAGGCTCAGTGTTCCTTCTTGAAAAGCCCAAAGCAAAATGTGTTGATCTCGTTTCAGTGCTTCTCCTCTCACAATTTCTCTTTCCAAACAAGCTCTTTGTAGGAACGGACTGTGTTTAGGCATGACATCTTGCTTTTGATGAATTGTCATTTTCCATCAGAAAAATGCCCAGCCAGCTCCACCCACTACTGGTGATATCCCCAACAGCCTCAGTTTGTGCACAACTGGAGAGAGGAGCTCGTCAGGATTAAAAGATTGCTGCCATCCCTGCGCCAGTCCAGAGCTAGATCTCCAAAATCCAAAATTGTAGGAGCCTAAATGAGAGCTGCGAGACTCCAGGTGGCTCTTCAAAATGCAGTTTATTCCATCCAAGAGTTACAGAATTCCAGGTGCTGTTGTGGGTGACAGAGCTGTGCCCACAGCTGTCAACTCCAGCAGGCCTGGAGTCCTGCATCCCTCATTCAGACTCTTATTAATGGTGGCACACGTTGGGCGCCACTGTAAGAGCCTGAATGAGGGATGTGGGACTCCAGGGGCTCTTCAAAATGCAGTTTATTGTATCCAAGGTGTTACAGCAGTCCCCAGGGTCATGGGTGGCAGAGCCTGTGCCTACAGCTGTCAGCTCCAGAAGACCCATGTCCCGCATTCAGGTTCTTACTAATGGTGCTGCACGTTGGGCGCCACTGTAAGAGCCTGAATGAGGGATGTGGGACTCCAGGGGCTCTTCAAAATTAAGTTTATTGTATCCAAAATGTTACAGAAGTCAAGAGCTGTGCCTACAGCTGTCAGCTCCAGCTGCAGGCAGGCCTGGAGTCCTGCATCCCTCATTCAGGCTCTTATTAATGGTGCCCTACGTTGGGTGACACTGTAAGAGCTGAAATGAGAGATGTGGGACTCCAGGGGCTGTTCAAAATGCAGTTTATTGTATCCAAAATGTTACAGAAGTCCAGAGCTGTGCCTACAGCTGTCAGCTCCAGAAGACCCATGTCCCCCATTCAGGCTCTTACTGATGGTGCTGCACGTTGGGCGCCACTGTAAGAGCCTGAATGAGGGATGTGGGACTCCAGGGGCTCTTCCAAATGCAGTTTATTGTATCCAAGGTGTTACAGAAGTCCAGAGCTGTGCCTACAGCTGTCTGCTCCAGCTGCAGGCAGGCCTGGAGTCCTGCATCCCCCATTCAGGCTCTTATTAACGGTGCTGCACGTTGGGCGCCACTGTAAGAACTGAAATGAGAGATGTGGGATTCCAGGCAGCTCTTCCAAATGCAGTTTATTGTATCCAAGGTGTTACAGCAGGCCAGGGTGGTGGGTGACAGAGCTAAGCCTACAGCTGTCAGCTCCAGAAGACCCATGTCCCCCATTCAGGCTCTTATTAATTGTGCTACACGTTGGGCGCCATTGTAAGAGCCAAAATGAGCGCTGTGGACTCCAGAGGCTCTTCCAAATGCAGTTTATTGTATCCAAGGTGTTACAGAAGTCCAGAGCTGTGCCTACAGCTGTCAGCTCCAGCTGCAGGCAGCCCTGGAGTCCTGCATCCCTCATTCAGGCTCTTATTAATGGTGCTCCACGTTGAGCGCCACTGTAAGAGCTGAAATGAGAGATGTGGGATTCCAGGCAGCTCTTCCAAATGCAGTTGATTGTATCCAAGGTGTTACAGCAGTCCCCAGGGTCATGGGTGGCAGAGCCTGTGCCTACAGCTGTCAGCTCCAGAAGACCCATGTCCCCCATTCAGGTTCTTACTAATGGTGCTGCACGTTGGGCGCCACTGTAAGAGCCTGAATGAGGGATGTGGGACTCCAGGGGCTCTTCAAAATGCAGTTTATTGTATCCAAGGTGTTACAGAAGTCCAGAGCTGTGCCTACAGCTGTCAGCTCCAGCTGCAGGCAGCCCTGGAGTCCTGCATCCCTCATTCAGGCTCTTATTAATGGTGTTCCACATTGAGCGCCACTGTAAGAGCTGAAATGAGAGATGTGGGACTCCAGGGGCTCTTCAAAATGCAGTTTATTGTATCCAAGGTGTTACAGCAGTCCAGGGTCGTGGGTGGCAGAGCCTGTGCCCACAACTGTCAGCTCCAGCTGCAGGCAGGCCTGGAGACCCTTTGGTTTTGGTTACAATGCATTATAAACTTTTCTTTTGGTTACAATGCATTATAAACTTTTCTTTTGGTTGCAATGCATTATAAACTTTCCTTTGGTTACAATGCATTCTATACTTCTCTTTGTTGAGCATCTCAATACAGTAGAACCAATCTCTACCTTAACTTTTATCTATAGCCCATCATAACTGCTATAATTACCATATTCATGTTACTGCTCTCCAATCACTCACAGTCAGTACATTACAGTTTAAGCCAGAAGTTGGTTTTCAATTTTCTTGCAGTAGAAAATTCTGAGACCTTTTTTCTACTTGCACTTGGCTGACTTGTTTGCCTGTGCTATCTTTGTGCTTGGTAAAAACATCTTCTTGTCTGGGGTGAGTTTATCCTTTGCTCTAAGCCATAAAAACCCTTCTAACTAACATAAAATACCCTTGGCCTCCTTGCTTATCCAGTCAGACTGGCTCTGCAATTCTTTTCTTCTGTATCAAAACTTGCTTCCATCTCTATTCATTCATCAGACTCTACATTTAAAATCTTTCTGCCAAGCACACAGACCTGTGAGACTTTCCTGTCAAACTCTCATCCTTCCCAACACAAAATAGTGCTGGGGTCATTGCTGGCTGCTGAGGCTCGGCTGGGTTTGGGGTGTTTGTGTCCAAACCCAGACATTTTCCCCTCTGAGCACTTCCCCACCCCACTGGAGCAGCCTGGAACACCCAAGTCACCCCAGGGTGCAGGAGATGATGGTTCCCCCCTGTCTCTGTCAGGGTTTGGGAAGAACTGAGCAGCTCCAGCCTTGGGGAAGGTGATTCCTGAAGGGTTTTGTGCTCATTCTCTAATGGGCAACTGAAGTTCCCCAGGTGAGCAAAGAGCCACCTCCTGTGTCCCCACTGTGCCCTGAGAGCCCAGCAGTGCTCCAGGCTTTGGGCTGACAGGGATGGGGCCATTTCCTGCCTTTTTGGGCACCTTTGAGCACCTGAAGAGGGCAGAGGAGGCTCCTTTTCTGCCCCAGCAGAGGTGAGGGGTGTCCTCTGAAAGAGCCCAAACCAAAACTGGGCATGGAGAAGGTCAAAGCTGTCAAGAATTCACCTCCAGAAAGCAAGGAGCAGCTCTCAGGAGGAAGGCCCAGTTCTTCTTGCCAAATGCTTGACTCAGTGCAGACACAGGATTATTTTTGAAAAACATAATTTTCTGGTTTTTCCCCCAAAAAATCAGATGGGAAGCAGATGGGTCTGTGCTTTCCTATGCCCCAATATTTGAGCCCTTTGGCTGACAACAAAAGGTTTAAAAGTGGGGAGCAGAGCAGCAGTGGTGGCTTTGTGCCACCAAGGAGGTGCTGGCTGTGCTGTAGGGTCCCCACCCTGTCTGGGGCTGGGGTCCCCCATGCTGGGAACCCACTTTGGGGGCTGGGGAGGTGGCACAGCTGCCCAGAGCATCAGGGAGGGCAGGAGGTGGCTCTGGGAGCCTCTGCTGGCCCTGGAACTGGAACTGCAGAGCAGCTCTGCAACCTCACAGAGGGGAAAGTGAGGGGAAAACCCAAATGCCAAGGGAAAATAAATCCCAAATACCAGGGGGAAATAAATCCCAAATGCCAGGGGAAAGGAAACCCCAAATGGCAGGGGAAAAGAAAACCCAGATGCCAGGGGGAAAGAAAACCCAGATGCCGGGGGAAAGAGATGAAATCCCAAATTCCAGGAGAAAAGAACCCCCAAATTTCAGGAGAAAAGGAACCCCAAATTCCAGGGGGAAAGAAACCCCAAATGCCTGGGGAAAAGAAACCCCAAATTCAAGGGGAAAAGAAAACTCAAATTCAGAAGAAAATGAACCCCAAATTCCAGGAGAAAAGAAACCTCAAATGCCAGGAGAAAAGAAACTCCAAATTCCAGGGGAAAAGAAATCTCAAATTCAGGAGAAAAGGAACCCCAAATTCCAGGAGAAAGAAACCTCAAATGCCAGGAGAAAAGAAACTCCAAATTCCAGGGGAAAAGAAATCTCAAATTCAGGAGAAAAGGAACCCCAAATTCCAGGAGAAAATGAACCCCAAATTCCAGGAGAAAGAAACCTCAAATGCCAGGGGAAAGGAAACCCCAAATTTCAGGAGAAAAGGAACCCCAAATTCCAGGGGGAAAGAAACCCCAAATGCCTGGGGAAAAGAAACCCCAAATTCCAGGGGAAAAGAAACTCCAAATTCCAGGGGAAAAGAAATCTCAAATTCAGGAGAAAAGGAACCCCAAATTCCAGGAGAAAATGAACCCCAAATTCCAGGAGAAAATGAACCCCAAATTCCAGGAGAAAGAAACCTCAAATGCCAGGGGAAAAGAAACTCCAAATCCCAGGGGAAAAGAAAAGAAACCGCAAATCCAGAGGAAAAGAAGCCCCAAATTCAGCTCTGGGGCTGCAGGAGGATGCTGGCAGAGCATTTAAAGGGTTAAAGGATCGCTGGTTTCAACAGGGGCTGCTCGAGGTGTCTGGGTGGGCAGTGGGGACAGTGGGGACAGTTTGGCTCTAGGAGAGGCACTGCTGGGGCAGGGGCTGCAGATCCTGTCCCTGTCTGTCCCTCCCTGTCCCTCTGTCCCTCCCTGTCCCTCTCTGTGCCACAGGGCTCTGCCCTGCCTGAGGGGTTGTCAGTGAGGACTCAAACACTTCTGAATTTTTAATGCTGGATTGATTTTAAAGTTCTTTCCCAGCCTAAACTATTCAATAAAATACATTTATTTCCCCTCGTTCTGGCTGTGAGGAGGGAGGGCTCTGCTGCACAGGGCAGGTTTGGCAATGTTGGTGCAATTGTTGAAAGATCTTTTTCCAGGTGAGGCAGTAAATCTCTGCCTTCAGCTGCAAAAAAAAAAAAGCCAGGAAAAAAGTGGCATGGAGGAGAAAGAGGGATGTCACTTAATTTTTTAAATGGAACGCAGGAATTCTGTTAAACTTTTGTCAAAAAAAAAATCAATGGTTTCTTGTGTTTAAACTAGGGAAAAGCTCCTTGAGTAAACCAGATTTTTTTTTTTCTTTTTGTCTTGTAATATCCACATAGATAGCATTTATATAGGATTATCCTAGATAGCATTTATATAGGATTTTGATAGGATATATATAGCATTTATATAGGATTTTGATAGGATATATATAGCATTTATATAGGATATATACATAGCATTATAGTAGGATATATAGCACTTATATAGGATATTTATAGGCACAAATATAGGAAAAACACCACCAAAAAAAGGAAAAAAAAGCTGAAAATAGTTTGAATATAACCAATTTCTGTGCAATTCCCTGCGCTCCCTGGGTAGGATAATAAAAAGAAAAAAATTAGATATTATGAAATGTTAATAAATCTTTGAGTTAAGCATCAGAGCTGGTTTTGAGGTTTAAAATCGTGGCACAGAGCAGCGATGCTGTGGCACCTCAGCCCTGCCACGTTTTTGCATCCTGTGCTGCTGCTGCCACAGCTGACCCCTCATAAATATCCTGCTCCAGTGCAAACAAGGAAAAACATTGATTAAGGCAAAAAATTCCCCATCTCCCCTAAATGAAAACAAATCCCTTCCCAGCCGTGCTGGCATTTTTAAAGGGAATATTTGTCAGCGGCTCAGCGTTGTATTAACGGGATGGGGGGTGGGATGTGGCGTTCAGCTGTGAATAAAGTGTTTATTTTCCGTTTATTTTCTGCACGTTAATGGCATTAAAACGCCAGACAAAAGGCTGGGCCAGGTGTGGCAGGTCAGGGTGGGAAAGGGATCCAGGGCTGGCACCATCCTGGGCATTGCCCTGCCAAGCAAGGAGCCGGGCACCTCCCGGAGGTGAAATCCCGGAGGTGAAATCCCAAATCCCGCCCCGCAGCCTCCATGCCGGGCTCCTGGAGCAGCCCAGGCGAGAGACAGAGACATAAAAATAGATTTGGGTTCTCTTTTTTTAGGTTGTTTGTGTGTGGGGCTGGCACGTCCCGCGCCTGCTCCTCTCCTCCCAAACCTGTTCTGGCCGAGCGCTTTGTTCATGGGAACGATCTTGTTTAAAGGGAGATGAATTAAAAAATGAAAAAATAAATAAAAAATCAGCAGCCAGCTGCCCCCATCGACCCCCCCCCCAGTAATTGCCATGGCTTTGGCACTGCCTGGCAGCTGCTGCCCTCTTTTCCTGTGCTGTGTGCCAGGGTGTTGGCACTGGGAAATGCTGCTGGGTTCAGTGGGCACAGAAAGGATCCCCTGGGCATTCAGGGGGGTGCCCGTGTCCCTTTCAGGGGGTGCCCACCGTGTCCCTTTCAGAGGGTGCCCGTGTCCCTTTCAGGGTGTTCCTGTGTCCCTTTCAGGGTGTGCCCGTGTCCCTTTCAGGGGGTGCCCATGTCCTTTTCAGGGTGTGCCCGTGTCCCTTTCAGGTTGGTGCCCGTGTCCCTTTCAGGGTGTTCCTGTGTCCCTTTCAGGGTGTGCCCGTGTCCCTTTCAGGGTGGTGCTTGTGTCCCTTTCAGGGGGATTCCTGTGTCCCTTTCAGGGTGTGCCCGTGTCCCTTTCAGGGTGGTGCTTGTGTCCCTTTCAGGGGAATTCCTGTGTCCCTTTCAGGGTGTTCCTGTGTCCCTTTCAAGGCGGGTGTCCATGTCCCTTTCAGGTTGGTGCCCGTGTCCCTTTCAGGGGAATTCCTGTGTCCCTTTCAGGGTGATGCTCATGTCCCTTTCAGGGTGCCCATGTCCCTTTCTGAGTGATGCTCATGTCCCTTTCAAGGTGTTCCTGTGTCCCTTTCAGGTTGGTGCCCATGTCCCTTTCAGGTTGGTGCCTGTGTCCCTTTCAGGGGGATTCCTGTGTCCCTTTCAGAGGGTGCCCATGTCCCTTTCAGGAGGTGCCCGTGTCCCTTTCAGGGGGTGCCCATGTCCCTTTCAGGTTGGTGCCCGTGTCCCTTTCAGGGCACCTGTGTCCCTTTCAGGGGGTGTTCCTGTGTCCCTTTCAGAGGGTGCCTGTGTCCCTTTCAGGGTGTTCCTGTGTCCCTTTCAGGTTGGTGCCCGTGTCCCTTTCAGGGTGTTCCTGTGTCCCTTTCAGGGTGTTCCTGTGTCCCTTTCAGGGTGTGCCCGTGTCCCTTTCAGGGTGTGCCCATGTCCCTTTCAGGGTGTTCCTGTGTCCCTTTCAGGGTGCCCGTGTCCCTTCCAGGGTGTTCCTGTGTCCCTTTCAAGGTGTGCCCTTTCAGGGTGTGCCCATGTTCCTTTCAGGGCGCCTGTGTCCCTTTCAGGGTGTTCCTGTGTCCCTTTCAGGGTGGTGCTTTCATCCATTCCCCTCTTTTGGGGTTTCCAAGGGGGGTTGGTGAGAGCTGCCCTGTTGTCTGTAGAGGATTTAGGGATTTAGGGGTGCTCCCGTGGTGCCAGGCTGGGCTCAGGTGTATCCTCAGGGAGTGCCCCTGTCCCTGCCTGGTGGTGGCAGAGCTGTGGGAGCAGGGATGTGACGTGCCCTGGCATGTGGGGGTCACCACACAATCCCCCATCCCACTGTGACCCTACCCCTGTCCCTCCCTCAGCTGGGCACTGGGGCCTTCCCAGGAGCTCCCAGCTGTGCCCAGCCCGTGGGCAGGGCCCTGAACCAGCTCTGGGCAGGTCAGTGGGGTGGGCAGGGACAGAGGGGCTCCTCCTGCCCTGCTGGCCCTGTGTGCCACCTTTCCTGGGGCTCTGGGGTGTGTGTGCCACCTTTCCTGGCTCTGGGGTGTGTGTGCCACCTTTCCTGGCTCTGGGGCGTGTGTGCCACCTTTCCTGGCTCTGGGGTCGCCTCCTACCCATGTGTGCCACCTTTGCTGGGGTCAGAGGCTCTTCCTGTCCTGTGTGTGCCACATTTCATGAGGCTCTGGGGCGTGTGTGCCACCTTTCCTGGCTCTGGGGCGTGTGTGCCACCTTTGCTGGCTCTGGGGTCACCTCCTACCCGTGTGTGCCACCTTTGCTGGGGTCAGAGGCTCTTCCTGTCCTGTGTGTGCCACCTTTCCAGGGGCTCTGGGGTCACCTCCTGTCCTGTGTGCCACCTTTCCTGGACTCAGAGGCTTCTCCTGCCTGTGTGTGCCACCTTTCCTGGGTCACCTCCTGCCCTCTGTGCCACCTTTCCTGGCTCTGGGGTCACCTCCTGCCCTGTGTGCGCCACCTTTCATGAGGCTCTGGGGCGTGTGTGCCACCTTTCTGGGGGCTCTGGGGTCACCTCCTGCCCTGTGTGTGCCACCTTTCATGAGGCTCTGGGGTCACCTCCTGCTCTGTGTGCCACCTTTCCTGGACTCAGAGGCTTCTCCTGCCTGTGTGTGCCACCTTTCCTGGGGTCACCTGCTGCCTTGTGTGCCATCTTTCCTGGCTCTGGGGTCACCTCCTGCCCTCTGTGCCACCTTTCCTGGGTCACTTCCTGCCCTCTATGCCACCTTTCCTGAGTCTCTGGGGCCACTCCTGCCCTCTATGCCACCTTTCTGGGGGCTCTGGGGTCACCTCCTGCCCTGTGTGCCACCTTTCCTGGGGCTCCTCCTGTCCCTCTGTGCCACCTTTCCTGGCTCTGGGGTCACCTCCTGCCCTCTGTGCCACCTTTCCTGAGTCTCTGGGGTCACTCCTGTCCCTCTATGCCACCTTTCCTGGGTCACCTCCTGTCCCTCTGTGCCACCTTTCCAGGGGCTCTGGGGTCACCTCCTGCCCTGTGTGCCACCTTTCCTGGACTTAGAGGCTTCTCCTGCCTGTGTGTGCCACCTTTCCTGGGGCTCCTCCTGTCCCTCTGTGCCACCTTTCCTGGGGCTCTGGGGCATGTGTGCCACCTTTCCTGGTTCTGGGGTCACGTCCTGCCCTGTGTGTGCCACCTCTCCTGAGGCTCTGGGGTCACTCCTGCCCCTCTATGCCACCTTTCCTGAGGCTCTGGGTTCACCTCCTTCCCTGTGCCACCTTTCCTGAGGTCACCTCCTGCCCTGTGTGTGCCACCTTTCATGAGGCTCTGGGGTGTGTGTGCCACCTTTCCTGGGGCTCCTCCTGCCCTGTGTGCCACCTTTTCTGGACTCAGAAGCTTCTCCTGTCTTGTCTGCCACCTTTCCTGGGGTCACCTCCTGCCCTCTGTGCCACCTTTCCTGAGGTTCTGGGGTCACCTCCTGCCCTCTATGCCACCTTTCCTGAGTCTCTGGGGTCACCTCCTGCCCTCTGTGCCACCTTTCCTGGGGCTCCTCCTGCCCTCTGTGCCACCTTTCCTGGCTCTGGGGTCACTCCTGTCCCTCTGTGCCACCTTTCCTGAGTCTCTGGGGTGGTGGCTGTGGCACTGTCCCCTCTCCCTGCCCGTTTTGCCCGTTCCAATGGGATCAGGGATTTTCCCAGCCCTCATGTGCCCAACCCCAGAGCTGCTGCTGGAGCAGGAGCACTGCAGGGAGGGGGGAGCCTCTAGAGGATGTAAAATATGAAATATCCACTTTAGCAGCACCCTGCTCAGAACTGTGCTGGGTGTAAATTATCATTTTGGCTTTATCCATTTCCCAGAGAGGTTTTGGTGCTGCCTCCCAGCAGTCCTGCAGAGAAATCAGAATTTCTCTGCTCATGGGCACCTCCCTGAGCTGCCAGAGCCAGGGCAGGCTCGTTTATCCCAAATAACCTCATTGCTTAACAACTCTGGCCCTAAAAATTGCTGCTTTTGTTGGTGTCACCTGCAAGGAGGGAAGGATCAGGCCTGGGCTGCTCCTGCAGCTGAAGGTGGTGCCAGAGGGAAAGGCTGAATCAAAGTTGTCAGGGTTAGAAAGAAATGAAAATCTCAAATTGTTTATATGTGATTAAAGGACATGGATGTGTGACTTCATCCTCTTCCAAGTGAGGATAGATTTTTATTTGATTTTATTGCCTTTCTAAGGGGGAATTAGGGATAAAAAGGGGTTCAGTGCACAAAAAATGAGGAGCAGTCCAAGGAGAACAAAAACGTTGGAGTCAGTGTTAGTGAGGTTGATTTTATCCTGAGATTTTCCTCACTGTCCTGGGGGGCTGCAGAGAATGGTTCCAAATGGGAATGGGTTTTATTTCCAAATGGGAATGGGGTTTATTTCCAAATCAGAATGGGGTTTATTTCCAAATCAGAATGGGGTTTATTTCCAAATCAGAATGGGGTTTATTTCCAAATGGGAATGGGTTTTATTTCTAAATCAGAATGGGGTTTATTTCCAAATCAGAATGGGGTTTACTTCCTTTTAAGGGGGAATTAGGATAAAAAGGGGTTCAGTGCCCAGAAAATGAGGAGCAGTCCGAGGGGAGCAATACCCTGGGAGTGAGGTTGATTTTATCCTGAGATTTTCCTCTCTGTCCTGGGGGGCTGCAGAGAATGGTTCCAAATGGGAATGGGTTTTATTTCCAAATGAGAATGGGGTTTATTTCCAAATGGGAATGGGTTTTATTTCCAAATCAGAATGGGGTTTATTTCCAAATGAGAATGGGGTTTATTTCCAAATGGGAATGGGTTTTATTTCTAAATCAGAATGGGGTTTATTTCCAAATCAGAATGGGGTTTACTTCCTTTTAAGGGGGAATTAGGATAAAAAGGGGTTCAGTGCCCAGAAAATGAGGAGCAGTCCGAGGGGAGCAACACCCTGGCAGTGAGGTTGATTTTATCCTGAGATTTTCCTCACTGTCCTGGGGGGGCTGCAGAGAATGGTTCCAAATGGGAATGGGTTTTATTTCCAAATGGGAATGGGGTTTATTTCCAAATGAGAATGGGGTTTATTTCCAAATGGGAATGGGTTTTATTTCCAAATGAGAATGGGGTTTATTTCCAGATGAGAATGGGGTTTATTTCCAAATGGGAATGGGTTTTATTTCCAAATCAGAATGGGGTTTATTTCCAGATGAGAATGGGGTTTATTTCCAAATGGGAATGGGGTTTATTTCCAAATCAGAATGGGTTTTATTTCCAAATGGGAGTGGGGTTTATTTCCAAATGGGAGTGGTTTTTACTTCCTTTTAAGGGGGAATTAGGATAAAAAGGGGTTCAGTGCCCAGCAAATGAGGAGCAGTCCGAGGGGAGCAATACCCTGGCAGTGAGGTTGATTTTATCCTGAGATTTTCCTCTCTGTCCTGGGGGGCTGCAGAGCTTGGCAGCCTCCTCCCAAATCCCTGCCTGACACAGGTGAAACATTTCCCTGGCATTTTCCAGACAGGGAGAAGAGGGTTCAGGCTGAGGCTGGGACTATGTGAGCTTGAGTTTGGGCTTTTCTAAAAATTCATTTGAGGGGAAAATGTGGGGCTGGCTTCAGCTGAGCTCTGCTCAGAGCAGTGCTTGGTTTCAAGGACACTTCTGGGGTTTTTTTCAGCTTAAAAAAAAAAGTTTAAACTTTCCAAAGGAAACATTAAAATTTAAATTCCTAGAAATTTTGGAGATGTTGCCTTTCCAGTTCTTCCCTAAATGCCACTTGCTGATTTTTCAGTTTTTTCTTCCTTCCAAAGCAAATATTCAGTGTCATTTATATGGGGTGGGAGATTTCTCTGTAGTAAAACAGCCCTGAGGGTGCTCTCCCTATCCCAGAGCTGGGAAACCCCTGGCATTGCAGGACCTGGAATATTTAATTTATTTATTTTTTTTTCCCCTTCTCTAAAATCTATGTATTGGTGACAGATTTTAGCAGAAAATGGGTTTGTACTGAAGAAGGGAGAGGGCAAAAAAAAAGGGATTACAAGAGAACCACGGGGCTGGAAAAAGCCTCGGAGCTGGGAGGATGCAGAGGGAGCGCGGGGACTTCTCCCGTCTCTGCTGGGGGAGGGCTCTGCCACAAAACTTTTATTATTTCTGCTGCTTGCAAGAAAAAAGTGGAAACGGGACGGTTCTGGCTCTTCCTGGAGAAGCAGCAGCAAAAAAAAAAAAAAAAAAAACCAGCAATTTTTACGTTTAGGAAGGGATTTTCTAGCCTGGAACACGCTGGGTTTTGGTTAAATGTGCAAAATCGTTCACTCGAGGCCAGTGGAATAAATCAGGGAGAAATGTGAAATGCTGTGAGTGTGGAGAGTCCTGTACAGGAGGCACAACCCGGACTTTGGCTTCAGGGATGGGTTATGTGGTGGAGAAACAACTTTTTATCGAATTTAGCAATTATTTATGTGATCTAAAACGACCTAATTAATGCCATGTTTACAGTGAGTCGAATCAAATAGGGACTGA
This sequence comes from Agelaius tricolor, assembly GCF_023055355.1. Classification (NCBI taxonomy): domain Eukaryota; kingdom Metazoa; phylum Chordata; class Aves; order Passeriformes; family Icteridae; genus Agelaius; species Agelaius tricolor. The sequence continues at coordinate 796,122 of NW_027269326.1, forward strand.
ATATACCAGCAAGCAAAACGGGCAGATTTGAAGCTTTTTGTGAAAATAAAATAAAAACAAATCTAGCTGCAGTGTTTTCTAACAGATTTGTGCTATTTAAAAAAAAACAGCAGTAGTGGTGATAATAATAATAATAATAATAATAATAATAATAATAATAATAATAATAATAATAATAATAATAATCCAGGTCAGATTTAATCCCTATGATTATAAATATAAGACCTGTGTTTAGATATGTTAAAAAAATAAGACTAAAATGAAAATAAATTAAATTGATATTAGAGGATCACATGGAAAGCTTAAAGTCCCCAAATTATCTATTATTTCTCAGAGTTTCCAGCTGTAACTTGACAAATTGGTGGTTCACGAGAGGAATGGATTTTATTTTGTTATTTTGTTGTTTTGGGGTGGTTTTGGGGGGGCTGCAGCTCGGACACAGCCGGGGGGTGATGGATGGAGCCGGGACAGGAGGGATCGCGCCGGCTCCGGCGGCGGCTCGGGGGGGGTTGTGGCTTTTGGGACAATTTCGGAGCTGCTGCTGCTGCTCCTGCTCTGGTTTGTTTTGTGTAATCGGCTGAAATCCCCGTGTTTGTGGGATTTATTAAAAAAACCCCAAAAAGCCAAAACAAAAAAACCCAACAAAAAAAAAAACAAACCAAAAAAAAAAACAGCAAGAAAAACCAAAAAATCCCCCCAAAAAAAACATAAGAGAAACCCGTTTTCCATCTCCCAGCCCTTCAAACCTTTTATTTTTTTCTGTTTCGTGGTGTTTTTCCTGCCGTTCCCCAGCACTGCTCTCCCCAGAAGGGATGGGGGGGAAGCCGGAGGGGGATGAGGGGCCCCGAATGGGACTCGGCTCGCTGGGATTTCCCCAAACCAAACCCAAAACCACCCTCCATCCTCGCCGCGGATATTCGCAATTTATTTACCATTAGCCCCAAATTTACCAGAGACGACAGACTGAAAGGGGTGGCCGGGGAGGGGGGAGGAAACCAATTCAATTAATTTGTAATCTTGCTTTTCATTAGAAAATGCAAGAATAATGATAGCGTCCAGCAGGCTGGGGGTGGGAGGGGGGGAAATCATAAATGGAGATTTCCCCCTCCCAAATCAGATTATAAAATAAGCTTTAAAAATTAAATTAGTTGGTACGGAGTTGATCGGAGTAAACCCAGGACTATGAGCGAGGCAAAGGCGACAAATAAAAATAACAAAGGACACAAAAGTTGTCGGCTCTTCCCTCTTTCGGTGCAACCTCGGCGGCTGCCGGGGGGCCCGGAGGGGAGCAGGGTCGGGAATGGGGGGGATGAGGCGGGAATTTGGGGGGGACGAGCTGGGAATTGGGGGGGGACGAGCCTGGAATGGAGGGGGATGTGATGGGAATGGAGAGGACGTGATGGGAATGGGGGGGACGTGATGGGAATGGGGGGGACGTGATGGGAAATGGGGGGCATGAGCTGGAATGGGGGAGAGGGATGAGCTGGGAATTGGGGGGACGAGACGGGAATTGGGTGAAAATGAACTGGGAATTGGGGGGGATGAGCTGGGAATGGGGGGGATGAGCCAGGAATGGGGGAGACAGCTGGGAATTGGGGGGGATGAGCCAGGAATGGGGGAGACAGCTGGGAATGGGGTGGGGGGACGTGATGGGAATGGGGGGAATGGGGTGGGGATGAGATGGGAATGGGAGAGATGAGCCGGGAATTGGGGGGGGGTGAGCTGGGAATTGGGGGGACGAGCTGGGAATTGGAGGGGGGGATAAGCTGGGAATGGGGGGGACGTGATGGGAATGGAGGGGATGAGCCGGGAATTGGAGGGGGATGAGCTGGGAATGGGGGGGATGAGCCGGGAATTGGAGGGGATGAGCCGGGAATGGGGTGGGGGGGATGAGCTGGGAATGGGGGGGATGAGCTGGGAATTGGAGGGGGGGATAAGCTGGGAATGGGGGGGAATGAGCCGGGAATGGGGAGGATGAGCTGGGAATGGGGGGATGAGCTGGGAATTGGGTGGGGGGGATGAGCTGGGAATTGGGTGGGGGGAATAAGCCGGGAATTGGAGGGGGATGAGCTGGGAATGAGGGGGGATGAGCTGGGAATGGGGGGGACGTGATGGGAATGGGGGGACGTGATGGGAATGGGGGGGATGAGACGGGAATGGGGTGGGGGGGATGAGCTGGGAATGGGGGGGATGAGCTGGGAATGGGGAGGATGAGCTGGGAATGAGGGGGGGGTCCCGAAGGGGAGCAGAGCCGGGAATGGGGGGGACGTGATGGGAATGGAGGGGATGAGCACGGAATTGGGGGGGATGAGCCCGGAATTGGGGGGGATGAGCCCGGAATTGGGGGGAGATGAGCTGAGAATGGGGGGGATGAGCTGAGAATGGGAATGAGGGGGTGCAGCCGGCTCGTAACAACTCAAAGAATTCATTTGCAAACACGGTTCTGCCGGCAGCGAAAAGATCCGCGTTGAACTCGCAGGAGCGGAGTTGTTTTATGCCGGGTTAAAGCCAAAATCTGCAAAAAAAGGGGCATTTTTTGGGAGGGTGCAGCGCTGGACCTCGGGCTCAAAGCTCGCTGTCCCTCCTTTTAAAATATTCATTGGCATTTCTCGTCTCTCTCCTTTTCTTTCTTTATTTTATTTTAATTTTTTTAAAATTTATTTCCCACGGAGGAGCCTCCCCGCACCGTCCCGGGTGGGATTGGCTCCCCCCAGAGCTGGGAAAGGATTGGGGAGAATTGGGGGGTTTCGAGAACTTTCCCACGCCCCCACCCTTCCCAGCCTAAACTTCAGCTTCGTTTTCTGCCTTTTCTCCTCTCAATTTTCCATCCCGTCAAATAGACCAAATAACCCTCTTTAAATTGATCCAACCCGTATTTTAATTTTGTTTTTTTTTTTTTTGCTTCTTTCCCTCTAAAAATCGTTGAAGCGGAATTATGTCCCCCCTAAAAAGGCAAGAGGGGAAATTTGGGGGAATTTCGGGGGGTTTTGGGTCTGCTCCCAGCTCTGTGCCAGAGGAAGTGTAAAATCTCTCCTGCCACACGCTCAGACAAAGCCGTCTTGTTACCCGGGATTTGTCGGGTCAAGCAGGATCCCGTTTTAAGCCAGTTACTAAATGTAATTCTCCCACTTTGCCTCTTAATTTAGCAAACGAAAAAAAACCCCAAATTTTTCGCTGGGGGCATAAATGGCAGCGATCATTTGCCCCCAGAAGTTAAAAAAAAAAATAGAGATTTCAGCCACTTGATTATTCCTGCCACTCATGTTTGTTCATTTATAGAATGAACAGTATTTGAGAAATGTTTTAGTGCACTAAAATTTCGGTATTTAATTAGAAATTATTTTGATAAAATAACGTATTTGAAATTACAATTTTAAATATCCACATTAAAAAAAAAAAAATAAAAGTCTTAACAAGGCTTTTACAGGGTCCTGAGCTGGTGGGAACCAATTTAGCTCCTTTGTGTAGCATCATCCCAGGGTATTTCCTATTATTCTTAGGAATTTGGATTGATTCTTTATTGTGAACTAAACATTTTCTTAGTGTTCACATTTTTTCTCTTGAAAAAAAAAAAAAGAAAAAAAAAGAAAAAGAAAAAAAAATTTACCTAAAAATTGAGTTTGTGTTTTGGAACTTATTCCATGCATCCACAGAAACAGGAGATCTCAGGTGTGTGGTTGAACAAAAGTTTTTAAACGCGTGTCAATCCTGCTCAGAACCATTTTTAATTGTAAAACAATCCTTGAAAGTCTCTGTTCAAACATTAATCTGTTGTGAAGCTGGTTGAATTTTTCATTAAAAAATTATAGCAAAATTAAAGCAAAAAGATAAAAGGTGTGGAAAGTTTTTACTTTTTAAAGATATATAGTGTCTTTCACTGTGCCTGCTCAGCAGCTCATGCACCAAAGCCACTCCAGCAGTGGAGAGTTAAGCCTCAAATATTTTTGTCTCTCATTAAGAGAAGGGGGAAAAAAATTTAAAAAAACTTTAAAAAATTCGAGAAATTTTCTTAGAAAAAATCCAAATATTCCCAGGGATTCAGCTGGGTCCTTGCTCCAGGTACAAAAGGACAAAAGAAAAAAGAAGAAGAAGAAAAAAAAATCCATGTTTTTTATCATGCAGGCAGTGCACTGGAAGGGACAGATGAATTTGGAGGGGATGGGTGGCCACGGCAGGGCAGGGCACTGGGCTGGGGGCTGCAGCCCCTCTGCAGAGGAGCTTGGCTGCTTCAGATCCAGAGGCATTTTCGCCACATCCATGGAGGTTCACAGTTGGTTGGATTTCACCCTGTAGAAGAGCTGGGAAAAGGATGGCAAAGCCTGGTGCCCTGCAGCTGTCTCTGGGGGTGAGTTTCACCTGGCACCGCCAGGGATGGTGTTACAAACCCCCCACTCTGCACTGAAAGATTCCAAATGTATTTCTTGAATTTTTGACCGCGCAAGGCGGAGGTGCCCTCAAAATCCACCCTGTGCCCACCCTTTGCGCGTGGTACCGGCGCCCAGCATTGTGCAGGGCTCTGCAGCCCCGCTCGGCCTTTTGTCAGCCCCCTTTTTGTGTCAATCAGATGCCTTTTGTCAGGTCCCAGACATGTTGTGTCCACAGGCACACAAATCTCCCTGCGCAGAGCAGAGCAGAGCAGGGCAGGGCAGGGCAGGGCGTGGGGAACGCGGGGCGCGCTCGGCTGCCACGCGCGGGGGGCATTGCCACCACAAACCCCCCTGAGGGGCTGGCACGGAGCTGAGGGGTGGCAAAGGGGCAGGGGCCACTCCCCACCATGTCTGTGTGTCCTTGGGTGCTGTCTGTCCTGCAGGATGGAGCCCACAGCTTCCCTCTGCTGTTGTTTTTGCTCGTCCTTTGAGCTGGGTTTTTTTCCAATTTTCCACCCATGTTTCTCAGGGATGGGTGAGGTGTGATTGGCTCCCCAAGCCACCCCTGGGAAATGTTTATTTTACTGTTTGATCTGCTGGTTTTGGGAGATCTGCTCACAAACCACACAACCACAACTCAGGTTTGGGCTGGGGACACCTTGATCACCAATGTCTCTTCCTCTCTTCCCCCCAGCTCCTGCCCATCCTCAGCTGAGCCCTGAGCTTGGGGGCTGTTTCCTGCAGCTCAGAGGGCAACTTTGCATGGAGCTGCAGGGTGGCTGGGCTGGCAAAGGTGCAGGGACCATTCCCCACCATGTCTGTGTGTCCTTGGGTGCTGTCTGTCCTGCAGGATGGAGCCAGGAGCTTCCCTCTGCTGTTGTTTTTGCTCGTCCTTTGAGCTGGGTTTTTTTCCAATTTTCCACCCATGTTTCTCAGGGATGGGTGAGGTGTGATTGGCTCCCCAAGCCACCCCTGGGAAATATTTATTTTACTGCTTTATTTTAAAAAAATGTTTATTTTACTGTTTGATCTGCTGGTTTTGGGAGATCTGCTCACAAACCACACAGCCACAGCTTGGGTTTGGGCTGGGGACACTCTGACCACCAATGTCTCTTCCCCCCAGCTCCTGCCCATCCTCAGCTGAGCCCCGAGCCCGGGGGATGTTTGCTGCAGCTCAGAGGGCAATTTTGGGCAAAACCCCCCTGCTTTGGGCACTGGCAGTGCAGGAATGGGGTGGCTGTGCCCACCTATCCCTGGTGTCAAGAGCTCTGCCTGTCCCCACAGCGCTGCCATAACCCCAGGACCGACCAGGCCCGGCCGGGTCCCTCCGTGTCCTCAACCACCACGCCCTCGATGGTGCCCACAGCTGCACGCCCTGGCAGGGGCAGAGAGGGATGGAGGGAGGCAGGAGCACCCCCAGTGAGGGATGGAGGGAGGCAGTGGCCTTCAAGTATGGAAAATCCACCACAGCAGCCGCTCTCCCCAGGCATCGACAAAATGGCGGTCAGGGCACCCTCACAGAGGGGTGGCTGTGGCAGAGGGAGGCAGGAGCACCTCAACGAGGGATGGAGGGAGGCAGGAGCACCCCCAACAAGAGATGGAGGGAGGCAGGAGCACCCCCAGTGAGGGATGGAGGGAGGCAGTGACCCCCAAGTGTGGACAATCCACGGCAGCGGCCGCTCTCCCCAGGCATCAACAAAATGGCGTCAGGGCTCCCAAATGGTGCCAGGGTACCCTCACAGAGGGGTGGCTGTGCCAGAGGGAGGCAGGAGCACCTTCAGTGAAGGATGGAGGGAGGCAGGAGCACCCCCAGTGGTGGCAGTGGCCCCCAAGTGTGGAAAATTCACAGCAGCAGCCACTTTCCCAGGGCATCGACAAAATGGCGGTCAGGGCACCCACACAGAGGGGTGGCTGTGGCAGAGGGAGGCAGGAGCACCCTCAGTGAGGGATGGAGGGAGGCAGGAGCACCCCCAGTGAAAGATGGAGGGAGGCAGTGACCCCCAAGTGTGGACAATCCACGGCAGCGGCCGCTCTCCCCGGGCATCGACAAAATGGCGTCAGGGCTCCCAAATGGCGGCCGGGGCTGGCGGGGAAGGGCCCGGCGCGGTGCCAGGGCCGCTGCGAGGGCACAATGAGTGGCACATAACGGCCCTGGCCACGGCCGCCCCTCGCCATGGCCGTGCCAGCTGTGCCCCCCTCCCTCCGCCTTGGCACAGGCAGGCAGCCCCGCCATGGCCGCCTCTGAGGAGGATTAAGGCCGCAGTTGTGTCTCCCTCTTTCTTTCCCCCTCAGTGGCTGAGAACAGGAAACGTGAACCTATCTGAGACTAATTGACTTGCAAATTAATCGTTTGTCCCTGTGCCTGATAATTAGTGCTAACGATTTTTACACTCCCCCCCCCCCCCCCCTTTGCTCTCTCCTCCTCCTCTTTATTTTAAAGGGGGCTGTTTTCCCTTTCTTTTGCTCCTCTTTTTATCCACCCTCGCTCCAGTTCTTCCCTGAGGATCCCCAGCTGCCCCTGGGGTGGGGATGGCACCGGGTTCGGGGTGCAGGGGCCTGGCAGGGCACGGAGCTGCTGCTTTGCTTCCCACGCCTCGGTGCCAACCTCCACGCCAAGGACAATGAGCGGGGCTGGGAGAAGGGCTCAGGGTTTGGGGGGCTGCAGAGGGGCTGGGAAAAGGGGGAACGGTGCTCAAGGGACGTGGCATCGCTGCAGCTGAACCCACAGTTCCAACATTTCCCAAATAGCCAGGAAACGAGTGTTAAAAAAAAATAAAAAAAATTAAAAATCGCTTCAAAAAGAAGCAAATTGGATTGTTTTCTCCAGCCTTTCCTCTTCCTCTGTTTTTCTTCCGTGGATATTTCTTGTTGTCATGAGTCAAAAAAGGCATTTTTCCTGGAAAAAGAAAATATTTGAGGCTGGGGATTGGAATCACTGGTGGCGTGTCTTTGTCCAAAAGTGTCACCTGAAGAAACGGTGCTGCAGGGGATGGACAGAGCTGCAGCTGGAGCATGAATTTCGTGGGAGAGAAGGGGTGAAAATGGATTTGTGGTCATTTTTGGGGTTTGAGGCCTCTGGGTGCAACCCAGTGGAGCTCATTTGTGCCTGGGAGCAGCTCAGGGCTGACAGGAGAGGATGTGTTCATATCGTTGGTGATGCATCAACAGGAAAACGCAGTTTTGTTTAAACTGATGTATTTTATGAGAATATTTCCCTGTCAGCAGCAGAATAACTCACTAATATGATATTCCAATGTGTTTATTGAGGTCTGGTAACATAACATACCATAAAGTACCTTAGTATTTTACTTTCAATAAACTTCTGCTGTCTGTTACCTCTCCAGTGATACTGCACTGCACAAATAATTGAAAATTCTGCATGTAATTGTCATGTTCCAGTGCAACTCAAACCAAACACTTTGTTGCTCCTGCATGGGAACTCTTGAGGAATTCCACTCAGCAATTTTAATTTTTTTTTTCTTCCCTGTTTGTTAGGAGGAAAAGATGCCATGTGAGGGAGATGTGCTGGGGAGGAAAGGGACTTTTTGTGATGTTGAGCTCCTCTTTTTTTTCCCTGACTGGGTGGGATTTGGAGAGAGGTAAAACAGCCCCTCTGTGCCATGCTCAGGACACTGAGCAGCCCCAGATTGTGGCAGGGCCAGGGTTTTCCACCTTTGCCATTCCTGCCCCTGAGTCAGGCTGCAGGACAGACACCCATGTCCAGCTGGCCTCCAGTGGCCCTCCAGCCTTCTCCAGGGTGGAGGGGAAGCTCCCACTGACCATCTCAACCCCTCCAGCCACGAGGTACTTCCTTCTCTGATGCTCAAATAATTAAAGAGATCCTTTTCTTCCAGCTCTTCCCCCCAGCTGCTCCTGGTGCCTGACACTATTTTGTCAGCCAAACCCTGCTGTAATCCTGGTTTTTCCTCCCCTTCCTACCCTGCTTTGTGTGCATCTCTGCTTGTGCAGCTCAGGGGCTGCTGATCCTCCTTCCCTTGGAGCTGGGAGTCCATAAACCCTGAGCCTCTCCCGGCCTCTGTGCTCATCAACTCGCTCTGTTTGGTTTGTCCTGAGTTAATTACACACAAACTCTGGCCTGTTGGCACACAGGGGCTCTTTGTTCCTGCAAGAATCACTTTGCCCTCCGAGGTCACTGCGGCCAGGACCCGCTGTCCCCAAGGGTCACCCTGCACTTTCAGTCAGATCCCTGGTCCTGGCCAGGCTGGGATGGGGCAGGGGGAAAGTGGAATGTCATGGCCAGGCTGGGATGGGGCAGGGGGAAAGCTGGAATGTCGTGGTTAGGGCAGGATAGAGCAGGTGGGAAGCTGGAATGTTGTGGTTAGGGCAGGATAGAGCAGGTGTAAAGCTGGAATGTAGTGGTTAGGGTGGGATAGAGCAGGTGTAAAGCTGGAATGTCGTGGCCAGGATGGGATGGGGCAGGGGGAAAGCTGGAATGTCGTGGTCAGGGTGGGATAGAGCAGGTGTAAAGCTGGAATGTCATGGTCAGGGTGGGATGGGGCAGGTGTAAAGCTGGAATGTCATGGTTAGGGCAGGATAGAGCAGGTGTAAAGCTGGAATGTCATGGTTAGGGCAGGATAGAGCAGGTGTAAAGCTGGAATGTCGTGGCCAGGGTGGGATAGAGCAGGTGTAAAGCTGGAATGTCGTGGTTAGGGTAGGATAGAGCAGGTGTAAAGCTGGAATGTCGTGGTTAGGGTGGGATAGAGCAGGTGTAAAGCTGGAATGTCATGGCCAGGCTGGGATGGGGCAGGTGTAAACCTGGAATGTCGTGGCCAGGGTGGGATAGAGCAGGTGTAAAGCTGGAATGTCGTGGTTAGGGTGGGATAGAGCAGGTGTAAAGCTGGAATGTCGTGGCCAGGGTGGGATAGAGCAGGTGTAAAGCTGGAATGTCATGGCCAGGGTGGGATAGAGCAGGTGTAAAGCTGGAATGTCGTGGTCAGGCTGGGATGGGGCAGGTGTAAAGCTGGAATGTCGTGGCCAGGGTGGGATAGAGCAGGTGTAAAGCTGGAATGTCGTGGCCAGGGTGGGATAGAGCAGGTGTAAAGCTGGAATGTCATGGCCAGGCTGGGATGGGGCAGGTGGCAGCAGGGGAAAGCTGGAGCAGGGAGCTGAGGCATTGCTGGTGCCTTTTGGGTCAAGCTCATTGAAGCAATGGGATGATTAGCAAGGATTGCTGAGCTTTCTGGCTGGGGAGGAGGAGAGAGGGTGAAAGAGACGTTAGGGCTGGATTAACCCCTGTCAGACCTGTACAAGAAGTTTCCCAGATTAAACACAAGCTCAGTGGGCTGTAAACGCTCCCCTTTCGCTGACTGCTTCCCCAGAGCAGCTCTGGAATGAAAGCTCTGCACTTTTGTGTTTGGGACCCGACTTCCAGAGCATCCCAACTCCTGCTTGTGCTCCTGAGGCCACATCCTTTAATTCCCCTGAAAAAACACCCCTGTGTTTTAGAGACCTGAGTGCAACATTAACCTGGCTCTGATTCGCTTCCCAAAGGGCTCAGGAGCAACCAGTGAACTTTTATTGGGCTTTTTGTCCCTTCAAGAGGTTTTGGGTGCAGCACTGTGGAGGCAGACATGGCTGTGGTGGGTCTGAAATGCTTTTTGGCATTCCAGAGCAGCAGAGACCCTAAAATCCTGTGGGGGTGGGTGCTGCCAGAGCCTCTGGCCAGGGACAGGGGTTGGTTTGTTCTCCTGCTGGCTCAGTTTTGCAGGGGGACAGGAGTGGGTGCAGGCAAGAGCACCCAGGGCTGAGATGGCGTGGATATTGTAAAATTGTAAAATCAGGCAAGCCCAGCTCTGGAAGTGATTGGCATCTGACTTCAAGGCTTTAGAATGCTGAACACTCACTTTATTAAAACTATATTATATTACATTATATTCTACTATATCTATATTATATTATATCTATATTATATCTATATTATATTATATTATATTATATTATATTATATTATATTATATTATATTATATTATATTATATTATATTCTACTATAGCTATATTATATTATATTCTATATATTACAATATATTCTACTATAGCTATATTACATTATATTCTGCTATAGCTATATTACATTATATTCTATATATTACATTATATTCTACTATCTCTATATTACATTATATTCTATATATTACATTATATTCTACTATAGCTATATTACATTATAAACTATATATTACATTATATTCTACTATAGCTATATTACATTATAATCTACATATTACATTATATTCTACTATATCTGTATTACATTATATTCTATATATTACATTATATTCTACTATATCTATATTACATTATATTCTATATATTACATTATATTCTACTATATCTATATTACATTACACTTCTAACTAACTGCTCAAAGCTCCTGACTGTCTGCTTGAGAGTTTTGATTGATACACATGGATCCAATTGGTCACCTCAGGTAAACAATCTCTAGAACACATTCTACATGAGCACAAACACAGGAGCAGCAAATCAGAATTGCTTTGATCTCTGTGCTTCCTTAGCAAAAACCTGAGAGACAGAATTATGTTTCTCTGTGTTCAGAGAATGTGAATGGCACACGTGGAGGGCTCAGTGCCACTTGGCAGGACTGTGACCATGCTGAAAACCCTTTCTGACCTCCTCCCCAGCCCAGGCGTGACCTCTGTGCTGCTGCTGGGGAAGTCAGTGCCTCCCCTCTTCAGCATCTTTTGGGCTCCTGCTGGATGAGACCAAGGCACAGCTGGTCTGAGAGGGTGATGGGGCTGAGAACTGGCAGCAGCAGTGGGAGCCATGCCCTTCAATGCCCTCCAAGTGGCAGAGGGCCCTGGGAGCTCACCCATTCTGCAGGGGAGGTTCCCACTTCTTGGGGTCTCCAGCTGCTCACAGTGACCCTGAGATGTGTTCCAAAGTCTCTTTTCCCAGCCTGGCTGTTGAAGAAGGAGTCAGGGCTCTTCAGTTCTCGCTCTCAAAGTTGTTTATTGTATCTTATCTATAAAATTTTTTCTCCTGTCCAGTCGAGGTACGCTCAGCAAGACAGTCCAGGCACTCTGCCTGCCTCTGGGGCAGTGTTATCTTTTTATACTAAAAACTACCTGTACTATATTTACAATTACTTCCCAATACCTATCACCTGTGTTAGACACTGAGCTTCTACTCTAAACCAATCCCAAAGTGCCACCATCACAGCAGAAGATGGAGGCCAAGAAGAAGAAGAAGGAGAAAGGCTGGACATACCCAGATCCCTCCATCTTGCCCCCTGAACCCCCATTCTAGAAACCCCAAAAATCGATTTTTCACCCCGTGATAACTTCACTATCATTCTACCTAAACTGCCATGGCTTGCAGATCTTCATCTAAGATTGGTAATTTTTTTCCAGGGGTCATAATCAAAACCACACAGGCATTGTGGGCTCTGTGCCAGGGTCTCTGAGCCCCCTGGCAGGGGTTGGAGCCATCCAGGACAGCAAGGGGGATGTCCTGAATTCTGACACCCACTGCCCCTATCCTCGGGCAGGAGGGCACTGTCCTAGAGTGGGCACTATCCCCGAGGTGGGCACTGTCCCCAAGGTGGGCATTGTCCCAGAGGTGGGCAGAGGGTGATGGGGCAGAGGTGGGCACTGTCCTGGAGCTGGGCATTGCCCCCAGAGCTGGGCACTGTCCCAGAGTGGGCACTGTCCCCAAGGCGGGCACTGTCCCCGAGTGGGCACTGTCCCCGAGGTGGGCAGAGGGTGATGGGGCAGCGGTGGGCACTGCCCCAGAGTGGGCACTGACCCAGAGGTGGGCACTGTCCCCGAGGTGGGCACTGTCCCTGAGGTGGGCACTGCCCAGAGGTGACAGACAGTGATGGGGCAGCGGTGGGCACTGTCCCCGAGGTGGGCACTGCCCAGAGGTGACAGACAGTGATGGGGCAGCGGTGGGCACCATCCCCGAGGTGGGCACTGCCCAGAGGTGGCAGCCCCGTGCAGACCCTCGGGGCTGGGCTGCCCAGACGCTGCCTCGAGGCGCTTTCCCAATGCTGCGCACCTGGTACTCTGTCAATGCAGCCACTTGGCTAAATGTGGGTCATTGTAGGAGGATGCAGCCACTCGAGCAAACAAGCCTCAATTGCCCACTGATTGGGGTGGCTGAGAGCACCATCACTGAAATTTCTGAGGGGGGAGGCATTAATAATCCCCATTCTGTCTCTGCAGCCCTTGCCCCCTTGTTATTTCCCTCTTTGTGTCTTAATTTGGCCCATTATTATTATTTTATAAAAGGGCCTTTTCTCCACCCCCTCCCTCTTGAAGACACTCCTTAGACCGATGGGAAAATGGCAAGGAATAATTATGAAAAACATCAGTGAAGAGAGGGCCATCTGAGAGGGATTAAAGGATTACAATTAAAACTCATTTTAGGGAGGTGATGTGACATTAGCGTTTTCATTCTTCCCCCCCCACCCCCCTTCCCCAAACACCCTCCAGGATATCTGGGCCTAAGTTGATTAAATGACAAACTCCAGCTCAGAGGGAAACAACAACAAATTAAAAACTGAGTAAAATGAAAAACAACAACCCAAAAATGATTTACAAAATGAAGTGAAAACGAGGTCACTGAGAATTACTGGAAGTCTGGCAGCAGCTGAAATGGGGTGGACAGAGCACCTGCCGCTAATAGCAGGTTTCTGGTGGTGGGAGCATCTCCCTGCTCCTGCTCCAGCAGCAGGTGAAGTTGTCTGAGGAGGATACAGCAGGAGGGTTGGGCTGTGTGTGGCAGGGGTTGTTTTGGCAGGGCTGGTGCTGTGCTCTGCTTTTGGCAGCTCTGTGTCCCCCTGGGGCCGTGCTGGGCTTTGCTTTGCGAGCTGGCCTTGCTCTCCCTCCAGCAGCGAGCCTGGGACGTGCCCCAGTGCCAGGGCAGTGCCAGGGCAGTGCCAGGGGCTCTCAGTGTGTCCCTTCCTGGCCCATTTTCTCACCTCTTTGCAGCTCTTGCTGGTGGCTGGAGCCAAGCAGCCCCTGCCCCACGCAGCTTTGAGCACCCCAGCTCTGTTCCAATGCAGGGACACACCCTGACCCTCTCTGCGGAGCCGAGCCCGTGCTGCAAACACCTTCCCTCTCCTCCATGGGGATGCACAAAGGGTCCTGCCCATGCTGCCTCCCTCGTGGAGAATCCTGAGGGCTGGTGTGGGGTCTGTCTGTCTGTCTGTCTGTCTGTGCCCCGACACGGGTAGGGCGGTTCTTGGGTGGACACGATTCAAAGGACGAGTCTGGACTCTTCAGCTTTTCGATCTTCAGATTGTTGATTGTTTCTTATCTACAAAATTTTCTGTCTGCCCAGCACAGGTCTGACCTGCAAGGCAGCCAAGGGCACTCTGCCCACCCACGGGGCGGTCATGTCTTTTTATACTAAAATCTACGTACATGATATTTACCTTTATTTCCCAATACTTTTCACCCATGTTGGCAAGTGCACCTTCACCATAAACCAATCCCCAAGTGCCAACATCACCACAGGAGATGGAGGACAAGAAGAAGAAAGAAGAAGGACGAGACACGCCCTGATCCCTCCATCTTGTCTCCATAACCCCCCTGTACCAAAAACCTTAAAGTTTATATTTCACCCTATAAATGTGTCCCTTTTACACCCTTCACTTTAAAGTGATTCTCATGTCCTCAAACTGCTGTCACTTCTGTGGATGGATCAAAATCAAGCCACCAAACACTCCTGGCAACATTCCAGGATTTCCGAGACACCCAAGGGTTCTCCTGGCAACTCTGGACATCGGGAGCAATGTGCTGAGATCCCACAGGTGGGAGCTGCTCCCAGTGGCTCTGAAATTCGGTGCTGTCAGAAATGAGGGGAGTTGGGAAAGGGCAGCATGCTCAGAGTGGGAGCTGGCACTGCCAAATGGGAGCACACACACTGAGCTGGGGTTTTGTTTGTTGTGGAAAGCAAATTCTGGGATGATTGCTGGCCATTTCAGTGAGTGAATATGAAGCCTGGGAAGGGGGATTTCCCTTTATAAACCAAAAATATTTGTGAATCAAACTGTTCAGATGATGTGGACACCCAAACCCAGGCTGCCAGCCCTGTTGGAAGGGGGTTACATGAAGATGCGGGGGCAGATGAGTGACTCAGGCTCGGCAGTTCACAGTGCTTGGGAGGTTTTGGCTGCCAGAATCTGAGCTGTAGGGCCCCAGGAACCACAGTGGGAGCCAACATCCTGCCCTGAAAGCCCAGCTCTTACTGCTTCAGCTCAGGACTTCTGCTGGTCACAGTGACCCTGAGATACGTTAGAAAGTCTCTTTTCCCAGCCTGGCTGTTGAAGAAGGAGTCAGAACTCTTCAGTTCTTGATCTCAAGGTTGTTTATTGATTCTTATCTAGAAACTTCTTTCTCCTGTCCAGCCGAGGTCCATTCAGCAGGTCAGACAGAGGCACACTGCTGTTCTCTTTTTATACTAAAAACTATGTGTACAATATTTACAATTACTCCTCAATACCTATCACCCATGTTAGACACTGAGCTTCTACCTTAAACCAATCCAAAAGTGCCACCATCACAGCAAAAAATGGAGGCCAAGAAGAAGAAGGAGAAAGGCTGGACACGCCCAGATTCCTCCTTCTTGCCCCCTGAACCTCCATTCTAAAATCCACAAAAAATCTATTTTTCACCCCGTGGCAAACTAAGCATTATTCTACTTATACTTTTGTGGCTTGCACATCCTCATGTAAGGTTGGTAATTTTTTCCATGGGTCATACTCAAAATCACAGGTGTCTTGGGCTCTGTGCCAACATCTCTGAGTCTCCTGGCTCCCCTTGGAGCCATCCAGGACAGCCAGAGGAATGTCCTGAATTCTGACACAAAGCCTGGAACTGTGTGGCCTGGGGATGCCCTTGGGGTGGTGTTCTCTTTTTATACTAAAAACTACCTGTACAATATTTACAATTACTCCTCAATACCTATCACCCATGTTAGACACTGAGCTTCTACTCTAAACCAACCCAAAAGTGCCACCATCACAGCAGAAAATGGAGGCCAAGAAGAAGAAGGAAAAAGGCTGGACATGCCCAGATTCCTCCATCTTGCCCCCTGAACCCCCATTCTAAAAACCCCAAAAAATCCATTTTTCACCCCATGACAAACTAACCATTATTCTACTTAGACTTTTGGGGCTTGCAGATCCTCATGTAAGGTTGGTAATTTTTTCCATGGGTCATACTCAAAATCACAGCTGTCTTGGGCTCTGTGCCAAGGTCTCTGAGCCCCCTGGCAGGGGTTGGAGCCATCCAGGACAGCCAGAGGGGTGTCCTGAATTCTGCCACAAAGCCTGGAACTGTGTGGCCTGGGGACGCCCTTGGAGTGGTGTTCTCTTTTTATACTAAAAACTACCTGTACAATATTTACAATTACTTCCCAATACCGATCACCCATGTTAGACACTGAGCTTCTACTCTAAACCAACCCAAAAGTGCCACCATCACAGCAGAAAATGGAGGCCAAGAAGAAGAAGGAGAAAGGCTGGACACGCCCAGATTCCTCCATCTTGCCTCAACCCCCATTCTAAAAACCCCAAAAAATCCATTTTTCACCCCGTGGCAAACTAACCATTATTCTACTTAGACTTTTGTGGTTTGCAGATCCTCATATAAGGTTGGTAATTTTTTCCATGGGTCATACTCAAAATCACAGCTGTCTTGGGCTCTGTGCCAACATCTCTGAGCCCCCTGGCAGGGGTTGGAGCCATCCAGGACAGCCAGAGGGATGTCCTGAATTCTGCCACAAAGCCTGGAACTGTGTGGCCTGGGGATGCCCTTGGGGTGGTGTTATCTTTTTATACTGAAAACTACCTCTACAATATTTACAATAACTTCCCAATACCTATCACTTGTGTTAGACACTGAGCTTCTACCTTAAACCAATCCAAAAATGCCACCATCGCAGCAAAAACTGGAGGCCAAGAAGAAGAAGGAGAAAGGCTGGACATGCCCAGATTCCTCCATCTTGCCCCCTGAACCTCCATTCTAAAAACCCCAAAAATTATTCTTCACCTTGTGACAAACTAACCATTATTCTACTTAGACTTTTGGGGCTTGCAGATCCTCATATAAGGTTGGTAATTTTTTCCATGGGTCATACTCAAAATCAGAGGTGTCTTGGGCTCTGTGCCAAGGTCTCTGAGCCCCCTGGCTCCCCTTGGAGCCATCCAGGACAGCCAGAGGGGTGTCCTGAATTCTGCCACAAAGCCTGGAACTGTGTGGCCTGGGGACGCTTTCCCTCCAGCCCGTGCGTTTCAGCCATGCAGCTTCAGGGTGCAGAGTGAGAGCAGAGAGGAGCTTCTCCTCCATCCTCCTGCTTCTCCTGCCAATGAAGCTGGGCTCAAACCCAGCCTCTTTGCTTTTCTCCTTCATTCAGCAGCCTGGCACAAGCGGGCATCTCATCACGTGGGCACGCACGTGGGCGCGAGCGCTCGTCATGTGAGGTGCCACCGAGTGCCTGATATTGGGAGGCAGGGAGAGCTGGAAAAGCTGAACGGAAGGGAAACTCCCCCTCCTCCCCCCCCAGATCCAGCCTATTTTCTTTCCTCTCCTTTTGTTTCTGATTTCCGGAACTATGCGGCAAAAGCAAAGCGTGGGGAGAAGAAAGAGGCTGAAGAGAGCTGGCATCTGGCAGGGAAAAGAACAAAATAGCAGAGCAGGGTTTTCCTAGGCAGGAGCAGTGGGAGATGGGCAAGCCCTGGGAAAATTCAGGGTCTAAGCACGGCCCAGAGCTTCTGGTGAAGGCAGCAGAGGGGTGAGCCCAGCGGCCTGAATGGTGCCCTGCTCATGGGCATCCTCCCTGCTCCCCTCCTTCACAGAATCTGTTCCTCGACTCCCTCCTGCTCCATCCCCCTGAGCAGTGAATTCCCTCTGCACCTCCTGCCCAGTGTCAGGGTTCTGCTGTGGTTTGGCCCCAAACAGAGGGGAGGTGGAGGTGGAGGCCGTTCTCCTGCAGAGGTTTTCCCTGAGCCTTGAATGATCACTGTGGCACAGTTCATCCTGCGATGCCCCTTTTACAGTCAGGGCTGAGAGTTGCCTGAATATTTTATTTTTTTTTTTTTATTCCTGTTATTTCCTCTGTCCCGACCAGTACAGAAAGAGGTCTTTGCATACAGACCCAATGTTAATGAGGTAAATTAATTAGTACCAAGATGCAGTGTTTTCCCCCTAAGGAGGAAATACAGTAAACTTCATTTTTGTGAGTTTTTTATTCAGCCAGGGGGGTCGAAGGAGAATAGCCGTGTCAAAGAAGCTGCCATTTTCAAGGTCCTTGTGTCCCTTCTGCGCCGCCCTAGAAAGGGAACAAAACTCTGTTGACAGCAAAATCTCAGCAGGAGCCCCTGGGCTGAGGGGCACAGGGAAGCAAAGTGGAAAGGGTGCCAGGTTTCCGAGCGCCTGGAGGGAACAGCCTTTGGTCTCAGACTTTCAATGGACCGGGGAAAGCAAATCAGCCCTTTCAAGGCAAATCATGCTGCTCTGGAAGGCACACACTGCACACAATGCCCTGCTGGCAGCAGGAAAGGGACTGGGTGGCCATGGCAAGGCCCAGGGCAGGAGAGCCACCGAGGGCCAAGAGCTCCTGCTCCATCCAGCTCAGAGCCCTGGGAAAGCTGCTGGGATGTGCAGGAGCATCAGGAACAGCCCAAGGAGGCTCCTGCTCCATCCAGCTCCCTCCTCAGAGCCCTGGGAAAGCTGCTGGGATGGGCAGGAGCACCAGGAACAGCCCAAGGAGGCTCTTAGGATGGGGCACCCATGTGTGTGGCTATTCTGTGCTGTCTCTTCCCTCTCCTCCAGCAGAGCGATGGTTTGTGTGGTGAAGGAGCAGGGAAGCACTGTGCAGCTCCCTGACCTTCTCCCCACCCCAGCCTTTTATTCAATTTTTAATTCAAGGAGGCTGTTAGGATGGGGATCCTGCTCCATCCAGCTCAGAGCCCTGGGAAAGGTGCTGGGATGTGCAGGAGCATCAGGAAGAGCCCAAGGAGGCTCCTGCTCCATCCAGCTCAGAGCCCTGGGAAGGTGCTGGGATGTGCAGGAACACCAGGAAGAGCCCAAGGAGGCTCCTGCTCCATCCAGCTCAGAGCCCTGGGAAAGGTGCTGGGATGTGCAGGAGCATCAGGAAGAGCCCAAGGAGGCTCCTGCTCCGTCCAGCTCACTCCTCAGAGCCCTGGGAAGGTGCTGGGATGTGCAGGAGCACCAGGAGCAGCCCAAGGAGGCTCTTAGGATGGGGCACCCATGTGTGTGGCTATTCTGTGCTGTCTCTTCCCTCTCCTCCAGCAGAGCGATGGTTTGTGTGGTGAAGGAGCATGGAAGCACTGTGCAGCTCCCTGACCTTCTCCCCACCCCAGCCTTTTATTCACAGTTTTTAATTCATTCCACTCTGAAAGGAGAGCCTGATCCCAGCCCATGAGCCTGCTCCAGTGTCTCCCCTGGACATGGCACACATGGATGGACAGACTCCCCGAGATGTGCCATGACATGGGCAGGTTTGTGGCTGAACCTGGGCCGTTTTAACGCTCCTGTGCCAGAGGAGCAAGGCTGGCTCTGCCTCGGCAGCCTCTGCCAGCGCAGCGCTCTGCCCACAGCACCATCTCCTGTCGGCATCGCTCTGCCTCGCAGGGCAGTGCATCCTGGGAATTTCCTTCACCCCAAGTCCGACAGCGCAGCTGATCTTCCGTCATCATCACATTTACCGCCCCCTCCCCGTCCCTGAGCAAAGGCAGGATGAAAGCGGCGGGGTTTTTTTTTTTTGTTGGTTTTTTTTTTTTTCCTCTTTCTTTTTTTTTTTTTTTTTTTAATGGCGTTTTATTAGCCTCCAAATCAGACAGGCGAAACAATGGAGTTCTGTCAGCGATGGGCTTTCGTGCTGATTTCATCTCCTCTCTCATCCGTATGCAAACCAGCTTCCAGCAGGCTTTGGCCATGCCATGGAAACCGAGGTGCAAGCCCGGAATTCTGGGGGTTCTCGGAGTGAGAAATCTCCCGGTCGCTTTTTCCCATTTGCATAATGCAACTTTTCTTCCCCCGCAGACACTGAGGCGCTTTGTTTATAGAGAGCCGAGAGAAAAGGGGGATGCTGGGGACAGAGGAGGGACCGCGGGGAGGAGGGAAGCGCCCGGTGGGAGTGGGGAAGAGGAGGGCAGCGCTCGCAAAAAAAAAAAAGAAGAAGGCGCAGAGAACAGTGCGGGGCGACTGGAAGGGAATTTATATGAGGATGGGGACTGGGAAATGGGGATGGGCCGGTTCCCCGTGATCCTGGGACCCGAGCGCTCCTTTGGCCTCTCGGAGGCAGCCGAAGGGTGTCGGGGGGACTTGGCGTGGCTGAGGATCCAGCTGGGAGCCGGCATCGGCGCTGAATTAAAGGCGGTTGTCATGATAATGCCCCCCAGAGGAAGCAGGAGCCTTTTCAAGCCTCGCATGAAATACCTCAAAGGGTTTTGTGCGAGGAGCCTCTAAGATCTTCAACTGGTGGAAAGCGAAGTTTGTGTGGGGGAATGGTGACCCACGGGGCACGGGGGAAGGTGGCTCAGTGACAGCCAGCAGAGCGTGAGGGGGGATAAAACCATCCGGGATTTATTCCCAGTGGTGTGGGAGAGAAGGAGGTTAACAAAACAAAATTACAACTGATTTGTGTCCCTTGAAACGTGGCAACTGGCATGGAGATGAATTGTCCAGTCCCCACCAGTACCCCCAGTTTGCTGGAGGCACTGGGGCTGATTTACACCCCAGCTTCTGCACATCTTCTGCAAAGTGCTGATCTCCTGCTCTTTGCAAAGCTGAGATCCAAGGGGCTGCTCTTCTGGGTCTCATCACAGGGCTGGGTGGCTCAGTGACAGCCAGCAGAGCGTGAGGCTGACCTGGGAGCAAAAAAAAAGGGGGGATAAAATCATCCTGGATTTATTCCCAATGGTGTGGGAGAGAAGGAGGTTAACAAAACAAAATTACAACTGATTTGTGTCCCTTGAAACGTGGCAACTGGCATGGGGAGGTGAGAGAGTGAATTGTCCAGGCTCCACCAGTACCCCCAGTTTGTTGGAGGCACTGGGGCTGATTTACACCCCATTTTGTACATCTGCAAAGTGCTGATTTCCTGCTCTTTGCAAAGCAATTTGAGATCCACAGGGCAAGGGGCTGCTCTTCTGGGTCTCGTCACAGGGCTGGGTGGCTCAGTGACAGCCAGCAGAGCGTGAGGCTGACCTGGGAGCTGGGAGCAAAAAAAAAGGGAGGGATAAAATCATCCTGGATTTATTCCCAGTGGTGTGGGAGAGAAGGAGGTTAACAAAACAAAATTACAACCGATTTGTGTCCCTTGAAACGTGGCAACTGGCATGGGGAGGTGGGAGAGTGAATTGTCCAGTCTCCACCAGTACCCCCAGTTTGTTGGAGGAATTTGGGGCTGATTTAGATCCCATCTTCTGCACATCTTCTGCAAAGTGCTGATCTCCTGCTCTTTGCAAAGCAATTTGAGATCCATCAGTACCCCCAGTTTGTTGGAGGCATTTGGGGCTGATTTACACCCCATTTTGTACATCTGCAAAGTGCTGATCTCCTGCTCTTTGCAAAGCCGAGATCCAAGGGGCTGCTCTTATGGGTCTCATCACAGGGCTGGGTGGCTCAGTGACAGCCAGCAGAGCGTGAGGCTGACCTGGGAGCTGGGAGCAAAAAAAAGGGGGGAATAAAATCATCCTGGATTTATTCCCAGTGGTGTGAGTGAGGCTGGGAGAGAAGGAGGTTAACAAAATCAAATTACAACTGATTTGTGTCCCTTGAAACTGGTATGGGGAGGTGGGAGAGTGAATTGTCCAGTCCCCACCAGTACCCCCAGTTTGTTGGAGGCATTGGGGCTGATTTAGACCCTAATTTCTGCACATCTTCTGCAAAGTGCTGATCTCCTGCTCTTTACAAAGCAGAGATCCACAGGGAGAGGGGCTGCTCTTCTGGGTCTCATCCCCTCTGATGGCTGCACCTCCTAGAAACAAACCTGATCCTCGTGGCTCCATCCTGGGCAACAGACTTTGATTTGTGAATTGGATGGATGCACGGTTAATAGTAATAATAACAATAATAGCAACGAAATGTATTAATCAGTGACGGATGACAGACACCAAACCTGCAATTAGAAGTATTTTAGGATATGTAAAAATCCCTGTAAATGATTTGCAAATGAGGCGCAGACAGTAAAGCAGGCGGCAATGGAGATATTTTTGGGTTTTGCCTCAATGTGGGACTGCTCTGTTTTTAAGGTGCTTCAATGTGAGTTGGATGCACAGACACGCTCCTGAGGGAAAGTCTTGTGCTGCTCCTGCAAAATGTGTGACTGCTGCTCCAAGATGTGGGATATAAAATCCAGGAGCAGTGAAATCCTGCAGGGCAGGGCCAGCAGAACCACAGGCAGGAGCCTCAGTGATTCACAGGCCCCTGGCTGCGCGTGGAAATTTGGAAATTGCAGGGATTTAGCGGGAACTGTTCCAACCTCACCTGTGCCATTTGCACTTCAGGGGTGTGGTTGCACATGATACCAGACATTATTGTTAAAAGGCAGCTGGGATTCACACTGCATGCTCTACACAGTGTGAAATATTAAATCTTTACCTGTGGGCAGGAAAACTCTGCAGTCTAATCCCAGAATCCGGTGTTCTGGGACGGGAAGAAAAGTGGAGGGGAAATATTTGTGCTCTGGAGGGTTCTGTGCAGTCCCTTTAGCCAGCAGGGAAACCCACCTGGCCACCCCTGCATCACCCATGTGCTGCAAGGAGCAGCTGGGATGCTGCAAATGCTCTGCAAAAGGGATGGGGATCGAGAGGAGTCTGGTTTGGGGCTTTTTCTCTTTGTTTTTAGTCTGGTTTCTGCAGAAAATGAGATTTCTGCCATCACAGGGAATTCTGTCATTTCTCACCTCTCTCCCAGGAACTTCTGAGATAGGATGGCTTCAGCTCCATTGGGCTCCATGTCAGGTTTTGATGCCCAAAACTGCTTTGGGACTTCAGTTACAGTTGTTTTTCTAGGAAGTCATTTCTCCTTTTGGCTCTAAAAAGCAGTTTTTACTTCAGGACAGGGCTGGAGAAGGGCTGTGACCTTTCCCTTTGGGCAGGGAGGGAGAGGAGTCTCTGGTGGAGCTTTGCCAGGGTGCAAACTGCAAATGCCTCAGCCCAAGGAGCTCTGTGATTAACAAAGCAGCAGAGCATTCCAGCCCAAGGAGATTTCAGATTATGAAGTTTCTGAGGGAGGCTCACACGCCTCAGACAGTGCCTGTGTGCTCCTGCCTGTATTGAGACAGAGCTGCTGCTGGATTCCTGTCCCAAGCCCGCTGTGGTGGCCTTTGGGCAGGGACATGGGGCAGAGGAAGGAGCAGGGTGTGATTAAAACCCCCCTTGGGCTTTGCAGGTGTGCCATGGCAGGGCAGGAAGGGGCAGCAGGTCGGGCAGTGCCAGAGCAGCCAGGGCAGTTCCCAGCATCATTCCACGCTCACCCTCTCAGCCTCCAGCCTGCTGGTCATGCCAATTTGTCACCGAGCTGGGATTTCAATTAAACCCCAAAAGAAGGGGTCAGAGGTTATGCAAACACGTTGGGAAAGGCCACTTTGCCTGGAGGGCTCTCCCGGGGCCACTGGGGCCGGCCCCTTGCTTTACACGGCCCCAGTGACCCGGGCTGAGGCCAGCATTGTTCCCTCTGCTCCATTCAAGAGGCAGTTTGTCAATAAAATTGACCTCTGGGCTCCTGGGGGTGCTGCCACCTCATCTTCCCCCTTTCCTGGGTTTGGTTGGAGCAGAGCTGAGGGTCCCTGTGCCATGCCAGGGGTGAGGGCAGGGCTGGAGCAGGAAGGGCACACACACTGCAGGAGCTCACAGCACCTTCTCCTCCCCAATGGTTTTTATTCTGTTTTTATTCTGCTTTCTGCCTTTGGGGCTTTTGCACTTGAGGGCAATTTCCAGTTGGAGCCCTGGGAAACACCGTCACAAACATCAGGTGTCACAGGCATCTTTTATGGAAAATTCTTTCCTTAGGATTGTTCCTCCTGAGAAGCTGAGAGGCCTCAGGAACAACATGTAAATAATGGTTATCTGCTGCTGTGGAATGCAACAAGTAGATCTTTGATTAGTCCATGTTAGTTGTTTCTAATTAATGGCCAATCACAGCCCAGCTGGCTCTGACTCTGAGCCACAAACCTTTGTTATTCATTCCTTCTTTTTCTATTCTTAGCCAGCCTTCTGGTGAAATCTTTTCTTCTATTCTTTTAGTATAATTTTAATATAATATATATCATAAAATAATAAATCAAGCCTTCTGAAACACGGAGTCAGATCTTTGTATCTTCTCTCATCTTTAGACCCCTGTGAACACGGTCACAATCAGGTTCTGTTCATCCTCTCCAGACCTCGTTCTCCTTTCAGGGCCATCATTCTCCACAAGAATCCCACATTGATTTTCTGCCCCTCACCACCCAGGCTGGGTTGGGATGACCTCAAGGTCCCTCCCTGTTACACAACAGACACCAAAATCCCCCACACGGCAGCCTCTCTCCCTGCCAAGCCCTGTGCCCACCAGCACACCCACCCACCCACCCTCTGTGGGCTCTGTGATCCCATTGCTGGGGAGGTGTGAGGCTTCCCGCTGGGTTTGGGTGGTGGGACAGTGTTGGGGTCTCTGCTGCTCACAGTGACCCCAAGAAAAGTTCCAAAGTCTCTTTTCCCAGCCCGGCACCTGAAGAAGCAGTCAGGGCTCTTCATTTCTCGCTCTCAAGGTTGTTTATTGTGTCTTATCTATAAAAAATTCTCTCCTGCCCTGCCCAGGTCCATCCAGCAGGACAGTTCCATGTCGGGTTCGGCTGTCTGTCTCTGCCCCACACGGGTAGGGCGGTTTTTGGGTGGCACGCGATGCAAAGGACAAGTCTGGATTCTTCAGCTTTTCCATCTTCAGGTTGTTTATTATTTCTTATCTACAAAATTTTCTGTCTGCCCAGCAGAGGTCTGATCTGCAAGCAGTCACAGGCACTCTCTGACCACCCACGGGGCGGTCATGTCTTTTTATACTAAAATCTACGTACACAATATTTACCTTTATTTCCCAATGCTTTTCACCCATGTTAGCAAGTGCACCTTTACTATAAACCAATCCCCAAGTGCCAACATCACCACAGGAGATGGAGGACAAGAAGAAGAAAGAAGAAGGACGAGACACGCCCTGATCCCTCCATCTTGTCTCCATAACCCCCCTGTACCAAAAACCTTAAAGTTTATATTTCACCCTCTAAATGTGTCTCTTTTACACCTTGTACTCTAAAGTGATTCTCATGTCCTCAAACTGCTGTCACTTCTGTGGATGGATCAAAATCAAGCCACCAAACACTCTTGGCAACATTCCAGGATTTCCGAGACACCCAAGGGTTCTCCTGGCATCTCTGGGCATCGGGAACGATGTGCTGAGATCCTACAGTTCCAGGCACTCTGCCTGTCCCCAGGGTGGTTTTATGTCTTTATACTAAAAACTACCTGTACAATGTTTACAATAACTTCCCAATACCTATAACCTGTGTTAGACACTGAGCTTCTACTCTAAACCAATCCCAAAGTGCCACCATCACAGCAGAAGATGGAGGCCAAGAAGAAGAAGGAGAAAGGCTGGACATACCCAGATCCCTCCATCTTGCCCCCTGAACCCCCATACCAAAAACCCTCAAATCTACTTTTCCACCCCGTGATAACTTCACTAATATTCTACTTAAACTGTTGTGGCTTGCTAATCTTCATCTAAGGTTGGTGACTTGCTCCAGGGGTCATAATCAAACCCACAGGGGCATTGTGGGCTCTGTGCCAGGCTCCCTGAGCTCCCTGGCAGGGGTCTGGGCTGCTCAGGACATCCAGAGGGGTGTCCTGGGTGCTGACAGGACTGCAGCAGCCCCTGTGCTGCTGCACTAATTGCACTGGGCAGTGCTGCAAACAAGCACTGCTTGAACCCACAGGGCTGAGGAGGCCATTTCAGCTGCCAGCTAAATGGATATCATGGAGCAAGTGGCAATTAGCGTGGGTAAAGAGCCCCTTAGTGACTGTCCCTTACATAACACCTTTGTTCCAGGCCCTTCACTTCATACTCCGTTTGTAAATAAACTTGACTCCCAGCTTTACTGGGGCCTTTATTCCCTCTTTATTTTTTATTTTATTATTCTTTGAAGCCAGGGAAGAACGAGTCGATTGTTCACCCCCAGGGACACGCAGCAATCTGAGCCCTGCCCAGCCTGGCAGTGCCCACTCACCCCAAAAGGGGCACTGGCATCAACCCACACCAGAGCCACCCACGCAGCCACCAGGGCAGCAATTTTAATTGCTTTGCCCCCCCTGATGAGGCCTGGGGGCTCATTATGCCTGTGGCAATGAATGGGGGCCTGAGAAGGTGGCTCTGTAATTGCAGTGGCACTGGGGACTGGGCTCTGCCCCCAGAGTTTGGGGTCAGGGAGGAACTGGGGGGCTCTGGGTCACTCCAAGCACAGGGACCTGGCTCTAATTCCCATCGTGTCCCCCCTGTCACCATCCAAACTGTGCCAGGGCTCCCTGCACCCACGGTGCCCCTGCCAGGCTGGCATTGAGCAGAGGCTCTGAGGTGCTTTGGAGGGTTTGGGGTGCCAGGGCTCCCTACACCCACAGTGCCACTGTGAAACTGGCACTGAGCAGAGGCTCTGATGTGCTCTGGAGGGTTTGGGGTGCCAGAGCTCCCTGCACCCACGGTGCCTTTGCAAGGCTGGCATGAGCAGAGGCTCTGAGGTGCTTTAGAGGGTTTGGGGTGCCAGGGCTCCCTGCACTGCCAGGCTGGCACTGAGCAGAGGCTCTGATGTCCTTTGGAGGGTTTGGGGTGCCAGAGCTCCCTGCACTCATGGTGCCTTTGCAAGGCTGGCATGAGCAGAGGTTCCAAGGCAAGGTGGGATGTGCTCTGGAGGGTTTGGGGTGCCAGGGCTCCCTGCACCCATGGTGCCCCTGCCAGGCTGGCACTGAGCAGAGGCTCTGATGTCCTTTGGAGGGTTTGGGGTGCCAGGGCTCCATGGCTCTGCTGCCTTTAACCTTCATTTGTCACTTTTTCCCGTCCTTTCCCAACGGGCAGGGCTGCCTGGGTGGTTATTGAGGCTTTCAGTGCCACCCGTGGTGCCTCTTCCTCCACTGCCACCTCTGCCTGGGCCCTCCCCTTGCTGCTGACCCTCCAACCCAGTACTGGCCATACTGGTCCGTACTGGGGAGCTCCTGGGCGCTGCTCTTTGTTCGGTGTGGGGGCGGCCAGGCCCCTGCCCCTCTCCCCAGCCCTGCCTCTCCCATCTGGTGCCCATTATGGGATGTGTGTGACAAGGAGCTTTCCAGGTGTCGCTGGGATAACGATTCACACTCCGAGGAAGGTGGGAAAGATGATTAGCTGCCTTTCCATCAACAGCACCCGGCATCAGCTGCTCCGGGGGTGGGGGCTGTGGATGTGTAAGGACATGTACACCACGAGCTCGGGCTTTCTCCTGCTCCTAATTCCACTGGACTGCCGGGCACCTCTTTGTGTGCCTTAGTTTCCCCAGCTGTAGCAGAGGGATGCTGTTATTGCTTTGACTTGTAAAACACCCTCCGAGCAGCTGATCGAGCTGCTGCATTAGCAAGAGGTGAATTAGGCAGGTCTCTCGGCAGCTGGGCTGCCACGGAGAGGGCAGGGGAGCTGTCAGAGCCGGGGCTCTCAGGGGACTGAATGAAACAAACCCTGCGGACACAGGCACGCGGTGCAGTGTGCCTGGAGCGTGTCCTGGGGGCTGGGAGAGCCCCGGGCGTGGGCAAGGGTCTGTGGTGCCAGTCTGGAGTGGGGAAGGGTCTGTGGTGCCAGTCTGGAGTGGGGAAGGGTCTATGGTGCCAGTCTGGAGTGGGGAAGGGTCTGTGGTGCCAGTCTGGAGTAGGGAAGGGTCTATGGTGCCAGTCTGGAGTGGGGAAGGGTCTGTGGTGCCAGTCTGGCATGGGAAGGGTCTGTGGTGCCAGCCTGGAGTGGGGAAGGGTCTGTGGTGCCAGTCTGGAGTGGGGAGGGTCTGTGGTGCCAGCCTGGCATGGGGAGGGCTCCATGCAGATGTGTCCGTGCCCCATGGCATGGGGAGGGTCTGTGGTGCCAGTCTGGAGTGGGGAAGGGTCTGTGGTGCCAGCCTGGTGTGGAGAAGGGTCTGTGGTGCCAGCCTGGCTTGGGCAGGGCTTGCTCCATGCATGTGTCTGTGCCCCGTGGAGTGGGGAGGGTCTCTGGTACCAGACTAGCATGGGGAAGGGTCTCTGGTCCCAGCCTGGTGTGGAGAAGGGTCTCTGGTGCCCCACGGTGTGGGGAAGGGTCTGTGTTGCCAGTCTGGAGTAGGGAAGGGTCTGTGGTGCCAGCCTGGCATGGGCAGGGCTTGCTCCATGCATGTGTCCCTGCCCCATCGTGTGGGGAAGGGTCTGTGGTGCCAGTCTGGAGTGGGGAAGGGTCTGTGGTGCCAGCCTGGCATGGGCAGGGCTCCATGCAGATGTGCCTGTGCCCCGTGGCATGGGGAAGGGTCTCTGGTCCCAACCTGGTGTGGAGAAGGGTTTGTGGTGCCAGCCTGAAGTGGGGAAGGGTCTCTGGTGCCAGCCTGGACTAGGGAAAGGTCTCTGGTGCCAGCCGCGAGTGGGGAAGGGTCTCTGGTCCCAGCCTGACACGGGGAGGGCTCCATGCAGATGTGCCCATGCCCCGTGGTGTGGGGAAGGGTCTCTGGTGCCAGTCTGGCATGGCGAAGGGTCTCTGGTGCCAACCTGGCATGGACAGGGCTTGCTCCATGCATGTGTCCCTGCCCCATGGTGTGGGGAGGGTCTGTGGTTCCAGCCTGGAGTGGGGAAGGGTCTGTGGTGCCAGCCTGGCATGGGGAGGGTCTGTGGTGCCAGCCTGGTGTGAGCAGGGCTTGCTCCACACAGATGTGTCCGTGCCCCATGATGTGGGGAAGGGTCTGTGGTGCCAGCCTGGCATGGGCTCCATGCATGTGTCCGTGACCCCTGGAGTGGGGAGGGTCTCTGGTACCAGCCTAGCATGGGGAAGGGTCTCTGGTCCCAGCCTGGAGTGGGGAAGGGTCTGTGGTGCCAGTCTGGAGTGGGGAAGGGTCTGTGGTCCCAGCCTGGCATGGGGAGGGCTCCATGCAGATGTGTCCCTGCCTTGCCCTGCCTGCACCGTGTCCGTGGGGCTCTTCCCGCTGCTGGGTTTTAAATAAAGACTCATTCAGGGGGCAGATCCCGGCATCCCTGAGCTGGGCACGGGCACACTGCACACCCAAGTCCGGAATTTCTTCAGCTCTGTCCACATCTCCAATGCTGTTGGAGAGATGAGGGCTTGAATCCTTTCTTCCCGAGGCAGTAAGGTAACTCTAAGAAGGGGTTCAGTCTTCAATCTTTGCCTTACAAGAGCAAATGAGAGGGGCAAAAATAGGAAAATGAGAGGGAAACGAGCTGCTGGAATTTCTTCAGCTCTTTCCACATCTCCAATGCTGTTGGAGAGATGAGGGTTTGAATCCTTTCTTCCCGAGGCAGGGTGGTAAGGTAACTCTAAGAAGGGGTTCAGTCTTCAATCTTTGCCTTACAAGAGCAAATGAGAGGGGCAAAAATAGGAAAATGAGAGGGAAATGAGCTGCTGGAATCTCTTCAGCTCTTTCCACATCTCCAATGCTGTTGGAGAGAGGGGCAAAATAGGAAAATAAGAGGGAAATGAGCTGTTCTCAGCCGTGGGAAGGCTGTTTCTGTCTCACATCTCATCTCCCCAGGTCCCTGCGATCCGGAGGCGAGCCCTGCCTCGCAAAGTGACGGAGCTGAGATTCCCCTCGGGGGAAACTGAGGCACGAGCGGAGTCTGGCACCCAAACGGGGGCCAGCAGAGGTGCGAGGGCGGGGTGAGCTCCTTGTGCTCGGTCGGGGTGCGACCACCGGGTGCCCCCCGGTCCCGGGCCGGCCGCGGGCGGTGCGGGCAGAGCCGGCGCTGCTCTCCCCGAGCCCGGCGGGATTATCTGTGCTCAGCTGCACCATCTGTTCCTCAAACTGCCATCATTATGTTCAACTTGGGGAAGAAAACGGCCCCTACAGAGAAGCAATTTGTTCGCTGACTAAACCTTTCAGGCTCCCTGCGCACGGAGAGCTCCGCGCTCGCTTAAACAAGCGCGGGGAGAGCGGCGGCCGCGGGCCGGGAGCGGCGTGGGGAGGGCGCAGGGCTGCCCTTAATCCGATTACAAAACATAACAGCCTTTGAGAAGGGCCGGGGGAGGAGGAGGAGGAGGAGGAGGAGGAGGAGGGAGGTTCATTTCACACCCGACCCCGACGTCTGAGGGTCTCGCAATGATCTCACTGCAGCGGATTTTCTCCCCGGCGCAGTTGGGTTGCTTTTAAAGATGCGCTGCGAGGAGATCAAAAAAAAAAACCAGAAGGGGGATGGCTGGGAAAGGGGAGGAGAGGGCTGGGAATGGGGTGAGGTGGGTCTGGGGTCTGCAGGGGGATGTGGGGTCAGGGGTCTGCAGGGGGATTTGGGGTCTGTAGGGGGATGTGGGGTCAGGGGTCTGCAGGGTCAGGGTTCTGTAGAGGGATGTGGGCTCTGCAGGGGGATTTGGGGTCAGGGTTCTGCAGGGTCAGGGGTCTGCAGGGGGATGTGGGCTCTGCAGGGGGATGTGGGGTTGGGGTTCTGCAGGGGGATGTGGGGTCTGCAGGGGGATGTGGGGTCTGCAGGGGGATGTGGGGCCAGGGCTCTGCAGGGTCAGGGTTCTGCAGGGGGATGTGGGCTCTGCAGGGGGATTTGGGGTCAGGGTTCTGCAGGGGGATGTGGGGTCTGCAGGGGGATGTGGGGTCTGCAGGGGGATGTGGGGCCAGGGCTCTGCAGGGTCAGGGTTCTGTAGAGGGATGTGGGCCTGGGATTCTGTAGAGAGATGTGGGGTCAGGGGTCTGCAGGGGGATGTGGGGTCTATAGGGGGATGTGGGGTCAGGGGTCTGTAGGGGGATGTGGGGTCTATATGGGGATGTGGGGTCTGGGGTCTGCAGGGGGATTTGGGGCTGGGGTTCTGCAGGGGAATGTGGGGTCTGGAGGGGGATGTGGAATTGGGGTTCTGCAGGGGGATTTGGGGTCAGGGTTCTGCAGGGGGATTTGGGGTCTGGGTTCTGCAGGGTCAGGTTCTGCAGGGGGATTTGGGCTCTGCAGGGGGATGTGGGCTCTGCAGGGGATTTGGGGTCTGCAGGGGGATTTGGGGTCTGCAGGGGGATTTGGGGTCTGCAGGGGGATTTGGGCTCTACAGGGGGATTTGGGTTCATTGTTCTGCAGGGTCAGGGCTCTGCAGGGGGATGTGGGCTCTGCAGGGTCAGGGTTCTGCAGGGGGATTTGGGGTCAGGGTTCTGCAGGGTCAGGGTTCTGCAGGGGGATGTGGGTTCTGCAGGGGGATTTGGGCTCTGCAGGGGGATTTGGGGCCATGGTTCTCCAGCTCAGGCCAGGGGTGATGACACCAGCCCTGCTGCACCCGCGTCTCCCTCCTCGTGTCACACGGCTGTGGGGACAGGGACGTGTCCTCCCCTGCCCCCTGAGGCAGGAGTGGGGCTGCAGTCCCTGCAGGGCCCTTCCTCAGGGCCTGCAGCAGCAGCAGGAACGGGTGACCCAATTCCCTGTGTTTTGTCATGGAATTTCAGTGACACCAAGGCCTTTAATGTGCTGATTTCACCATTTTCTGTGCGGGACAACGAAAGTGGGGAAAGTTTAAAGTGATAGTTTGACTTATATCAAAGCAAGATGTTTTGACTTCTTGCTGTGTTTTATAGTGATGTTTTATGACCACCTGCAAACAAAAGCTTTTCATTAATAATTTCATTAATGCATTGAATTAATGAAATTTTGAAATTTTGTCTTCCTTTTGTCCAGTCAGTTAAAGGAAATCCGTGTGCTTCAACAGCAGCAGATAACAGAACAAGAGGGTCCCACCTGTGGCTACCAAGCATTTCCCCCAAACATTTCTGTGCTGGCCCTGCACCCCCTGTCCCCTTTGGGGCTGTGTCCCCTCCTCAGGGATGGTGGCACTGGCAGCTGGGCACACCTGTGCCCGCAGGAATCCCACATGGTGGGTGCCAGTCTGGCACAGGAGGTGTGAAAGTGTCTGGCAGCCACTCCAGGCTCGTGGGAGATGGGACCCCAAGGTGTCCCCCCCATTGGGGACCCCCAGCATGGCCCCTCTAGGAGTCCTCTGGGGCTGTGGCCCTGCTCCAGTCACTGCAGGGCTCTCTGTGGCTTCCAGGGTGTTCCAATCTGCTCCCAGGGGGGTGGGAGCCCCTTTGTGGGGGATGTGGGGTTGGGGTTCTGCAGGGGATGTGGGGTTGGGGTCCTGCAGGGGCAGGGTCTGCATGGGGATGTGGGGTTGGGGTTCTGCAGTGGGATGTGGGGTTGGGGTCCTGCAGGAGATGTGGGATTTGGGTTCTGCAGGGGATGTGGGGTTGGGGTCTGCAGGGCAGGGTCTGCATAGGGATGTGGGATTGGGGTCCTGCAGGGTCAGGGTCTGCAGGGGGATGTGGGGTCAGGGTCTGCAGGGGATGTAGGGTTGGGGTCTGCAGGGGGATGTGGGATTGGGGTTCTGCAGGGGGATGTGGGGTTGGGGTCCTGCAGGGGATGTGGGATTGAGGTTCTGCAGGGCAGGGTCTGCATGGGGATGTGGGATTGGGGTCCTGCAGGGGGATGTGGGATTGGGGTTCTGCAGGGTCAGGGTCTGCATGGGGATGTGGGATTGGGGTCCTGCAGGGTCAGGGTCTGCAGGAGTTGTGGGGTTGGGGTCCTGCAGGGGGATGTGGGATTTGGGTTCTGGGCATCCTGGGGCTGCAGTGGCCACAGGAGCATCTCTGTCACAGCAGGGCTGAGTGCTGGGGGTGTTTCTGTGCTGAAATGAGCCCCTGGTGCAAGGTGAGGAGTGCTCAGGGGGACACAGGGTCACCCCCGTGCTGGTGTCACCCTGCTCCTGCCCCTGGGAGCTGTCCCACCCTCCAGAGACTGCACCATCCGCAGATGGGTGGCACAACCCCTGAAACCAAATGGCATCAGTGTTTGGGGTGCAGGGCAAACTGGGGGACTTTGACACCTGAAGGAAACAGCCAGCAGAGCTGGGCAGGTGCTGTGAGAATTCAGGGGCAAATCCTGAAGTTACAAAAAAAAATCCATATATTTTAATTGCTATGTGCACAAATATCTGTACAAAGTCTTTGCTGCTTTCTGTTCAGCCTCCTGGGCCCGTTCCCCAGCACAGCCATCTCTCCTCTCCCCATTGCCTTCCCCCAGAGAGCAGCTGATGGGGAAACTGAGGCAAGGAGCAGCGAGGGGGAGTGGCTGAGCCAAGCCTGGACACCCTGAGGTGACCCTGGCAGCTCCCACAGCAAGCACAGGGATCCTGCAGCTCCTCTTCACCCTGCAGAGGCCTGTGGACACCCAGCTGCTCCCAAAACGTTTGGCTGGCTCCTGATGGAAGCTTCAGGCTGCCAGAACCAAGGGGCACTGGCCGTGGCACACCCCTGGTGGTGCAGGAGCTCAGAGGGGCTTTGGGGTCATCACACCAAGGTGCTGCTGCCCAGCTCCTCCTTTCCACTTGCACTGGGGTCAGATCCTTCCTCAGGCACCTGCACAGAGACAAGAGAGGGGCAGAAATGGGCCCTGCTCAGAGACAAGAGAGGGGCAGAAATGGGCCCTGCACAAAGATAAGAGAGGGACAGAAATGGGCCCTACACAGAGACAAGACAGGGGCAGAAATGGGCCCTGCACAGAGGGGCAGAAATGGGCCCTGCACCAGAGACAAGAGAGGGGCAGAAATGGGCCCTGCACAGAGGGGCAGAAATGGGCCCTGCACCAGAGACAAGAGAGGGGCAGAAATGGGCCCTGCACAGAGAAAAGAGAGGGGCAGAAATGGGCCCTGCTCAGAGATAAGAGAGGGGCAGAAATGGGCCCTGCACAGAGGGGCAGAAATGGGCCCTGCTCAGAGATAAGAGAGGGGCAGAAATGGGCCCTGCTCAGAGAAAAGAGAGGGGAAGAAATGGGCCCTGCTCAGAGACAAGAGAGGGGCAGAAATGGGCCCTGCACAGAGACAAGAGAGGGACAGAAATGGGCCTGGCACCAGAGACAAGAGAGGGGCAGAAATGGGCCCTGCTCAGAGACAAGAGAGGAGCAGAAATGGGCCCTGCTCAGAGACAAGAGAGGGGCAGAAATGGGCCCTGCTCAGAGACAAGAGAGGAGCAGAAATGGGCCCTGCACCCGAGACAAAAGAGGGGCAGAAATGGGCCCTGCTCAGAGACAAGAGAGGAGCAGAAATGGGCCCTGCACCCGAGACAAAAGAGGGGCAGAAATGGGCCCTGCTCAGAGACAAGAGAGGAGCAGAAATGGGCCCTGCTCAGAGACAAGAGAGGGGCAGAAATGGGCCCTGCACAGAGGGGCAGAAATGGGCCCTGCACAGAGACGAGAGAGGAGCAGAAATGGGCCTGGCACCAGAGACAAGAGAGGAGCAGAAATGGGCCCTGCACAGAGACAAGAGAGGGACAGAAATGGGCCTGGCACCAGAGACAAGAGAGGGGCAGAAATGGGCCCTGCACCAGGGACAAGAGAGGGGCAGAAATGGGCCCTGCACCAGAGACAAGAGAGGGGCAGAAATTGGCCCTGCTCAGAAACAAGAGAGGAGCAGAAATGGGCCCTGCACAGAGACAAGACAGGGGCAGAAATGGGCCCTGCTCAGAGAAAAGAGAGGAGCAGAAATGGGCCCTGCACAGAGACAAGACAGGGGCAGAAATGGGCTCTGCACAGAGAAAAGAGAGGAGCAGAAATGGGCCCTGCACAGAGAAAAGAGAGAGGCAGAAATGGGCCCTACACAGAGAAAAGAGAGAGGCAGAAATGGGCCCTGCACCAGGGACAAGAGAGGGGCAGAAATGGGCCCTGCACAGAGACAAGAGAGGGGCAGAAATGGGCCCTGCTCAGAGACAAGAGAGGGGCAGAAATGGGCCCTGCACAGAGACAAGAGAGGGGCAGAAATGGGCCCTGCACAGAGGGGCAGAAATGGGCCCTGCACAGAGAAAAGAGAGGGGCAGAAATGGGCCCTGCATGGAGACAAGAGAGGGGCAGAAATGGGCCCTGCTCAGGGCAGATTGGGGCTGCGTGGGGGCTCAGCTTCCACCAGGAAGGTTTAGATGGAATATGGGGGAAATTCTTTCACTGGAATTGTCCAGTGCTGGCACAGGCTGCCCAGGGGAGTGGTAAGGTCTCCATCCCTGGAGGGGTTTTTAACAGATTTTTGGGGACATGGTTTAGTGGTGGCCTCAGCAGCAGTGGAACGGTTGGACCTGGTGCTTTTAGAGGGCACCTAAAACGAGTCAGGGATTCTCTGAGTCCATGACCAGGGACATTTACTGCAGCTCTCCTAAATGCTGCTGGAAGAGGAGGGAGCTGGGGGGAAATACCAACCCCTGCCGCTGCTTGAGACCCAAAACCCCTTTTAACCAACAATTCGCAGCTTTACCTCCCGCAAGCCGGGGTTCTCCTTGTACAGCGCGGCCGGGCAGCACCTCAGCACGTTGATTTTCAGGAGGGCTCCTGAGGACACCCAAAGCCGGGCGAGGGCGTCTGAGAGCGGGGCGGCCGCTGCCCGGGCTTCCCCTGACATCTAGCGGCGGCAGCGGCGGCACCGGCACCGGGGGAACCGGGGGAACCGGGACTGGAGGGACACCGGGAACCAGAACCGGGGG
Organism: Agelaius tricolor; assembly: GCF_023055355.1. NCBI lineage: Eukaryota > Metazoa > Chordata > Aves > Passeriformes > Icteridae > Agelaius > Agelaius tricolor. The sequence continues at coordinate 831,226 of NW_027269326.1, forward strand.
GAGACGGGAGTGGGGGGAACCGGGACTGGAGGGAACCGGGACTGGGGGGAACCGGGAACCAGCACCGGGGGGAGACGGGACTGGGGGGAACCGGGGGGAACCGGGACTGGGGGGAACCGGGAACCAGCACCGGGGGGAACCGGGACTGGGGGGAACCGAGAACCAGCACCGGGGGGAGACGGGAGTGGGAGGAACCGGGGGGAACCGGGACAGGGGGCGGGGGGAGCCGGGGGGAACCGGGACTGGGGGGAGTCAGGAGAAGGGGGAGCCGGGATCGGGGGGTGCCGGGGGGAACCGGGGGAGCAGGGGGGAACCGGGAAGGAACCGGGGGGGGGGGGAACCGGGACCGACCGGGGGGAGCCGGGGGTAACTGGGAGCCGGGACCCGGTGGGAGCTGGGACTGGGGGAACCGGGATCGGGGAAAGCCGGGGAAACCGGGGGGAACCGGGACCGGGGGGAGCGGGAGGGAGCCAGGACCGGGGGAACCGGGGGCAACCGGGACCGAGGGCAACGGGGGGGAACTGGGAGCCTGGACTAGGGGGAACCGGGGGGAAACGGGATCAGGAGGAGCCGGGGAGGACCGGGGGGAGCCGGGATCGGGGGGAACCGGGATCGGGGGGAGCCGTGGGGGGAGCTCAAACCCCGGGGGGAGCCGGGACCAGAGGGGAGCCGGGGGGAACCGGGAGCCGGGACTGGGGGAGAGCCGAGGGGAACCGGGAGCCGAGACCGGGGGGCGCACGGATCTGGGGAAAGCCTCAGGGGAGCCCCGGACACAGAGAGGAGCACAGAACAGGGGGACATGGAATGGGGAGGAACACAGAGCAGAGGGAGCACAGACCGGGGGGAGCACAGACCGGGGGGGACCCCGGCCAGAGGGGAGTAAAGCCCCATGGATGGACCCGGCCCCACAAGGGAACCCCAGCCCCAAGGGGAGCCCCGATCTCCGCTGGGTTTGCCCAGTGCTGAGCACCCCTGGGCTCTGCCCGGCCTGCCTGATGGGGATGCTTTGCTTTGGGGGTGCTCCTGCCCTTTTCCCCAAACCCATCCATTCCCTGCCCCTCACGCCCTCCATCCCTCTGTGCTGGAGGCAAAACTCACCCGTGATGCAGCCCCCGAGCGTTGCAAGCAGCAGGGTCAGGGGCAGGGCACCGAGCTGCAGGAGTGCTTGGTCAGTGATTGTCCGGCTGCCCTGGGCCACCAGTGGGAATACCAGCTCCAACCTGCATGCCAGAGAGGAGACAGGCTTTGGGGAGCTGGTTTGTTTGGGGAGTTTGCTGGTTTGGGGAGCTTTGTTTGGCTCACAGCTCTGGGTAATGGCTCCTAAAGCGCTGCTGTAACAGGGGAGTGGAGCAGCCCTGATCTCAGGGGTTCTGGTGGCCCCAGCTTGGTGCATCAAGGCACTGGCATCCCCAGTTCTGGCTCCTCTCACCTGTAACCAAAAGTGTCTGCGGTGGCCAGCAGCGTCAGCAGCGTCCCCAGCAGGGCCCCCAGCACCCCGGGCAGCCCGTGGGTGTTGTGAACCCCACAGGTGTCCTGGATTTTCAGCTTGGAGTGTAGAACAGGCTGGGGAGAGCACAGGGGAGAGCTGGTGGTGGGCTGGAGCCTCCAGGGGGGCCGTGGTTCAGCCCTGTGTTTGCAGGTTTGGGAGCAGATCCCCGTGCTGGGATCAGCATCCTTGGGGACTCACCATGAAGAATCTGAAGCCAAGGGAGGAGATGAGGCCAACCAGAAACCCTGCGATGAGGGCACCAAAGGGGGTGAGCAGCATCTCCCCAGCCATGCCCATCACGGCCATGGCAGCCAGGGTGGCATCCTGGATCTGAACCTGATGGAGCAGGACATGGTCAGGGGAACTGGCTCCATGGAGAGCACCAGCAGGGGACTGGGAGGGGGGGTTTGCCTTCCTCAAATTGGTGTAGCCAGGATATTTTCTGAAAAATCCTTTCCTTAGGATTTTTCTTTCTGAGAAACTGAGAGGCCTCAGGAACAAAATGTAACCAATGGTTATCTGCTGCTGTGGAATGCAACAGGTGCATCTGGGATTGGTCTCATGTGGTTGTTTCTAATTAATGGCCAATCACAGCCCAGCTGGCTCAGACTCTCTGTCCGAGCCACAAACCTTTGTTATTCATTCCTTCCTTTTCTATTCTTAGCCGGCCTTCTGATGAAATCCTTTCTTCTATTCTTTTAGTATAGTTTTATTATAATTTGTGACAGTGTTCACAGGGGTTTTTGGTTGAGGGAAGAGATGAGGATCTGCCTCCATGTTTCAGAAGGCTTGATTTATTATTTTATGATATATATTGTATTCAAACTCTACTAAAAGAATAGAAGAAAGGATTTCACCAGAAGGCTGGCTAAGAATAGAAAAAGAAGGAAAAAATAACAAAGGCTTGTGTCTCAGAGAGTCAGAGCCAGCTGGACTGTGATTGGCCATTAATTAGAAACAACTAACATGGACTAATCAAAGATCTACTTGTTGCATTCCACAGCAGCAGATAACCATTGTTTACATTTTGTTCCTGAGGCCTCTCAGCTTCTCAGGAGGAAAAATCCTAAGGAAAGGATTTCCCATAAAAGATGCCTGCGACAATAATATATCTCATTAAATAATAAATCAAGCCTTCTGAAACATGGAGTCAGATCCTCATCTCGTCCCTCATCCTCAGACCCCTGTGAACACCATCACAAATTGGTTCTTCATGAGCCTAACAGGCCTCCCCTTTTGCCCTGGGTGTGTTCAGGCCTATTCCTCCAGGGCAGGATGTGGGTTTGTCCCAGGAGAGGACCTACCAGCCTTGGGGTGCTCTCCTCGTAGAGGAGAGGAGAGAGGATGAAGGTGGACACAGTGCTTGCCACCAGTGAAAAGTAGGAGTTGAGCACTGCCCAGTTCTCTGCATTGTGGTGGACAGTGGTGGTGGAGATGGAGCTGGGCCAGAAGATCCACAGGTAGATGGTTCCTGCAGGAAATAGAACAGGTCTTGGTGCTGGAGCTGATCCCTTGGGGGACAGAACGTTCCTGTGAGGGCCAAGAGACACACGTGGCCACAAGGGAGGTGCAGGCAGAACACAAGGAAAAGGTTTTTCTAGAGGAGGGTGGTGCAGGACATCTGGCCTTGATGTTTGCAGCAATCTCCTGGTCAAAGCCACACCCTCAGATTGGTGACAACCCTTCCACCAGCAGCTGTAGGGGCTGTAGATGTGAGCTCCATACCAACCACAGCAAAGGCACCCGTCTGGTGCCCCTTATCCTGCTGCTCTTCCCTCTTCCTCTTGTCCTTGTGGGGCTGGTACAGGAGCCGTGAAACCATCAGGCCAAAGTAAGCACCAAAGGTGTGCACGGTCAAGGAGCCTCCTGTGTCGCTCACCTGGGGAGTGCAGAAAATGGGGAAAGTGTGTGCAGGAGCTGAGGTGATGTGGAAAGCCAGGGCAGCACTGGGAATGTTCCTGTGCCTGCTCTGGGCTGCCCTGACCCCCAGGGCAGCACTGACTCTGACCCTCATCCATGGAGAAAGTTTCCTGGATTTCAAAATAGACTGGAACCCACAAAAGTGTGAAATAGATTATGGAGAGTAGTGTAGGTGGATCACTGGGTGAGAAATTGAGGGTTTGGGGTTTTTAGTGTGCAAGATGGAGGGCACAGGGTGTCATCCTGGGTTTCTTCTTCCTTCTTCTTCATGGGTTTGGGTGGCATTTTGTAATTGGGCAGAAAAGTCCTCATTGTGGGGTCTTTGGGATCAGATATTGGGTTGAAAGGGAAAATAATTATAAACTGGATAGTTTATTCTTAAAAGACCTTGTGACAAGAGATTGTTGCCATTTTGTGCCTTCTAATGAAAAGCTGCCCAACTCACGGTTGTGAGACTGTTTTACTGATAACAAATAACAAACACCTGAGTGTGAACATGAGTTACTGTCTCAAGTGCCTTCAATACAGACCCAGGAAACAGGAAACCAACATCAACTTAGTGCAAATACTGCAGCAGGGTGAGGGATTTGCCTCTCCAGATGAGGCAGAACGTGCCATGAGGAGCCCAAACCCAGGGCCACTCCCTTTCTGGTGGCTCCCCAGCCAGTGACTCACCCCCATGAGACTGAGCAGGATGAATTCATTGAGGGTACACAGGGTGACTTCCAGCATTTTGTAATTGGGCAGAAAAGTCCTCATTGTGGGGTCTTTGGGATCAGTTATTGGGTTAAAAGGGAAAATAATCCAGGTGTCAGCTCTTAATTGGATAGTTTAGTCTTAAAAGACCTTGTGACAAGAGATTGTTGGCCAGATTGTGCCTTCTAATGAAAAGCTGCCCAACTCACAGTAGTGAGACTGTTTTACTGATAACAAATAATAAACACCTAAATCCAAATGTGAATTACTGTCTCAAGTGCCTTCAACCCAGACCCAGGAAACCAACAACTGAAAGCCCCAAACCAGTGCAAATACTGCAACAGGGTGAGGGATTTGCCTCTCCAGATGAGGCAGAACTTGTCATGAGGAGCCCAAACCCAGGGCCTCTCGCAGTGGGTGACTCACCCCCATGAGACTGAGCAGGATGAATTCATTGAGGGTGCACAGGGTGACTTCCAGCAGGGCCAGCAGCAGCATCTGCACAGGGTTCACCCTGCCCAGAAGAGCTCCAGTGGAGATCAGAACAGCTGCAGTGCAGAAATCAGCTCTGACCAGGCTGGGAAGGAGAGGAAGAGTGTGGGATGAGCACAGGGGTGAGCACAGGGGCTGGGGAGAGCTGGCAGGGATCAGGAGCCGAGCAGGCAGAGCCCTGTGGTGCTGGTGACACAGGGATGGCTGGGCTTGAGGCACTGAGGGCCAGAGTGCGCCCCTAAATCCCTTGGCAGTGCTCACACAGCCCTTGCCAGGCTGGGATGTTGGGAAGGATGAAAGTTTGACAAGAAAGTCTCAAGAATTTGGCAAGAAGAGCTGAGGGAGTGCTGGGTCTACCTCCTGAGAGCTGCTCCTTGCTTTCTGGAGGGGAATTCTTGACAGCTTTGACCTTCTCCATGCCCAGTTTTGGTTTGGGCTCTTTCAGAGGACACCCCTCACCTCTGCTGGGGCAGAAAAGGAGCCTCCTCTGCCCTCTTCAGGTGCTCAAAGTGCCCAGACAGGCAGGAAATGGCCCCATCCCTGTCAGCCCAAAGCCTGGAGCACTGCTGGGCACAGTGGGGACACAGGAGGTGGCTCTTTGCTCACCTGGGGAACTTCAGTTGCCCATTAGAGAATGAGCACAAAACCCTTCAGGAATCACCTTCCCCAAGGCTGGAGCTGCTCAGTTCTTCCCCAAACCCTGACAGAGACAGGGGGGAACCATCATCTCCTGCACCCTGGGGTGAGTTGGGTGTTCCAGGCTGCTCCAGTGGGGTGGGGAAGTGCTCAGAGGGGAAAATGTCTGGGTTTGGACACAAACACCCCAAACCCAGCCGAGCCTCAGCAGCCAGCAATGACCCCAGCACTATTTTGTGTTGGGAAGGATGAGAGTTTGACAGGAAAGTCTCACAGGTCTGTGTGCTTGGCAGAAAGATTTTAAATGTAGAGTCTGATGAATGAATAGAGATGGAAGCAAGTTTTGATACAGAAGAAAAGAATTGCAGAGCCAGTCTGACTGGATAAGCAAGGAGGCCAAGGGTATTTTATGTTAGTTAGAAGGGTTTTTATGGCTTAGAGCAAAGGATAAACCCACCCCAGACAAGAAGATGTTTTTACCAAGCACAAAGATAGCACAGGCAAACAAGTCAGCCAAGTGCAAGTAGAAAAAAGGTCTCAGAATTTTCTACTGCAAGAAAACTGAAAAACAACTTCTGGCTTAAACTGTAATGTACTGACTTTGAGTGATTGGAGAGCAGTAACATGAATATGGTAATTATAGCAGTTATGATAGGCTAGAGATAAAAGTTAAGGTAGAGATTGGTTCTAATGTATGAAGATGCTCAACAAAGAGAAGTATAGAATGCATTGTAAGCAAAAGGAAAGTTTATAATGCATTGTAACCAAAAGGAAAGTTTATAATGCATTGCAACCAAAAGGAAAGTTTATAATGCATTGTAACCAAAAGGAAAGTTTATAATGCATTCTAACCAAAACCAAAGGGTGTCCAGGCCTGCCTGCAGCTGGAGCTGACAGCTGTGGGCACAGCTCTGTCACCCACGACCCTGGACTGCTGTAACACCTTGGATGGAATAAACTGCATTTTGTATACAATAAACTGCATTTTGGATACAATAAACTGCATTTTGGATACAATAAACTGGATTTTGGATACAACAAACTGCATTTTGGAAACAATAAACTGCATTTTGGATACAATAAACTGGATTTTGGATACAATAAACTGCATTTTGGATACAATAAACTGCATTTTGGATACAATAAACTGGATTTTGGATACAATAAACTGGATTTTGGATACAATAAACTGCATTTTGGAGAGCCACCTGGAGTCCCACATCTCTCATTTAGGCTCTTACAGCGGTATTCAAACCCCTTCCCACTTGCAAAATCCTCCTCCAAAGCAGAGCCCCGAGTTTTACAGAGGAGGGAGCCAGTGTGCCAGGGCTGGGCTGGGCTCAGCAGCTCCCTCCTGCCTTACCTCTGAGCTCCCACGGAAATTTTGCCGTCGAGGGAGAAGTAAAGCATGCCCTGGATGAGAATAGCCCACTGGATGGAGAAGGCTGTGATGAGGATGATGATGGCAGCGCTGCCCGGCCCACAGCGGCTGAGGAAGGCCACGAGCAGCCCAAAGCTGAGGAGCACCTGGACGTGGACATCCCGAAACCCTGCTGGGGGAGAGGCACAGGGATGGCTCTGGGGGTGCTGAGGGAGGGAAACACCCTCGGGATGGGCCCTGAGGGGACCCAGCCAGGGCTGAGACACCCCCGGGCCTGGGGAGCTGAAGCCTCTCTGCACCTGATGTGAGGCTGGAGCCAGGGTGGAGGATTGTGGGCATCTCTGCTGCTCACAGTGACCCCAAGAAAAGTTCCAAAGTCTCTTTTCCCAGCCCAAGCACTTGAAGAAGGAGTCAGGGCTCTTCATTTCTCGCTCTCAAGGTTGTTTATTGTTCCTTATCTATAAAAAATTTTCTCCTGCCCTGCTGAGGCCCAGTTCCAGGCACTCTGCCTGCCCCCAGGGGTGGTTTTATGTCTTTATACTAAAAACTACCTGTACAATATTTACAATTACTTCCCAATACCTATCACCTGTGTTAGACACTGAGCTTCTACTCTAAACCAATCCCAAAGTGCCACCATCACAGCAGAAGATGGAGGCCAAGAAGAAGAAGGAGAAAGGCTGGACATGCCCAGATTCCTCCATCTTGCCCCCTGAACCCCCATACCAAAAACCCTCAAATCTATTTTTCACCCTGTGATAAATTCACTAATATTCTACTTAAACTGTCCTGGCTTGCTGATCTTCATCTAAGGTTGGTGACTTGCTCCATGGGTCATAATCAAAACCCCACAGGCATTGTGGGCTCTGTGCCAGGCTCCCTGAGCCCTCTGGCAGGGGTCTTGGCCATCCTGGACAGCCAGAGGGATGTCCTGGGTTCCTACAGATCTTCCTTGGAGATCTGCAATGGGAGTGCCAGGGACAGCCACAGCCACCCCTGCCTGCTCTGTACCTGCACAGGGACAGCCACTCCTGCCTGCTCTGTACCTGCACAGGGACAGCCACCCCTGCCTGCTGTGACCTGTGCAGGGACAGCCACCCCTGCCTGCTCTGTACCTGCACAGGGACAGCCACCCCTGCCTGCTGTCACCCTCTGCAGCCTCTCCAAGCCACCCCATCTGCAACTGTGCAGAAACCTCAGCACATTCACCCCACAGCACAGAAACCTCCTGGGGTGGCCAAGAGATGTCTGCACCCACCAGAGCAGCACCAAAGTGGCTCTGAGATGTCAGCACCCCTGAAGGCATCATGTCCCAGTTCAGGGCATGAGCAGAGAACTGGGGTCAGTCTGGCACCATTTGGTGGCAAAGCAGAGGATGTGGGGCCGGATTCCTGCTCGGGCTGGGTGCCCTTTGCACCTCTCCAGCTGACAGCTGTGGGGCGGGCTGCTCCGTGAGTCACTGCAGGGTGGGGCTCCGTGGGCAGCAGGAACCGGGAGAACCTGCTGCAGCTCCCACCCAGCGGCTCTGCTCCTTCCTCTCTCTCTGCCGGGGCGCTCTGCAGCTCCTGTCCCGCTGCCAACCCTGCCTGTGGCTCAGAAAACCCAGCGGCAGCCCCTGAGCCCCGGCAGGAGCTCTGCAGTGATGCCCAGCATGCAGCAGGATGATGCAGACCCCGTTGGTAGCACCCAGCGAGCCAAATCCTCCTTGGAAGGGGCTCGGTGAGAACCCCCTGGCACTGCAAATTTGGCTGGGGAGCTCTGCACACCCTGAAGTGCCAGGAGCAGCTGCTGTGCTCCCCACCAGGCTTGGAATGATGATCCCTTGATTTTCACTGCACTCAGTGATCCCTTCTGAGCTTGAATCCTCCTTGGAAGGGGCTCAGTGTGAATCCCCTGGCACTGCAAACCTGGCTGGGAAGCTCTGAACTGCCAGGAGCAGCTGCTGTGCTCCCTATCAGGCATGGAATGATGATCCCAATTTTTCATGGAATGAAGAAATGCAGTTTTTCACTGCACTCAGTGATCCCTTCTGAGCTCGAATCCTCCTTGGAAGGGGCTCAGTGTGAATCCCCTGGCACTGCAAACCCCACCTGAGAAGCTCTGCAGCTCCTGAAGTGCCAGGAGCAGCTGCTGTGCTCCCTGCCAGGCTTGGAATGATGATCCCCAGTTTTTCACTGTGCTCAGTGATCCCTTCTGAGCTTGAATCCTCCTTGGAGGGGGCTCAGTGTGAACCCCCTGGCTCTACAAACCCCAGCTGAGAAGCTCTGAAGTGCCAGGAGCAGCTGCTGTGCTCCCTACCAGGCATGGAATGATGATCCCATTTATTCATAGAATGAAGAAATGCAGTTTTTCACTGTACTCAGTGATCCCTTCTGAACTCCAATCCTCTGTGGAGGGGCTCAGTGAGAATCCCCTGGCACTGCAAACCTGGCTGGGAAACTCTGAAGTGCCAGGAGCAGCTGCTGTGCTCCCTACCAGGCATGGAATGATGATCCCTTGATTTTCACTGCACTCAGTGATCCCTTCTGAGCTCCACTGCTCTAACATACACCCCAGCCCCAAATTCCCCTCTTTTGCTGCAATTATTTCAGAAATCCCTGCAGCGTGTCTGGGAAGTCCCAGCACCCCAAGCCTGCAGTGCTCTGTGGAAGGGGCTCAGTGAGAACCCCCTGGCACTACAAACCTGGCTGGGGAGCTCTGAATTGCCAGGAGCAGCTGCTGTGCTCCCTACCAGGCTTGGGATGATGATCCCTTGATTTTCACTGTGCTCAGTGATCCCTTCTGAGCTTGAATCCTCCATGGAAGGGGCTCAGTGTGAACCCCCTGGCTCTACAAACCCCAGCTGAGAAGCTCTGAAGTGCCAGGAGCAGCTGCTGTGCTCCCTATCAGGCATGGGATGATGATCCCATTTTTTCACAGAATGAAGAAATGCAGTTTTTCACTGTACTCAGTGATCCCTTCTGAACTCCAATCCTCTGTGGAGGGGCTCAGTGTGAATCCCCTGGCACTGCAAACCTGGCTGGGAAACTCTGAATTGCCAGGAGCAGCTGCTGTGCTCCCTGCCAGGCATGGAATGATGATCCCTTGATTTTCACTGCACTCAGTGATCCCTTCTGAGCTCCACTGCTCTAACACACACCCCAGCCCCAAATTCCCCTCTTTTGCTGCAATTATTTCAGAAATCCCTGCAGCGTGTCTGCTCTACCCCTCTGGGAAGCCCCAGCACCCCAAGCCTGCAGTGCTCTGTGGAAGGGGCTCAGTGTGAACCCCCTGGCTCTACAAACCCCAGCTGAGAAGCTCTGAAGTGCCCGGAGCAGCTGCTGTGCTCCCTACCAGGCTTGGGATGATGATCCAAATTCCTTGATTTTTTCATAGAATGAAGAAATGCAGTTTTTCACTGCACTCAGTGATCCCTTCTGTGCTCTTACACACACCCCAGCCCCAAATTCCCCTCTTTTCCTGCAATGATTTCAGAAATCCCTGCAGCGTGTCTGCTCTACCCCTCTGGGAAGCCCCAGCACCCCAACCTGCAGCTCGACAGTGCCTCTCTGGTATCTCCGGAGTCAGTGCCAGGTGTGCAGGTGACACCCAGCGCCATCCCCTCATCAGAAGGGCTCTGCCATGGGGGTACTCACGGGGCTGCAGGAAATTCGGGTCCTGGCTCCTGCGGCTGCAGTTCAGCGGCGGGGGGCACGGCCCGGGGCTGCCCTCGGGGCTGTACCGCACCCACACCGCGAACAGGAGGATGAGGAGGACCTGCAGGAGGAAGCACAGCCCCGGGAAGCACAGCCTGGAGGCGGCTGCGTGCTCAGACATGTCGGGGGGCAGGGGAAGCCCTGCCAAGGGGCTGCATGGGGAGGGAGAGCCACGCCGGGGCTGCAAACTCCTCCTGTCGCGGCGGCTGCCAGGTTCTGCTCACCTCCAAGGGACTGCTGGGAGCGGGGCAGCGCTGCCAACACGGAAATTGGGGCCGGGATGCCCCGGCACACCTGCACAGGTGGGGATGCCACAGCAGGTGGCTCCAGGCACTGCGCTGGGAACCGTGTGGGCTGCGGGGTGGGGTCGGTGTCGCTCTCTCTGGGCAGTCTCGGGGTCTCTTGCTGGTCACAGTGACCCTGATATTCATTAGAAAGTCTCTTTTCCCAGCCCAGCGATTGAAGGAGTCAGGGCTCTTCATTTCTTGGACTCAAGGTTGTTTATTGTTTCTTATCTATAAAATTCTTTCTCCTGTCCTGCCGAGGTACGCTCAGCAAGACAGTCCAGGCACTCTGCCCTGCCCCAGGGTGGTGGTGTTATCTTTTTATACTAAAAACTACCTGTAAAATATTACCATAACTTCCCAATACCGATCACCTGTGTTAGACACTGAGCTTCTACTCTAAACCAATCCAAAAGTGCCACCATCACAGCAGAAGATGGAGGCCAAGAGGAGGAGGAGGAGAAGGAGAAGGAGAAGGAGAAGGAGAAGGAGAAGGAGAAGGAGAAGAAGGAGAAGGAGAAGGAGAAGGAGGAGGAGAAGGAGGAGAAGGAGGAGAAGGAGAAGAAGAAGAAGGAGAAGGAGAAGAAGAAGGAGAAGAAGAAGAAGAAGAAGAAGGAGAAAGGCTGGGCTTGCCCAGATTCCTCCATCTTGCCCCCTGAACCCCCATTCTAAAAACCCCAAAAAAATCTATTTTTCACCCTCTGATAAATTCACTATCATTCTACTCAAACTCTTGTGGCTTGTAGCTCCTCACACAAAGCTGGTAATAGTTTCCAGCCCTTGGGGTGGTGTTAGTTTTTTTATACTAAAAACTACATGTACTTTATTTACAATAATTTCCCAATACCCATCACCCATGTTAGACACTGAGCTTCTACTCTAAACCAATCCAAAAGTGCCACCATCACAGCAGAAGATGGAGGCCAAGAAGAAGAAGAAGGAGAAAGGCTGGATATGCCCAAATCCCTGCATCTTGCCCCCTGAACCCCCATTCTAAAAACCCAAAAAAATCTATTTTTTCACCCTGTGATAAATTCACTATAATTCTACTTAAACTTTCGTGGCTTGTAATCCTTCATACAAGGCTGGTAATTGTTTTTTCCAAGGGCTAAATCAAAGGCACAGGGGTCTTGGGCTCTGTGCCAGGGTCTCTGAGCCCCCTGGCAGGGTCTCCAGTCCTGCAGGGCAGCCTGAGGAATTTCCTGGGCTCCCTCAGGCAGGAGATGTGGGGAGGATCCATGAGGTTTCTGCCTCTGCATTGCAGAAACACGGTGGGTTTGGGGACTGGGTCAGGCAGAGGAGGTGGAGGGTGATGCCCAAGGGTGGAGGTGCTGGCTCAGCAAAGCTTGGCTCAAATTCCCTGATCAGAAGGAAAAATGAGTGTTCAGGGAGCTTTGGGGCTGAGGTTTCCTGTGGGGACCAGAGGAGAGAAGGAAAACCTGGGTTTTTAAGAACAGGACCAAGGAGCAGAGCCAGAGGCTCCTGCTGGAGCCCAGCCAGGAGCTGGGGGAGCTGAGCCCCAGGGGCTCCTTGGCTTTTCTGTGGCTGCCTCTGCTTCTGCAGAGGTGTTGGCAGAGTGGGTGCAGATCCCAAAAAGGGAGAAAAGGAGACAAGGAGCAGAGAGGTTACACAGTGTGTGTTTGGGAAGTGACTTGGGTGACTCCTTCCCGCAGCGCTGGGCCAAACCCTGAGCTCAGATAAGCAGTGGTGGGCTGGGGTCCTGCCCTGATGCTAACGGGGTGGGGAAGGGGGATGAGTCACTCATGGCAGCCCCTGCAAGTGTTCTGCCTCGGGCTGTGGTTTTCTGAGGGCTGGGGACTGTAACTGCTGCCTTCACTTGGGAAAAAATGTGAGAAACAGCTCGTCTGTGATAGCACAGAGCTGGGAATCAGCATCCTGCAGCCAAGAGCTGCTGCTGGGGGAGAACAGGATGTGCTTCTGCAGCCGTGGGCACAGGAAGTGTGAGGGAGGGAGATGACAGACTCCCTGAAGAGCCTCGGACCCAGCCCATAACCGTGGGCAGCTGCAGGGAGGCGTTTGCAGCGCTGCTGCTCTGGTTTAGCCTCCCTCAGGCCGGGGGAGCAAAGCCACAGGCACCTTCTGCTCGTCACAGCGATGATCACAAAGCTCGGACCAGTCTGAGCTGGAAGAAGCTTCCAGCTCAACCTGCTGCCACCAAAATTGATGTCTCTCCTTGAAAAGAGGCTGGGAGCAGTGGGGAGCAGGTGGGGGACGAGGGCACCTTTCACTCATCACAGTGATGATCACAAAGCTCTGACCATTGTGAGCTGGAAGAAGTGTTGGGAAACAGGAAAGCCTTACAAATATGATTGTCTGGCAAAAGATTTTGAGAATATGGAAACTATAAGAGAGATTGAAATGAAAGCAAGCTTTGAGATCCCTCAGTTACTGAACAACTGGAAAACAATGGTGTGGCTGGACTGAAGGTGATCCCCTTTTGATGGAACAACACCCTCTGCTTGCAGACAGGCCCAAGGGGCAGAGCAGACCCTGCCAGCTTGGCAGAAGGGCCCAAAGAGGAGTTTGTAGGGTTTAAAATGTAACCCAGGATGGTAATGTAATGATTCTTATAGGCTGGATGGAAATGCTGTAGGATTTGTATCTTGGACTAGATTGGTTAGTGAGAATTAGAATATTCAACACAGAAGAAGATTTATGGTATTGTAATGAGAACCTCACTCTCTTACCCTTTTTACTCTCTTACCTTTTTTACTCCTTTACTCTCTCACCCTCTCATCCTCTCTGCCCCTCTCTTCTCTCAGTCCTGCTCCAGCTGTGCCTGGCAGCTCCAGCAGGGCCCTGCACCCAGGCCCTTTGCAATAAACCCCAAATCCCAAAAGGCCCCTGCACCCAGGCCCTTTGCTAAAACCCCAAACTCCAAAAGACCCCTGCACCCAGGCCCTTTGCAATGAACCCCAAATGCCAAAAGGCCCCTGCACCCAGGCCCTGTGCAATGAACCCCAAATCCCAGCAGGCCCCTGCACCCAGGCCCTTTGCAAAAACCCCAAATCCCAGCAGGCCCCTGCACCCAGGCCCTTTGCAATAAACCCCAAATCCCAAAAGGCCCCTGCACCCAGGCCCTTTGCAATAAACCCCAAATCCCAAAAGGCCCCTGCACCCAGGCCCTTTGCAATAAACCCCAAGTTCCACAGCCTGGCTGCAGAGATCTCTCATCTCCATCTGTCCTGACCATCCTACCCCCCGACACTCCTACAAAGAAGCTTCCAGCTCAACCTGCTGCCACCAAAATTGATGTCCCTCCTTGACAAGAGGCTGGGAGCAGTGGGGAGCAGGTGGGGGACAAGGGCACCCCGATGCCCATCTCTCCTGGAGGGGCTGCTTGCTGTGCTGAGTGTGCCATGGCCAGGCCAGGGTGCTGTTGGAGACAGTCACTGCTTGTCCTGTGCCTCCTTTGAGAGGAGCTTCCTCCACCCTTGGACATGGACCCTGGGGGAGGAAGAAGTTGTGGCAGCCCAGAACACAGCACCATTGTGTGCCTGTGCTTTGCTCCTGGCCCGAGGGGATGATGGGGAGGCCTCTCTGATGCCTTTTTGGAGGGCAGGATAAATCCAGAGGGAACTCGAGTGGAGGGGCAGCCCCCTTGCACAACTCTCCAGAGCTTCAAGGGGTGGGAACACCATCCCTCCATCAGAGAGAGGGGAAATGAAATTAAATTAATTAAATTAACCATTGCCCTGCTGCCTGTGGGCGCAGAGAGCCCCAGCCCAGCACAGGGGGGGCTTTGCCAGGCCAAGAGGCTCCTGGAGCTTGATGCAGACTGAATTCCCAAAGGGAACCTCACCCCTCCATCAGGGACAGGGAGAGGGGAATTAAATTGACCATTTCCCTGCTGTCTGTGGGCTCAGAGAGCTCCTTCCCAGCACTGGGAGGGCTTTGCCAGCCCAAGAGGATTTTCCTGAATTCCCAAAGGGAACATCATCCCTCCATCAGGGACAGGGAGAGGGGAATAAAATTAACCCTTGCCCTGCTGTCTGTGGGCTCAGAGAGCCCTGTCCCAGCACAAGGGGGGGCTTTGCCAGCCCAAGAGGTTTTTCCTGAATTCCCAAAGGGAACCTCATCCCTCCATCAGGGACAGGGAGAGGGGAATTAAATTAACCCTTGCCCTGCTGTCTGTGGGCTCAGAGAGCTCCATCCCAACACTGGGAGGGCTTTGCCAGCCCAAGAGGATTTTCCTGAATTCCCAAAGGGAACATCATCCCTCCATCAGGGACAGGGAGAGGGGAATAAAATTAACCCTTTCCCTGCTGTCTGTGGGCTCAGAGAGCTCCTTCCCAGCACTGGGAGGGCTTTGCCAGCCCAAGAGGCTGCTGGAGGCCAATACAGAACTGAAGTCGTTCTCCCTGAATTCTGAGTCGTTTTCCCTGAATTCCCAAAGCTGTGCCCTGCAGATAAAGGGATGTTTGTTACCCGGGCACACTGTGTTTTGCCGAGCAGAACAATAAAGAGAAAGACACTCACAATGGGAAATTGTGCTTCCTCCTCCCCGTGCGCTCCTCGGGGAGGTGTTGGAGAGGGGACAAAATAAAAGAGAAGAAAGCAGGAAGAGACGGTGACAGGGCAGGGAGAGAGGGCACCATGGGAGCGGGCATCAAGGGCCAGGGGCGTGCCAGGGCACTGCCCGCCCCAGCACGGTGACAGGGGAGGGCTGGCTGGGAGCACCTGCTCGCCACCTCCCGTGCTGTCCCCGTGTCACCTCTTCCTCCGTGGGACCCCCAGCCCCACCATGGGGTGTTTGTGACAGAGGAGGGAAGCAGCAGGAGCTGCTCATGGGCACGGGGCGTTGGATGGGCACGGCAGCTCCCCCAAGGACCTGGCTGGGCACGGTAAGAGAGCGGGGCAGCGCCAGCAAGGAGGGTTGGCACGGGCAGTGGGGTCGGGGTCCTGCAAGCCGTGTCCTCCCTGCACAGTAAATGTCACAGAGCCCCCCCAGAGCAGGATGACACCCTCCAGGCCCCCCCAAAGCCGGGGGGTGTCCCCCTGCATGTCCCTGAGCCCTGCTCTCCCCCCAGGCTCCGTCCTGCCCCCGGCTCTGAGGATGCACAGGCTGCTCCTGCTCGGCTGCCTCTGGCTCCTGGCAGCACCCCCAGGGTCCAGCATCTTCCAGAGGCCAACGGGGACCCCAGGTAGGGAGCAGGGCCTGGGGGGAAGGATGTGGAGCCCTGTAGGGTGCAGGGTTGGGGGGTAGGATGTGGAGCCCCTATAGGGAGCAGGGTTGGGGGAAAGGATGTGGAGCCCTGTATGTATAAATATATATGGATGTGGAGTCCTGTAGGGCGCAGGGCCTGGGGGGCAGGATGTGGGGCCCTATATATCTGTATATATATGGATGTGGAGCCCTGTAGGGAGCAGGATCTGGGGGGCAGGATGTGGACCCTTATATAGATAAATATATATGGATGTGGAGCCCTGTAGGGCGCAGGGAGTGGGGGGCAGGATGTGGGGCCCTATATATATGTATATATATATGGATGTGGGGCCCTATATATATTTATATATATGAATGTGGAGCTCTGTATGGAGCAGGGCCTGGGGGGAGGACTGGGCACTGCTGTTTGGACTCAGTGCTGGAGAGGGGAGGTGATTTTGGGTGGGTTCAGACCGGGCAGGAGCTGAGCTGTGCCTCCTGAAGGTGCAGGAGAGAAGAGGAGGAGCCAGGATGGATGATAGAAACCATCAGACACTGGTGAGGGTGGATGGAGAGGAGCCAGGATGGATGATAGAAACCATCAGACACTGGTGAGGGTGGATGCAGAGGGGCCAGGATGGATGACAGAAACCATCAGACACTGGTGAGGGTTGAGGGTTGATGCAGAGGGGCCAGGATGGATGATAGAAACCATCAGACACTGGTGAGGGTGGAAGGAGAGGACCCAGTATGGATGATAGAAACCATCAGACACTGGTGAGGGTGGATGCAGAGGGGCCAGGATGGATGACAGAAACCATCAGACACTGGTGAGGGTGGATGCAGAGGAGCCAGGATGGATGACAGAAACCATCAGACACTGGTGAGGGTTGAGGGCGGATGCAGAGGACCCAGTATGGATGATAGAAACCATCAGACACTGGTGAGGGTTGAGGGTGGATGCAGAGGGGCCAGGATGGATGATAGAAACCATCAGACACTGCTGAGGGTGGATGCAGGGGGGCCAGGATGGATGATAGAAACCATCAGACACTGGTGAGGGTTGATGCAGAGGAGCCAGGATGGATGACAGAAACCACCAGACACTGGTGAGGGTTGAGGGGTGGATGGAGAGGATCCAGGATGGATGACAGAAACCATCAGACACTGGTGAGGGTTGAGGGCGGATGCAGAGGACCCAGTATGGATGATAGAAACCATCAGACACTGGTGAGGGTTGAGGGTGGATGCAGAGGGGCCAGGATGGATGATAGAAACCATCAGACACAGGTGAGGGTGGATGCAGAGGGGCCAGGATGGATGACAGAAACCATCAGACACTGGTGAGGGTGGATGGAGAGGAGCCAGGATGGATCATAGAAACCATCAGACACTGCTGAGGGTTGATGCAGAGGGGCCAGGATGGATGATAGAAACCATCAGACACTGGTGAGGGTGGAAGGAGAGGACCCAGTATGGATGATAGAAACCATCAGACACTGCTGAGGGTTGATGCAGAGGAGTCAGGATGGATGACAGAAACCATCAGACGCTGGTGAGGGTTGAGGCTGCTCAGGGGGTGTCAGAGGGGTGGTGCTGAGGCTGCCTGGGGGCTGCAGCCCCCCTGCACCTGCAGTACCTGCTGGAGCCCCTGCACCCCACGGTGCACACGCAGCGCGGTGCCACGGCCACCCTGCCCTGCGTGCTGCGGGCCCTGCCCCGCAACTACCGCGTCAAGTGGAGCAAGGTGGAGCCGGCCAACTACGGCGAGAGCATCATCATCATCACCAACGGGCTGTTCCACAAGAACTACGGGCCCCTGAGCCCGCGGGTGCGCCTGCGGCACAGCCACCGCTACGACGCCTCGCTCACCATCAGCAACGTGGCGCTGGAGGACGAGGGGCGCTACCGCTGCCAGCTGGTCAACGGGCTGGAGGATGAGAGCATCTCGCTCACACTGCATCTCGAGGGTGAGCTTGGAATGATCCCTGAGGGATGAGGGCATCTCGCTCACACTGCACCTCGAGGGTGAGCTTGGAATGATCCCTGAGGGATGAGGGCATCTCGCTCATGCTGCACCTGGAGGGTGAGATTGGAATCATCCCTGAGGGATGAGAGCATCTCGCTCATGCTGCACCTGGAGGGTGAGATTGGGGTACAGCCCTGGGGGATGAGAGCATCTCACTCACACTGCACCTCGAGGGTGAGATTGGGGTACAGCCCTGGGGGATGAGAGCATCTCACTCACACTGCACCTGGAGGGTGAGATTGGAATCACCCCTGGGGGATGAGAGCATCTTGCTCATGCTGCACCTCAAGGGTGAGATTGGGGTAGAGCCCTGAGGGTGAGAGCATCTCGCTCACACTGCACCTGGAGGGTGAGATTTCAATCATCCCTGGGGGATGAGGGCATCTCACTCACACTGCACCTGGAGGGTGAGATTGGAATCACCCCTGGGGGATGAGGGCATCTCACTCATGCTGCACCTCGAGGGTGAGATTGGGGTACAGCCCTGGGGGACAAACGGCACCACCACTGCCAGCTCATCAATGGGCTGAAGGATGAGAGCATCTCGCTCACATTGAACCTTGAGGATGAGCTTGGAATCACCCCTGGAGGGTGAGAGCATCTCGCTCACACTGCACCTGGAGGGTGAGCTTGGGGTGCATTATAAAGGTTTGGGGTTTCAGGGTCTGTCCATAGGTGTCTGGATAGCAAAGTCCAGCCAAGCACAACCTGTCCAGGTGCCCCAGGCAGGCTCCCAGCTGCAGGCAATCTTAGCAAGCAGCTCAGCTCTTAAGTGAGATCAGCTCTTGAGTGAATTCAGCTCTTTGGTGATTTCAGCTCTTTGCTTGCTAATTGCCTCAACACATGCAGGAGAGAGAGCAGGAGAGCTGTGTGAGGTTCCAGAGATGTGTCTCTATTGGCAGCCTCTGTGAAGGGTCACAGTGACAGCTCTTCTGGGCAGAGGCAGGGGTTTATAGAGGGTATGTGGGTTTTGGGAAACAATAGTCCAATGGTAAGGGTCAAGGTGAAAATGACCTATGGTCTTACAGAGAGATAACCAGGGTCTGAGGTGGAAGAGGGGTCTCTTGGTCCAGTCATCATGACTAGGCATTTCTTACCTTCTTATCAACTGACAGCCAGGGAGGCCTTGCAGCCCTGTGGCTGCTACAGTACATCCCTGGGGGACGTGGCAGGAGGGGGACACTCAGCTGGAATGGAGCCTGTGGCTCTGTGCCTCCACCGCCATTCCCCAGCCTTAAATTCAGCACTGAGTCCCCATGGGTGTTGAGTCAAAGCCTCCTTGGGCACAGCAATGCCCTCACCCCGTCTCTGTCCCTCCAGGTGTTGTCTTCCCTTACCAGCCCAGCAACGGGCGCTACAAATTCAACTACCACGAAGCCAAGCGAGCCTGCGAGCAGCAGGACTCCCGCCTCGCCACCTACCAGCAGCTCTACAAAGGTGAAGCATTAAAAAATCAACCTCCTTCTCAGCCCAAACCCATGCCTGTCTGGGGATGGGGAGGGGGGAAACAGCGGTGTTATGAATATGAACGAGGCCAAACTTTCTCTGGAGAAAGAGGTTCTTGTTTATTAAAATAGCTGCAAGGAACGGAGTGCCCAGGATAAACCCATGCACCCACACAGCGAGCCAAAAACAGAACAGTGCACTACCCCAAGTGCACCGAGGTTCTCCCCAGAAAACAAGTTTCCAAAAAGAAGAACCTCGACCTAACTGAACTTCCCCCCCATTTATTGCCCCCTTTGAGTCCAGGTTGGTCCATTTTGGATCCGCATGGTGATTGGTCCATTTCCAGGCTTCTCATTGGTCCTTAATGCCGTTCATTCTGGACCAATCGTTTCTGCAGGGCTTCGAATGATTGGTCAGATCTTCCATCCAATCCCTCTTCAACCTCACCTTGCCCCGCCAGACCGCCCTTCCACCAAACCCTGGACCCTTCTTCTAGAACATTCTAATAACCACTCCCACTCTTAACATAATACAATTAATATAACACAATTAATACAATATAATTGAACTGTACCCTAATTTGACATAATTTAACTTTTACCTATAACACCAAGACTGAGCTGCCTCTCTCCCCACAGCCTGGACAGAGGGGCTGGACTGGTGCAACGCTGGCTGGATCCTGGATGGGACTGTGCACTACCCCATCATCAACTCGCGGGAGCCGTGCGGCGGCCGCCTCCTCCTGCCCGGGGTGCGCACCTACGGCGCCAGGGACAAGCAGAAGGACAGATTCGATGCCTTCTGCTTCACCTCTGCCCTCCAAGGTAGTGCTGCATTCCCCTGTGCTTCTCACAGCGCCCCCGAGCCCTGCTGCCCACCTGGGTCTGCATGCAGCAGGTTGTTTCTTGTATTTGTGGGGTTCCCAGACGAGTGAAGGAGTGATGAATCTGACTCCGTGTTCTCAGGAGGTTAATTTATTATTTTATGATCTATATTATATCAAAGAATGCTGTACTAAACTATACTAAAATATATAGAAAGGATACAGACAGAAAGATAAAAGATTCTAACAAAAAACTTGTGACTCTTTCCAGAGCCTTGACACAGCTTGGTTATTGAGTAAAAAACAATTCACATGAAACCAATGAAACAATCACCTGTTGGTAAACAATGTCCAAACCACATTCCAAAGCAGCAAAACACAGGAGAAGCAAATATGATAATATTGTTTTCATTTTTTCCCCCTGAGGCTTCTCAGCTTCCCAGGAGAAAAATCCTGGGCAAAGAGATTTTTCAGAAAATGTGACAGTGACAGTTGTTTGCAGGAAGGCTGCTCACCTGTGGTGTCCCCCCTCCATCCCCCAGGCCAGATCTACTTCATCTGGGGCCACCTGAACTTCAAGGCCGCGTGTGAACTTTCATTCACATGAAACCAATGAAACAATCACCTGTTGGTAAACAATGTACAAAGCAGCAAAACACAGGAGAAGCAAATGAGATGATATTGTTTTCATTTTTTCCCTGAGGCTTCTCAGCTTCCCAGGAGAAAAATCCTGGGCAAAGAGATTTTTCAGAAAATGTGACAGTGACAGTTGTTTGCAGGAAGGGTGCTCACCTGCTGTGTCCTCTCTTATATTGGAATATTCCCAATCTAGCCAGACAGGACGTGCCTGAGCTTGTCTGGCCCTTGCTGCTGAACCAAATAGCGGCAACGGTGGTGTTTCACCCCACAGACACTTTTGGCTGGCTGGGTGTGTGGTGTTTCACCCCACAGACACTTTTGGCTGGCTGGGTGTGTGGTGTTTCACCCCAGAGACACTTTTGGCTGGCTGGATGTTGCAGCTGGGCACTGCAGACAAGTCCAGGCCTGCAGGAGCTCTGGTGGTGCTGGGATGGAGCTTCCCCCCATAACAGGGGCTGCTCCTCAGGTTTATCTCTGCCAGAGAAGCTTTGAGGCGATGGTGAAGGAAAGGAGTCGGTTCTGATGGAGGGTTTGGATCCAGAGCTTTATTCTGGCCCTCAGGCCTCTGAATCCAGCACCAGCTCCAACAGAACTCCCTGAGCCCGTGGTTGCTGCTCCTTTAACCCCGGGGAGAGGGGCAGGGAAGGGGCAGGGAGGCACCAAGCAGGGACAGGAGGGGAGGGACAAGGGACAAAGGACACCTGGATGGCCCAATGCCCCCCAGGGGTTTGAGTCTGCCAATCACTGGATTCCTTCTGGAATGCCAGGATTGACAGACAGTGCTGGGAGGGGAAAGGAGAGGTGACTGACACCCCTGGCAGGGAATTATCAGGGGAGGGACCTGAGGTGAACCCTGAAATCACAACGCAGCACCATCTCCATCCACCAGGCCAAGTCTACTTCATCCGGGGCCACCTGAACTTCAAGGAGGCGGCGCAGGCGTGTCGCAACCAGGGGGCTGCCCTGGCCAAAGTGGGCCAGCTCTACTCAGCCTGGAAGTTCTTGCAGCTGGATCGCTGTGACGGGGGCTGGCTGGCGGACGGCAGCGTGCGCTACCCCATCACCACGCCCCGGCAGCGCTGCGGAGGGCTGCCCGAGCCCGGCGTGCGCAGCTTCGGCTTCCCCAGCAAGGAGATGAGGACCTACGGCTCCTACTGCTTTGTGGGCAAGTGAGGACGTGAGGCTGAGCAGCTGGGACACCGCTGGTGTGGTGCGGTTTGAGGACAAAGAGAACAGCGGTGGCGTGGTGGTGTTTGAGGACACACGGGACAGCCCTGGTGTGGTGGTGTTTGAGGGTCCCCAGGATGAGGGAAGAGATGAAAACACCAAGATTCCATGTTTCAGAAGGCTGATTTATTATTTTATTATATGTATTATATTAAAGGAAAATAAATTACTAAAATTAAACTAAGGAAAGAAAGGAGGACTTACGGCTCCAACTGCTTTGTGGGCGAGTGAAGACACGGGGCTGAGCACAGGAACAGCCCTGGTGTGGTGGGGTTTAAGGACACACGGGACAGTGGTGGTGTGGTGGTGTTTGAGGGTCCCCAGGATGAGGGAAGACATGAGAACACCATGTTTCAGAAGGCTGATTTATTATTTTATATGTATTATATTAAAGGAAAATTAAATTCTAAAACTAAACTAAAGAAAGAGAGATGAGGACCTACGGCTCCAACTGCTTCGTGGGCAAGTGAAGACACGGGGCTGAGCACAGGAACAACACTGCTGTGGTGGGGTTTGGGGACACAGGGGACAGCACTGGTGTGGTGGTGTTTGAGGGTCCCCAGGATGAGGGAAGACATGAAAACACCTCGACTCCATGTTTCAGAAGGCTGATTTATTATTTAATGATATGTATTATATTAAAGGAATATTAAATACTAAAACTAAACTAAAGAAAGAGAAATGAGGACCTACGGCTCCAACTGCTTCGTGGGCAAGTGAGGACACGGGGCTGAGCACAGGAACAACGCTGGTGTGGTGGTGTTTGAGGACACACAGGACAGTGGTGGTGTGGTGGTGTTTGAGGGTCCCCAGGATGAGGGAAGAGATGAGAACACCTCGACTCCATGTTCCAGAAGGCTGATTTATTATTCTATTATGTATATTATATTAAAATTATATACTAAAACTATACTAAAGAAAGAGAAAGGAGGACCTATGGCTCCTGCTGCTTCATGGGCAGGTGAGGACACGGGGCTGAACAGCTGGGACAGCACTGGTGTGGTGGTGTTCGAGGGTCCCCAGGACAAGGGAAGAGAGGAAAACACCAAGATTCCATGTTTCAGAAGGCTGATGTATTCTTTTATGGTATATATATTATATTAAAAGGAAATTATATACTAAAACTAAACTAAAGAAAGAGAAATGAGGACCTACGGCTCCAACTGCTTTGTGGGCGAGTGAAGACATGGGGCTGAGCAGCTGGGTGTGGTGGTGTTTGAGGACACACGGGACAGCCCTGGTGTGGTGGTGTTTGAGGGTCCCCAGGATGAGGGAAGACATGAAAACACCTCGACTCCATGTTTCAGAAGGCTGATTTATTATTTAATGATATGTATTATATTAAAGGAATATTAAATACTAAAACTAAACTAAAGAAAGAGAAATGAGGACCTACGGCTCCAACTGCTTCGTGGGCAAGTGAGGACACGGGGCTGAGCACAGGAACAGCCCTGGTGTGGTGGTGTTTGAGGACACACAGGACAGCCCTGGTGTGGTGGTGTTTGAGGGTCCCCAGGATGAGGGAAGAGATGAGAACACCATGGTCAATCCTGGTGAATCCTTGGTGAATCCTTGGTGAATCCCTGGTGAATCCTTGGTGAATCCCTGGTGAATCCTGGTGAATCCTTGGTGAATTCCTGGTCAATTCTGGTGAATCCCTGGTGAATTCCTGGTGAATCCTTGGTCAATCCTTGGTCAATCCTTGGTTAATTCTGGTCAATCCTGGTCAATCCTGGTCAATCCTTGGTGAATCTTTGGTGAATCCTTGGTGAATCCTTGGTGAATCCTTGGTGAATCCCTGGTGCATCCTGGTGAATCCTTGGCGAATCCTTGGTGAATCCCTGGTCAATCCCTGGTCAATCCTTGGTCAATCCCTGGTGAACCCTTGGTGAATCTTGGTGAATCCCTGGTAAATTCCTGGTGAATCCTGGTCAATCCCTGGTGAATTCCTAGTGGATTCTTGGTGAATCCTGGTGAATCCCTGCTCAATCCTGGTCAATCCCTGCTCAATCCTGGTCCATTCCTGGTCAATCCCTGGTGAACCCTGGTCAATCCTGGCCAATCCTGGCCAATCCTGGTCAATCCCTGCTCAATCCTGGTCCATTCCTGGTCCATTCCTGGTCCATTCCTGCTCAATCCCTGCTCAATCCCTGCTCAATCCCTGGCCCAGCCTCTCTCCCCCAGCCACGAGGGCTCTGCCTGGTGCCTGGTGGTTCTGGGCTCGGGCTGGGCACTAATGAGCGTCACTAATTATATGCTACCTTCTCAATTAATAAAGCAGCAGCAAAACTCAGTGGCAAAGGCACTCAGGGGGCTTGCCTGGCTCCTTCCCTGGCACCTTCTGGCCTCTCCAGGAGGGGAATTTGAGAGGGAATTTCCATCCCCAGCCTCTCCAGGGGTTATCTGTGCTCTGGCCGCTTCACTCCAGGGTTTTATGGCTGTTGCTGCCCAACACAGCCCAGGAGAGCCATAAAAAGCTGTGGACCAGCACAGGGCAGGGGGATAACAGCACGGGGAGTTGCCCTGGCACCAGTGCTGTGCTCTCCCAGTGCCACCTCTTTGCTGGGAGCAGTGTCCCCTCCCAAGCCCTGAGTGGTACCCAGTGCTGCTGGGATGTGGGGACATTTTGGGGTGGTGGCTCCTGGGGGTGTGTCTGGGATATGGGGACATTTTGGGGTGGTGCCTCCCTGTTTTTGTGGCTCCTGGGGCGTCTCTGTGCCCAGCTCTGCTGGGATGTGGGGACACTTTGGGTGCTGTCTCTGTTTCTGAGGCTCCTGGGGGTGTCTCTGGGATTTGGGCACATTTTGGGGTGGTTTCTCCCTGTTTTGTTGGCTCCTGGGGGTGTCTCTGGGATTTGGGCACATTTTGGGGTGGTTTATTCCTGTTTCTGTGGCTCCTGGGCTGTCTCTGGGATTTGGGGACATTTTGGGGTGGTTTATTCCTGTTTCTGTGACTCCTGGGGTTGTCTCTGGGATTTGGGCACATTTTGGGGTGGCTTCCCCCTGTTTCTGTGGTTCCTGGGGTGTCTCTTTGATTTGGGCACATTTTGGGGTGGTTTCTCCCTCTTTCTGTGCTCCTGGGGGTGTCTCTGTGCCCAGGCTCCCCCCTCCTGCCACCCTCCATGCTTTGTGGCTGTGCAGTGCCCCCCACCCCTGTGCCAGCCCCCCCCCAATAACCAGCTCACCACTCTGTGCCATCTGTTTACTGGTTTTAATACCCACAGAAGCACGGGGAGGGGGTTTGGGCAGCTGGTGCCCACTCCAAGGCTGCTGCAGCAGCTTCTGCCTCTCCAGGGAGGTGCAGAATCCCCCCCCAGGCCCCTCTGGATGGGCGCTGGGCCGCAGCAGAGCTTGGATGTCCCCAGCAGGATGGGAGGGTGACGCTGGCACGTTCCTGCCATCCCCTGCCCGCGGTGTCCCCTGGGTTTCAGCTCTGCTGTGACTCTGGGGACCCAACTCCTGCCGTGCTGCATTTTGGGGGCACCGTCAGCTCCTTTCAAGGGGCTCTTTTAATTATTTTTTTTTAAGCATTTCTTTGTACAGATATAAAACAAACAAAGGGGGGGGCGGACACCCAACAGCGAGGGCTCACTCCACACTCCGAGGTCCCAGTGCCGTCCCCATCCACACCAGTCCGGGCACTGGGGAGGTGCTGGCTGCCGGCCTGGGCACTCCCTCACTTGTTGGGAGGCTGAACCACACCTGAGGGGACACAAGAAGCGCCGGGTGAAGGGAAAGCACCGCGGGGTGTCGGAGCTCAGCGCATCCCTCCAGGTGTCCAAGGACCCCGGCACGCAGCCCAGAACATCTGGGGATTTGATTCTGACCCCTGGAGCGAGTTGCCAGCTTTGTATGAGGAGCTGAAAGTCACACAGGTTTGAATGGTGTAATAACAAAATGATCACAGGGTGAAAATGGAGATTTTAGGGGTTTTGGTAAGGGGGTTGTGGGGACAAGATGGAGGAATCTGGGTGTGTCCAGCCTTTCTCCTTCTTCTTCTTCTTCTTGGTCTCCATTTTCTGCTGTGATGGTGGCACTTTGGGATTGGTTTAGAATAGAAGATCAGTGTCTAACATAGGTGATAGGTATTGGGAATTAAGTGTAAATATGTTATATTTAGAATAGAAGATCACTGTCTAACATAGGTGATAGGTA
Organism: Agelaius tricolor; assembly: GCF_023055355.1. Lineage (NCBI taxonomy): Eukaryota > Metazoa > Chordata > Aves > Passeriformes > Icteridae > Agelaius > Agelaius tricolor. Next base: position 857,304 of record NW_027269326.1, read on the forward strand.
TTGGAAAGTAATTGTAAATATGTTGTATTTAGAATAGAAGTGCACTGTCTAACATGGGTGATAGGTATTGGGAATTAAATGTAAATATGTTATATTTAGAATACAAGTGCACTGTCTAACATGGGTGATGGGCATTGGGAATTAAGTGTAAATATGTTATATTTAGAATAGATCACTGTTAACATAGGTGATGGGTATTGGGAATTAAGTGTAAATATGTTGTATTTAGAATAGATCACTGTCTAACATAGGTGATAGGTATTGGGAAGTAATTGTAAATATGTTGTATTTAGAATAGAAGTGAACTGTCTAACATAGGTGATGGGTATTGGGAATTGAGTGTAAATATGTTATATTTAGAATAGAAGATCATTGTCTAACATAGGTGATAGGTATTGGGAATTAAGTGTAAATATGTTATATTAAGAATAGAAGTGCACTGTCTAGCATAGGTGATGGGTATTGGGAACTAAGTATAAATATGTTGTATTTAGAATGGAAGTGCATTGTCTAACATAAGTGATGGGCGTTGGGAATTAAGTGTAAATATGTTATATTAAGAATAGATCACTGTCTAACATGGGTGATGGGCGTTGGGAATTAAATGTAAATGTGTTATATTTAGAATAGATCACTGTCTAACACAGGTGATGGGTATTGGGAATTAAGTGTAAATATGTTATATTCAGAATAGATCACTGTCTAACATAGGTGATAGGTATTGGGAATCAAGTGTAAATATGTTATATTTAGAATGGAAGATCACTGTCTAACATGGGCGATGGGCATTGGGAATTAAGTGTAAATATGTTAAATGTAGTTTGCAGTATAAAAGGACAATACAATGCCTGTGGCTGCCCTGCTGAGCAGACTGTGGGAATGCACAAAATCAGAGGGTTTGGGAAAGCTGCAAAAGGCCCCAGAGACAGCAGAACTGTGAGTAGAGCCAAGCAGCAGCCATGAGATTGGTCAGCAGGAAAATTATTTAAACTGTAGAAAAACAAAGACAAATAGAACAATGATCTATGTATTAATGCTTGTCTGAACAGCTCTCTAAGCTGCAGAAAGTTTATCTAGCAAGATATTAGGAAGGTTAAAGCTTAATAATGGAGCTCTGTGCGTTGTGTTTTAAGGCTCACAAGCAGGTATTGTATTCAAAATAAGCAAGCATTGTTTTAACCAAAGGTACATGTGCTTATGGTGATTGGATAGAACTACTGCAATGTGCTTTTGCTTTGTGGGATTGGTCAAAAAACTCTTAAAGTGAGTTGCAACATTGAGTTTTTTGGCCTGCTGCCTGGATTGTGGCTGATGGCATCTTCCCATTGTCATAACCATGGAATGAGACCGATGCTGAAAAATCAAACAGCTCAAGGCCCGTTCCACAGCAGCCCTGTCTCATTGGCATCTGTAAATAACTGCCCTTGCCGGCATCACAGACCCCAGCTGGGCTGAAAAAAACCAACTTTATCGACAAGAATTAATAAACAACCTCAAGACCGAAAAGCGAAGAGTCCAGCCTCGTTCTTCAGCTCCTCTCCTGCGCATCTCAGGGCAGCGATCACCAACAGCAACCCGCGATCGGGGGGGCTCAGAGGGGGGGTCCAGCACTCACCAGGCCGGCAGGACAGCTGGGGGGGCTCCCAGGTGCCATCCTCGCGGCAGCGGATGATGGGCGAGCGCCGCGGGGCGAGCCCGGGCCGGCAGCGGTAGCGGGCGGTGGAGCCGATCTCGTAGCGCTGCTTGGCTCTGCCGAAGGCTCGGGCGTCGGTGAGGGCGGGGGGGGGCCCGCACTGCACTGCAAGGAGGGGAGGGGTCGCTGTAATAAAGCCCCCCCAGCTCGGAGCACAAACGGGGGTAAAGCCCCCCCGAGCTTGGAGCACAAACGGGGGTAAAGCTTGGAGCCCCAACAAGGACATTGCAGTAAAGCCCCCCCAGCTTGGAGCACAAACGGGGATAAAGCCCCCCCAGCTTGGAGCACAAACGGGGATAAAGCCCCCCCAGCCCAGAGCACAAACGGGGATAAAGCCCCCACAGCTTGGAGCCCCAACAAGGACATTGCAGTAAAGCCCCCCCAGCCCGGAGCACAAATGGGGATAAAGCCCCCCCCAGCTTGGAGCACTAATGGGGGTAAAGTCCCCCCAGCTTGGAGCACAAACAAGGGTAAAGCCCCCCCAGCTTGGAACCCAAATGGGGGTAAAGCCCCCCCAGCTTGGAACCCAAACGGGGGTAAAGCCCCCACAGCTTGGAGCACAAATGGGGGTAAAGCCCCCCCAGCTTGGAGCACAAACGGGGGTAAAGCCCCCACAGCTTGGAGCCCCAACAAGGACATTGCAGTAAAGCCCCCCCAGCTTGGAGCACAAACAAGGGTAAAGCCCCCCCAGCTTGGAGCCCCAACAAGGACATTGCAGTAAAGCCCCCCCCAGCCTGGAAAGCCCAAACAGAATCACAGAATCACAGAATCACAGAATCACAGAATTCAAGATCATCGAGTCCAACCCATGTTCTAACACCTCAAACTAGATCATGGCACCGAGTGCCACATCCATGTCTTTTTTTAAACACATCAAGGGATGGTGACTCCGCCACCTCCTTGGGGAGATGATTCCAGTATTTGGCCACTCTTTCTGTGAAAAACTTCCTCCTCAATTCTAGCCTGTATCTCCCTTGGCACAGCTTGAGACTGTGTCCTCTTGTTCTGTCTGCTGTTGCCCAGAGAAAGAGACCGACCCCCAGGTAAACAGGGGTAAAGTCCCCCAGCTTGGAACCCAAATGGGGGTAAAGTCCCCCCAGCTTGGAACCCAAATGGGGGTAAAGCCCCCCCAGCCTGGAGCCCAACAGGGGTAAAGAGCCCCCAGCCCAGAGCCCAAATGGGGACATTGCAGTAAAGCCCCCCCAGCCCAGAAAGTCCAACAAGGGGTAAAGCCCCCTCCAGCCTGGAGCACAAACGGGGATAAAGCCCCCCCAGCCAAGAAAGCCCAAACAGGGGCATTGTAATAAAGCCCCCCCCCATCCCAGAACCCAAAAAGGGGGAATTGCAGTAAAGCCACCCCCCAGCCTGAAAACCCAAACAGGGGCATTGCATTTCCCAGCCCAGAAAGCCCAAACAGGGCTAAAAGCCCCCCCAGCCCCGAGCCCAAAAGGGGGTAAAGCCCCCCAAGCCCAAAAATCCCAAACAGGGACATTGCAGTAAAGCCCCTCAAGCCCAGAACCCAAATGGGGACATTGCAGTAAAGCCCCCCCAGCCCAGAAAGCCCAAACAGGGGTAAAGCTCCCCCAGCCTGGAAAGCACAAATGGGGCCAAAGTCCCCCCAGCTCAGAGTGAGCCCCAGAAAGCCCAAACAGGTCCCACGCCTTCATTTTCCCCCTGTGGAGGTGGTGGTGAAGCCCCTCCTCGGGATGGGGCGTGAGGCAGAGTGGAAATTTTCCAGAAATCCGTTTTGATTTAGGTAAAATGAACATCTTTGAGTTCGGTCCGCAGCTTGCAAACGTTGCTTAGTCTGACTGCCTGTTCTCCTAAAAATCTATGCTCTAAGGAATTTCTTCAGCTGAAGGGCAGAGATTAAAGGGGAGGGCAGGCAGACAGAGAGACAGAAACGCTGGGAGAGCAGATCAACCTGACCCAGGAGTTCTTTCTGATAAAGAAGAATTAGCGGCAAATATCACGCAAAATCAGTGGAATGAATATGTATGAACCTATTGTGAAACCGAGGAACAATGAAATTATGACCAATCATGAAATTGCACCTATATGGATTTGAGAGGGAGCTTAAAAAGGATCTGGAGCTCCCAGAGGCACTGATGTCATTTTAGGAGGAACCATCCCCACGCGCGTCCAGCGCTGCAATGAACACCCAACTTTCACAAATTTACAACTTCCACAACTTTACAATTTCACAAAAATTGTGCAGTTTGTTTGCTCCCACAAGCCACGTTTGAGCCCAGCTTACCCAGCCCCATCTTGCAGGTGTAGGACAGGTGGTAGTTGCAGGGCACGTCGCTCCATTGCCCACCGTCGTGCCACACGATGACCACGCAGTTCTCCCCGGAGAGGAAATAGCTGTCAGGCTGCCCAGGGTGCCAGTTCTCGTAGAGCTGCGGGCACAGGGGGCACAGGGGGTGCAGGGGGCATCCAGCACTGGCAGCATCCTGGCAGTGCCACCCCCATGGGGAAGGAGGTGCCACCTCCGTGGGAAACCCCAGGTGTGGCTCCCTGGGGTTGTTCTTGAGGGTGTTGGATGGAAGTGGAAATAGGATGGGGGTGGAGAGGGTTACTGGGGTTAAGAGTATTGTGAAAAATGCATTTTATGATTGGCTTTTTGCATGAATTTAATTATTGGATTTTCGTAGATATTAAAATATTTTGTAGATATTAAAATGAATATTAGATTTGTTGTGTTAGAAAGTAATGCTGTGTTAATTCTCTTAAGTACTGTGTTAAATAGAGTTTTAGGTTGTGTTGTGTTTGTTAGCTTAGCTAGGGGTCATCAGGTGGCTGGGGATGATGCTCAGCCAGGTGAGGCAGGCAGCTCCTGTTTGGGAGCCCCAAATCCCGGCCTGGGGGGGAGCATGAGGAGGTGCCAGGCTGGTGGTGCCCCCCCTGTGAGGGCACGCAGGGCTTGGCAGCCCCCACTTACCAAGGGGCTCCCGTCAGACCACTGGAAATCGCCCTCGATGGTGCGGTCGTTGAGGCCGATCCACTGGTACTCCCTGTACTGGTCTGGGGGACACGGGGCGTGGTGGGGACAGGGACAGGGACACAGCCCTGGGTGTCAGGAGGGGGCTGAAGGGCTGCTGAGGGACACAGGGCATGGTGGGGACAGGGACACAGCCCTGGTGTCAGGAAGGGGCTGAAGGGCTGCTGGGGGACACGGGGCGTGGTGGGGACAGGGACAGGGACACAGCCCTGGGTGCCAGGAGGGCTGAGGGACACGGGGCTTGGGGGGACAGGGACAGGGACACAGCCCTGGTGTCAGGAGGGGGCTGAAGGGCTGCTGGGGGACACGGGGCGTGGTGGGGACAGGGACAGGGACACAGCCCTGGTGTCAGGAGGGGGCTGAAGGGCTGCTGAGGGACACGGGGTGTGGTGGGGACAGGGACAGGGACAGGGACACAGCCCTGGGTGCCAGGAAGGGGCTGAAGGGCTGCTGAGGGACACGGGGTGTGGTGGGGACAGGGACAGGGACAGGGACACAGCCCTGGGTGCCAGGAAGGGGCTGAAGGGCTGCTGAGGGACACGGGGCATGGTGGGGACAGGGACGCAGCCCTGGTGTCAGGAAGGGGCTGAAGGGCTACTGAGGGACACGGGGTGTGGTGGGGACAGGGACACAGCCCTGGGTGCCAGGAGGGGGCTGAAGGGCTGCTGAGGGACACGGGGCGTGGTGGGGACAGGGACAGGGACACAGCCCTGGGTGTCAGGAAGGAGCTGAAGGGCTGCGCTCAGGGGGATTGGGGACCTGGCAATGTCCCTCGCCCTGCAGCGGGAAGGTGCTGGGAGGTTTGGGGACACCCGAAAGGGACATCGGGGAACCCCTTTGCCCCTCAGCCCCGGAGAGGCGGGACAGGGCCGGCCGGGAGAGGGCGGCAGAGCCCGGCACCCGCCTGTCCCGCCTGTCCCCTCCTGTCCCCGCCTGTCCCTGCAGGTCCCCACCTTGCCCCACCGCTCCCTACCTTGCCTTACCAGTTTCCACCCGTCCCTGCAGGTCCCCGCTTGTCCCCGCCTGTCCCTGCAGGTCCCTACCTGGCTATGCCAGTTCCCACCTGTCCCCTTCTGTCCCCACCTTGCCTTGCCAGTCCCTGCCTGGCCCTGCCGGTTCTCACCTGTCCCCACCTCTCCCTGCAGGTCCTTACCTGGCTATACCAGTCCCCACCTGTCCCTCCCCGTCCCCACCTGTCCCTGTAGGTCCCCGCCTGTCCCTGCAGGTTCCTACCTGGCTATGCCAGTCCCCACCTGTCCCTCCTGGTCCCCACCTTGCCCTGCAGGTCCCTACCTGGCTATACCAGTCCCCACCTGGCCCTGCCTGGCCCTGCCAGTTCTCACCTGGCCCTGCAGGTCCCCACCTGTTCCCCCTGGTCCCCACGTGTCCCTGCAGGTCCCTACCTGTCCCTGTAGGTCCCCACCTCTCCTTACAGGTCCCTACCTTGCCCTGCAGGTCCCCTCCTGTCCCCACCTCTCCTTACAGGTCCCTACCTTGCCCTGCCGGTCTCCACCTGTCCCCGCCTGTCCCCGCCTGTCCCTGCAGGTCCCTACCTGGCCCTGCCAGTTCCCACCTGTCCCCCCTGGTCCTCACCTGTCCCTGCCTGTCCCTGCAGGTCCCCTCCTGTCCCCACCTCTCCCTGCAGGTCCCTACCTGGCTCTGCCACTCTGCCACTTCCCACCTGGTCCTCACCTGGCCCTGCCAGTCCCCACCTGTTCCCCCTGGTCCTCACCTGGCCCTGCAGGTCCCCACCTGTTCCCCCTGGTCCCCACGTGTCCCTTCAGGTCCCTACCTGTCCCTGTAGGTCCCCACCTCTCCCCACAGGTCCCTACCTCTTCCTGCAGGTCCCTACTTGGCTCTGCCACTTCCCACCTGACCCTCACCTGTCCCTGTGAGTCCCCACCTGTCCCTATGAGTCCCCATCTTGCCCTGCCAGTCCCCACCTGTCCCCCCTGGTCCCCACCTGTCTGCACCAGTCCCCCCTGGCTCTACCAGTCCCTTTCCAGTCCCTGCCAGTCCCTGCCTGTCCCTTTGTGTCCCTGTGAGGTCTCTCCTGCCCCTTCCCCCTCAGCTCCTGCAGGCTCTTTGCTCTCTGTCCCGTTCTCATAGCACCTCTCCCCTGCTCTGCCTTCCCCCATCCCTCCAAGGCTGATTTCAGGCAGGTCATGGCTGTGCCTTCAACTTCACACCCAATTTTCAAATTTACCCACCCCTCTGCTGCTCTGCCCACCCATCACTGGACTGTGGGATTTTGTTGGAAAAGGGACAAGATCATCGAGTCCAGCCACATCCCACAGCCAGGGGCACCTCTGTCCCCAAGTGCCACATCCACAGCTCTCCTAAATCCCTTCAGCCATGGGCGCTCCCCTGGGCAGCATCTCCATGGAGGGATTTTCCCAATATCCAGCCTAACCCTCCCCTGGTGCAACTTCTCCTGCTCCTGTTCCTTTTTCCCTGCCAGCAGAGACCGACCCCCACCCTGTAAAGTGACTCCACCCTGTGTAAAAAGGGAGAAGGGGCCCCCTGAGCCTCCTTTTCTCCAGGCTGAGCCCCCCTGAGTTCTCTCAGGTGCTCCAGAGCCCCTTCCCTGGGCACTCTCTGACCCCCAAGTGGCTCTGCCCTCCTGTCAGGGAACTGGAAAAAGGGAGAAGGGGCCCCCTGAGCCCCCCTAAGCTCTCTCAGGTGCTCCAGAGCCCCTTCCCCAGCTCTGTTCCCTTCTCTGGACACTCTCCAGAGCCTGACCCCAAGCCCCCACTCTCCTTTCAGGGAGCTGTAAAAAGGGAGAAGGTCCCCCCTGAGCCCCCCTCACCTCCCTCAGGAGCCCCAGAGCCCCTTCCCCACTCTGTTCCCTTCTCTGGGCACATTCCAGAGCCCAATCCCCAGGTGAATCCACCTTGTAAAAAGGGAGAAGGGGCCCCCTGAGCCTCCTCTTCTTCAGGCTGAGCCCCTCCCCATCCCTCAGGTGCTCCAGAGCCCCTTCCCCACTCTGTCCCCATCCCTGGACACTCTCCAGAGCCCAATCCCCAAGTGACTCCACCCTGTAAGAAGGGGGAAGGTCCCCCCGAGCCTCCTCTTCCTCACCCTGAGCTCTCTCGGGTGCTCCAGAGCCCCTTCCCCACTCTGCTCCCATCCCTGCACACTCTCTGACCCCCAAGTGGCTCTGCCCTCCTGTCAGGGAACTGGAAAAAGGGAGAAGGGGCCCCCTGAGCCCCCCCTAAGCTCTCTCAGGTGCTCCAGAGCCCCTTCCCCACTCTGTTCCCTTCTCTGGACACTCTCCAGAACCCAATCCCCAGGTGACTCCACCTTGTTAAAAGGGTCCCCCCTGAGCCTCCTTTTCTCCAGGCTGAGCCCCCCTGAGTTCTCTCAGGTGCTCCAGAGCCCCTTCCCTGGACACTCTCTGACCCCCAAGTGGCTCTGCCCTCCTGTCAGGGAACTGGAAAAAGGGAGAAGGGGCCCCCTGAGCCCCCCTCACCTCCCTCAGGAGCCCCAGAGCCCCTTCCCCACTCTGTCCCCATCCCTGGACACTCTCCAAAGCCCAGCCCCTAGGTGACTCCACCCTGTAAAGAGGGAGAAGGTGCTCCCTGAGCCTCCTCTCACCCTGAGCTCTCTCGGGTGCTCCAGAGCCCCTTCCCCACTCTGTTCCCTTCCCTGCACACACTCCAAGGGCTGAACCTGTCTGCTCCCACATCTCTGCCTGTGCCATCCATGTTCTGACCTCTCTGTCTGTCTGTGTGTCCGTCCAGCCCTGCAGGGCTGGGCTCCACCCCCTGTCAATCCCCAGCCCAGCCCTGCAGGGCTCAGCAGCAGGGAGGGAGGGAGGGGACAGCAGTGTCACCTACCATTGATGAAGTCCTGCTCCTCGGGGGTCAGGATGGTGGCCAGGTGCCCCCCGTGGTGCCTGCACTGGCTCTCTGCGTCCTCCCAGCTCCTCCGGGTGGAGAAGTGACGGTAGCAGGAGCCCTGGAAGCTGTCCCAGCCTGGGCTGCAGCTCCTCAGGGCTGAGGCAGCCAGGGGAGAGAGGAGAGGGTGAGCACGGAGCCCACCTCAGCCCAAACTCCTCATGTGCCCCCTGGGCTGCAGCAGGAGCTGGGCAGCGTGGCCAGGGTGGCACCAGGGCACTCACATGGCCAGGGTGGCACCCAGGGGACTCACAGGGCACCCAGGGCACTCACATGGCCATGGTGGCACTCTCAAGGCCAGGGTGGCACCAGGGCACTCACATGGCCAGGGTGGCACTCACAAGGCCAGGGTGGCACCCAGGGCACTCTCAAGGCCAGGGTGGCACCAGGGCACTCTCAAGGCCAGGGTGGCACTCACAAGGCCAGGGTGGCACCAGGGCACTCACAAGGCCAGGGTGGCACTCACATGGCCAGGATGGCACTCACAAGGCCAGGGTGGCACTCACATGGCCAGGGTGGCACCAGGGCACTCACATGGCCAGGGTGGCACTCACATGGCCAGGGTGGCACTCACAAGGCCAGGGTGGCACTCACAAGGCCAGGGTGGCACCAGGGCACTCACAAGGCCAGGATGGCACTCTCAAGGCCAGGGTGGCACTCTCAAGGCCAGGGTGGCACTCACAAGGCCAGGGTGGCACTCACATGGCTAGGGTGGCACTCTCAAGGCCAGGGTGGCACCAGGGCACTCTCAAGGCCAGGGTGGCACTCACAAGGCCAGGGTGGCACTCACATGGCCAGGGTGGCACTCTCAAGGCCAGGGTGGCACTCACAAGGCCAGGGTGGCACTCTCAAGGCCAGGGTGGCACTCACAAGGCAGGATGGCACTCTCAAGGCCAGGATGGCACTCACAAGGCCAGGGTGGCACTCTCAAGGCCAGGGTGGCACTCACAAGGCAGGATGGCACTCTCAAGGCCAGGATGGCACTCACAAGGCCAGGGTGGCACTCTCAAGGCCTGGGTGGCACTCACATGGCCAGGGTGGCACCAGGGCACTCACATGGCCTGGCTGGCACTCACATGGCCAGGGTGGCACTCACATGGCCAGGGTGGCACCAGGGCACTCACAAGGCCAGGGTGGCACCAGGGCACTCTCAAGGCCAGGTGGCACCAGGGCACTCACGTCTCTCACAGCTGCTGCCCCCGTAGCCGGGCAGGCACACGCAGGTGAGTTGGGCGCCGTCCTCCACGCAGGTGCCTCCGTTCAGGCAGGGGTTGGGGACACAGCCACCTGCAAGGGACAGCAGCCGTGCTCACCACAGGGCCCGGGCACCTCCTGGGTGCCCAGCACTGCCAGGGCCTCCTGGGCATCTCAGCTCAGAGAATTTCTCCCAGGCTGAGCCTGGGAACCGGAGAGGAAAGGACTCAAACAATTCTTATCTCTCTTTCTGTCAGCATTGTTTGTAGTTGTGGTTCTCCACTGTGTGTTATTCATGGTCACCAATAGTGTGAGATGTTTCTAACTCCAGACCAATTAAATATTTCTGATTTTGAGCTCACCAATAGTGTGAGATGTTTCTAATTTAAACTAATTAGATTTTTCTCATTTTGGGGTCACCAATAGTGTGAGATGTTTCTACTTAGAACCAATTAGATTTTTCTGATTTTGAGCTCACCAATAATGTGAGATGTTTCCAATTTCAGACCAATTAGATATTTCTCTTTTTGAGCTCACCAATAGTGTGAGATGTTTCTAATTTAAACTAATTAGATTTTTCTCATTTTGAGCTCACCAGTAATGTGAGATGTTTCTACTTTGAAGCCAATTCGATATTTCTCATTTTGAGCTCACCAATAGTGTGAGATGTTTCTAATTTCAGTCCAATTAAATATTTCTCATTTTGAGTTCACCAATACTGTGAGATGTTTCTACTTTGAAGCCAATTCGATATTTCTCATTTCGAGCTCACCAATAGTGTGAGATGTTTCTAATTTGAACCAATTAGATTTTTCTGATTTTGAGTTCACCAATAGTGTGAGGTATTTCTAATTTCAGTCCAATTAGATGCTCCTAATTTTGAGGTCACCAGTAATGTGAGATGTTTCTACTTTGAAGCCAATTCGGTATTTCTAAATTTGAAATTCTAAATGCTCCTAATTTGGAGTTCACCAATAATTTCAGACCAATTCGATATTTCTCATTTTGAGCTCACCAAATAGTGTGAGATATTTCCAATTTCAGACCAATTCGATATTTCTCATTTTGAGCTCACCAATAGTGTGAGATGTTTCTACTTTGAGACCAATCACCTTAGCAAGTCCCATTACAAAAGACCCTCTGCTCTCATTACACAGAGCCTTCTGATCCCCCTGAAAACTGGAGTTTTTCCTTCCATCCCTGACTCAACAACCCAACATCCTCACCCCTGCAGTGTCCCACAGCCAGCAGCTCTGAGCTGGCTCTGGGGCCGCCAGCTCTGGGCCAGGTGAGGCTCTCAGGTGCACCAGGAGGTGCCTGGGGCAGTCCCACGCCGCCCTTCCAGCCCTGGGTGTGCCCAGCTCAGCATCCCTGGCCCAGAGCTGGCCAGACCTGGGGTTTGGGCCTCTCCTGGAGCACAGAGGTGAGAGCTGGATGCTCTTATCTCCCCTTCATTAACAGCTGGATGCTCTAATCTCCCCTTCATTAAGGGCTGGATGCTCTTATCTCCCCTTCATTAACAGCTGGATGCTCTTATCTCCCCTTCACTGGGCTCATTGCCATGCCAGCCCCTGGCCCACTCCCTCTGCCCAGGCCCAGCTTGTCGCACACATCTTTTATGGAAAAGCCTTTCCTTAAGATTTTTCCTCCTGAGAAGCTGAGAGGCCTCAGGAACAACATGCAAACAATGATTATCTGCTGCTGTGGAATGCAACAGGTGGATCTGGGATTGGGCTCATGTGTTTGTTTCTAATTAATGGCCAATCACAGCCCAGCTGGCTCGGACTCTGTCTGAGCCACAAGCCTTTGTTATTCATTCTTTCATTCTTTCTTTTTCTATTCTTAGCCAGCCTTCTGATGAAATCCTTTCTTCTATTCTTTCAGTATAGTTTTAATATAATATATATAATAAAATAATAAATCAGCCTTCTGGAACATGGAGTCAGATCCTCATCTCCCCTCATCCCTGGACCCCTGTGAGCACCATCACACCATCTCCTGCTTTTCCCTGGGGTGATGCAGTGTTTTGGGAGGGAAGCACAGGCCATGAAGCCTTTGGCCCATCCCAGCCATGTGTCCTTGACCTGGCAGCAAGGTGCCAGCAGGCCTGTCCCTCTGGTGTCACCTGCAGCCTGGCCAAGGCTGATAACCCAGCCAGCACCGCCCCAGGGGCTCCTTGTGGTCATTAATGAGCCCAGAGCACAGCGTGTGCTCCCAGCTCAGTGTGTGATGCAGAGCTGCTGCCAGCACCAGCCCAGGCCCTGCTCCAAGTCCTTGGCCCACTCCAGCCCAGTCGTGCCCTGTTCTATGGTCCTGGGCTCAGGGGAGATGTGCCAAGGGCAATGGTGCCACCCTCACCCTCCCCATGAGGTGCTGGGGGGTCTGCAGCTCATCCATCCCCAGCAGGGCGAGGCACAGGACAGGAGGGGTGACCCAGGGCCCCCAAATGTGCCATGGCTGGCTCCTCCCAGGCATTTCTCCTTGCCAAGGCAAAGGCAGCCGTGCCACGGGGTCTGGCCGCCCTCCACAGAGCCTCCTTGGTGCCCTGGGGCTGGCCTGGGCACTGCCCTCCCTGTCTGCCTCTCACAAGTGCTCATCCACGCAGGAGGAGAGTGGGAACTCTGAGTTTTAGCAGGAAATCACAGAGCTGGAGGTTGCCAGGCTGTGGATGCAAATGGAATTCCTAATTCAGGGGATTTCTTAAGCCCTGTGTGTGTGTTCCTGTTATGCCCTGGGGGTGGGTAGGGACTGCACATGGTGCCCTGTGCTGCAGATTCCCTTGCAGGGAGCGGGATGGGGCACAGGATTGGCACTGGCATGGGCATCAGAGCTGGGTTCACCCCCCAAGGGGGCAGAGTGGGGCTGGTGGGTGACACCCACCCACCCACAGCAGCTCGTGGGCCCTCTGCTCACCCATCTCAGCCCTGGCATGGGGCTGGGGGCTGTGCTCCATAGGGCTCTGCAGTGATTTTAGGGTGCCACTGAGAGCTGCACGAGGCAGGGTGGTCCTGGTGGGGCCCTGTGTCCCCCCTGTGTCCCCCTGCTCCTGCCATGGAGTGTCCAGCCCTAAATCCCCTCCCAGGGCAGTGTAGGGTCAGTGTTGGGGGACATGGAGAGGGGAAAAGCAGCCCCAGTGCTCCAGGGCAGTGCAGGGTCAGTGTTGGGGCACATGGAGGGGGAAAAGCAGCCCCAGTGCTCCAGGGCAGTGCAGGGTCAGTGTTGGGGGACATGGAGAGGGGAAAAGCAGCCCCAGTGCTCCCAGGGCAGTGCAGGTCAGTCCTGGGGGGACATGGAGGGGAAAAGCAGCCCCAGTGCTCCCAGGGCAGTGCAGGGTCAGTCCTGGGGGGACATGGAGGGGGAAAAGCAGCCCCAGTGCTCCAGGGCAGTGCAGGTCAGTGTTGGGGGGACATGGAGAGGGGAAAAGCAGCCCCAGTGCTCCAGGGCAGTGCAGGGTCAGTGTTGGGAGCACATGGAGAGGGGAAAAAGCAGCCCCAGTGCTCCAGGGCAGTGCAGGGTCAGTCCTGAGGGACATGGAGGGGGAAAAGCAGCCCCAGTGCTCCAGGGCACTGCAGGGTCAGTGTTGGGGGCACATGGAGAGGGGAAAAGCAGCCCCAGTGCTCCCAGGGCAGTGCAGGGTCAGTGTTGGGGCACATGGAGAGGGGAAAAGCAGCCCCAGTGCTCCAGGGCACTGCAGGGTCAGTGTTGGGGGCACATGGAGAGGGGAAAAGCAGCCCCAGTGCTCCCAGGGCAGTGCAGGGTCAGTCCTGAGGGGACATGGAGGGGGAAAAGCAGCCCCAGCCCTCCCAGATTCCCCCTCCAAGGGGTCCCTTCCACCCCATTCCCGGGCAGGGCAGGGCCGGGGGCGGGGATTAGTTCGTCAGTGGGGGAGGCGCAAGGACGAAGGGAAGATCTCGCCGAGATGCTTGTTCTACAAAGCTTTTAATTAATTCCCTTTATTAGTACCACGGTTAGTCAGAGCAGGGACTGGGGCCGCCTTTCGCTTATCGGGGCTTTTTCATGGAAACAGTCATTAAAACACTTCACAGAAGTAGAAGAGATTTAAGTGCATGCAGAGATCAGACCAATTTGTTTGACAAATATGCGCTTCTCCAGACCTGTAACCTTCCCTTACCCAGCTGAGAGAGAGAGAGAGAGGGAGAGAGAGAGAGAGAGAGGAGACACGGACAGACAGACAGACAGACAGACAGAGGGCAGCACAGCGTGAAGGAAAGGTGTCGGCTATCTCTAGTGCCACAGAGCGGCCAGCACGGCTGCCCCGAGGGCAAGGCTGGCACGGCAGGGACCCCGGGCCGAGCAGGCGCCCGCCCCGACGCTGGCCCGCTCGGTGGGCAGGGGCACGGCCGAGCTGGGGGTCCCTGGCACCACCACCCCAGAGGTGCCAGGACGGGGAGAGCTGAGGCCATCCCTGCGGGTCCCACCTGCTTCTCCCGGAACGGTGGCAAGGAAACCGTCCACGGTGCCAACGGAGGGATGCTCTTCCTCCTCCTCCTCCTCCTCCTCTTCCTCCTCCTCGGAAGGTGCGGCAGGCATCCCTCGCTGCGTGCCCGGGGCCGCTGCGGTGCTGCTGCGGGGCAGCCACGGGGTCGCTGCGGGCGAGGGCAGCCACACGGCCCCCGAGTGCTCCTCTCCGTCCTCGTGCGGGGGCGCGGGGGGCAGCGGGGACACCCCGGGGCTCTCCCCGACATCTCCGGAGAGCTCGGCGTCCTCAGCCCCAGAAAAGGGGGTGCTGGTCCCGCCGGACTTGTGCCCGCGGCGGGAGCTTCCAGCGCCTTCTCGGCTCTCTGTCGAGGCGGCAGAAGCGGCACCGGTTGGCGATGGCTCTCGGTGCCCGGGTGGCCCGGGGCTGGCAGGGCCGCCCGGCCGCCCCAAGGCGTCCCGTGGAGGCTCCGGGAGCGCTGTGGGCGGACGAGGAAAGCCCTCGGGAGGCTCCGTGTCACCTGCTGGGGCACCGGTGGGTCCCTCCGGCTCCGTGGGCTGGCCGCGGTGCCGCCCTCCGGCCGGGCTCTCCGCCACTGCGCTGCCAGCTCTGCCCGGGGCTGCTCCGTGCGGCTCCTCTGCAAAGGGCAAGGCGGAAAGGCAGTGAGGGCCGGGAGCCAGGCAGGGCACTGCGGGCACTGCCAGCCTGCCCACCGTGCGGGCACTGCGGGCACTGCGGGCACTGCCAGGCTGCCCATCCTGCGGGCACTGCGGGCACTGCCAGGCTGCCCATCCTGCGGGCACTGCTGGCACTGTGGGCACTGCGGGCACTGCCAGGCTGCCCACCCTGCGGGCACTGCCAGCTCTGTCCACCCTGCGGGCACTGCCCATCCTGCGGGCACTGCCCACTCTAAGGGCACTGCCAGGCTGCCCATCCTGAGGGCATCGCCAGCTCTGCCCACCCTGAGGGCACTGCCAGCTCTGCCCACTCTGCGGGCACTGCAGGCACTGCCAGGCTGCCCATCCTGCGGGCACTGCCAGCTCTGCCCACTCTGCGGGCACTGCCCATCTTGCGGGCACTGCCAGCCAGAGCACAGGGCTGCGGGCACTGCCAGCGCTGCCCATCCTGCGGGCACTGCCCACCCTGTGGGCACTGCAAGTTCTGCCCATCCCGCGGGCACTGCCAGCTCTGCCCACCCTGCCGGCACTGCCGGCTCTGCTCACCGTGCGGGCACTGCCAGCTCTGCCCATCCTTCCGGCTCTGCCCACCCTGCGGGCACTGCCCACCCGCTCGCACAAAGCCGTGCGCGGAGATGGGAGTGGCCCCGAGCCCGTGTGACGCTGTCCCCTCCGCAGGGCGCGGCTGCCCGAGCTCAGCCCCTCACCGCTGCCCCTCGCCTCGTGTCCCTCCAGCTGCCAGCTCCCTCCTGCAGCTCCCGGTGCTGCCAAAACCCGCTCCAGCACTGGCCCTGCATGCTGGGACACGCAGCTGTCCCTTTGTCCCTGCCCTGCCCTACACCAACACTCCGGTGCCCCGGCCCTGGGGGAAGGCCGGGGACAGCTGGGGTGACCTGGGCACCCTCAGGTGCCTCCGTTCTGTGGCTGCTCTCTGTGCCCCAGCCCTGGCCCCACCGAGCAGCGAGGGACAGTCCCCACTGTCCCCCGTGCTCCTGGGCAGGGATGAGCTCCCCAGCTGAAACGGGACCTGCCTCGGGGCTGGCCAGGGCTGTGGGGAAGGGGAGGCAGGGGTGGGGTGACCTGAGGACACAGAGGTAGCTAGTGGCCCCAGGGTGTCTTCAGGGGTCTGGCTTGGCTTGCCCAGGTCAGGGTCCTCAAAGAGGGGGACGGCGTAAATGGCCCCTCGCGACTCGAGCTCCACGGGCGCTCGGGGCAGCTGCAGCTCCTCCAGCTTTTCTGCCACTGTGACAATCTCCTGGAGGAGATTCTCCTCGGGCTCTTGGCCTTGGTATTTTCCTGCAGCCTCAGGGAAAGAGTTTGTCCCTTCTGTGGGCAGAAAGAAAGTGGGATATTACTGCCCTGTCCTGGCTCCGCAGCGCTCAGAGATGAGCTCACCCCATAGCAGGCCTGGAGCCTTGGCACCCCAGCAAGGAGCCAGCTCTCCTCAGCCTCCCCTTCCCCTCCTAGATGGGGTCAGCAGGGGGAGGATCAGGCCCTCCCAGGCAGTGCCAGCAGCCCCAGCAGGAGCCATGGGGCTCAGCAGCACGTGGTGGGGCCAGATCCTGAACCCTGCCCTGCCCTCCTTGTGGGGATCCTCCTCTACACCCCCCTCCCCACCCCAGGGAGAGCAGACATGCACGGGGGGTTAGTGGGTTACAGGGCTTGTGGAGTCATGGCACGGGGCAATCCTGCCTAACCCAAGCTTTCCCTGCTGACAGATGGGGAAACTGAGGCCCAGAGATGCTCAGCATCCCCACACTGTGAGCCCCCACGGCCCTGAGCAGACACACAGAGATGTGGGGTCAGGCAGGAGGAGTGGAGGGACAGCTCTGCCTCCTTCTGTGCCCGTTATCCCTGCCAGCCTGTGTCCTGCCTCACTGCTCACCTTGCTGCTCCCCACAGGTCTCCTTGCATCACCCCAAACCAGCCTGGCAGGCTGTGCCCCACAGCCCCAGGGCCCCAGGAGTGATCCCAGGCCTGCAGCCCTGGGGGATGAACCCTCCTGGAGCTGTGCCCACGGAGCCCATGCAGAGCGATGGTGCCATGCAGGACACCCCTGGTCTGTCACAGTGAACTGGCACCAAGCACTGAGCACATGCAGGGCCTCCCTCCTCTGCCACAGCTTCTCAGCATGCACTGAGAGAGCATCCCTGCTGTACTGAGAGGGGTCAGCATGCACTGCTGGGACCCTCAGAGCATCCCTGCAGTACTGAAAGGGGTCAGCATGCAATTCTGGGACCCTCAGAGTATCCCTGTCCTACTGAGAGCTGTCAGCACACAGTGTCAGGACTGTGCAGAGCATCCCTGCCCTACTGAGAGGGGTCAGCATGCAATTCTAGGACCCTGCAGAGCATCCCTGCCCTACTGAGAGGGGTCAGCACACAGTGTCAGGACCCTGCAGAGCATCCCTGCTCTATGGAGAGCTGTCAGCATGCAGTGTCAGGGCCGTGCAGAGCATCCCTGCCCTACTGAGAGGGGTCAGCATGCACTGCTGGAGCCATGCAGAGCATCCCTGCCCTACAGAGAGCTGTCAGCACACAGTGTCAGGACCCTGCAGAGCATCCCTGCCCTACTGAGAAGGGTCAGCATGCACTGCTGGGACCCCCAGAGCATCCCTGCCCTACTGAGAGCTGTCAGCACACAGTGTCAGGACTGTGCAGAGCATCCCTGCTGTACTGAGAGGGGTCAGCACACAGTGTCAGGGCCGTGCAGAGCATCCCTGCCCTACTGAGAGGGGTCAGCATGCACTGCTGGAGCCATGCAGAGCATTCCTGCAATATTGAGAGCTGTCAGCATGCAGTGTCAGGACATGCAGGTTACGCCTCCCCTCTCAGCTCCATCGGCATGCAGGGCATCCCTGTCCTAGCACAGCAGCTTCAGCCGGTACCAAAGAGCCCAGCCCTGCCCCGACAGCACAGCCCCAGCACCGAGAGCACCCAGGCATCCCAGCACAACCCCGGCACATGCACCCCAACCCGGGGGCTTCCCGGAGCCTCCCAGCGGTCGCTGCCGCCCAGTTTACCTCGGAAGCAGTACGCATCGTATCTGCTCTGGGCATCGGGGAATCCCGTCTGGTTTCGGAAGAGGAAGATGGTTTTGACGCCGGGCAGGGCCCCTCCGCAGCGCTCCCGGGGGGTGACGATGGGGTAGCGGACGCTGCCGTCCGCCAGCCAGCCGGGGCTGCAGGCGTCCAGCCCCGCGTTCCAGGCTGCGTACAGCTGGCCCGGGCTCGCCAGCTCCGCACCCAGCGCCCGGCAGCGCTGCGCAGCCTCCTCCAGAGTGAACCGGGCCGGGGATGTCTCCAGAAAGATCTCACCTGAGGAGAGAGGAGGGAGGTGGGAGTCAGAGATGGGGAGGGGGATGAGGGAGGAGGGAGCGCCTCACCTCGTGTGCTCTCGGCATGAGCCCAGGAGCCGGAGATGGAGGCTGAGGTGTGGAGGGATGCTGGGGGCTGGAGGAGGGCTGCATCACTGCCTGCTTCCCTGCCTGCATCCCTGCTTCCCTGCATCACTGCCTGCATCCCTGCATCCCTGCCTGCATCCCTGCCTGCATCCCTGCCTGCGTCCCTGCCTGCGTCCCTGCCTTCCCGAGTGCATCCCTGCCTGCATCCTTGCATCCCTGCCTGCATCCTTGCATCCCTGCCTGCATCCCTACCTGCATCCCTGAGTGCATCCCTGCCTACTTCTCTGCATCCCTGCCTGCATCCTTGCCTGCTTCCCTGCCTGCATCCCTGCCTTCCTGAGTGCATCCCTGCCTTCCCGAGTGCATCCCTGCCTTCCCGAGTGCATCCCTGCCTGCATCCTTGCATCCCTGCCTGCATCCCTGCCTGCATCCCTGCCTACTTCTCTGCATCCCTGCCTCCATCCCTGCATCCCTGCCTCCATCCCTGCATCCCTGCCTTCCTGAGCACTTCCCTCCCTGCATCCCTGCCTTCCCGAGTGCATCCCTGCCTGCATCCTTGCATCCCTGCCTGCATCCCTGCCTGCATCCTTGCATCCCTGCCTGCATCCCTGCCTGCATCCCTGCCTGCATCCCTGCCTGCATCCCTGCATCCCTGCCTCCATCCCTGCATCCCTGCCTCCATCCCTGCATCCCTGCCTCCATCCCTGCATCCCTGCCTTCCTGAGCACTTCCCTCCCTGCATCCCTGCCTGCCTGAGTGCATCCCTGCCTCCATCCTTGGATCCCTGCATCCCTGCCTACTTTCCTGCCTGCTTCCCTGCCTTCCTGAGTGCTTCCCTGCCTGCATCCCTGAGTGCCTCCCTGCCTGCTTCCCTGCCTTTCTGCCCACATCCCTGCCTGCATCTGTGCCGTCCTGCCCGCACCCCTGCCTGCTTCCCTGCATCCCTGCCTGCATCCCTGCCCATGCACAGAAAGCCACGGTGCAGGCACGTTTGGAGCTCTCATGCCACACGGGATCAATTCCTGCCCTTGCAAACAGAGCTGAGACTTTGAAGCGCCCCTGAACGGGACTGCAGAGGAGCAGGTCCATGCCCTGACTGAGCAATCCACGTGTGGGACATTTCTGAGAACACCTGGAAGCCCAGTGAGCACCATGGTGAGGCTCCACGTTCAGGAGGGCTGGGGACCACTGCCCCAAGGCACAGCATGTACCAAGCCCACAGCTGCCCCTGCCTCCCTGTCCCTCACCCCTGGCACCACCAACTGACCCCACAGCAGCTGCCACCGCCAGTGGGGACCCCAAAAGGAGGGACCAGCCACCCCCAGGCACACAGAGCCAGGCAGGATCTGCAGCCCTGCAAAGCACAGCACCCAACCCAGTGTGCTGCTGGTCTGGGGCACATCACTGCGGGCACAGCCCAGCCTGGGCACTGCCTGCTGCCAGGGACAGAGCCCCACACGCCACCAAAGGGAACCAGGAATGCTTTAGGAAGTGGCACAGCAGGTCCTCACACCCAAAACCAGCACCTGCAGCTGGTTCACTGGGGTTTACAACAGGTTACAGGGGCAAAAGCAGAGGAGGGCAAGAGGTGGCACCACGGGCACCTGGCAGGTCCTCAGCGTAGCAGTACACGTCATACATGTCCTCGGGGTCCACCACGCCGTAGTTCCTCACCCCGGGGAAGCCGTTCATGTCTCCATAACAGGCCTCACGGGGGGTCTGGATGGGGTACCTGGGGCAGAGAGCACAGGGGAGCTGCTGACACCCTGGGGAACGGGCGGGAGCAGTGCCAAGGTGTTACAACCAAAGAAACTCCAGGGGAGCAGTGCCAAGGTGTTACAGCTAAACAAACTCCAGGGGAGCACACACAGATGTTTACAACCAAACAAACACTGAGGGAGCACACACAGAGGTGTTACAACCAAACAAACACTGAGGGAGCACATGCAGATGTGTTACACCCAAACAAACCCAAAGGGAGCACACACAGAGGTGTTACAACCAAACAAACCCAAAAGGAGCACACACAGAGGTGTTACAACCAAACAAACCCAAAGGGAGCACACACACAGGTGTTACAGCCAAACAAACCCAAAGGGAGCACACACAGAGGTGTTACAACCAAACCAACAATGAGGGGGCACACACAGATGTGTTACAACCAAACAAACCCAAAGGGAGCACACACAGATGTGTTACAGCCAAACAAACTTGGAAGGAGCACACACAGATGTGTTACAACCAAACAAACCCAAAGGGAGCACACACAGATGTGTTACAACCAAACAAACACTGAGGGAGCACACACAGATGTGTTACAACCAAACAAACTCAGAAGGAGCACACACAGATGTGTTACAGCCAAACAAACTCCAAGGGAGCACACACAGATGTGTTACAGCCAAACAAACTCCAAGGGAGCACACACAGAGGTGTTACAGCCAAACAAACTCCAAGGGAGCACACACAGAGGTGTTTCAACCAAA
Source organism: Agelaius tricolor (assembly GCF_023055355.1). NCBI lineage: Eukaryota > Metazoa > Chordata > Aves > Passeriformes > Icteridae > Agelaius > Agelaius tricolor. The sequence goes on from NW_027269326.1 coordinate 878,097, forward strand.
CAAACCCAAAGGGAGCACAGACAGATGTGTTACAACCAGACAAACTCCAAGGGAACACACACAGAGGTGTTACAACCAAATAAACTCCGAGGGAGCACACACAGAGGTCTTGCAACCAAACAAACCCAAAGGGAGCACACACAGAGGTGTTACAACCAAACAACCTTGGAGGAAGCACACACAGATGTGTTACAACCAAACAAACTCCAAGGGAGCATAAACAGAGGTTTTACAACCAGACAAACTCCAAGGGAACACAGCAGAAGAGCACTGATAAGGGGAATTACAACAGTTTATAAAGGGGGGCCGTCCAGGGGAGGAGACTGCCTGCCAACCAATCAGAGGCCAGCAAGGAGGACCATGGGTGTCACAGATATATTTTATGAAAAATCCTTTCGCTGGGATTTTTTCTCTTGAGAAGCTGAGAAGCTTCAGAGGAAAAGAAAAACAATAATTATCTGCTGCTGTGGAATACAACACGTGCATCTTTGATTTGTCTCGTGGTTGTTTTTAATTAATGGCCAATCATAGTCCAGCTGTCTCGGACTCTCTGCTCAGTCACAAGATTTTATCATCATTCCTTTCTATTCCTTGCTAGCCTTCTGATGAAATCCTTTCTTCTATTCCTTTAGTATAGTTTTAATCTATCCTTTTAATATAATATATATCATAAAATAATAAATCAGCCTTCTGAAACATGGAGTCAGATCCTCATCTCTTCCCTTGTCCTGGGACCCCTGTGAACACCATCACACATGGGGTGGGTTCACATCAACCTAACACCAATGAGGAAGAAGGAGGGAGGAGTGAATACATAATTGGCAAATGGGTGAAGGGAATCAGCATAACTGAACAGCATAACTGACATAGAACTTTGTGGCTAAAGGGGTGTAAAAAGCTATAACTGACAAGCTGCAGGGGCTGGGTTTAGAGGATTGACAGGGGAGATTTTGGAAACATGGGAGGGGTGGAGGACATTGACATAAGGAAAGGCAGGAAAATATGGGGTAAACAACTTGGGGAAGAATCATTTGGGAAACTGAACAGGGGGGTGGGGAACAAACTGTTTTTCTACCATAAAGAAATCTAACACATTACAAACTAAACAATTAAAACCCAAAAGCAAACCACAACAGGGCGAGGCCCCGGGCTCAGGGATGCCCACCTGACGGTCTGGTCGGCGATCCAGCCGGCGTCGCACTGCTCGTAGCCCCCCAGGTAGGCGGCGTAGAGCTGCTCGGGGGTGGCAATGCTGGCACCGATCCTGGCACAAGCCTCCTGCGCCTCGGAGAAGGTGTAGGCGTAGCGCATGGAGCCCTCCCGGTAGTGGAACACCACCCCTGCGGGCACACGCGACCGTAGGCAAGGGGCTTCACAGCACCCACCCACCCCAAATGCACCCAGGGTGTGGCCACAGATCTCTTCACAGAGAAAGCCTTCCCAGGATTTCTCCTGGGGAAGGCAGTGAGAGAGCTCAGAGAAGGGAATGAAAACAATTCTTAGCTCTACTTGATGCTCCTGATGTTTGGCACATGTGGAATGTGTTATGGGGATTGTGTACAGGAAGGGGTTTGTTAACTGGACACCGGTGGTGGTTGTTTGGATTGATTGACCAGTTAGGTCAAAGCTGTGTCATGATTGTTGGAAAAGGGTCACAGGTTTTTCATTAGTATAGTATAGTATAGCATAGTATAGTATAACTTGAGTGTAGTATAATATACTTATAATAACTTATAAAGCAATTAGTTATTAAACTAATTGCTTAATAAAGCAATTCTTTAATAAACTAATAAAGTTTATTATAAAGCTTATAGTATAGTATAGCATAGTATAGTATAATATAGTTTGAGTGTGGTATAATATAGTTATAATAGCTTATAAAGCAATTAGTTAATAAACTAATTGCATAATAAACCAATATAAAGCAATTAGTTAATAAAAATTGCTTAATAGAGCAATTCTTTAATAAACTAATAAAGTTTATTATAAATCTTATAGTATAGTATAGTATAGTATAGTATAGTTTAGTTTGAGTGTGGTATAATATAGTTACAATAGCTTATAAAGCAATTAGTTAATAAACTAATTACATAATAAATATTATAAAGCAAGTACTTAATAAACAATTGCTTAATAAAGCAATTCTTTAGTGAACTAATAAAATAATAGCTTATAAAGCAATTCTTTAATAAACTAATAAAGTTTATTATAAAGCATATAGTATAGTATAAGTGTGGTATAATATAGTTATAATAGCTTATAAAGCAATTAGTTAATAAACTAATTGCGTAATAAACCAATATAAAGCAATTAGTTAATAAAAATTGCTTAATAGAGCAATTCTTTAATAAACTAATAAAGTTTATTATAAAGCTTATAGTATAGTATAGTTTGAGTGTGGTATAATATAGTTATAATAGCTTATAAAGCAATTAGTTAATAAACTAATTACATAATGAACTATTATAAAGCAAGTACTTAATAAACAATTGCTTAATAAAGCAATTCTTTAATAAACTAATAAAGTTTATTATAAAGCTTATAGTATAGTATAGCATGCATAGTATAATATAGTTTGAGTATTGTATAATACAGTTATTGCTTAATAAATCAATTCTTTAATAAACTAATAAAGATTATTATAAAGCTTATAGTATAGCATAGTTTGAGTGTAGTATAATATAGTTATAATAGCTTATAAAGCAAGTACTTAATAAACTAATTGCTATTAAACTAATTATAATAATAAACTATAATAAAGCAAGTACTTAATAAACAATTGCTTAATAAAGCAATTATTTAGTAAACTAATAAAATAATAGCTTATAAAGCAATTAGTTAATAAACAATTGCTTAATAAAGCAATTATTTAATAAATGAATAAACGAATAAACTAATTGCTTATAAAGCAATTAGTTAATAAACAATTGCTTAACAAAACAATTCTCTAATAAATGAATAAACTAATTGCTTATAAAGCAATTAGTTAATAAACAATTGCTTAATAAAACAACTCTCTAATAAATGAATAGTTAATATAATGTAATAAAATAATATAATAAAATAATTGTTAATAAACAATTGCTTAATAAAACAATTAATTAAGCTTGATAAAGCCTCCTGAAATCTCCAGAGTCATTGCACCTTATTCCCCTGCTGGGGGTCATCCTGCCGCACTGCCAGGGCAGCGTTGGCCGAGCCAGGAGAGGGCCCCAAGCTGCCCTGAGTGCCACCTCTGGCCACCGTGAGGTACCTTTGACTTTGACGTGGAGGATGTCGTGGCCGTCCTCGATGCCGTGCTGCACGTCGCAGCGGTAGATGCCCGAGTCGTTGGGGCGCAGCTCGGTGAGCAGCAGCGAGGCGTTGGTGTAGCGCTGGTGGAAGATGGGCAGCGAGGCGCGCAGCCGATAGTCCTCGCTCACCTTCACCCTGTCCCCACGAGCCACCAGGATCTCCAGCTCCCTGCCCTCAGAGATGAAGGTCCACTTCACCCGGGGCGTGCCCAGCACGGCGCGGCGCCCGCCGGGGCTGGCGGTGGGCTGGGGGCCAAGGTAGGTGATGAGGCAGGGGATGGTGACGTCGCCTGCCAGCACGGCCTCCAGGGCTGGGTGCCGTGGCATGGACACCTGCAGAGCCTTGGGGTCCTCTGGGTGGGAGAGGAGAGGAGATGTGAGCAGGGTTGGGGTCCCCCGAGATCACCACTAGAGCACCAATGGGGTGCTGAGTTACCTGTGACATCTCCAGGGCCAAACACCTCCGGGCGCGCCGTGGGGACAAACAGCCAGAGCAGCAGCAGGGGGAGGGCTGGGGCCATGCTCTGCCCTGCAAGGGGGAAGAGAAAACCACCAGCTGTGCTCAGAATCCATAAAAGCACCAAAAATCTCCCGTCCCTGCAGGAGGGGAAGAGGCTGGGGAGATCCTGAGGGGGAATGGGGTGATGGATGTGGCATTGGGGCACAGGGGGAAGGGAAGGGAAGGGAAGGGAAGGGAAGGGAAGGGAAGGGAAGGGAAGGGAAGGGAAGGGAAGGGAAGGGAAGGGAAGGGAAGGGAAGGGAAGGGAAGGGAAGGTGCCCTGGCTCACAAGAGGAAGAAGACAGCATGAGCAACCAGGAGCATTGGCTGGGAGCCACTGGGTGCCATCCAGCCCCTCTGACCTTCCCTGGGGACAGCGGAGTCCAGCCTGGCCTGCAGAGCACAGGTGGTGCCAGCCCAAGGCCTGGCTGCAGCAGGCAGGGAGGCGATGCCAGCCCCAGGGCCCTGTGCCCGTGGTGCCACCGTGAGAAAGCTCAGGGAGGGTTTGGTGAGGAAGGAGACACTGGGGGAGCTCAGGGAGCAGGCAGGGCACGCTGCAGGTGTGTAGGGGACACAGGAAGGGTAAATGAAGGTAATGCAGAATGTAAGCTTATCCCCCTATGAGCTGCAGCTAGACCCTATTACTAAAGATTAGGAGCAGGCTGGATGATAACAGGCAACACCTGTAGCCAATAAGAACCAGTGGCATAAATGAGTGGATTGGTGGCAAGAGGAGTCAGAGGACCAAGAACAGTCAGTGCTTAGAGGAGCTGCCTATAAAAAACATCGAGGAGGTCTGAAACTCTGAGGGCATGGAGCCCCTGCACCACAATGATAAAAGAACTTTTGAGATATAAGACAACATATAATGATAATAGAGCTGTTGTAGTGTATAAGACAACATGTGTGTGTGTGTGTGTGCATGCCTGCCCTGCCAGGGGGGCTCGAGGAGGGAGCTGGGGACAGCCCAGAGCACACAGAGCCCGGGGCAGGGGGGAGGGAAGGAGCAGGAGGGCTCCTTTGCCATTCAGCTCACGCCAGAGGCTCCCCGTGCACGGGCTGGGAAAAGCGAGGCTGCCCAAAGCAGCCTTTATGTCCCGTGCCTCCCTCAGGCTGCCTGGCACAAAGGGCTGGGCACCAGCACTGAGAGGAGAGCCCTGTGGGCAGCCCTGGCATCACCCAGCCCCACTCTGAGGAGCAGCACAGGGGGTGATAAGGACATCCCGGGGGGCTCTGGGTGTCAGTCACAGGCATCTTCTATGGAAAATCCTTTCCTGAGGATTGTTCCTCCTGAGAAGCTGAGAGGCCTCAGGAACAACATGTACACAACGGTTATCTGCTGCTGTGAATGCAACAGGTGGATCTGGGATTGGGCTCGTGTGGTTGTTTCTAATTAATGGCCAATCACAGCCCAACTGGTTCGGACAGAGAGTCTGAGCCACAAGCCTTTGTTATCATTCTTTCTTATTCTATTCTTAGCCAGCCTTCTGATGAAATCCTTTCTTCTATTCTTTTAGTATAGTTTTAATGTAATATATATCATAAAATAATAAATCAAGCCTTCTGAAACATGGAGTCAGATCCTCGTCTCTTCCCTCACGCTCAGACCCCTGTGAACTCTGTCACAGGTGCCCTTGCTGAAAGGAGAGCCCAGTGGCCAGCCCTGCCTTCACCCACCCTCTCCAGGGAGCAGTACAGGGGGTGATAAGAACATCCTGGGGGGCTCTGGGTGTCCCTGCAGTCTTGCTGCTCTTCAGCTGTCCAGAGTGGAGGCTGATGCTGGGAACGTGGGGAAATGTCCCTGACCCCTCTGCAGAGGCTCCTTGGGGCTCCTCAGCCTCCCATGCCGTGGATGCATCGTGCCATTGCCAGGGAACAGAGCAGCCTGAGACTCAGAGCAGGTTTGTAATTTATGAGCTCTTTGCACTGTATTGATTTCAGCAGCCTCAGGAGCGGCTCAGGCCATGGCCAGTCTCTGGCTGCAGGGACAGCCTGACATGATGCTGCCTTGTCACGTGTGTCCCTCCTCAAGCTGTGTTCCCAGAGTGTGCCCAGGGCACCAGTGCTCTGGAGAGAGGCTGTGAATCCAGCCCTGGGCACTGAGTACTGTGCACACACACCCCAGCACCAATTACCATGGATGGGCAGCCCCTGGAGCCATGGATGTACATCCCTGGCACTGCACACCATGGACACACAGCCCCTGGAGCCATGGTCACACAGCCCTGGTGCTGCACACCATGGATGTAAAATCCCTGGAAGCACAAATATACAACCCTGGCACCACACACCATGGGTACACAGCCCCTGGCACCATGGATATACATCCCTGGCACTGCACACCATGGTCACACAGCCCCTGGAACCATGGTCACACAGCCCTGGCACTGTACACCATGGACACACAGCCCTGGCACTGCACACCATGGACACACAGCCCCTGGAACCATGGTCACACAGCCCTGGTGCTGCACACCATGGACACACAGCCCTGGCACTGCACACCATGGACACACAGCCCCTGGAGCCATGGTCACACAGCCCTGGCACCACACACCATGGGTACACAGCCCCTGGAGCCACAGATGTACAGCCCTGGCAGCACACACCACAGATGGGCAACCCCTGGAGCCACGGTCACACAGCCCTGGCACTGCACACCATGGACACACAGCCCCTGGAACCCTGGCAGCACAACACTGTGGGTACACAGCCCCTGGCACCATGGATGTACATCCCTGGAACCACACACCACGGGTACACAACCCCTGGAGCCATGGTCATACAACCCTGGCACCACACACCATGAATGTACAACCCTGGCAGCTCACACCATGGGTACACAGCCCCTGGAGCCATGGTCACACAGCCCTGGCAGTGCACACCATGGATGCACAGCCCCTGGAACCAGGGTCATACATTCCCTGGCACACACACCATGGGTACACAGCCCCTGGCACCATGGATGTACATCCCTGGCACCACACACCACGGGCACACAACCCCTGGAGCCATGGTCACACAGCCCTGGCACTGCACACCATGGATATAAAATCCCTGGAAGCACAAATATACAACCCTGGCACCACACACCATGGATGTACATCCCTGGCACCACACACGATGGATGTACAGCCCCTAGAGCCATGGTCACACAGCCCTGGCACCACACACTGTGGGTGCAGAGCCTCTGGCAGTACATGCCATGGAGGCACGGCCCCTGGCACCATGGGTGTACATCCCTGGCACCACAGTTAGATGTGCAGCCCCTGGCACCATGGATGTACAGCCCTGGCACCACAGATATACAACCCTGGCACCACACACCACGGGTACACAGCCCCTGGAACCCTGGATATACAACCCTGGCAGCTCACACTATGGTCATACAACCCTGGCACTCACACCATGGCTGTACAACGCTGGCACCATGGATATACAGCCCTGGCACCACACACCATGGATGGGCATCCCCTGGAACCACAGATATACATCCCTGGCACCACACACCATGGACACACAGCACCTAGAACCACAAATATACGTTCCCTGGCACCACACACCACAGGTGCACTGCCCCTGGCACCACACACCATGGATGTGCACCCCTGGCACCACACACCATGGATGTACATCCCTGGCACCACACACCACGGGTCCACAGCCCCTGGAACCCTGGATATACAACCCTGGCACTCATACCATGGCTGTACAACCCTGGCACCACACATCATGGATGGGCATCCCCTGGAACCACAGATATACATCCCTGGCACCACACACCACGGGTACACAGCTCCTGGCACCACACACCATGGATGTACACCCCTGGCACCCCACACCATGGATGTACATCCCTGGCACCACACAACGTAGGTACACAGCCCCTGGCACCACACACCACGGGTCCACAGCCCCTGGAACCCTGGATATACAACCCTGGCACCACACACCATGGACACACAGCACCTAGAACCACAAATATACATTCCCTGGCACCACACACTATGGGTACCCAGCCCCTGGCACCACACACCATGGATGTACATCCCTGGCACCACACACCATGGATGTACACCCCTGGCACCACACACCATGGGTACCCAGCCCCTGGCACCACACCCCACGGGTGCACAGCCCATAGCACAAGGCACTGTGCATGCCCAGCTCCCAACAGCAACAAAAAGCCCCTGGCACCACATCCCACGGGCATCAACCATCCAGTGCAGACCACAGACGTCCCCTTCCCAGCAGGGGCAGCCAAAGCTGCATTGCCCAGTGGTGCCAGGGCCGAGGCAGGAGCTTTCTGTGCTCCAGACAGATATTTTGAATGCAGCCCCATGGTTCTGTGTGAGGGACAAAACCCTCCTGCGTGGCAGCCGTGGCCAGGCTCCAGCACGGGGGCTGGTGCCACCCCCTGGGCAGCCAGGCAAGGCAGGCTTTTGTCACTGGCACCTTTTCTTCCCGTCCCCAAGGCGCCGTGGTGGCGCGGACAGCAGCCCTGAAATCCCGGGGAGGAAATCCAAGAGATAAAATTCCACAGGAATTGGGCAAGAGCAGACACATTGGAGTGTCTGCTCTCCTCCTGTGCCCATTCCTGAGTGGGTGCTGGCACTGGGAATGGGGTGTGGAAAGGGTTAAAGCCAGTTTCACCCTGCCCCGATGAGCAGAGACTCTCAGACTTTGGGGTTTGGGGTTGGATTTTTGGGTTGGGTATTTTTCCTGTTTGCCACAAATGGAAAATCCTTCAACCCACAAATTCTGAGGGAAAAGCTGAGAGCAGGACTAGGGAAGTGCAGCCAAAAAATGCTGAATAATTATAATGTCAGCAACTCGTGAGGCTCAGTTGTCCCCGAGAGCTCAGGAGCTGCCGGGATCAGACAGACACACAGGCAGGCACGTGGCAGGGCCAGCTAACCTCCATTTCTGAGGGAAACCAGGTGGAAAATGGAGCTGAAATCTAATTTGGGACAGCACTGCTCCTCCTTTCTCCCCTGAGCTCGGCCCTGCTTTCAGAGCTGGCTCCTTGAACGTGGCACCTGCAGCACCTGGGGCTGCAGCACCTGGGCCAGGCCTCAGCACAGGAGCTGTGCCAGAGGATGTCCCCTTTGTCATTGGAGAGGGGGTTATGGATGTCCCTTTTTACTGGAGAGGGGGTTATGGATGTCCCCTTTGTCATTGGAGAGGGGGTTAGGGATGTCCCTTTTGTCATTGGAGAGGGGGTTGTGGAGGTCCCTTGGAGGGGTTTGTGATGTCCCTTAAAGGGGTTTGTGGATGTCCCTTAGAGGGGTTTGTGATGTCCCTTAAAGGGGTTCGTGGATGTCCCCTTTTTATCTCCAGAGAGAGATTTGTGGATGTCCCTTAGAGGGATTTGTGATGTCCCTTAGAAGGGTTTGTGATGTCCCTTAGAAGGGTTTGTGATGTCCCTTTTCATCTCCTGAGAGGAATTTGTGGATGTCCCTTAAAGGGGTTTGTGGATGTCCCTTAAAGGGGTTTGTGATGTCCCTTAAAGGGGTTTGTGATGTCCCTTTTCATCTCCAAAGAGGGGTTTGTGGATGTCCCTTAGAGGGGTTTGTGATGTCCCTTAGAGGGGTTTGTGATGTCCCTTTTCATCTCCTGAGAGGAATTTGTGGATGTCCCTTTTTATCCCCAAAGAGGGGTTTGTGGATGTCCCCTTTTATCTCCAGAGAGGAGTTTGTGATGTCACTTAGAGGGGTTTGTGATGTCCCTTAAAGGGGTTTGTGGATGTCCCTTGGAGGGGTTTGTGATGTCCCTTAGAGGGGTTTGTGATGTCCCTTAGAGGGATTTGTGATGTCCCTTAGAGGGGTTTGTGATGTCCCTTAGAAGGGTTTGCGGTGTCCCTTTTCATCTCCAGAGGGGTTTTTCTCCCGTCCCTCCACGTGATGCTGCTCACGCCGCTCCCAAGGTGCCCTGCCAGCCCGCAGCGATCCGGAGGAGGAGGAGGGAGCAGAGCGGTGCCTTTCCAGGGATGCTCAGCTGCAGAATGAGTCAGCAGCCTCCGGCACAGCCTGGCCCCGCTCCAGCCCCATCCCCATCCCCATCCCCACCGGCAAAGGGCTCCGGACACGCCGCTGCCCCGCGGGGACCGGCACGGAGCCGCTGTCCCGTTCGCTCGTGGCTGCTCCGCGTCCGTCCCCCCGGAGCTCCAAACCCCCAGGATCCGCGCCCACCCCCGCGGGTGCGGCCACCGGAGGGGTCCCCGGGGGGAGCGGGGCCGTGCCAGGCGGTGCCAGCCCCGGGAGTGCCCGGAGGGCTCCTGGCAGCGGAGCTGGCAGAGCTGAAAGGCCGGAAGGAGGTGGGGAGGAGGAGGGGGGGTCCCTGCAGCTGCCAGGAGCCCGAGCCCCCCGAAGAAAGGGGCTCCTTGTGCAGGGGAGAGCGCGGGGAGGGTCCCTGGGGGGATTCAGCCCCGCACGGGGCGAGCAGAGCCCGCAGGAGCCTCCAGGGACCCACGGGCACGCAGAGCCCTGGGGGAGCGCGTGTGTCACACGCACACGTGAAAGGTTTGCACACCCAGCCCCGCCTTCCCGGGCTCTGCTGGGGAAACTGAGGCACGAGGTGGGGCAGTGGTGCGGGTCCCTGATTTCAGCTCAGCCGGGAGCCAGCCCCCCTCCCAAACTCCCCCATCCCAGCACAACCTCACCCCGTCTCCCAGTTTGCCCAGTCTGAAGCCATTCCCTGAAAGGCAGCTCTGAAATGTCCCGCTCGGCCTCTCCCTGCCCTGCAAAAGGCTCCAGGCTGGGCACAGGGAGGATTCTCCCACCCCCTCGGGCGGCCAAGAGGAAGAGCAACAGGTTCTGAGCCAGGAGAAGTGACAGGAGCAGAGGTGCCTGGCAGGGATGAAATGTTCCGGCTGCGGGAGGGGAAAAAGGGCTGCGGGAAAATTTCCCTCTCCCCGGGACACCCCCGGCGGGTCTGGGGTTCACAGCGGGGCTGATGGGTTGGAAAAAAGCCGTGAAAATCCTGAAATATTTCACCCCCCCTGCCCCTTCCTGCCTCCCGCGCTGGGACACCAGCAGAGAGAGCTGGGGGAGGACAGGGAAAACCATCCCAAAATCCCAAAATCGCAAAATCCCAAACCTTGAGCTCGGCCCCAGCCACCCCCCCCCCCCCCCGACCTGGCAGCTTTGTCCCGAGCCCAGCGCAGCGACACCAACGGGAAGGAGTGGGGGGAACCCGAGCCCTGCCCGGCTCCGTGCCTCAGTTTCCCTTTGCACTGCTGCAGCCTCCTTGGGACAAGGACCAGGGACTCTGCAGGACACACGGAACACACCAGCCCCATCCTGGACCCCTGGCCCCCCTCCCAAAACGGGGTTCCTGAGGAAACAGCCCGGAAAATGCCCTTTGTGCCCAGCACCTCGGAGCCCCACTGCTGGGCTGGGCTGGGCTCTAGGCTGGGCTCTAGGCTGGGTTCCAGGCTGGGCTCTGGGCTGGGCTCTAGGCTGGGCTCCGGGCTGGGCTCTGGGCTGGGCTCTAGGCTGGGCTCTGAGGTGGTTCCAGGCTGGGCTCTGAGCTGAGCTCTAAGCTGGGCTCTAGGCTGGCTCCGGGCTGGGATCTGAGCTGGGCTCCAGGCTCTAGGCTGGGCTCTAGTCTGGGTTCTATGCTGGGCTCTAGGCTGGGTTCTAGAGCAGCAGCCGGGCAGCACCAAACTCCTTTCTCCTCCCAAGTTGGCAGAACCCCCCCAGCCCCCGCTGTGCCCCCGGCGCTGCGGAGCCGCTCCGAGCCGCCCCCTTCAGAAACGCTGGGAGCCGAGCTCGGGAGGGTCGGGGACAAGGACAAAGCTCCCCGAGCTCCCCCCGCTGCAGGGCAGGACGGGGCGAGGGGAAAAACCCGGGGAAACCTCTGGGCTGAGTCAGCTCGGCTCTCCTTTCGCTTTCTGCCCGTGCGGAGATGAAAGGCGAGACCGGGATGGAAAGCGCAGATCCCGGGGGCACCGCAGATCCCGGGGGCACCGCAAATCCCGGGGCACCGCAAATCCGGGGGCACCGCAAATCCCGGGGGGCACCGCAGATCCTGGGGCACCGCAGATCCCGGGGCACGGCAGATCGTGAGGGCACCACAGATCCCGGGGCACCGCAGATCCCGGGGGCACCGCAAATCCTGGGGGCACCGCAAATCCTGGGGGCACCGCAAAACCCGGGGGGCACCACAAATCCTGGGGGCACCGCAGATCCCGGGGGCACCGCAGATCCCGGGGCACCGCAGATCCGGGGGCACCGCAAATCCTGGGGGCACCGCAAAACCCGGGGGGCACCGCAGATCCCGGGGGCACCGCAAATCCTGGGGGCACCGCAGATCCCGGGGGCACCGCAAATCCTGGGGGCACCGCAAATCCTGGGGGCACCGCAGATCCGGGGGCACCGCAGATCCCGGGGCACCGCGGATCCGGGGGCGCCGCAGATCGTGGGGGCACCGCAGATCCTGGGGCACCGCGGATCCCGGGGTTCCCCGGTACCCCCAGCTCACCTGGCTCGGTGCGGAGCCGCTGCCCTGGGGTTCCCCGGTACCCCCAGCTCACCTGGCTCGGTGCGGGGCCGCAGCCCCGGGGTTCCCCGGTACCCCCAGCTCACCTGGCTCGGTGCAGAGCCGCTGCCCTGGGGTTCCCCGGTACCCCCAGCTCACCTGGCTCGGTGCGGAGCCGCTGCCCCGGCCCCGGGGCCCGGCGTGCGGCTGAGCTGCGGCTCCTCCGGGGCAGCGCGGGCAGTTCGGCGGCAGGGCTGGCACGGAGCTGCACCAGGCATAAGTGCAGGCACCGAGAAAAGAGCCTTCTCTGTGTGTGTGGTGCGTGTGTCCGTGTCCTCCACTCCGCTTTTTTTTTCTTTCTTTTTTTTTGCTTTTTTTTCCCTTCCCCTTTCCCTCCTCCTTTTATATTTATTCCTTCCCCTAATTAAGAAGGAGGAAAAAAAAAAAGAAAAAGAAAAAAAAAAGATACTACCGTGTTGGCAGGCTGCTCGTCCCTCCCCGTCCCTCCCTCCTGGCAGCTGGCAAAGCCCGCACGAGAGGAGGATGAGGATGGTGAGGACGATGCTCAGCCCGGTGTTAACCCGATGCAGCACAAGTGGGGGAGCAGAGGATGGGGATGTGTCCCCCCCGACCCCTCCATGGCTCGGGAATGCCCTTGGGGCGGTGATTCCTGGGATTTGGCAGCTCCGGCTGGACGGGGAGGGGGCCGCGGGCGGGGGTCCCGTAGCCAGCAGAGCCTTTCTCATGTAAAACCCCTTTTGCTGCGGGGCCGAGGTGGGTGCGGGAGCCCGGCGACTTTGCCAGCCCCGCTGGGGTGGTGGGAGCAGCCAGAGCCGAGCTGGCAGCAACAGCGCACACAGCCGAGCCCGCTCCGTGCCTCAGTTTACCCGCATCTGCGGCAGGGCCGGGATCATTGATGCATCTTTAGGCTGCAATGCCTCAAATCCTCAATCCTGCCGGAATTCTGGGCACCGGTGGGGCCCGGCGGGCAGCTGGCACAGCCCGTTGGCAAAGGGGCAGCACCCAGCAGCTGGCACCGGGGGCTTTTTGAAGCAGATCTCGCTGAAACTTTCCCTGGCACGGAGCATTCCCTGGCCGGGGGGGCGGCGCGGAGCTGCCAGGGAATTGCTCGGGTGAGTTTGCAGAAAAGGCTCAGCTCCATTCCTGAGCTGAATTAATCATTTGTCACCCTGGGAAATAATTGCGGGCGGCAGAGGCGGCCCCGGCAGCGCCGCAGCTCCGGGAAAGGGAATGGCCGGGGGGGTGGGAATCACACTCACACTCACACTCACACTCACACTCACACTCACACTCACACTCACAGTGCGGGGATGGGAATCACACTCACACTCACACTCACACTCACATCACACTCACACAGCACGGGGATGGGAATCACACTCACACTCACACTCACACTCACTCTCACACACTCACACTCACTCTCACAATGCCCACAGCCATGCCAGGATGGGCACTGGGACATTCAGAGCTGAACCCCCAGGGCTGCCCCAGTCCCAGCCCAGGAGGTGCCATCCTGCCCCCATGGCACCACCCACAGACCCACAGAATTGCTCTGTGTGGCCCAGGACTCCCAATGCCAGCCCTGGAGGTGCCATCCTGCCCCCATGGGCATGGAAACCCACCCACAGACCCACAGAGCTGCACTGTGTGGCACAAGGCTGGGGCTGGGGAGCTGTGCAGGGCCTGCTCAGGAGGAGCCTCCCCCAGGAATTCATTGGGATCAAATTCCCTGAGCCTGGGCCATCCCTGCTGCCTCGGGGGGAACCTTCCAGGTGTGCCAGCTCCTTCCCAGGGCACCTCCTGCTCCTTCCTGGCTGTTGGCAAAGGGTATTTTATGTTAGTTAGAAGGGGTTTTTATGGCTTAGAGCAAAGGATAAACCCACCCCAGACAAGAAGATGTTTTTACCAAGCACAAAGAGAGCACAGGCAAACAAGGCAGCAAAGGTGCAAGTAGAAAAAGGTCTCAGAATTTTCTACTGCAAGAAAACTGAAAAACAACTTCTGGTTTAAACTGTAATGTACTGACTGTGAGTGATTGGAGAACAGTAACATGAATATGGTAATTATAGCAGTTATGATGGGCTAGAGATAAAAGTTAAGGTATAGATTGGTTCTACTGTATTGAGATGCTCAGCAAAGAAAAGTTTATAATGCAATGTAACCAAAAGAAAAGTCTCTAATGCATTGTAACCAAAAGAAAAGTTTATAATGCATTGTAACCAAAAGAAAAGTTTATAATGCATTGTAACCAAAACCAAAGGGTCTCCAGGCCTGCCTGCAGCTGGAGCTGACAGCTGTGGGCACAGCTCTATCACCCATGACCCTGGGCAGCTGTAACACCTTGGATACAATAAACTGCATTTTGTATACAATAAACTGCATTTTGGATACAATAAACTGCATTTTGGAGAGCCCCTGGAGTCCCACATCTCTCATTTTGGCTCTTACAGGAGAGGAGAGGGCAGGAGCAGGGCACAGCCCCATTAGACCCCTCAGAGGATCCCCAGCCCTTCCTGCAGCTCTGGAGGTGCTGGAGCTCAGTCCAGCCCCAGCAGCCAAGGGCATGGAAAGGCATGGGGGACCCCCACAGGACACCCAGCTCGTGGAGGGGGCAGGAGAGAAGGGAGAGGAGCAGACAGGAGAGAAAGGAGAGGAGAGACAGGAGAGAAAGGAGAGGAGCAGACATGGGAGAAGGGAGAGGAAAGGCAGGAGAGAAGGGAGAGAAGGTCGAGAAGGGAGAGGAACAGGCAGGGGAGAAGGGAGAGAAGGGAGAGGAAAGGCAGGGGAGAAGGGAGAGAAGGTCGAGAAGGGAGAGGAGCAGGCAGGAGAGAAAGGAGAGTAGAGGCAGGAGAGAAAGGAGAGTAGAAGCAGGAGAGAAGGGAGAGAAGGTTGAGAAGGGAGAGGAGCAGACAGGAGAGAAAGGAGAGAAGGGAGAGGAGCAGGCAGGAGCAGGGACACCCCAGAGGATCCCCAGCCCTTCCTGCAGCTCTGCAGATGCTGGAGCTCAGCCCCCCCAGCAGCCAAGGGCATGGAAAGGCACGGGGGACCCCCACAGGACACCCAGCTGCTGGAAGGGACAGGAGAGAAAGGAGAGGAATGGGCAGGAGAGAAAGGAGAGGAAAGGCAGGAGAGAAGGTCGAGAAGGTCGAGAAGGGAGAGGAACAGGCAGGAGAGAAGGGAGAAGAATGGGCAGGAGCAGGGCACAGCCCTTGTGAAACCCCCAGGAGGATCCCCAGCCCTTCCTGCAGCTCTGCAGATGCTCTGGCTCAGCCTCCCCAGCAGCCAAGGGCATGGAAAGGCACGGGGGACCCCCACAGGACACCCAGCTGCTGGAAGGGACAGGAGAGAAGGGAGAGGAGCAGACAGGAGAGAAAGGAGAGGAGAGACAGGAGAGAAAGGAGAGGAAAGGCAGGAGAGAAAGGAGAGGAGAGACAGGAGAGAAAGAGAAGGGAGAGGAGCAGGCAGGAGCAGGGACACCCCAGAGGATCCCCATCCCTTCCTGCAGCTCTGGAGATGCTGGAGCTCAGCCCCCCCAGCAGCCAAGGGCATGGAAAGGCACAGGGGACCCCCACAGGACACCCAGCTTGTGGAAGGGGCAGGAGAGAAGGGAGAGGAGCAGGCAGGGGAGAAAGGAGAGGAAAGACAGGAGAGAAAGGAGAGGAAAGGCAGGAGAGAAGGGAGAGGAAAGGCAGGAGAGAAGGGAGAGAAGGTCGAGAAGGGAGAGGAACAGGCAGGAGAGAAGTGAGTGGAGAGGCAGGAGAGAAAGGAGAGGAGAGGCAGGAGAGAAAGGAGAGGAGAGGAGCAGACAGGAGAGAAAGGAGAGAAAGGAGAGAAGGGAGAGGAGAGGCAGGAGCAGGGACACCCAGAGGATCCCATCCCTTCCTGCAGCTCTGCAGATGCTCGGCTCAGCCCCCCCAGCCCCAGCTGTGTTCAGGCTGGAAGGGCCTCAGTGCCCAGCTGTGCTTCCTCCTCCTCCTCCTCCTCCTCCTCCTCCTCCTCCCCCTGCTCCCCCAGCCCTGCTCAAAGTCACGTCCAGCCCGTGCCATGCACCCTGTGCCATTCACCCTGTGCCAGGCACCCTGTGCCAGCTCCCACCTGGGGCTGCAGGGCACCCTCCAACTGCCACCCCCTCAAAGCTCAGTACCAGGAGTCCCATAAGCTCTTGGAGATTTATTTCACACCCGAGGTAGCTCAGCTACCTTTGGAGGCATCAAATCAGCAGGGTGGCTTCTGTGGCAGTGTTGGAAACAAAAAGGTTTTAATAAAAGGCAAAATAACGAACTTTTTACAGAGAAAAACCGATCCAAGTGCAAGAAGCCCTCCTGCCTCCAGTAAAACACCTCACAAAAGCAATTAATGTCTTTGTTCTCTTCTTTTTCTAAGAAATTGCCCAAACAAAACTTCTTAGCTCCTGTCCAATGAGCTGTCCTTAAGTTTGAAGTGAAATCCTCCAAGACCTATGAGATGCCTTTTTTCACCTAATCAAAAAGAGAAACTTCTGGGCTTCTTTCCCTTTTTAAAGGAGCAAAAGGAAAAAAAAAAAAAGGAACAAATCAAAGATGGTTTTGTCACTCTGTCAACAAAGAGCACGTTCCTATAAAGCTGTGCCACTGCTGCCACCCCCCATTCCCAGGGGGTTCTGACCCTGAGAACCCCCCAGTGGTGCCATCCCAAGGGGTTCTGACCCCAAGAACTCCCCCGGGGCACCGACATCCCCATCCTGAGCTCAAACATCCCCCAGGGACACCAAAATCCCCATCCTGGGGCATCCTGAGCCCTGCCTGGGCTGCAGGGTTTGCACCATCCTGCTGCTGGCTGAGAGAGAGGGGCCAGGCACCCCAAAAGGCAGGAGGAGGAAGAGGGTGGCAAGGCCAGGGAGGAAGGAAATGCTCACTCCCAGTGCAGCCAAGAGCACTGGGGGTCTTTTTGCAGCAGTTTTGGGGGCTCCTGGACATGCAGGTGGGAAGAGGAGGAAAGTGGGAGCAGGCAGGCAGTGAGGAAGGGCAGCTCTGAGGCAGATGTGCTGTGGAAATGAGGAGGAGGAGGAAGATAAAAACACATGTGATGGTGTTCACAGGGGTTTTCAGATTGGGGAAGAGACGAGGATCTGACTCCATGTTTCAGAAAGCTTGATTTTATTTTATGATATATATTATATTAAAACTATACTAAAAGAATAGAAGAAAGGATTTCATCAGAAGGCTGGCTAAGAATAGAATAGCAAAGAATGATAACAAAGGTTTGTGGCTCCGATAGAGTCTGAGCCAGCTGGGCTGTGATTGGCCATTAATTAGAAACAACTAACATGGAGTAATCAAAGATCCACCTGTTGCATTCCACAGCAGCAGATAACCATTGTTTGAATTGTGTTCCCAAGGCCTCTCAGCTTCTCAGGAGGAACAATCCCAAGATTTTCCATAAAAGATGCCTGTGACAAACACACAGCATCGCCTCAGAGAGACCCCAGATCAATCCTCCAACCTCAGCACTCCCTGGGCTCCTTTCAATCCTGGCTGGGAGAGGCAAACCAGAGCCGGGCCAAGGAGCCAGACAGGATGTCTGGCCGGAGATGAGCCGGAAAGATGATTCCATTGGGGACCCTGAGCCAGCTCATCCTGCTCCATCCCCGCTCCAGACACCAGGGGACAGCCCCGACCCTCCTGGGGCTGCTGCTGCTGCTCCTCTCGTGTCCCCAGCAGCCCCCGGACGGTGCAGGGTTGGCTCTGGGGATGCTTTGCCAGCAGAGGGGACTGTTGCTTGCCTTGTTGCTTGCCTTGTTGCTTGCCTTGTTGCTTGCCTTGTTGCTTTTTCTTTCCAGCTGTCCCGTGGGACAGCTCTGGAGGAGACATTCCTGTCCTCCTTGCCCTCCCGTGGGAAAATTCGCCGTCTCCAGGGAGGAAACGCTGGCAAATCTCTCCCCCCCAGTGACATTTTCCTCATTTTCCTGCTCCTTTTTTTTTTTGGTTTTTTTCTTTTTTCGGCAAAAATCTTCCCGGGTTTGGAATTGTGAATCTCCGCCCCTCGCCGGCGCGCCGCCCTTCCCGCAGAGAAGTCATCTGGGGTGAATAAAGAGAGAAAATCAAAGAAATTAAATATAAAAAATATCTGGCCGTGACTGCTGGATCGTGCAGGGGGTGGAAGCTCTGACGGAAACCAGGGCTCGGAGGAGCTGCTCCCGTTGGGCTCCTGCACATCTGGAGAGAGGGAAGATCACAGCTGGACACAGCTGGACACAGCTGGAAGCAGCGCCCCGGGGAGGCACCGGCTGAGCTGGGCTCGCTCTGCATAGGATGGACCCAGGGATGCCCTCGGTGCAGCCATCGGGCTGTGAGAGAAAGCTGCCAATGAATTAAATAAATGAATGTTCTCTGTGTTTTATGAAGATTCAGAGACTCTTAAGAAACCTGGTCTTTTGACTAGTCATAGAATCAAAAATGCAAATCCTAGCAAATATTACCAGGTTCTCTGAGGTTAGGACAGGGAACCAATATATTTGATTATTAATGTGAACAGGAACTCAAAAGGGGTGGTTTTTAATGATTTCTTTTTACATTATTTATATCGTTATTGTTTCTTTCTTTATTTTATTTCTTACTTGAAGATGATGGTGGAACCACCTGATTTATGTGATGTAAATCCAAAGTGTCTGAACTAATACAGATGTTTGGAATTAGAGCTCAACTTTATCCATGATTCATTTTTTTTTCTCTCACTTTCAAAAAAAAATGTAATTTATTTATTGAAAGACAAAGTTCCAATGGAACATTTCTTGGGCAAAGATTTATCAGATCCAACATGAACTTTGATGTATATCTACATCAAGGGGCAGTGAGACCCTCGGGGGGCTCTGAGCCCCCAGGGTTTGGAGCAGGATGGGGCTCACAAGCCTGTAGGAGCATCAGGACAGATGGAGAGGAGAGATCTCTGCAGCCAGGATGTGGAATTTGGGGTTTATTGCAAAGGGCCTGGGTGCAGGGGCGTTTTGGAGTTTGGGGTTTATTGCAAAGGGCCTGGGTGCAGGGGATTTTTGGGATTTGGGGTTTTTGCAAAGGGCCTGGGTGCAGGGCCCTGCTGGGAGCTGCCAGGCACAGCTGGAGCAGGACTGAGAGAAGAGAGGGGCAGAGAGGATGAGAGGGAAAGAGAGTAAAGGAGTAAAAGGGGTAAGAGAGTAAAAAGGGTAAGAGAGTGAGGTTCCCGTTACAATACCATAAATCTTCTTCTGTGTTGAATATTCTAATTCTCACTAACCAATCTAGTACAAGATACAAATCCTACAACACTTACATACAGCCTATAAGAATCATTACATTACCATCCTGTGCTACATTTTAAACCCTAAAAACTCCTCTTTGGGCCCTTCTGCCAAGCTGGCAGGGTCTGCTCTGCCCCTTGGGCCTGTCTGCAAGCAGAGGGTGTTGTTCCATCAAAAGGGGATCACCTTCAGTCCAGCCACACCATTGTTTTCCAGTTGTTCAGTAACTGAGGGATCTCAAAGCTTGCTTTCATTTCAATCTCGCTTATAGTTTCCATATTCTCAAAATCTTTTGCCAGACAATCATATTTGTAAGGCTTTCCTGCTCCATCTTCCCCAACACAAGCCACCACCGAGGGATGCTGCAGCCGGGCTGAGCATCTGCCAAGCGCCCTTGGACACCTCCCAAGCTCCTTGCCGAGCCCCACGGCAGCCCTCCAGCTCCCTGGCATGGCCCTCGGCCTCTAGGGACAGGATCCAAGCCCTCAAATCACCCTCCCGAAGTTGGAAGCAGCACCTTGCTCTTCCTCACGGCCGGGAAATCCGAGCTCAAGCGTGGAGCCCACGTGGGCTGGAGCCGGCTCGGCTGTGCAAGGGTTAAATCCGGCTGCTCGCCCGGGTCTCGGGGGCCTCCCACTCGGCAGCGCAGGGTATGAATAGCTGCGCTCCCCTCCGCTCGCAGGCACTCGCTTCCCTCCCCGCCTCCCCCGCTCTGCCTCGCCTGCTCCCCGCATCCTCCTGGCCATGCTGAGCACGGAGAGTTTGGCAGGGCCGAGAGCCCTGCGAGAGGAATCGCTGCAGATGTGGGACCTCAACAAGCGCCTGGAGGCGTACCTGGCCCGCGTGAAGTTCCTGGAGGAGGAGAACGAGGTGCTGCGAGCTGAAATCCAGAGCAGCAAGAGCGGCCCGGCCGGGGACTCGTGGAGGGCCAAGTACGAGGAGGAGCTGCGAGCCCTGCGGGACGCGCTGGATGTCGCCTTCAGGGACAAGTGCACGGCCGAGCTGGCCAGGGACAACCTGTACGAGGAGGTGCAGCAGGTGAGAAGCAGGTGCCAGAAGGAGCAGGCAGCCCGAGAAGAAGCCAAGAAGGAGCTGTCCTTGAGCAGGAAGGAGCTGGAGGAGGAGAGGAGAGCGCAGATCTGGCTGAAGGAGAGAGCTGTGCAGCTGGAGAAGGAGGTGGAAGCCTTGCTGGAGGTACACGAGGAGGAGAAAGCGGGGCTGGACCAGGAGATCGCCACTTTCTCCCACAGCCTGGAGAGTTTCCGCTGCGCCCCCGTGGCTTTGCAGCCGGTGGAGGTGGAGGATTACTCCAAGAGGCTCTCGGAGATCTGGAAAGGGGCGGTGGAGACCTACAAGGCAGAGGTGGCTCAGCTGGAAGGTTCCCTGTGCCAGGCCAAGGAGAACCTCTGGAAGGCGGTGGAGGACAACCAGCAGAGCCAGCTGCAGCTGCAGCACCTGGAGAAGGACCTGGCGGGGCTCAAAGCTCGCAAGGAGATGCTGGAGGAGAGCCTGGCCCGGCAGTGGCAGGAGCAGCGCGGGGAGGCAGAAAAGTTCCAGGCGAGTGAAAATCCCCAGGAAAGGGGACAGCAGAGGGGCTGGGGGTGGCTGGGTGGGCACGCAGGACACGACCCTGAGCAAAGAGATGCGAGAGATGGATGGGGGGAGGCGAACAGAGCGAACAAACCCCAGGGAAGGGATGGAGCTGCCGAGGAAGCTGGGGAGGGCGGGAGGAAGAGCAAAGCGGCTTGGGGACATCCCTGTCCCTGGGGACAACAGAAACCCGGGGCCACCAAAGTGCAGGGGAGCAGCAGCAGGCACCGGGGGCTCCCCCAGCACCCTGCCCGAGCTCCGGGCTGCGGATCCCGGGGCGGCCGCGGCAGGAAGGACAAACTCCCAAACTCGCAGCGAGTTCGCTGCAGCTGCGATCCGACAGCTGCAAAAGCGATTCAGCGCAGGGAGGGTGGAGGCGGAGCGGGCTGGAAATACCGGGAGCGGCGTCACCACTGCTCGGGGAAGGGTCTCCCTTTGTTCCAGCTCCTGGGAGCAGCCCTGGGTGTCCCGGGACAGAGGATGCCGCCGCCTCCGCTGCTCTGCTGAAAGTTATTTCTTTCCCACGCTGGCCGTGAATCAGCCCGGCCTTTCCTCCCTCTTCCCGTCCCCTTTCTGCCCTGCTCATTTCCCCCATCCTCAGCCCCTGGTGTTAAAATGAGCTCCAGGCTCATCCCTGAGCATCCTGCAGGGATCCCGAGCCCTGCGGGGACCGGCGGGGCTCGGGCAGGGCTGGGGGCGGCCCTGACCCCCCTGTGGTGCCCATGGAGTTGTTTCTTTCCCTCGCTGGCCGTGAATCACCTCGGCCTTTCCTCCCTCTTCCCATTCTCTCCTCATCCCGCCCCATCCTCAGCCCCTCAGGTGCTAAAATGAGCTCCAGGCTCGTCCCTGAGCATCCTGCGGGGATCAGCGGAGCCACCGAGCCCTGCCCAGGTCTGCGGGGCTCGGGCAGGGCTGGGGGTGACCCTGAGCCCCCTGACGCCCCCTGTGCTGCCCGCAGCTGCCCATGGAGGCCCTGGAGCAGGAGCAGCAGAGCCATGAAGTTGTTTCTTTCCCAATCAGCCCGGCCTTTCCTCCCTCTCCCCATCCCCTGCTCATCTCCCTCATCCTCAGCCCCTGGTGTTAAAATGAGCTCCAGGCTCATCCCTGAGCATCCTGCAGGGATCCCGAACCCCGCGGGGACCTGGGGGGCTCGGGCAGGGCTGGGGGCGGCCCTGAGCTCCCCTGACCCCCCTGTGGTGCCCGCAGCTGCCCATGGAGTTGTTTCTTTCCCTCGCTGGCCGTGAATCACCTCGGCCTTTCCTCCCTCTTCCCATTCTCTCCTCATCCCGCCGCATCCTCAGCCCCTGGTGCTAAAATGAGCTCCAGGCTCCTGTCCCTGAGCATCCTGCGGGGATCCCGAACCCCGCGGGGAGCTGGGGGGCTCGGGCAGGGCTGGGGGTGACCCTGAGCCCCCTGACCCTCCTGTGCTGCCCGCAGCTGGCCATGGAGGCGCTGGAGCAGGAGCAGCAGAGCCTGCGGGTGCAGATCGCCCGGGTGCTGGAGGACAGGCAGCAGCTGATGCACCTCAAGATGTCCCTGAGCCTGGAAGTGGCGACCTACAGGTGAGCTCGGGGTGGGCACCGCGGCGGGCACAGCTGGGCGGGGGCACCGCGGGGACAGCGCCGTGCCCCCGGAGCGGCCCTTCCTTCCCTCCCGATGGCCCCGCACAAAGGGACCGGGGAGGGGGGGACAATTAGCATGAGAATGGGGCTGGCCCTGCCCGGCCGAGCGTGATGTCACCGGGCGGGGACACTAATCCGGGCCTCGGGGGGAGGGGACGGGGCACGGCAGCGAGGGGGGCTCCGTCGGGGTCGGTACCGAGCCGGGCCAGGGCAGCGGAACCAGCCGTGCCTCAGTTTACCCGTCCTGTGTCCGGCAGAACAGCCGTGCCTCAGTGTACCTGCCCTGTGTCTGGCAAAACCAGCCGTGCCTCAGTGTACCTGCCCTGTGTCTGGCAAAACCAGCCGTGCCTCAGTTTACCTGCCCTGTGCCCGGCAAAACCAGCCGTGCCTCAGTTTACCTGCCCTGTGTCCAGAGCAGCAGAACCAGCCGTGCCTCAGTTTACCTGCTCTCACACTCTGTGTCCAGAGCAGCACATCCAGAGCGCACAAGCACCTGTGCCTCAGTTTACCCACCTTGATGCCCCCTGTGTCCAGAGCAGTACAATCAGCCATGCCTCAGTTTTCCTGCCCTTACACCCTGTGTCCATAGCAACACAGGCAGCCGTGCCTCAGTTTACCTGCCCTGTGTCCATAGCAGCAGAACCAGCCGTGCCTCAGTTTACCCACCCTGATGCCACAAGCACCTGTGCCTCAGTTTACCCGCTCTGACCCCACCATGTCCAGAGCAGCTCAAGCACCCGTGCCTCAGTTTACCCGCCCTGTGTCCATAGCAGCTTAAGCACCTGTGCCTCAGTTTACCCACCCTGATGCCACAAGCAGCTGTGCCTCAGTTCACCCACCCTCACACCCTATGTCCAGAGCAGCAGAACCAGCCGTGCCTCAGTTTACCTGCCCTTACAACCTGTGTCCATAGCAGCACATCCAGCCGTGCCTCAGTTTACCTGCCCTGTGTCCGGCAGAACCAGCCGTGCCTCAGTTTACCTGCTCTCACACCCTGTGTCCAGAGCAGCACATCCAGAGCGCACAAGCACCCGTGCCTCAGTTTACCCGCCCTGTGTCCATAGCAGCACAAGCACCCGTGCCTCAGTTTACCCGCCCTGTGTCCATAGCGGCACAGGCAGCCGTGCCTCAGTTTACCCACCCTGATGCCCCCTGTGTCCATAGCAGTGCAGGCACCCGTGCCTCAGTTTACCCACCCTGATGCCCCCTGTGTCCATAGCAGCTCAAGCACCCGTGCCTCAGTTTACCCACCCTGATGCCCCCTGTGTCCATAGCAGCGCAGGCACCGGTGCCTCAGTTTACCCAGCCTGGGGGGCACAGGGAGCCCCCAGCACCCCCCAGCACCCCCCAGCCCCTCTCCTCTCCCCCAGGACGCTGCTGGAAGCCGAGAGCAGCCGCCTGCAGGTGCCCGCCGGGGAATTCAGGGGGACCAGCGGGGTGAGAGGTAAGGGACCCCCGGTGCCACCCCTGGGAGGGTTTAAATGGGTTTAAATGTGGGTTTAGACACCTTTTCCTGGGGGGTTAAATGGGTTTAAATGTGGGTTTAGACACCTTTGCCTGGGGGGTTAAATGGGTTTAAATGTGGGTTTAAGCACCTTTTCCTGGGGGGTTAAATGGGTTTAAATGTGGATTTAGACACATTTTCCTGGGGGGTTAAATGGGTTTAAATGTGGATTTAGGCACATTTTCCTGATGGGGGTTAGACATGTTTAAATGTGGATTCAGACACATTTCCCTGCATTTTCCTGGGGAGGTTTAAATGTGGATTTAGACACATTTTCCTGGGGAGGTTTAAATGTGTTTAAATGTGGATTTAGGCACATTTCCCTGCATTTTCTAGGGGGAGGTTTACATGTGTTTAAATGTGGATTCAGACACATTTTCCTGCATTTTCCTGGGGTGTTTAAATGTGGATTTAGGTACATTTCCCTGCATTTTCTAGGGGAGGTTTACATGTGTTTAAATGTGGATTCAGACACATTTCCCTGCATTTTCCTTGGGAAGGTTTAATGTGGGTTTAGACACATTTTCCTGGTGGAGGTTAGATGCATTTAAATGTGGATTTAGACACCTTTTCCTGGGGGTTTAAATGGGTTTAAATGTGGATTTAGACACATTTTCCTGGGGAGGGGTTAGACATGTTTAAATGTGGATTCAGACACATTTCCCTGCATTTTCCTGGGGAGGTTTAAATGTGGATTTAGACACATTTTCCTGGTGGAGGTTAGATGCATTTAAATGTGGATTTAGACACCTTTTCCTGAGGGGGTTAAATGGGTTTAAATGTGGATTTAGACACATTTTCCTGGGGGGTTAAATGTGGATTTAGACACATTTTCCTGGGGGGTTAAATGTGGATTTAGACACATTTCCGTGCATTTTCCTTGGGAACGTTTAATGTGGATTTTTATACATTTTCCTGGGGAGGGGTTAGATGTGTTTAAATGTGGATTCAGATACATTTTCCTGGGGGGGGGGGGGGTTAAATGTGGATTTAGGCACATTTCCCTGCATTTTCTAGGGGGAGGTTTACATGTGTTTAAATGTGGATTCAGACACATTTCCCTGCATTTTCCTTGGGAAGGTTTAATGTGGGTTTAGACACATTTTCCTGGTGGAGGTTAGATGCATTTAAATGTGGATTTAGACATATTTCTAGAGGTTAGATGTGTTTAAATGTGGATTCAGACACATTTCCCTGCATTTTCTAGGGGGGGTTTACATGTGTTTAAATGTGGATTCAGACACATTTCCCTGCATTTTCCTGGGGAGGTTTAAATGTGGATTTAGACACATTTTCCTGGGGGGGGTTAAATGTGTTTAAATGTGGATTCAGACACATTTCCCTGCATTTTCCTGGGGGGGTTTACATGTGTTTAAATTGGATTTAGACACATTTTCCTGGGGAGGTTAAGTGTGGATTTAGACACATTTTCCTGGTGGAGGTTAGATGCATTTAAATGTGGATTCAGACACATTTCTAGAGGTTAGATGTGTTTAAATGCGGATTCAGACACATTTCCTTGCATTTTCCTGGGGAGGTTTAAATGTGGGTTTAGACACATTTTCCTGGTGGAGGTTAGATGCGTTTAAATGCGGATTTAGACACATTTCTAGGGGTTAGATGTGTTTAAATGCGGATTCAGACACATTTCTAGAGGTTAGATGTGTTTAAATGTGGATTCAGACACATTTCTAGAGGTTAGATGTGTTTAAATGTGGATTCAGACACATTTCCCTGCATTTTCCTGCCAGTGATAGGAAGGTGTGAACAGCGGCCAGGGGGGTGGCTCTTGGCACGGGGCTCACATCCCAGATAAGCCTTATCTGCTCCTTCACCAGCCTTATCTGCTCCTTGCCTCGTTTTTAATTCCCTTCCTTTCATGGGAAGGGCAGCACAGGACGGGAGGGCTGCGCTAACCAGCTGAGCATTTCCTTTTTCCTCAAAACAAACCAAAAAAACACCAAATGAAAATCCCAAGGAAAGCTTTGTCACCTGCACACTTGGCCCAGCAGCAGGGCCCAGCTGTGGCTGCAGCTGCGTGTGAGGATGAGGGGAGAGATGAGGATCTGACTCCATGTTTCAGGAGGTTTGATTTATTATTTTATGATATATATTATATTAAAACTGTACTAAAAGAATAAAAGAAAAGGTTTCATCAGAAGGCTGGCTAAGAATAGAAAAGGAAAGAATGATAACAAAGGTTTGTGGCTCGGACAGAGTCCAAGCCAGCTGGGCTGTGATTGGCCATTAATTAGAAACAACCACATGAGCCCAATCCCAGATGCACCTGTTGCATTCCACAGCAGCAGATAACCATTGGTTACATGTTGTTCCTGAGGCCTCTCAGCTTCTCAGGAGGAACAGATCCTAAGGAAAGGATTTTTGATGGAAGATGTCTGCGACAGCTGGGCACAAATCCCCCAGGAGCCGCAGCATCCGCTGCACTCAGGAGGGAGGAATTTCCCACTTTCCAAGAAGGAGCTGGTTAAAAATAGGAGAGGGGGCAGCCAGAGGCAGCCAGGGCAGGGCTGGGAGAGGCTCATGGTTCCTCCTTGCTCTTTGCAGATCTCAAACTGGAGCTGAGCAGCGGCAAAGCGGCACCAGCGAGCCCCGAGGGCAGGCGGGTGCTGCCCTGCACCCCCTTCCCCAGGGTGACAAAACACCCCCAAAGCGCCACCCTGACACCCCAAAGCACCAGGGAGCTCCAGAAAATCACCTCAGCCCTCCATGGCAGCGCTGCCAGCAGGGCTGGAGGGCTGGGGGCTCCCACTGCCAGCCCTTCCCAGGCAGGCAGAGCCTCCCTTCCCCTCTCCCCCGAGCAGGAGAGGTCTGGGGGGGAAGGTCCTGCCTGGCCAGGAGGAGATGAGGCAGCAATGAGCCCAGGGATGGAGTGTCCCCTGTCCAGAGCCTCAGGGGACGGTGGCAGTGCCAGCCTGCAGCTCCTGGGAGCTGCCCACAGGCTGCAGTACCCGGCCCAGCTGGTCAGTGAGGCGCTGGAGGATGCCCTCAAGGAGATGGGAGATGATGCTCAGCCTGAAGAGGAGCCCACACCCAGCTCCACGTGGAATATCCATGCCCCCAGCCCCGTTTTCCCCACCAAGGCTGTGCCCGAGGGGCCTGGGGAAGGGCAGGAGGGATCTGAGGATGGGGAGAGCCCCGAGGATGAGGAGGTGATGCTCCAGGGGCTGGCTGGAGAGAGCAGCACCCTGCAGGACTCAGCTTCATCCCCACCGGGCATGGACCCTCCCTTGCGTGCCTTGGGGAGCCAGGAAGATCTGGGAGCCTGGGAGGAGGAGGAGGAGGAGGAAGAGGAGGAGGTTCCTGCAGTGCTGAGCCCAAGGGACCCAGAAATGGAGGCCCAGGAAGGGGATGAGGACCTGCCTGGGCACACAGAGACCAGCTGGGAAAAACCAGAGCAGGAGAAGGCACAGACGCCCAGCACGGAGCCATCACACCCCTCAGAGGATGAGGAGGAGGAGAAGGGAGATTTCCAGGAAGAAAGAGCAGATGTGCAAGAAGAGGAATGTCCCCACGGAGAAGTGGAAGCTGCTGCTGCTGTCCTTGTGCAAAGCCACCTGGTTGTGCCCACAGAAGGTCACCTGGAGCAGGACTCTGCTGATGCAGAGCAGGAAATGCCCGGGTGTGAGGTGGACCTGGCTGCAGAGGAGGGAAGGGAACAGGAGCTGAGTCCAGAGCAGGAGCCCTCGGGTGTCCCTGAGGCCATCCCAGCAGAGGAGGCTGCCACAGGAGCTGAGGGAGGTGCTGTGGCACGGGAGGACACGGGCACAGGGGAAGGTGGTGAGGGAGAAAAGGGAGAGGCCAGCAGGGAGGTGCTGGGAGGGGAGGATCACAGGGTGGGACAGGACCCCATGGCAGGAGAAGACCCTGGGGCAGGAGAAGATCTTGGAGCAGGAGAAGGCTCTGAGACAGGAGATCTTGGGGCAGGAGAAGACCATGGGATAGGAGAAGATCTTGGGGCAGGAGAAGACTCTGAGGCAGGAGAACACCATGGGGCAGGAGAAGATCTTGAGCCAGGAGAAGACCTTGGAGCAGGAGAAGACCTCGGGGCAGGAGAAGATCTTGGGGCAGGAGAAGACCATGAGGCAGGAGAACACCATGGGGTAGGAGAAGATCTTGGGGCAGGAGAAGATCTTCAGCCAGGAGAGGACTCTGAGGCAGGAGAAGACCTTGGGACAGGAGAAGACCTTGGGACAGGAGAAGACCTTGGGGCAGAAGAAGACCATGGGGTAGGAGAAGGCTTCAAGACAGGAGAAGACCATAAGGTAGGAGAAGATCATGGGGCAGGAGAAGACTCTGAGGCAGGAGAAGACCATAGGGTAGGAGAAGACCATAGGGTAGGAGAAGATCATAGGGTAGGAGAAGATCATAGGGTAGGAGAAGACCTTGGGACAGGAGAAGATCATGGGGTAGGAGAAGGCTCTGAGACAGGAGAAGACCTTGGGGCAGGAGAAGATCATGGAGCAGGAGAAGGCTCTGAGGCAGGAGATCTTGGGGCAGGAGAAGGCCTTGGGGCAGGAGAAGTCCATGGAGCAGGAGAAGATCATGGAGCAGGAGAAGGCTCTGAGGCAGAAGATCTTGGGGCAGGAGAAGATCTTGGGGCAGACGATCTTGGGGCAGGAGAGGCAGGTGACACCCTGGAGGGGGACAGCAGAGCCCCAGAGGAGCCTGAGGAGCTGCAGGAAGGAGAAGAGGAGGAACAGGAGGAGCCGGAGCCAGGACAGGAGCCCTGGGCACAGGGGGGTGATGATGGCAGTGCCCAAGAGCCCTGCCCAGAGGACTGGGAGGTGACAGAAGGGGACACTGAGGAGCCAGCCTGGGCAGGTGACACCCCGAGCAGGGCAGGAAGGCTGGAAAGAGAGGAGGGAGGTGGCTCAGGGCCAGCAGAGCTGGAGGAGGCCCAGGAGGATGATGAAGGAGATGCCAGGAGCCAGGAGATGAGGCAGCAGCAGGCGCTGGCACAGCAGGGCAGGGTGGCACAGCCTGAGCCAGCCCCTCCAGGTGCCCCCGGGCCAGGGCACAGCCAGGAGCTGGCAGAGGCTCCACAGGAACCAGGGCAGCTGCAGGGTGAGGATGGGGCTGAGGGGCTCAGCCCAGAGCTGGGGGAGCTGGAGAGACCAGAGCTGGTGGCACCGGGGCAGGTGCCAGGTGAGTGGGCATTGGAGGAAGCCACCAGAGACCCAGAGTCCCCAAAATTGGAGAGCTCAGAGCTGGTGGCACCAGGGCAGGTGCCAGGTGAGTGGGCATTGGAGGAGACCCCCAGAGACACAGAGCCCCCAAAACTGGAGAGCTCAGGGCTGGTGGCACTGGGGCAGGTGCCAGGTGATGGTGCTGAGTGGGCACTGGAGGAGACCCCCAGAGACACAGAACCCACAGAATTGGTGGCACCAGGGCTGGTGCCAGATGAGAACAGCAAGTGGGCATTGGAGGAGACATCCAGAGACACAGAGTCCCCAAAATTGGAGAGCTCAGAGCTGGTGGCACTGGGGCAGGTGCCAGGTGAGTGGGCAGTGGAGGAAGCCACCAGAGACACAGAACCCACAGAACTGGTGGCACCAGGGCTGGTGCCAGGTGATGGTGCTGAGTGGGCATTAGAGGAGACCCCCAGAGCCCCAGAGTCCCCAAAATTGGAGAGCTCAGAGCTGGTGGCACCAGGGCTGGTGCCAGGTGATGGTGCTGAGTGGGCATTGGAGGAGACCCCCAGAGCCGCAGAGCTGGCAGAGCTGGAGAGCTCAGGGCTGGTGGCACCGGGGCAGGTGCCAGGTGAGGACACTGAGTGGGCACTAGAGGACACCCCCAGAGCCCCAGAGCTGGTGGCACCGGGGCAGGTGCCAGGTGAGGACACTGAGTGGGCACTAGAGGAGACCCCCAGAGCCGCAGAGCTGGCGGTGGGCACGGGCAGGAGGGTGGAGCTGGAGGACACACTGCCAGACTGCACCCCCCTGCACCTCTACCGGGAGGAGATGATGATGGGGACACCCAGCCCAAACCCTGCAGACAGCGAGGAGACCCCAGGGACAGCTCCTGTGTGTGCCACAGCCCAGCAGGGTGAAGGGTGGCAGCAAGGGAGGGACCGGCCACCGAGTGCCAGTGTGCCAGAGAGCCCCGAAGGGGAGGAAGAGGAGGCTGAGGAGGAAGGTTATTTCATGGTCTCTGCTCCCAGCCAAGAGGTGTCCAGCTCAGAGGAAGCTGAGATCCCTGAGGACTTTGAAGAAATTCAAGTGGAAGCAGCTGAAGGTGGCCAAGATGATCTGGGGGCTCCTGGGGAAGCATCTCCAGGGCCAGAGGGCACAGAGCACCTGGAGGTGCTTGCTGCAGGAGCAGATGAGGGTATGGAGGTGCCCACTGAGGAACTTGAGGTGCCAGAGGATGAGGAGGGCACAGCTGGGCTGGAGGAAGGCCCAGAAGAAGATCCCAGCTGCCCTAGGGTGGTGGAACCATCAGCTGGAGGTTCTGGTGAGCCAGCCCTGGGTGCCACAGCGTGGCAGGGACCAGAGCACCCAGAAGATCTGGCTGCTGATCCAGATGAGGGTATGGAGGTGCCCACTGAGGAACCCGAGGTGCCAGAGGATGAGGAGGGCACAGCTGAGCTGGAGGAAGGCCCAGAAGAAGATCCCAGCTGCCCTGGGATGGTGGAACCATCAGCTGGAGGTTCTGGTGAGCCAGCTCTGGGTGCCACAGGCTCTGCAGCGTGGCAGGGACCAGAACAGCCAGAAGATCCAGATGAGGAGCTCCACAGCACAGCTGGGCCGGAGGAAGGCCCAGAAGAAGATCCCAGCTGCCTTGGGGTGACGGAACCATCAGCTGGAGGTTCTGGTGAGCCAGCCCAGGGTGCCACAGCATGGCAGGGACCAGAGCAGCCAGAAGATCCAGATGAGGAGCTCCACAGCACAGCTGGGCTGGAGGGGGATGGCACTGGAGCAACAACCACGCTGGGGCTGGCAGGGCAGGAGGAGGAGGAGGAAGATGAGGATGAGCCCAGCACGGCTCTCCATGACACAGCCGAGGCCACAGCAGAGCTCCAGGCCCAGGCAGTGCCTGATGAAGCAGAGAAGGCTCTGGAAGAGCAGCCAGGCATGGAGGAGGAAGCCGTGGGCAGTGAGAGCCCTCCTTGCCCTGCGCCGGGGCAGGGAGGCTCTCCAGAGGTGCTCCCAGACATCCCCGACACAGCTGAGCTGCCAGTGGAGCTCATGAAAGCCTCGGGCATTTTGGAAATAGTGGAGCAGGCGCTGGAGTTCAACCAGGAGCTGATGGGGGCGAGGGTGGCAGAGGCTGGGCAGGGTCCTGGCGGGAGAGAGCTCTCCTGGGATGGAGGGGAACACTCTGAGCCCTGCCGGGATGGAGGGGAACACCCTGAGCCCTGCCGGGATGGAGGGGAACACTCTGAGCTCCCCCGGGATGGAGGGGAACACTCTGAGCCCTGCCGGGATGGGGGGGAACACCCTGAGCTCTACCAGGATGGAGGGGAACACCCTGAGCTCTGCCGGGATGGAGGGGAACACCCCGAGCTCTGCCGGGATGGAGGGGAACACTCTGAGCTCCCCCGGGATGGAGGAGAACACCCCGAGCTCTGCCGGGATGGAGGGGAACACCCCGAGCTCTGCCGGGATGCAGAGGAAGGTTCCAAACTCTGCCGGGATGCAGAGGAAGACCCCGAGCTGTCCCGAGATGCAGAGGAACACCCCGAGCTCTGCCAGGATGCAGGAGAACACTCTGAGCTCTCCCCGGATGCAGAGGAAGACCCCAAACTCTCCCGGGATGCAGAGGAAGGCTCTCAGTTCCCCCGGGATGCAGAGGAGGGCTCTGAGCTGTCCCGAGATACAGAGGAACATCCCGAGCTCTCCCAGGATGCAGAGCAACACCCCAAACACTCCCAGGATGCAGAGGAAGGCTCTCAGTTCCCCCGGGATGCAGAGGAAGACCCCAAATTCCCCCGGGATGCAGAGGAAGGCTCTGAGCCGTCCCGGGATGCAGGAGAACACTCTGAGCTGTCCCAGGATGCAGAGGAAGACTCCAAACTCCCCCAGGATGCAGAGGAACACCCCGAGCTGTCCCGGGATGCAGAGGAAGACCCCGAGCTGTCCCGGGATGCAGAGGAAGGCTCCTCCCTCTCCTCATCCAGCGAGGAGGAGCCCACGGTGCAGGAGGCCCCGGCGGCGGTGCAGGAGGGTGAGCCCCGGGCTCAGAACGGGCTGCACCGCCAGCCCAGCCTGGAGGAGCTGCCCGAATTCACCGAGGAGCTGCTGAACGGCACCTCCAGCGCTGCCCCCGCACAGGAGATGCCCTCAGAGCCCGCGGGGGTGATGCCAGCACCGGCCCCCAGCCCTGGGGATGGCAGCCTCAGGGCGAAGCAGCTGAGCCCCGTGTCCCCTGCTCTGGGGGACGATGTCCTGAGCCCCAGAGCCCAGCAGCAGCCCTGCTCCTCAGGGGACGAGTGACAGAAGCTTCTGGTAGCTCCTTCCTGCCGGAACCCGGTGCCCTCCCCGTCCCACCCGCTCCTGATGCTTCCCCATCTCCCTGTGGGTTTTTAACGTGTTTGTGTGGATGTTTTGCACCCCTTTCCAGAGTGAAGAACCGCCAAGTTCTGTTGCCCCCCTCACAACCCACCCAAATTCTCGTGTTTGCCCTGCTTCATTTTGAGTTTCCTCCTGGGTGGGTTGCCGTGGCTGTATTTA
This sequence comes from Agelaius tricolor, assembly GCF_023055355.1. NCBI lineage: Eukaryota > Metazoa > Chordata > Aves > Passeriformes > Icteridae > Agelaius > Agelaius tricolor. The sequence continues at coordinate 911,055 of NW_027269326.1, forward strand.
ATTTAAATTCTGTGTTTCCCCGTTCCCTGCAAGATTCCCTCTCCAAATCCTCCAGGATGTCCAGCTGGAGCTTAGGGACCCCCACAAACCCCCCCTGGGACTCAGCATTTTGGGCTACATCACCCCAGGCTCTGCAGCCTGACCCAGGTGTTTTTAACGTGTTTGTGTGGATTTTTTGCACCCCTTTCCAGAGTGAAGAACCACCAAGTTCTGTTGCACCCTCACAAATTCTCATGTTTGCTCTGAGACTCCTGCTTCATTTTGAGTTTCCTCCTGGGTGGGTTGCCTGGAGGAACCCATCTGGTATTTAATTTAAATTCTGTGTTTCCCCACTGCCTGCACTCTTCCCTCTCCAAACCCTCCAGTATTTGCCCCAGGATGTCCAGCTGGGGGTTAGGGACCCTCCCAAACTGCACCCTGGGACTCAGCATTTTGGGCTACATCACCCCAGGCTCCCCCAGCCTGACCCTGGGGGCTGAGCCACGCTGGATGTACCCAAAATTAATTTAATAAAGCCTCATCCTCCCCTCAGGGCTGGCTCTCCTCACTCTGGGGCAGGGGCAGCAGGGCTGGGGATGGCACTGACAGGGGGGGCTGGGATGGTGCCCTGGTGGGGATCCTGGGGGCAGGATCTGGGGGCAGGATGGGTGGGATGGTGCTGCCCCATCTCTGGCACAATGCACAGCCCCGGAGTTTCATGGCCACAATCCCTGGGGTGGTGCAGCCCCCAGAGCCGTGGAAATGGTTGAGCAGGCGCTGGAGTTCAACCAGGAGCTGATGGGGGCAGGATGGAAGAGGGTGGGCAGGGTCTGCAACCCCAGGACGCTGCTCCAGTGCCAGGGTGGTGCAGCCCAGCAGGGCAGTGCCCCCAGGAGGAGGTTCCCCCATGCCCAGGGTGATGCAGATCCCAGAACAACACCCAGAGGAGATGTTCCCCCATGCCCAGGGTGATGCAGCCCTCAGGACGATTCAGCCCCCAGGGCAGTGCCCCCAGGAGGGTTTTCCTCCATTCCCAGGGCAGTGCAGACCCCAGGGTGATGCAGCCTCCCAGGGCAACAGCCCCAGGAGGATTCTCCCCCATTCCCAGGCTGGTGCAGTCCCCAGGGGGGTGCTCCTTCATTCCCAGGAGATGTTCCTCCATTCCCAGGGCAATGCAGACCCCAGGGTGATGCAGCCTCCCAGGGCAGTGCCCCCAGGAGGAGGTTCCCCCATTCCCAGGGCAATATCCCCAGGAAGGTGTTCCCCCATTCCCAGGGCAATGCTGCCCCCAGGGCCATGGCCCCAGGAGGATTCTCCCCCATTCCCAGGGTCATGGAGCCCCCAGGGGGATGTTGCCCCATTCCCAGCGTGCTGCAGCCCCCAGGATGATTCAGCCCCCAGGGCAATGCCGCAGGAGGGTTTTCCCCTATTCCCAGGGTGCTGCAGCCCCCATGGCAATGCTCCCAGATGTTCCTCCATCCCCAGGCTGATACAGCCCCCAGGGGGGTGTTCCCCCTTTCCCAGGGTGCTGCAGCCCATCAGGGCGATGCTCCCAGGAGGATTCTCCCCCATTCCAAGGCCAATGCCCCCAGGAAGGTGTTCCCCCATGCCCAGGGTGATGCAGCCCTCAGGACTATTCAGCCCCCAGGGCAATGCCCCCAGGAGGATTCTCCCCCATTCCCAGGGCAATGTTCCCCCCCATTCCCAGGGCAATGCCCCCAGGGGATGTTCCCCATTCCCAGGGCAATGCTCCCAGGGGATTGTTCCCCCATTCCCAGGGCAGTGCTCCCATGGGATTGTTCCCCCATTCCCAGGGCAATGCTCCTGGGGGATGTTGCCCCATTCCCAAGGTGCTGCAGCCCTCAGGACTATTCAGCCCCCAGGGCAATGCCCCTAGGAGGATTCTCCCCCATTCCCAAGGCAATGTTCCCAGGGGATGTTCCCCCATTCTCAGGGCAGTGCCCCAGGGGATGTTCCCCATTCCCACGGCAATGTCCCCAGGGGATTGTTCCCCCATACCCAGGGCAATGTTCTCCCCCATTCCCAGGGCAGTGCTCCCATGGGATTGTTCTCCATTTCCAGGGCAATGCCCCCAGGGGATGTTCCCCATTCCCAGGGCAATGCCCCCAGGAGGATTCTCCCCCATTCCCAGGGCAATGTTCTACCCCATTCCCCGGGCAATGCTCCCAGGGGATGTTCCCCATTCCCACGGCAATGCTCCCAGTGGATGTTCCCCATTCCCAGGGTGCTGCAGCTCCCAGTGGATGTTCCCCATTCCCAGGGCAATGCTCCCAGGGGATTGTTCCCCCATACCCAGGGCAATGTTCTCCCCCATTCCCACGGCAATGCTCCCAGGGGATGTTCCTCATTCCCAGGGTGCTGCAGCTCCCAGGGGATGTTCCCCATTCCCACGGCAATGCTCCCAGGGGATTGTTCCCCCATTCCCAGGGCAGTGCTCCCATGGGATTGTTCCCCATTCCCAGGGCAATGCTCCCAGGGGATGTTCCCCATTCCCAGGGCAATGCCCCCAGGAGGATTCTCCCCCATTCCCAGGGCAATGCCCCCAGGGGATGTTCCCCATTCCCAGGGCAATGCTCCCAGTGGATGTTCCCCATTCCCAGGGTGCTGCAGCTCCCAGGGGATGTTCCCCATTCCCAGGGCAGTGCCCCCAGGAGGATTCTCCCCCATTCCCAGGGCAATGTTCCCCCCCATTCCCACAGCAATGCTCCCAGGGGATTGTTCCCCATTCCCAGGGCAGTGCCCCAGGGGATTGTTCCCCCATGCCCACGGCGATGCACGGCACAACCCGCACACCCCGGGAAGCACCGGAACACCGTGAGGACGCCCCGAGCCGGAGGGCGGTGGGTACAGGGGGGCTGTGCAGGGCTCAATCGCCCCGTTGTGCAGCCGGGCGTGGGGAGAGGCGCATAAATCAGCGCGCGGCCAAAAGAACGGGCTCCTTTATGCCGGGCAAAGGGCTGAGTCACAGCCGGACGGGGCACACGCTGACTCGGGCGGCCCTGGCATGGCTGGCACCCGCGGGGGTGCTCAGCATCACCCTGCCCGTCCCCGTGCCCGATTTAGCTCGGTGCTTCCCGCGCCCGGGGATGCTCAGAGCCAGAAGCGATAAGAACCCGACATCGAGCTGCCTTCCTCCCCCCGAGAAACCCCCGAGAAACCCCCGAGAAAGCCCCGAGAAAGCCCCGGCCCCCTCCTCTCCTGAAGGCGACAGATTCCTTTTAAGGTGAAACTCCAACGGATCCAAACACCCTAAGGAAAAAAAAAAAATTAAAAAAAAATCTCCTTGTGCTGAGTTTAATCAGGCGCGGAGCCTGCGTTCCATCACACAGCCCCGCAGCAGCGCCCCCCGAGCCCCCCGAGGGGTCCCCAAAGCTGGGGGGTCCCGGCAAGGGGGTGGAGGATGCTGAGGAGGAGACGGAGACGGCTCGGGCCGTGCGGGGGGTGACATTCCTGGCGAAATGAATCCGCATTCCTGCGGCGCTGACAGCGATCAGGGGGCACAGATGGCGGGGGAGGGGAGCCCCTTCCTCCCACAGCAGCAGGAGGAGGAGGAGGAGGAGGAGGGGAGGAAGCGGTGAAAGCTCGGAGCCAGCCGGGGGGATGGGGGACAGTGCCGGGGCCTTTGGGGAAGAGCCGGGTCTGGGCGGTGCCCGAGGGACCGGCACCAAGAGTGTCCCCAACAGGACCAAAAATGTCCCCAACAGGACTGAGAGTGTCCCCAAAGGGATTGAGAGTGTCCCCAAAGGGATTGAGAGTGTCCCCAACAGGACTGAGAGTGTCCCCAAAGAGATTGAGAGTGTCCCCAAAGGGATTGAGAGTGTCCCCAAAGGGATTGAGAGTGTCCCCAACAGGATTGAGAGTGTCCCCAAAGAGATTGAGAGTGTCCCCAAAGAGATTGAGAGTGTCCCCAACAGGATTGAGAGTGTCCCCAAAGGGATTGAGAGTGTCCCCAACAGGACTGAGAGTGTCCCCAAAGGGATTGAGAGTGTCCCCAAAGAGATTGAGAGTGTCCCCAACAGGACTGAGAGTGTCCCCAAAGGGATTGAGAGTGTCCCCAAAGAGATTGAGAGTGTCCCCAACAGGACTGAGAGTGTCCCCAAAGGGATTGAGAGTGTCCCCAAAGAGATTGAGAGTGTCCCCAACAGGACTGAGAGTGTCCCCAAAGGGATTGAAAATGTCCCCAACAGGACCAAAAATGTCCCCAACAGGAGCAAAAATGTCCCCAACGGGAGTGAGAGTGTCCCCAAAGGGATTGAGAGTGTCCCAAGCAGGACTGAGAGTGTCCCCAATAGGACTGAGAGTGTCCCTAAAGAGATTGAGAGTGTCCCCAAAGAGATTGAGAGTGTCCCCAACAGGACTGAGAATGTCCCCAACAGGATTGAGAATGTCCCCAACGGGAATGAGAGTGTCCCCAAAAGGATTGAGAGTGTCCCCAACAGGATTGAGAATGTCCCCAACGGGAGTGAGAGTGTCCCCAAAGGGATTGAAAATGTCCCCAACAGGACCAAAAATGTGCCCAACAGGACAAAAAAATGTCCCCAACGGGAGCGAGAGTGTCCCCAATATGACTAAGAATGTCCCCAAAGGGATTGAGAGTGTCCCAAACAGGACTGAGAGTGTCCCCAACAGGATTGAGACTGTCCCCAACAGGATCGAGAGTGTCCCCAGCAGGACCAAGAGTGTCCCCAAAGGCATTGAGTGTGTCCCAGCAGGAGCAAGGGTGTCATGGTGGGACTGAATGTGTCCCCAACAGGACCAAGAGTGTCCCCAAAGGGGTTGAGTGTGTCCCCAACAGGACTGAGTGTGTCCCTGATGTGACCCAGCCTGTTCCCAGTGAGATGAAGGATGTCCCTCATGGGATCAGGAGTGCTCCCAGTGGGACCTGGGCTGTCCCTCAGCACTGTGTGACCACAACAGGACCAAACACGACCCTGGGGGGACCAAACGTGACCCTGGGGGGACCAAATGTGACCCTGGGGGTACCAAATGTGACCCTGGGGGGACCAAATGTGACCCTGGGGGAACCAAATGTGAACCTGGGGGGACCAAACACGACCCTGGGGGGAACAAACACAACCCTGGGGGTACCAAACACGACCCTGGGGGGAACAAACATGACCCTGGGGGTACCAAATGTGACCCTGGGGGTACCAAACACAACCCTGGGGGGACCACACACAACCCTGGGGGTACCAAATGTGACCCTGGGGGGACCAAACACAACCCTGGGGGGACCAAATGTGACCCTGGGGGGACCAAACACAACCCTGGGGGGACCAAATGTGACCCTGGGGGGACCAAATGTGACCCTGGGGGGACCAAACACGACCCTGGGGGGACAAAACGCGACCCTGGGGGGACCAAACACAACCCTGGGGGGACCAAATGTGACCCTGGGGGTACCAAACGTGACCCTGGGGGTATCAAACACAACCCTGGGGGTAACAAATGTGACCCTGGGGGTACCAAACACAACCTTGGGGGAACCAAATGTGACCCTGGGGGTACCAAACACAACCCTGGAGGTACCAAACGTGACCCTGGGGGGACCAAACGTGACCCTGGGGGGGACACGGGTGCCTGGGTCACCCCATGACCGCCCTGCTGGGGCTGCAGCTCTCTCCCTGACCCCAAATCCCATCAGACCCAAGCAGGGTGCTCAGGCCCCATGGGCAGCACCCACTGGGGGGGTGCACACGGGCAGATTTTGGGGACCACGCTGATTTTGGGGGGGGCTGAAAAGAGCAGTGCCAGCGCCCTGCCCTCAAACCCCGCTCACACCCGGGACACCGAGCGTGCAAAGGGGGGGTCCCGGGGGCCTGGGGAGGGGGGGGAGCCTCCAATTGTTGCCTGGGCTGGAGCTTTGAGAGCCCCTGGAGCCCCCCCGCAGCCTGGGCCCCCGCCAGCCAGGGCAGGGCTTTGTTTCCTGCCAGCCTGGGCCAGGGGATTTCAATGGAGCCCGCACAAAAAGCTCCCTGTGGGGTGAGCCCGCGCCGGGCCAGGGAGGGGGGAGAGGCGGGATGACCTCAGCCATGACTTCATCCCTCTCCCAGCTCCCAAAATTCGTGGGAACCTTATAAGGAAAGGACTAAAAATACAGCGGGAGGGGCTCGGGCAGCCCCCGCTCCCCCTCCCCAAAAGGGGTTTGGGCTGGGGCCGCCAGAGCCGAGGGGGATGCGCGGTGGGGACATTGTAGGAGTGAGGTTCTTGTGGGTGGAGTGATAAAATTATCCTTTGTTCCTTCAAAAAGCGCCCTGGTTTAGAAAAGGAAGTGAGTTTTTGTGGTCAAACCAATCAGCGCTGAGATTTGGATGTTTGAAAGAGGCTCAGAAGTTTCTCTCTTCCATTGAGTGAAAAGACACCTCACAGGACTTAGGAGACTTCAAATTTAAAGATAGCTGATGAAACAAGCCGAAAAATCTGCCTGGGCAATTAACTAGAAAAGGATATGAGCACAGAAATTAATGACTTTTGTGAGGTGTTTCGCTAAGAGCAAGAACCTCTGGCTCTTAGCTTGGTTTTTCTGTTTGTTATTTTGCTTTTTATTAAACCTTTTTGTTTCCAGCAATGCAACAGAAGCCACCCTGCTGATTTTTGTGCCTCCAAGGGTATCTGAGCTATCTTGGGTGTGTTTTAGACCTCCAAGAACTCATTAGAGCTGGCTTGAAGAAGCTCCTACAACAGGGACAATGCTGTTAATAGGAACCCTGTTAATAACCACAATCCTTTTAATAGGGACCCTGTTGCTCTGATTTTTTAAGATTTTTCTAAGCTTTTTGACGTTTACATTCTTGTAACGAACTTTCTCACACACTTTCTGTAAATAACTCATTGTTTGGCATTCTTTTACAGAAGAAGAGAAATTTAATGAACTGTTGGATTGTGTGGCACTGTCGCCCTCCAACCCACTGTCACCTTTAGAAATCCATAAATGCTGGAGTCAGAATTAAACATCTCTCTTTTTTGCCTTGAAAACAACAATTTTTATGCCTCCAAGGGTATCTGAGCTATCTTGGGTGTGTTTTGGACCTCCAAGAGCTCATTAGACCTGGCTTGAAGAAGCTGCTGTAATAAGGACAATCCTGTTAATAGGAACCCTGTTAATAAACACCATCCTTTTAATAGGGACCCTGTTGTTGCTCTGATTTTTTAAGATTTTTCTAAGCTTTTTGACGTTTACATTCTTGTAACGAACTTTCTCACACACTTTATGTAAATAAATTATTGTTTGGCATTCTTTTATAGAAGAAGAAAAATTTAATGAACTGTTGGATTGTGTGGCACTGTCACCCTCCAATCCACTGTCAACTTTTAGAAATCCATAAATGCTGGAGTCAGAATTAAACTCCTCTCTTTTTGGCCTTGAAAACAACAATTTTTGTGCCTCCAAGGGTATCTGAGCTATCTTGGGTGTGTTTTAGACCTCCAAGAGCTCATTAGAGCTGGCTTGAAGAAGCTGCTGTAACAGGGACAATCCTGTTAATAGGAACACTGTTAATAACCACAATCCTTATAACAGGGACCCTGTTGCTCTGATTTTTTAGGATTTTTCTAAGCTTTTTGATGTTTACATTCTTGTAACGAACTTTCTCACACACTTTCTGTAAATAACTCATTGTTTGGCATTCTTTTATAGAAGAAGAGAAATCTGATGGACTGTTGGATTGTGTGGCACTGTCACCCTCCAATCCACTGTCACCTTTAGAAATCCATAAATGCTGGAGTCAGAATTAAAGTTGTCTCTTTTTTTGCCTTGAAAACAACAATTTTTATGCCTCCAAGGGTATCTGAGCTATCTTGGGTGTGTTTTAGACCTCCAAGGGCTCATTAGAGCTGGCTTGAAGAAGCTCCTACAACAGGGACAATCCTGTTAATAGGAACCCTGTTAATAACCACAATCCTTATAACAGGGACTCTGTTGCTCTGATTTTTTAAGATTTTTCTAAGCTTTTTGACGTTTACATTCATCAATGTACGTTAAATTTACAATACATTCTTGTAAGGAACTTTGTCACACGCTTTCTGTAAATAATTTTATTGTTTTGCATTCTTTTACAGAAGAAGAGAAATTTAGTGAACTGTTGGACTGTCTGGTGTCATTGGAGAGGTGGCACTGTCACCCTCCAACCCACTGTCACTTTTAGTATGCTGGAGTCAGAATTAAACTCCTCTCTTTTTTGCCTTGAAAGCAGCAATGTGTGCGCTCGCGTTGTTTCATGTCCGACACCGACAGCACCCCAAAATCCCGATTGCAGAGCGGAGCAGGGCTGTGGGTGACCCCAGGGTGACGCCCCCATCCCCACAGCGCTGTCCCGTCCCGTGGCACCTCCGGGACACAGCGAGAGGCGGCTCGGTCCCCTCGGGGCCGCCCTTCACCGGGTCAGAGCCGGGAATAGCTCCCGGCGGCTCCGGGGGGCTCGGGGGGCTCGGGGGGCGGCCCAGCTGCCGGGCCGTGACCCCGCAGCCCCGGCCGTGCCCCCGCTCGGCGGCAGCTGCTGCCAGCCCCGGGCGGGGCCGGTGCTGCCCCGGGGCAACCGCGCCGGGAATGCGCGCCTGGAGCCGTCCGTCAGCGGCGGGAGGGGGATGGAGCCCCGGGACAGGCACCCCATTGACGGGGGGTGCACCCCATTGATGGGACAGTGCACCTTGATTGATGGGGGATGGACCCCGATTGATGGGACAGGGCACCCCATTGATGGAGGATGCACCCCATTGATGGGACAGGGCACCCCGATTGATGGGGGATGCACCCCGATTGATGGGGGGTGCACCCCATTGATGGGACAGGGCACCCTGATTGATGGGGGATGCACCCCGATTGACGGGACAGGGTACCCCGATTGATCGGGCATGCACCCCGATTGATGGGGGATGCACCCATTGATGGGGGATGTACCCCGATTGATGGGGGATGCACCCCGATTGATGGGACAGAGCACCCCATGCATGGGGGGTGCACCCCATTGATGGGGGATGAACCCCATTGATGGGACAGGGCACCCCATTGATGGGGGATGCACCCCATTGATGGGGGATGAACCCCGATCCCTGGGACAGTGCACCCCGATTGATGGGGGATGCACCCCATTGATGGCGGATGTACCCCATCGATGGGGGATGTACCCCGATTGATGGGGGATGCACCCCGATTGATGGGACAGAGCACCCCATGCATGGGGGGTGCACCCCATTGATGGGGGATGAACCCCATTGATGGGACAGGGCACCTTGATTGATGGGGGATGTAGCCCCCGGGACAGGGCACCCCATTGATGGAGGATGCACCCCATTGATGGGACAGGGCACCCCATTGATGGGGGATGTACCCCGATTGATGGGACAGGGCATCCCATTGATGGAGGATGCACCCCATTGATGGGGGGTGCACCCCATTGATGGGACAGTACACCCTGATTGATGGGGGATGTACCCCGATTGATGGGGGATGAACCCCGATTGATGGGACAGGGCACCCCGATTGATGGGGGATGTGCCCCATGGATGGGACAGGGCACCCCATTGATGGGGGATGAACCCCCCGGGACAGGGCACCCCATTGATGGGGGATGTACCCCTATTGATGGGGGATACACCCCATTGATGGGACAGTGCACCCCAATCCTCGGGACAGTGCACCCCGATTGATGGGACAGGGCACCCCATTGATGGGACAGGGCACCCCGATTGATAGGGGATGCACCCCTCGGGACAGGGCACCCCATTGATGGGGGATGCACCCCGATTGATGGGACAGGGCACCCCGATTGATGGGGGATGTACCCCCGGGGTGATGCACCCCGATTGATGGGACAATGCACCCCAATCCCCGGGACAGGACACCCCGATTAATGGGGGATGCACCCCCTGGAGTGATGCACCCGGATTTCTGGGACAATGCACCCTGATTTCTGGGTGATGCACCCCGATTTCTGTGCTGCTGGACCCCGGGACAATGCACCCCGATTGCGGGGTCAAAGCACCCCGATTAATGGGACAGTGCACCCCGATCCCCAGGACAAGGCACCCTGATTGCTGGGGGATGCACCCCAATTCCTGGGACAATGCACCCCAATTTCTGGGTGATGCACCCCGGTTCCTGGGTGATGCACCCCGATTCCTGGGACAATGCACCCCGATTCCTGGGACAGTGCACCCCGATTCCTGGGTGATGCAGCCCCAGAGTGAGGTACCCCCGGGGTGATGCCCCCCAATCCCCGGGGCTGCCTTCCCGTTCCCAGGTTGATTCACCCCCCCCGGGTTGGTGTTTACCATTCCTGGGGGCACAAATTCCCCCTGGGGCAACGTTACCCCATTGCTGGAGTGGTGATTGCCCCTGGTGGGGCACGGGGACATGGGGGGTGGCACAATGACATGGGGCGTGGCACAGGGGTGTGGCACAGGGACACGGGTGTGGCACGGGGACATGGGGCGTGGCACAGGGACACAGGATTGTCACAGGGACACGGGGTGTGGCACAATGACACGGGGCGTGGCACAGGGGTGTGGCACAGGGACACGGGTGTGGCACATGGGTGTGGCACAGGAACATGGGGTATGGCACGTGTGTGTGGCACAGGGACACGGGATTGGCACAGGGACATGGGTGTGGCACAGGGGTGTGGCACAGGGACACGGGATTGGCACAGGGACACAGGATTGGCACAGGGACACAGGGTGTGGCACAGGGACAGGGGGTGGTACCTGGGTGTGGCACAGGGACACAGGGTGTGGCACAGGGACTCGGGGTTGGCACAGGGACATGGTGGGGGTGGCACAGGGACACAGAATGTGGGACACGGGCACGGGGTGTGGCACATGGATGTGGCACAGGGACACGGTAGGGGTGGCACAGGAGCACATGGGGTGTGGCCCATGGGCACGGGGTGTGGCACAGGGACACGAGGGGGTGGCACAGGGACACAGAATGTGGGACATGGGCACAGGATGTGCCACAGGGACATGGGGTGTGGCACATGGGTGTGGCACGTGGGTGTGGCACATGGGTGTGGCACAGGGACATAGGGTGTGGCACATGGGTGTGGCACAGGGACACGGGGCAGGTGGCACATGGGCACACGGGGTAGGGAAAAACCCCAGCCCCAGCTCCCACACAGCAGCACCGTGCCTCAGTTTCCCTTCTCACCCAGCCACAGGCAGGATGGGGATGAGCCCAGAGTGGGGAGAGGAGGAGCCCCCCCAGAGCCCCCCTGATTTCTGTACCCCCCCTGGGGACATCAGGGGTGGGCACAGCGAGCACGGAGGTGACAGCTGGACAAGCACAGGTGACACGGTGACACAGTGGGGCCGTGTCCCCCCACCCCAGGGCTGGCCCTGAGCCCTGTGCCAAGCCCGGTCCCAGTGCCCAGGGGAGGTTTGGGGGGCACGGTGCCAGGCCAGGGGCACGTGCTGGGGACAGGATGTGACTGCAGCCAGCCCTGAGTCACCGCTGGCCACCGGATCCAGCTGGGGAGGGACAGGAGGGGACAGGAAGGGACAGGAAGGGACAGGAGGGGACAGGAAGGGCCCTTGGCTCCAGCCCCTGGTCCCCAACAGCTCCCACAGTGGGGCTGGGGGCTCAATCCCAGTTTGGGGCTCATTCCCAGTTTGGGGACCCCCTTCCCAATTTGGGGACCCCCTTCCCAGTCTAAGGACCCCATTCCCAGTTTGGGGGCTCCATTCCCAGTTTGGGGACCCCCTTCCCAGTTTAAGGGCCCCACTCCCAGTATTGGGGACTCCATTCCCAGTTTGGGGGCTCCATTCCCAGTTTGGGGCTCCATTCCCAGTCTAAGGACCCCATTCCCAGTTTAAGGACCCCATTCCCAGTTCAGAGCCCCCATTCCCAGTTTGGGGGCTCCATTCCCAGTCTAAGGACCCCATTCCCAGTTTGGGGGCTCCATTCCCAATCTAAGGACCCCATTCCGTGTTCAGAGCCCCCATTCCCAGTTCAGAGCCCCCATTCCCAGTTTGGGGGCTCCATTCCCAGTTTAAGGACCCCATTCCCAGTTCAGAGCCCCCATTCCCAGTTTGGGGGCTCCATTCCCAGTCTAAGGGCCCCATTCCCAGTTTGGGAACCATGTGGCCAGTTTGGGGATTCCATTCCCAGTTTCAATATCATTTCCCCAGTTTGGGCACCTCTTCCCCGGTTTGGAATTCCCATTTTCACTTTTGGGTACCCTTTTCCCAGTTCCAGTTTGGGGACTGTGTGTCCAGTTTGGGACCCCATTCCCAGTTTGGGAACCCTATGAGACCCTGTTCCCTCTTTGGGGACCCTGCTCCCAGTTTGGGGACCCCATTCCCAGTTTGGGAACCCTGTGCCCAGCTTAGGAACTCCATTCCCAGTTTAGAATCCCCATTCCCAGTTTAGAAACTTTATTCCCAGTTCAGGGAGCCTACTCTCAGTTTGGGGACCCTGTGCCCAGTTTAGAATCCCCATTCCCAGTTTAGAATCCCCATTTCCACTTGAGAGACCCCATTCCCAATTTAGAGACCCCACTCCCAGTTTAGAATCTGCATTCCCAGTTTAGAAACTCCATTCCCAGTTTAGAAACTCCATTTCCACTTGAGAGACCCCATTCCTAATTTAGAGACCCCACTCCCAGTTTAGAATCCCCAATCCCAGTTTAGAGACCCTGCTGCCAGTTTAGAATCCTCATTCCCAGTTTAGAAACTCCATTCCCAGTTTTAAGACCCCATTTCCAGTTCAGAGCCCCCGTTCCCAGTTTGAGGAGCCCATTTCCAGTTCAGAGCCCCCGTTCCCAGTTCAGAGCCCCCGTTCCCAGTTTGAGGAGCCCATTCCCAGTTCAGAGCCCCCGTTCCCAGTTCAGAGCCCCCATTCCCAGTTCAGAGCCCCCATTCCCAGTTCAGAGCCCCTGTTCCCAGTTCAGAGCCCCCGTTCCCAGTTCAGAGCCCCTATTCCCAGTTTGAGGAGCCTATTCCCAGTTCAGAGCCCCCGTTCCCGGTTCAGAGCCCCTATTCCCAGTTCAGAGCCCCCATTCCCAGTTCAGAGCCCCCCTTCCCAGTTCAGAGTCCCCGTTCCCAGTTCAGAGCCCCCATTCCCAGTTCAGAGCCCCTATTCCCAGTTCAGAGCCCCCATTCCCAGTTCAGAGTCCCCATTCCCAGTTCAGAGCCCCTATTCCCAGTTCAGAGCCCCTATTCCCAGTTCAGAGTCCCCATTCCCAGTTCAGAGCCCCTATTCCCAGTTCAGAGCCCCCATTCCCAGTTCAGAGTCCCCATTCCCAGTTCAGAGCCCCTGTTCCCAGTTCAGAGCCCCCATTCCCAGTTCAGAGCCCCCGTTCCCAGTTCAGAGCCCCTATTCCCAGTTTGAGGAGCCTATTCCCAGTTCAGAGCCCCCCTTCCCAGTTCAGAGTCCCCATTCCCAGTTCAGAGCCCCCATTCCCAGTTCAGAGCCCCCATTCCCAGTTCAGAGCCCCCGTTCCCAGTTCAGAGTCCCCATTCCCAGTTCAGAGCCCCTATTCCCAGTTCAGAGCCCCTATTCCCAGTTCAGAGCCCCCCTTCCCAGTTCAGAGTCCCCGTTCCCAGTTCAGAGCCCCTATTCCCAGTTCAGAGTCCCCGTTCCCAGTTCAGAGCCCCCATTCCCAGTTCGGGGTGCCCATGCCAGCCCCTGCCCCCCTCCCAGTGCCCCAGGGCACCTCCTCAGGCTGGAATTCTCTGGGATTCCGGGCCCAGCTGCCCCGGGGCTCCTGTGGGGCAGCAGCTGCCACCAGGGCTTGGGTTTCAGCCGGGGGAGGGGGGATTGATCCCTGTGGGACCCCCCCAGCCCATCCTGAACCCCCCCCGGAGCCAGAGAGGCCCAGCCTGGCCAAACCTGGCTGGGTGGGGCAGCAGGGCTGGGCTGGAGCTTGGGGAGGGGGTGGCAGGGGGTCCCAGCACCCCCAAAGCCCACCAGAACCTCTGGAACCTTCCTCCTCCTCCTCCTCCTCCTCCTCCTCCCCAGGGGTCCCAGGTCAGAGCCTGGCCCAGCCTGGCCTGAGGCCACAGTGGGGGCTCAGGGGGGCACCAGAAATGCCTGAGCAGCCCTGGGGGGGAGACCCTGACCCCCCTACTGCCCCAGCTGAGTGGGGACAAAGGGAATGGGCAGGTCCTAGATCCTGGTCCAGACCCCAGACCCACAGTTCTGACCCCAGACCCACAGTTCTGACCCCAGACCCCCAGTTCACACCCCTGGAAATACCCCAGACCCCAGTTCTGACCCCTGGTTCAGACCCCAGCCCCCCAGTTCTGAGCCCTGGAGAGACCCCAGCCCCTCTGGCCAGACCCCAGACCCCCAGTTCTGACCCCAGCCCCCCAGTTCTGCCCTCTGGACAGACCCCAGCCCCCCAATTCAGGCCCATGGCCAGACCCCAGCCCCCCAGTTGTGACCCCTGGTTCAGACCCCAGTTCTGCTCCCTGGCCACCTCCCAGCCCCCCAGTTCTGCCCCCCCAGACAGGCCCTGGTTCCCCAGTTCAGAGCCCCCAGCTCATCCTTCAGACCCCTCCCCACTCCTGCCCCCCCTCCTGCTAACAAACCCTATTTGGGGAGGGGGAGCACAACCAGGAACACCCAGAAAGGCTCTGCTGGGCACCCCCAGAGCACGGGGGGGGCAGAGCAGAGACCCCCGGGGCCACCCCACCCTCAGTGTGAGCTCCCCAGGCCCCCCCATCACCCTTTTAGGACCCCCAGAAAGGAACCTGGGGCTGCCAGGGACCCCCTGGGACCCCCCCTGTGATTCCTTGCCCTGGTTACCCACACTGGGACCCCCAGGATCCTCCTCAGCACCCCCTTGTGACCATCCGGGACCCCCAGAACAGCCCCTGGGACCCCCGAAACCCCCAGGAGCCCCTCGAGCCTCTCCCGTGACCCCACCCAGAACTCCCGGTGTCCCCACCCCAGCACCCCGAAACTCCCCCAGTGTCACCCCCATGTCCCCCCCCCCACGCCACGCCCAGTGCCACACCCGTTACCACGACCCCATATGACGTCACGTCCTCTTAGTCCCGCCCACCGTAATGGCCCCGCCCACTGCCCCGCCCTCCGCGCGCCCCGCGCGCCCCCTGCCGGACTCCCGCCGCACCTGCACTCAGCACTCTCCCGTCTGATTGGCTACCCGCTCCCAGCCAATGAGAGACAAGGAGTCAACACCCAGCCGCTGTCTCAGCCAATCGCAACGCGAAGCGGCGCCCCGCCTTCCGAGCGGGCAAGCACCGCCCCCACAGCCAATCAGCGCCGGGCCCGCAGGGTGATGGGCGGGCGCAGGAGGGCGTTTCCACCAATGGGCGCGGCGTGCGGCGCGGCGGGGGCGGGGTTAGCGCGGCGGCTTCCAGAGAGTTCGGAGACGGCGGCGGAGCGGCGGCGGCGGCGGTGAGTGGCGGGGGGGCGGCCCCGGGACCCCGCCGCGACCCCCGGAGCCCCCCGGGCTCTCCTCGACCTCCCCGCGACCCCCGCCCCGCCCGTGTCAACGGGGGCCCGGCCCGCACAGCCCCGAGCCGGCTCCTCGGGGTGCCCTGGGGGCCTGCAGGGCTCGGGGGGGGCTCTGAGGCGACCCCTCCTCCGGGAGCACCGGGCTGGGCTCCGCTCCGCCGCTCCGGTGTGCGGTGTGGGGGCATCCCGGGCTGTGGACGCGCTGTCACCGTGTCACCTCCTCCCGGTACCCCCGGTGCGCGACCCGCGGGGCCGAACCGCCCCTCACGGGGTTCCTGGGCTGGGGCGACCCCGCTCGAAGGTCCCGGGCCCAGCCTCGGTCCCGGGGGTCTCGGGGGACAGACCCCGCTCCAGCCAAGGGGATCCCGCCTTGCACTGCCCCGGACGGACCGGCCCCGGGGGACAGTCCCCGCTGTGGTCCCGGGGAGCCGCTCCGGAGTGGGAAGCGGGGGTTATTTACCCGGGCGCTCCCCGCGTCCCCCCGTGTCGCACGATAAACGTGTCCCCACCCCACGCGGCGCTTATCGGCTGTGACACATGGCCCGGGGGGGACCGGGCACCCCCGAGCCCGCCCCTCCTTGCCGGACCCCCGTGCGGTGCCTGGCTGTCCCCGGTGGCACCGGTTCGGACATCCCCTGTCACCCGCTGTGCATGAGGGACAGCAGGGATCAAAGCATTTTGGGGGGACGGGACTTGGGGTCCACTTGGAGGAGCCCCGTGTGGGGTGGTTGTCACCGCCCCCTGTCACACTGCGGGGAAACTGAGGCAGGGCTGTGCATGAGGGACAACAGGGATCAAAGCCTTTTGGGGGGACGGGACTTGGGGTCCACCCCTACACATGCAGGAGCCCCGTGTGGGGTCTGGCTGTCGCGTTGTTGTCACCACTCTCTGTCCCACTGCGGGGAAACTGAGGCAGGGCTGTGCAGGGGGAGAACAGGGATCAAAGCCTTTTTTGGGGACGGGACTTGGGGTCCACTTGCAGGAGCCCTGTGTGGGGTGGTTGTCACCACCTTGTGTCCCACTGTGGGGAAACTGAGGCAGGGCTGTGCATGAGGGACAACAGGGATCAAAGCCTTTTGTGGGGACAGGATTTGGGGTCCATCCCCACACACATGCAAGACCCCTATGTGAGGTCTGGCTGTCGCGTTGTTGTCACCACCTTGTGTCACACTGCGGGGAAACTGAGGCAGGGCTGTGCAGGGGAGGAGCAGGGATCAAAGCCTTTTGGGGTCCTTTTGCAGGAGCCTTCTGGGGTCCATTTGCAGGAGCCCCGTGTGGTGTCTGTCTATCGAATTGGTGTCACCACCCACTGTCACACTGCGGGGAAACTGAGGCAGGGCTGTGCAGAGGAGGAGCAGGGAGGGGGTCCTTTTGGGGTCCATTTGCAGGAGCCTTTTGGGGTGGGTCCATTTGCAGGAGCCTTTTGGGGTCCATTTGCAGGAGCCCCGTGTGGTGTCTCTCTGTCGCGTTGTTGTCACCACCCCCTGACCCACTGCGGGGAAACTGAGGCAGGGCTGCAGCAGCGCTCACTCATCGGGGCTTTGGGGCTCACTCAGAGCTCAGGCTGGCTGGCAGTGCCAGGCTCACAGCCCTGTCGTGTCCCAGCAGGTCACAGCAGGCGGGAAGATGGTGAAGGAGACGGGTTACTACGACCTGCTGGGCGTGCGGCCGGGCGCCAGCCTGGACGAGATCAAGCGCGCCTACCGGCGCCTGGCGCTGCGCTACCACCCCGACAAGAACCCCAGCGAGGGCGAGCGGGTACGTGCACCCCCCTGACCCCCTCCCCGAGCCCCCCGTGCCCAGCTGACCCCCCTGTCCCCTCCCCAGTTCAAGCAGATCTCCCAGGCCTACGAGGTGCTGTCGGACGCCCACAAACGGGCGCTCTACGACCGCGGCGGCGAGCGCGCCATGAAGGAGGGAGGCCTGGGGGGCCGCGGGGGAGGCGGCGGCTTCGGCTCCCCCATGGACATCTTCGACCTCTTCTTTGGAGGGGGAGTGAGGATGCGTGGCCGGGCAGACAGGAGAGGTGAGGGGCTGAGGAGGGGAGGGAATCGCCGTGAGCCTGGGCTGGGTGAGAGGGGGATGGTGGCCAGCATGCTGCTCACTCAGGAGGTGACAGGAGGAGGTGACAAAGCTGCTGGCATCTCTTGCTGGAGGGGGCTGGTGCCCAGCACAGTGAGGAGGTGACAAACTTGCTGGGACCTTTTGGTGGGAGGGGGCTGGTGCCCAGTGTGTTGCTCACTCAGGGGGTGACAAACCTGATGGCACCTCTTGGTGGGAGGGGGCTGGTGCCCAGTACCATGAGGAGGTGACAAAGCTGTTGGCACCTTTTGGTGGGAGGGGGCTGGTGCCCAGCATGGTGAGGAGGTGACAAACCTGATGGGACCTTTTGGTGGGAGGGGGCTGGTGCCCAGCACAGCACTGGTTTGAAGGAGGTGACAAACCTGATGGGACCTTTTGGTGGGAGAGGGCTGGCACCCAAATGCAGTGTGACATGGGCTCAGGGGGTCGCAGCCCTGCTGGGACCCTGTGTGTCAGTGCTGGTGCCCAGCACAGAGCTGGCTCAGGGGATCCAGCCAGGCTGGGACCTTGGTTTGAGAGGATGCTGGTGCCCAGCACAGAGCTGGCTCAGGGGATCCAGCCAGGCTGGGACCTTGGTTTGAGAGGATGCTGGTGCCCAGCACAGAGCTGGCTCAGGGGATCCAGCCAGGCTGGGACCTTGGTTTGAGAGGATGCTGGTGCCCAGCACAGAGCTGGCTCAGGGGATCCAGCCAGGCTCCCCAGGCCGTCTCTGCCCCTCCGGCACAGCCCGCTGCAGCTCCTCACCACCCTCATTACTTTCTCCACCTGCTTCTCTTCAAAGGGCCCTTCCCTGTCCCTGTCCCGGCTTTCCCCCGCCGTCCCCGGCCCCGGGGCTGGGCTGAGTCACTGGAGCAGCCCCGGGGTGGCAGCAGGACGCGGGGCCAGCCCGGTGACTCGGGCCTGGGTCACAGGGACACGGTGACTCCGTCAGCTTCTTGCTGAGATGGCAGGAGTTAATTGCAGGGCGATTAGGAGGCCAAGGGAGTCATCCCAGCCACTCCAGCTGGAGCAGCTGGGGGTGGCTGAGAGCCCTGGGGTGGGAGCCGTGCCCTGCCCACGCTGGGGACCCAGCACTGCCCCAGGGTGGCATCCAGGCTTAGAGTGAAGCCATCCCTGCCCTGTCCCTGCCTCTGTCCTTGAGGAAGGAGCAGGGCTGGCTCACCTGGTGAGCCTGAGCAGTGTCCAGTGCCCGTGTGGCCGTGGCAGGGGGGGTGGCACAAGGCTGGTGCTGAGCCAGGCTCTCCCCACGCCCAGGGAAGACAGTGGTGCACCAGCTCTCGGTGTCGCTGGAGGATCTGTACAACGGCTCCACACGGAAGCTGTCCCTGCAGAAAAACATCATCTGCCGCAAGTGTGGAGGTGAGTGAGGGCCTGAGGGGCTGCCCCAGCACCCCCTTAGCCCCGTGTCTGACCCCCTGCCCTCCCCTGGCACAGGCTGCGGGGTGCGGGAGGGCGCCCAGAGGAGGTGCCCCAAGTGCCACGGCTCGGGCATGGAGGTTCGCATCCACCAGCTGGGGCCCAGCATGATCCAGCAGATCCAGACCGTGTGCTCCCAGTGCCAGGGCCAGGGCGAGTGGATCCGGCCCCGTGACTGCTGCCTCACCTGCAACGGCCGCAAGGTGGTGCGAGAGAAGAAAATCCTCAGCGTGCACCTGGATAAAGGTGAGCAGGGGCTGGATGGCGCAGGGGGCTCACCCCAAAGCGCCACACGGGCTCTGAGCCTCCTCCACCCTCCTCACAGGCATGAAGGACGGGCAGAAAATCACTTTCCACGAGGAAGGGGACCAGGTGCCCGGCCTGGAGCCCGGGGACATCATCATTGTCCTGGATCAGAAGGAACATCCTGTTTTCCGGCGCAGCGGTGACGACCTGATTGTCAGGAGGGAGATCAGCCTGGCAGACGCCCTGTGTGGGTGCAGGCAGGTGATCCACACCCTGGACAACCGCACCCTGCTCGTGTCCTCCCCGCCAGGTGAGGGGCACTCAGCACCTGGGAGTGGCACAGCTCTACAGGGATGTGCCCCCTGTTGATGGAGTGACAAAAGTGTCCTTTGTCTCCTTAAAAAGGAAAAAAGCCCAGTTTATCTCCTCAATTGGGTGAAAAGACACCTCATAAGAGCTGTCCCCATCTCCCGGGAGCACTTTACCTCAAACTTAAGGATGGCCAATTGGACAGGAGCTAAAAAATCCCACCTAAGCAATTTAGTAGAAAAAGAAGAGAACAAGGGAACTAATGGCTTTTGTGAGGAGTTTTTGTGTTTTACCAGGAGCAAGAGTCTCTTGCACCTGGCTCGGTTTTTCTCTGTAAAGAGTTTTGTTATTTTGCCTTTCCAACACCACCACAGAAGCCATCCTGCTGATTTTATGCCTTCTAAAGTAGCTGAGTTATCCTGAGTGTGATATAAATCTCCAAAAGTGTGATATAAATCTCTTACAAGACCTGGCTCAAAGAGACCATTATATCACACCAGGAGCTGCCAGCACAGCGGGCTCACCCTCACCTCTATCTCTCAGGTGACGTGATCCGACCTGGGGACCTGAAGTGCATCCCCAACGAGGGGATGCCCGTCTACAGGAGCCCCTTTCAGAAAGGCAAGCTCATCCTGCAGTTCGAGGTGAGCTGGGCCAGGCTGCTGAGACTCCACATCTCCCACCCGTGGCCTCCCCGAGCTGCCTCACTCACGTTTGCCCCTCTACCCTCAGGTGAAGTTCCCCGAGCCGGGCTGGCTCCCCACGGATCGCCTGCGGCAGCTGCAGGGCTTCTTCCCGCCGCAGGAGGAGGTGATGGCCACGGAGGACACGGAGGAGGTGGAGCTCAGCGATTACACGGCGCAGGGCGGGCCGGGCCGGCGGCCCTACACGGGGGAAGCCTATCACGAGGATGATTTCGAGGAGGGCATGCGGCAGCACGTGCAGTGCCAGACCTCATAGCGCGGTGGGGCCCGGGAGCAGGCGGGGCACGGGCGGGCCAGGGGAGGGGCTGCCACCTTCAGGGATGTACATAGGGCGCCTTTCCTTCGCCTTCCCAGCCCCCCCGGAGCCGGCAGAGCCCCCCCTGCCCTGCCCTGGGGCTGCCCTGGGGGACAGGGCTGGGCTCCAGCTGCCGCTGCTGCAGAGGAGCAGGGGGTACCCGCTGCCCCTGCCTCAGTTTCCCCATCTGCTGTGCTGGAGGCAGTGTGGGGAGCAGGGGAAGTGCTCAGCCCCCTTCGGGGGTGCCCCAGCCCCACCCTGGGGACCTGCTGCCCAGGCCCCCAGCTCCTTGCTTTGCCCGTTTCTTTCCTTACTGGAGCCTGGCTCAGGCCTGGGATGCAGAGTGGGTGGCTCTTTTCTCTTTGCACAGGACAGGAGGGGTTGGGGGGGACCCGTCCCTTCCCTTTAATTTATTTTTGGAAGAATTTTAGAAGTTTTTCTTTTTTTGGGGTTTTGTTTTTTTTTTTGGGAGCTGAGATGGGGGGGTGGTGACTTTGTACTTGGCATTAAACGCAAATCCCAACTCGGTGTGTGGGGTTGAACATGGGACAGAGTGTGGGGTTGAAATTGGGGTCGAGCCTGGGACAGAGTGTGGGGCAGGGTGTGGGGTTGAACATGGGACAGTGTGTGGGGCAGAGTTTGGGGTTGAACATGGGGCAGGGTGTGGGGTTGAGTGTGGGGCAGAGTGTGGGGTTGAGCATGGGACAGTGTGTGGGGCAGGGTGTGGGGTTGAGCATGGGGCAGGGTGTGGGGTTGAGCATGGGACAGTGTGTGGGGCAGGGTGTGGGGTTGAATGTGGGGCAGGATGTGGGGTTGAGCAGGGAACAGAGTGTGGGGCAGGTTATGGGGTTGAGCATGGGACAATTTGTGGGGCAGGGTGTGGGGTTGAACATGGGACTGTGTATGGGGCAGGATGTGGGGTTGAGCATGGGGCAGGGTGTGGGTTGAGCATGGGGCAGAGTGTGGGGCAAGGTGTGGGGTTGAACATGGGGCAGGGTGTGGGGTTGAGCAGGGAATAGTGTATGGGGCAGGGTGTGGGGTTGAGCCTGGGACAGGCTGTGGGGCAGGGTGTGGGGTTGAACATGGGACTGTGTATGGGGCAGGGTGTGGGTTGAGTGTGGGGCAGGATGTGGGGCAGGGTGCGGATTGAGCATGGGGGAGGTTATGGGGTTGAGCATGGGACAGTTTGTGGGGCAGGCTGTGGGGCAGGGTGTGGGGTTGAACATGGGACTGTGTATGGGGCAGGGTGTGGGGCAGGCTGTGGGGTTGAGCGTGGGGCAGGCTGTGGGGCAGGTTATGGGGCAGGGTGTGGGGTTGAACATGGGACTGTGTATGGGGCAGGGTGTGGGTTTGAACATGGGACCGTGTATGGGGCAGGCTGTGGGGCAGGGTGTGGGGCAGGCTGTGGGGTTGAGCGTGGGGCAGCAGGAGCCCCGGGGCAGTGACTCTGCCCTGCTTTGATCTCGGGTGTGCCTCAGTTTCCCCGTCCTTACCCAACCGGGCGGTGCCGCTCCTGCCCTGCCCTCCCCTGCCCGCGGCTGCTCCCGGCTCCTCCCGCTCCAGCCGGGAGCCCCCGGAGCCCCGGCCTGGCTCGGGACGGGTCTGTCCCACTTCCCTTCCCCCTCTGCCAGCCCTGCAGCCCCCCCTGGCCCTCTGCTCTTCTCCCCTGCCTGGAGACACAGCCTTGACCCCGTGGGTACCCCCAGTTCCTCTCCCTGTCCTGGTCACTTCCAGAACCCTCCTGGCCCCTCTGCATCATCTCAGCATCCCTGGAGACCCCAAACTGAGGCAGACCCCCCCCAAATACCCTCAACCCTGCACTCACCCCATGGGAGATTGCACAGCACAGAGCTGGGTTACTGAGCTGTTAAGGGGGACCCCCCAAAAAATAACCTTTAGGGGGGCAAGTGCATCCCAGAACCTTGTCCCTCTGCTCTTCTCCCCTGTCTGGACACAGCCTTGACCCTGTGGGTACCCCCAGTTCCTCTCCCTGTCCTTGTCACTTCCAGAACCCCCCCTCTGCATCATCTCAGCATCCCTGGAGACCCCAAACAGAGGCAGACCCCCCCCAAATACCTTCAGCCCTGCACTCACCCCATGGGAGATTCCAGCCATGGCACAGAGCTGGGTTACTGAGCTGTTAAGGGGGACCCCCCAAAAAATAACCTTTAGGGGGGCAAATGCATCCCAGAACCCCCCTGCCCCCTCCACAGTGGGATGGGGGTGGAGCCCCCCAGGCCGGGGGGGCTTTGTGGGGTTGGGGTTGGAGCTCCCTCCCTCCCTCCCCTGGAACCCAGGAAAGCTCCGGCGCCAGCTGCAGCTGCAGGGGGGGGGAGGAGGAGGAGGAGGAGGAGGAGGAGGAGGAGGAGGCGAGGAGAACAATGCTGGCCAGCTGCCAGCCGAGGGAGGGGAGTGGGGGAGAAGGGGGGAAGCTCCTGCCCAGCCCCCGGCCCGGCGGGCACAGGGGGGGCTGAGGGCGGGCGGTGACGGTGACAATCCCTGTCCCCCAGGGCTCACTGCGCAGTGACAGTGACAGTCCCTGTGCCCCAGGGCTCACTGCGCAGTGACAGTGACAGTCCCTGTCCCCCGGGGCTCAGCGGGCAGTGACAGTGACAGTCCCTGTCCCCCAGGGCTCACCCGGCAGTGACAGTGACAGTCCCTGTGCCCCCTGTCCCCCGGGGCTCACCCGGCAGTGACAGTGACAGTCCCTGTCCCCCAGGGCTCACCCGGCAGTGACAGTGACAGTCCCTGTGCCCCAGGGCTCACTGGGCAGTGACAGTGACAGTCCGTGTGCCCCCTGTCCCCCGGGGCTCACTGGGCAGTGACAGTGACAGTCCCTGTCCCCCAGGGCTCACCTGCAGTGACAGTGACAGTCCCTGTCCCCCCTGTCCCCCGGGGCTCACCCGCAGTGACAGTGACAGTCCCTGTCCCCCAGGGCTCACCCAGCAGTGACAGTGACAGTCCCTGTCCCCCCTGTCCCCCTTGTCCCTTGGGGCTCACCGGGCGGTGACAGTGACAATCCCTGTCCCCCAGGGCTCACCCGGCAGTGACAGTGACAGTCCCTGTTCCCCCTGTCCCCCGGGGCTCACTGGGCAGTGACAGTGACAATCCCTGTCCCTCTGTCCCCCAGGGCTTACCTGGCAGTGACAGTGACAGTCCCTGTGCCCCCTGTCCCCGGGGCTCACTGGGCAGTGACAGTGACAGTCCCTGTCCCCCCTGTCCCCAGGGCTCACCCGCAGTGGCAGTGACAGTCCCTGTCCCCCCTGTCCCCCGGGGCTCACTGGGCAGTGACAGTGACAATCCCTGTCCCCCGGGGCTCACCGGGTGGTGACAGTGACAGTCCCTGTCCCCCCTGTCCTCCGGGGATCACTGGGCAGTGACAGTGACAGTCCCTGTCCCCCCTGTCCTCGGGGCTCACCCGCAGTGACAGTGACAGTCCCTGTCCCCCCTGTCCCCCAGGGCTCACTGGGCAGTGACAGTGACAGTCCCTGTCCCCCCTGTCCTCCGGGGATCACTGGGCAGTGACAGTGACAGTCCCTGTCCCACCACGCCTCGGTCCCTGTCCCCACCACGCCTCGCTGAGCCACCCAGGCAGCAGCGTCCCTGCTGCCCTGAGCCATGGGGACACTCCCGGGGGGGGACACGGTGGCACCCCCGAGAGCAGGGGGGTCACAGGGACCCTGTGCCGTGTGCCAGAACCCAGCTGGGCACATGGCACCGTGGCTGCGTGGTGCCCCAGCCGTGCCAGGCACCGAGCAGGGTCCCCAGGTTTGTCACACACCCAGAGACCCCCGTGCAGCTGGCACCTCTCTGTCCCCAACTTCTCGGTCACTCAGGACATTTTGGGGTGGGGGACGCCAAGCAGCCGGCCTGGACCCTCCAGGGTGGGCACTGAGCTGGGCAGCAGCCGGCCTGGGGACTGTGGGGGTGACAGGGGGGTGACAAGGGGGTGACCCCAGCCCTTGGGGGGCACAGCCTGGCTGGGGTCATGCTGGATGTGTGTCTGGGGGGGGGTGTTCCTCCAGCTCAGCCTCCCTCCTCTACCTCATCCCCAGCGTCACTGGGGCTGGGTGACCCCCCAAGCCTGTCCTGTCCCCCTGTGCCCTGCAGGGACTCCCCTGTCCTGTTCCCTGCAGGGACACCCCTGTCCTGTCCCCCTGTCCCCTTTAGGAACATCCCTGTCCCCCCTGTCCCCTGCAGGTCCTGTCCCCTTTAGGGACACCCCTGTCCTGTCCCCCTCTCCCCTTTAGGGACACCCCTGTCCTGTCCCCTTTAGGGACTCCCCTGTCCTCTCCCCTGCAGGGACTCCCCTGTCTGTCCCCCTGTCCCCTTTAGGGACACCCCTGTCCTGTCCCCTTTAGGGACACCCCTATCCTGTCCCCCTGTCCCCTGCAGGGACAGCCCTGTCCTGTCCCCCTGTTCCCTTTAGGGACTCCCCTGTCCTGTCCCCCTGCTGTCCCCTGCAGGGACACCCCTGTCCTGTCCCCCTGTCCCCTTTAGGGACACCCCTGTCCTGTCCCCTTTAGGGACTCTCCCCTGTCCTGTCCCCTTTAGGGACACCCCTGTCCCTCTGTCCCCTTTAGGAACATCCCTGTCCCCTACAGGGACACCCCTGTCCTGTCCCCCTGTCCCCTTTAGGAACATCCCTGTCCCTCTGTCCCCTGCAGGGACATCCCAGCGACCCCCGCTGGATTCAGGCAGACCAAAGCCCCCTCCCCGTTCCCTCCCGGCGCGGAGCAGGGAGGGAGGGGGACGAGAGCGACGCTGTTCCCCCACACCCAGCCCAACCTCAGCTTCCAGAAAAATGCACGGAAAAATTCCGGGGTGAGGGGCCAGGGCCCCCCAGGGTCGCGCATTCATTGCCCGCTTTGTCTGCGCAGATGAAAGGCGAGGGGCCAGCCCGGCCCCCTCCCCAGCCCGGGGGGGCAGCGGGGTCACCGGGCGGGATTAGTGCCGGATTAGAGGCGCCGGGGACCGCGACACCACCCAGGCGGAGCCGCGGGAGGGGGGCACAGCCCCCCGGAGCCGTTTTGGGGTCACTCACGGCCCCTCCGCCCCAGCCCCCTCCCCAGCTCCAGGAATTCGCTTTTGTTCCGAGAGCCGCCGAGCTGCGGGGAGGGGGCGCCTCCCTTGGCTGCCCCTCCGGAGCCCCCCGGAGCAGCCCCAGCCCTCAGCCCCCCCCATTTCTCGGAGCCCCCCCAGGATCCCCCGCAGGCCTAGGCGAAGCAGAGCCGTCCCCAGGGCTCCCGGGGAAAGCGGAGATTCCTCCGGCGGGGCGGGGGCACGGCTGGATTCCATTACCGGCGGCTCCCGGGGGTCTCCGGGGCCGCGGGGGTGAAGTGGGGAGGGGGCCGGGACCCTCGGCAGGGGCGGGACACGGCCCTGGCAGCGCTCCGGGAACCGCGCCAGGGCTGATGGGCGCCTGCCAAGTGTCCACCTGGAGATACCGGAGCCTTCCTCCCCCTCCTCCTCCTCCTCCTCCCCAGGGAAGGTGTAATTCCACCCTTGCTGCTCCTGGACGAGCTCCCGGGGTGCGGGATCACAGCCCGGCCGTGGGGGTGAAGCCAACACCGAGCCCTGGCTCCCTTCTCCATCCCCCCCCATCAGCGCTCGATGGGGCGGCGGTGCCCCCCAACTGCCCCACGGCCGCTCGGGTGGGGGGCACTGCCCCCGAGGGGGCCCGGCCCGGTCTGGGGGAGCCGAGCTGGGCAGGGAACGGGGGGGCAGCAGCAGCAGCACCCCCAAAGCTCGAGGCAGGGCAGTCCTGCACCCCGATCCCCCCTGAACCTCCATCCTCCCTGAACCCCGATCCCCCTTGCACCCCGATCCCCCCTGAACCTCGATCCTCCCTGAATCCCAAACCTTCCTGAACCCCGACCCTCCCTGCACCCCGATCCCCCCTCAACCCCGATCCCCCCTGCACCTCGATCCTTCCTCCACCTCCCGGAACCCCAAACCCTCCTGCACCCCGATCCCCCTGAACCCCGATCCCCCCTGCACCCCGATCCCCCCTGCACCCCGATCCCCCCTCAACCCCGATCCCCCCTGCACCTCGATCCTTCCTCCACCTCCCGGAACCCCGATCCCCCCTGAACCCCGATCCCCCCTGAACCCCGATCACCCCTGAATCCCGACCCTTTCCTGCACCCCGACCCTTCCTGCACCTCCCTGAACCCCGACCCTCTCTGCACCCGAACCCTGCCTGCACCCCGATCTCCCTGAATCCCGATCCTCCCTGCACCCCGATCTCCCTGAATCCCGATCCTTCCTGAACCCCGACCCTCCCTACACCCGAATCCCCCCTGCACCCAGACCCTCCCTGCACCTCCCTGCACCCGATCCTCCCTGAATCCCGACCCTCCCCGCACCCTGATCCTCCCTGCACCCCGATCCTTCTCCCTGCACCCCGATCCTCCCCGCACCCCGATCCTCCCTGCACCCCGATCCTTCTCCCTGCACCCCGATCCTCCCTGCACCCCGAACCTTTCCTGCACCCCGATCCTCCCCGCACCCCGACCCTTTCCTGCACCCCCCCCCAGCTCAGCCCCGGTGTCCTGGGCTAATTAACGCCATCCCATGCAGAGCAATTATCGGCCAGCCCGATCATTAACAAACCCACAGAACAAACCCAGGGGTGCCCCCGGCTCCCCCGCCCCAGCCCGGATGGGGTCTCATGTTGAGAGCTGGGGCAGAGCCCAAAGCCCCCGCTGCCCTCCCTGCCCCACGGTCACCCTACAATCACCCCACAGCCACCCCACAATCACCCCAGGGTCACCCCACGGTCACCTCGGAGCCAGCACCCGTTTCCCATGCAGGATGCGCCAACCCCGCTGCCGCCCTCGCCCCCGGCCCCTTGCGCAACGGCCCCACAGGGGATGTGGGGGGCAGGAGCCGGGTGTGGGATTTGGGGTGTGGGATTTGAGGTGCAGAATCCAGGGTGTGGGATCTGGAATGTGGGATCTGCAGCGTAGGATTTGGGATGTGGGATTTGGGGTGCAGAATCCAGGGTGTGGGATCTGGAGTGTGAGATCTGGGGTGTGGGATTTGGGGTGCAGAATCCGGGTTGAAAGATCCAGGGTGCGGTATCCGGTGTGTGGAAATTTGGGGTGAGGAAATCTGGGGTGCAGAATCCTGGGTGTGGGATCTGGAGTGTAGGATTTGGGGTGCAGAATCCGGGTTGAAAGATCTGGGGTGTGGTATCCTGTGTGTGGAAATCTGGGGTGTGGAATCTGGAGTGTGGGATTTGGGGTGAAGAATCCAAGATGTGGGATTCAGACTGCAGGATTTGGGGTGCAGAATCCGGGTTGAAAGATCCGGGGTGTGGGATCTGGAGTGTGGGATTTGGGGTGAGGAAATCTGGGGTGGAGAATCCTGGGTGTGGGATTTGGGGTGCAGAATCCAAGGTGTGGGATTCAGACTGCAGGATCTGGGATGCAGGGTGTGGGATCTGGAGTGTAGGATTTGGGGTGCAGAATCCGGGTTGAAAGATCCGGGGTGTGGTATCCGGTGTGTGGGATTTGGGGTGAGGAAATCTGGGGTGCAGAATCCTGGGTGTGGGATCTGGAGTGTAGGATTTGGGGTGCAGAATCCGGGTTGAAAGATCTGGGGTGTGGTACCCTGTGTGTGGAAATCTGGGGTGTGGAATCTGGAGTGTAGGATTTAGACTGTAGGATCTGGGGTGCAGAATCTGACATGTGGAATCCAGGGTGTGGAATCTGGAGTGTGGGATTTGGGGTGCAGAATCCAAGGTGTGGGATTCAGACTGCAGGATTAGGGGTGCAGGATGCAGGCTGTGGGATCCAGACTGGGTGGGATTAGGGGTGCAGAATCCAAGGTGTGGGATTCAGACTGAGTGGGATTTGGGATGCAGGGTGTGGGATCTGGAGTATAGGATTTGGGGTGCAGGATGCAGGCTGTGGGATTCAGACTGGGTGGGATTTGGGGTGCAGGATGCAGGCTGTGGGATCCAGACTGGGTGGGATTTGGGGTGCAGGATGCAGGCTATGTGATTCAGACTGGGTGGGATTTGGGGTGCAGGATGCAGGCTGTGGGATCCAGACTGGGTGGGATTTGGGGTGCAGGATGCAGGCTATGTGATTCAGACTGGGTGGGATTTGGGGTGCAGAATGCAGGCTGTGGGATCCAGACTGGGTGGGATTTGGGGTGCAGGATGCAGGCTGTGGGATCCAGACTGGGTGGGATTTGGGGTGCAGGATGCAGGCTGTGGGATCTGGAGTATAGGATTTGGGGTGCAGGATGCAGGCTGTGGGACTCAGACTGTGTGGGATTTGGGGTGCAGGATGCAGGCTGTGGGATCCAGACTGTGTGGGATTTGGGGTGCAGAATCTGAGGTGTGGGATTCAGACTGAGTGGGATTTGGGATGCAGGGTGTGGGATCTGGAGTATAGGATTTGGGGTGCAGGATGCAGGCTGTGGGATTCAGACTGGGTGGGATTTGGGGTGCAGGATGCAGGCTGTGGGACTCAGACTGGGTGGGATTAGGGGTGCAGAATCTGAGGTGTGGGACTCAGACTGGGTGGGATTTGGGGTGCAGGATGCGGGATCCAGACTGGGTGGGATTTGGGGTGCAGGCTGTGGGATCTGGGGTGCAGATCTAGGGTGCAGAATCTGTGATGTGGATCCAGAGCCCCAGGCTGTGGGATCTGTGTGTGCCAGTGGGGCCAGGATGAGAGTCAGGGATACCCCGGGGGGGGTCACAGGACATTTATTGAAAAAGGGGGGAGGCAACAGAGGGAAGCTGGACCCTGGGGGGGGGGGGGGGGGGGGGGGGCTAGGACCTGGCACTGCCTCAGCCTGGGGGGGTTTGGTGTCCCCACCTGTGCCATATTCACAAATAAATACCGGGGAGAGGTCGCGGGGCAGGGCTGGGGGCTGCGGGAACCAAGAGCAGCCCCGAAGCCAAACCAGCTCAAAGCAGCCCAAAAGGGCAGGGAGGGGCCGCGTTCCCCCCCGCCGCAGCCGGCACCGAGCCAGGAGCGGGGCCAGGACAGGACGGGAGATTCTGCTGCCCTCGGAGAGCCCCGCCCTGCATGGGGAGGGAAATCCCCCCCAAAAAAAGGGGGTTCGGGGATGCAACACCCGCCCCGTGACAGGGGGAGGAGTGCAGGGGACTGAGGGGACACGGGGAGGGGAGGGGGGACATGGGGAGGGGTCGGCTGAGCGGGGAGGGGGGGTCACTCCCGAATGTACACCCGGGTGCACACAACGTCATCGGCGGTCATGGTCTGCAGGGAGAGGCGGGGTCGGTCACAGGTGCGGCTGTGCCCCCTCATGTCCCCATCCGCCCCCTCCTGTCCCATCCTGTCCCCATCTGCCCCCTCCCGTCCCCATCTGCCCCCTCCTGTCCCATCTCCCCACTCCTGTCCCCATCCCAGCACGTTCCAGTCCCATTCCCCCTCTCCTGTGTCCCCATTCCCCCTCTCCTGTCCCCATTCTCCCTCTCCTGTCCCATTTCCCCCCTCCTGTCCCATCTGCCCCTTCCTGTCCCCATTCGCGCCCCCCCATCCCCATCCACCCCCTCTTGTCCCCATCCCAGCCCCTCCTGCCCCCTCCTGTCCCATCTCCGCACTCCTGTCCCCATCCCAGCACGCTCCTGTCCCATTCCCCCTCTCCTGTGTCCCCATTCCCCCTCTCCCATCCCATTCCCCCTCTCCTGTCCCATTTCCCCCCTCCTGTCCCATTCTCCCTCTCCTGTCCCATCTGCCCCTTCCTGTCCCCATTTGCCCCCCCCATCCCCATCCACCCCCTCCTGTCCCCATCCCAGCCCCTCCTGCCCCACTCCCAGTGCGCTCCTGTCCCATTCCTCCCCTCCCATCCCCATTCCCCCTCTCCTGTCCCCATTCTCCCCCTCCTGTCCCCATCCCAGCTCTGAGGGAGTTCCCAGCGGGCAGCGCTGCCCCCAAGCCCCTGCTGGCCCCGGTTGGTCCCAGTTGGTCCTGATTGGTCCCAGTTGGCCCCTGCTGGCCCCGGTTGGCCCCAGTTTGCCCCGGTTGGTCCCAGTTGGCCCCAGTTTGCCCCTTGCTGGCCCCGGTTGGTCCCAGTTGGCCCCAGTTTGCCCCTGCTGGCCCCGGTTGGTCCCAGTTGGCCCCTGCTGGCCCCGGTTGGTCCCAGTTAGCCCCGGTTGGTCCCATTTGGCCCCAGTTGGCCCCGGTTGGTCCCAGTTAGCCCCGGTTGGTCCCATTTGGCCCCTGCTGGCCCCGGTTGGCCCCAGTTTGCCCCGGTTGGCCCCAGTTTGCCCCGGTTGGTCCCAGTTGGCCCCAGTTTGCCCCTTGCTGGCCCCAGTTGGTCCCGGTTGGTCCCAGTTGGCCCCGATTGGCCCCAGTTGGTCCCGGTTGGTCCCAGTTGGTCCCAGTTGGCCCCTGCTGGCCCCGGTTGGTCCCAGTTGGCCCCAGTTTGCCCCTGCTGGCCCCGGTTGGTCCCAGTTGGCCCCTGCTGGCCCCGGTTGGCCCCAGTTGGCCCCGGATGGTCCCAGTTGGCCCCAGTTAGCCCCTGCTGGCCCCGGTTGGCCCCAGTTTGCCCCGGTTGGTCCCAGTTGGCCCCAGTTTGCCCCTGCTGGCCCCGGTTGGTCCCAGTTGGCCCCTGCTGGCCCCGGTTGGTCCCAGTTGGCCCCTGCTGGCCCCGGTTCCCCGTTGTTCCCCTCACCAGGATGAGCTCCCCGTCGTTGCTCATCTCCCGGGACCAGCCCGTCCTGGGCCCGTCTCCCTTGAGCAGGCGCTGCTCGCAAACCATCTTGTTCTTGTTCTCCCCCTCCCACCGGGCCAGGCTCTGCGGGCACAGGGGGCAGCGCTGGGGGGGGGCTGCTGGGGGCACCCCCGGGCACCTCCTGCCCTCCCTGGGGCAGCTGCCACCAGCCCCGGGGGCAGAAGGGACCCTTTGTTCCTGTGCCAGGGGGTGCGGGGGCACCAGGGGGGCACAAACGGGGGCTGGGGGCACGAGGAGGGGTTGGGGGTACAGGGAAGGGGTTGGGGGCACAGGGAGATGTTGAGGGGCACAATGAGGGGATGTGGACACAGGGAAAGGATGGGGGCACAATGAGGGGTTGGGGGCACAGGGAAGGGGTTGGGGGGCACAATGAGGGGTTGGGGGCACAGGGAAGGGGTTGGGGGGCACAATGAGGGGATGGGGACATAGGGAAGGGGTTGGGGGGCACAATGAGGGGTTGGGGGCACAGGGAAAGGATGGGGGCACAATGGGGGGCACAGGGAAGGGGTTGAGTAGCACAACAAGGGGTTGGGGGCACAGGGAAGGGGTTGGGGGGTACAATGAGGGGTTGGGGGCACAGGGAAGGGGTTGGGGGCACAATGAAGGTGTGATGGCATAGGGAGGGGGTTGATGGCACAAGGAAGGGGTTGAGGGGCTCGGGGAGAGGTTGAGGGGCACAATGAGAGGTTGAGGGGCACAGGGAAGGGTTGGGGGGCACAACAAGGGGATGATGGCACAGGGAACAGATGGATGGTGCAGGAAAGGGGCTGGGGGCACTGGGAAGGGATTGGGGGGTACAATGAGGGGTTGGGGGCACAGGGACGGGATTGGGGGACCCGGGGAAGGGATGGGGGTGCAGGAGGGGATGAGGAGCTCAGGAAAGGCCTGGGGGGCACAAGGAGAGGTTGGGGTGCAGGAGGAGGGGAAGCAGCTGCGGGGAGAGGTGGCTGTGTGCACAGACAGACAGACAGACACCACAGACACACACAGACAGACAGACACACAGGTGAGAGCTCCTGGCCTCGTGCCAAACGTGTGTGCAAGATCACTGTGTGCACAGACACATCCCTGCACACACCCACCAGAGCTGGGTGTGCACACCTGTGATGTCACACGATCATACACACACACAGGCACACCCACACCCACATGCACAGTCACACACAGTCACACACAGTCACACACAGTCACACTGACACGCACACATGCACAGAAACACCCTCACGCACACAGACACACACACACAGGCACACACAGACACAGTTACACCCACACAAAACTCACACTCACACACTCATACCCACGCACTATCACAGTCACACACTCTCTCTCACACACACAAACACACTCACACTCACAGTCTCACACTCACAGTCACACAGTTACACATTCACACAGTCACACACACACAGTGACACACTCACACACGAAGTCACACCCGCACACTTACACTCACAGTCTCGGACACTCACACTGACACATACAGTGTCACACTCACTCACACCCTTACTCACACACACCCACACTCACACCCTTACTCACAGTCACACTTTCACATTCTCACACTCACACACTCTCACATTCACACTCACTCACATTCATACACTCACACACACTCACTCTCACTCACACACACATTCACACACTCATACACACTCTCACCCACTCACACCCTTACTCACACTCACAGTCTCACACACTCACAGTCTCACACTCTCACACCCTTACTCACCCACTCACACCCACTCTCACACTCACACACCCATACTCACTCTCACACTCACTCAGTCTCACTCTCACACACTCTCACACCCACATCCACTCTCACACTCTCTCACACTCAGTCACTCTCACTCTCACTCTCACATTCATACTCACTCTCATGCTCTCTCACACTCACATTCACACTCACTCTCACTCTCTCACACCCACTCTCATACACTCATTCTCACACATTCACACTCACATTCACACTCACTCTCACTCTCACATTCACACTCACTCTCACTCTCTCACACCCACTCTCATACTCTCACACTCACTCTCACACACTCACACTCACTCTCACTCTCACACCCCCTCTCCCCCTGTCCCCTCTCGTGCCCCCGTGCTGGTCCCACCTTGCAGGGCCGCCCATCCACCGTCTGCTCCTCGAACTCCTCTCCGACCCTGAACTGGATCTCCGTGGTGCGCACGGGGGTGGAGGTGCGGATGTAGAAGCTCTCCCCGTCCCCGTCCTGCCGGATCTCCACCGCCGGCTTGGCCGCCGCCGCCACCGCGATCTTCCTCAGCATCACGTTCACGCCTGGAGGGGGCACGGTGCCACCGAGTGTGCCCGGTGACCCAGGGGGCACGGTGCCACCAAGCGCGCCCATGCCCGGTGATCGGGGGGCGAAACAGTGCCACCGAGCGTGCCCGGTGACCCAGGGGGTGCCACCGAGTGTGCCCGGTGACCCAGGGGGTGGCACCGAGCGTGCCCGGTGACCCAGGGGACACGGTGCCATTGAGTGTGCCTGGTGACCCAGGGGACATGGTGCCATTGAGTGTGCCCGGTGACCCAGGGGACATGGTGCCATTGAGTGTGCCCGGTGACCGAGGGGTCGCAGTGGTGCTCGGTGACTGAGGGGACACGGTGCCATCGAGCGTGCCAGGTGACCAGGGATGGGGGGGTGAGGTGGTGCCCAGTGACCAGGGGCAGACACGGTGGCACCAAGGGTGCCCGGTGACCGGGGGGTCGCAGTGGTGCCCAGTGACCCAGGGGAGGGGGGCACGGTGCCATCGAGCGTGCCTGGTGACCCACGGGGTGGCATTGAGTGTGCCCGGTGACCCGGGGGGGAAATGGTGGCACCAAGCGTGCCCGGTGACCGGGGGGTCACAGTGGTGCCCAGTGACCCGGGGGGGGCACGGTGGCATTGAGTGTGCCCGGTGACCAGGGGGGAAACGGTGGCACCGAGTGTGCCCGGTGACCCAGGGGGTGGCATCAAGTGTGCCCAGTGACCAGGGGGGAAACAGTGGCACCAGGTGGGCCCGGTGACCCGGGTGAGGGCACGGTGATGCCCAGTGACCTGGGTGAGGGCACGGTGATGCCCGGTGACCCAGGGGGGACACAGTGGTGCCCGGTGACCCGGGTGAGGACACGGTGGTGCCCAGTGACCCAGGGGGGACACAGTGGTGCCCGGTGACCCGAGGGGAGCACAGTGATGGCCAGTGACCCAAGAGGACACGGTGGTGCCCGGTGACCCGAATGGGGACATGGTGGTGCCCGGTGACCTGAATGGGGACATGGTGGTGCCCAGTGACCCGGGTGGGGCACAGTGGTGCCCAGTGACCTGAATGGGGACACGGTGGTGCCCGGTGACCCGGATGAGGACATGGTGGTGCCCGGTGACCGGGGCTCGGCCCCGCACTCGGCGGTGCCACACCCAGGGCCCAGCGAGGGCCGCAGGTGGCTCCAGGCAGCCCAAGGAGGGGGGGCTGGGGGAGGACGGGCGAGCCCCCCCGGGCCACATCTGGCCACATCTGGCTCTCGTTACCTGCGGAGGGGGCGGCGGCGGCGCCGGATGCGCCCCGGGGAAGGGCCGGGCCGGGCCGGGGGTGACAGCGGGGACAAGGGCCCCGCTGCCAGCGCTGTGCTCCGTGACCTGTGTGACCCCCCCGGGGGTCCCGCGTCCCCCCCTCGGCAGCTGCGGCTTTGTCCCCGCTCCAGAGGCGGCTCATCCATCACGGCCCGCGGCCCGCGGCTGTCACGGGGGGGCTCTTTGGGGACATTGTTCCCGTGTCACCCTCGCGGTAGGGACGGGACTGACCCCCCCACCCCATCCCCCGAGAGGGCACAAAGGGGGAGCCCCCCTAGAGCAAGGGTGGGAACACGGAGGGGCTGCGGGAGCTGGGACCCCCCCCCCCCAGCATGGGAAGGGACAAATCCCTCAGGGGACCCCTCCAAGCCCCCCAGCAACACCCCCAGGCCTGGTTCACACTTGGGGGGTGCCCCAGACCCCGGACACGGCCCCCCACATGATGCTGGTGGGGGTGGGGAGCACAAACAGCCCCCAAAGGGAGCGAAACCAAGGCTGGGGTGGGCGGGTGGGGTCAGTCGGGGGGGCTGGAGCTGAGGAAACCCCCGACCCCCGCAGGGGGAACTGTAACCCCCAAATCTGCCTGTAACCCCCAAATCTGCCTGTAACCCCCCCAAATCTGCCTGTAACCCCCAAATCTGTGTGCACCCCTCCAAATCTGTCTGTAACCCCCAAATCTGCCTGAACCCCCCCCAAATCTGCCTGTAACCCCCCAAATCTATCTGTACCCCCCCCAATCTGTCTGTACCCCCCCAGATCTGCCTGTAACCCTCAAATCTGCCTCTGCCCCCCAAATCTGCCTCTACCCCCCCCCAAATCTGCCTCAACCCCCCCAAATCTGCCTCTACGCCCCCAAATCTGTCTGTGCCCCCCCAATCTGCCTCTACCCCCCCCAAATCTGCCTGCACCCCCCCCAAATCTGCCTCTACCGCCCCAAATCTGTCTGTACCCCCTTCAAATCTGTCTGTACCCCCCCAAATCTGCCTTTACCCCCCCAAATCTGCCTCTACCCCCCCCAAATCTGCTCGCACCCCGCAGGGAGCAGTCGGGGGGGGAGCCCCCACCCACTCGCGCCGTGGGAAAGGAGGAAGGCTCGGGGAGGGGAGGGGAGGGGGGGGTCAGATTTATTTTCCTGCTGAGGTTTCCCCGAGCCGGTTCCATCAGCGGGGCCAGGGCGGGGAGAAGGGGAGAGCCGGGGGACCGGGAGTGAAACCCAAGAAAGTGATAATTATCCTGAAATATTCGTTACGTATCCCCTAACCTGGAAAATATTCTGCTCGGGCTGGCGAGGAGCGGGTCAGGAGGAGGGGAGCAGTGCGGGAGTTGGATTTGATCCTGCCCAAAGCCCCGGGGACCCCCCCAGGCCCGAGCCCCCACCGTGAGTCCGGGCCCTCCCCACCCCCGCTCAGCGCGGCCCCGGCTCTGCCATGGGGGGCAAAGGGGCCCGAGATGAGGCTGGGGAGAGTGGGACCCCAAAACCCCCACAAAATCCCCCGCAAAACGGGTCCTGCCAGGGCTGGTTTGGGGGACAGCGGCTGTCCCAAAACCGGGGAGGGACAGGTGAGGGGTGGCGGAGGGACCGGGGTGGTGCTTGGGGGAGCACCAGGGTGGGGAAACTGAGGCAGGAAAGGGGGGGGGATCCCTCGGGAGCGGCACACGCTGCCCGGCCCCGTCGTGCCTGCGGCTCCTCAGCGGGCACCGAGCGCCAGAGCCTGGCGAAAAGGGGGAGCAGAGGGATCCCCGCGGCACACGGCGGCTCCGGGCACCGCGGGCTGCAAGAGGATTTGGGGGCAGATGTGGGGAACCCCCCTCTGGCCCCCCAAGCTCGAGGGAGCCCCGGAGAACGGGGATCCACTCACCCAGCGCCTTCAGCAGCTCCTCGAAGTTCTCCGAGCTCTTCATCTTCCAGTTCCCGGAGAAGTTGGGCATCGCGGCTGCCGGCCCGGGGGGCTCAGGGAGGGCACCGGGGGGGGGGAATCAGCGCTTCGAGGGCTCCGCCGCTCCCTCGGCACCGGCACCGGCCCCGCCGCTGGCTCCCTGCGTCCGTCTGTCCGTCCGTCCCGTCCCGCCCGCGCCGCCGCCGCCGTTTTTATCGCCGGGCTGGTCCCACCCCCCGGCCCCGGCCCCGGCCCGGGGGCTCCGCGCTCACCTGCGGAGCGAGAGCCCAGGCCGAGCCCCCCGCCCCCGTTTGCCGTGGGGAGCTCTGCCCGTGCCCCCCAAAATCCCCCCGAGATCCGTGCCCTGCTCGGCTCCCCCGGCTGCGGCATCTCCCTGGGTCCCCCTGATCGCCAGCATCCCCCCGAAACTGCCCGCGCCCCACACGTGCTGCACCCCAAATCTGCCTGTACCCCCCCAGATCGGTCTGTAACCCCTAAATCTGCCTCTACCCCCCCAAATCTGCCTCTACCTCCCCCAAATCTGCCTCTACCTCCCCCAAATCTGCCTCTACCCCCCAAATCTGCCTGTACCTCCCCCAAATCTGCCTGTAACCCCTAAATCTGCCTCTACCTCCCCCAAATCTGCCTCTGCCCCCCCCAAATCTGCCTGTAACCCCCCCAAATCTGCCTGTAACCCCCCCAAATCTGCCTGTAACCCCTAAATCTGCCTCTACCTCCCCCAAATCTGCCTCTGCCCCCCCCAAATCTGTCTGTACCTCCCCCAAAATGGTCTGTAACCCCTAAATCTGCCTCTACCCCCCAAATCTGTCTGTACCTCCCCCAAATCGGTCTGTAACCCCTAAATCTGCCTCTACCCCCCCAAATCTGCCGGTAATCTCTAAATCTGTCTATATCCCCCCGCAAATCTGCCTGTCCCCCCCAAATCTGTCTGTATCCCCCCCAAATCTGCCTCTACCCCCCAAAATCTGTCTGCACCTCCCCCAAATCCACCTCTACCCCCCCCAAATATGTCTGTAATCCCCCCAAATCTGCCTGTACCTCTAAATCTGCCTCTACCCTCCCAAAATCTGCCTCTCCCCCCCCCCAAATCTGCCTCTACCCCCCCAAATCTGCCCATACCCCCCCCAAATCTGTCTGTAACCCCCTCTAATCTGCCTGTACCCTCCCAAATCTGCCTCTACCCCCCCCAAATCTTCCTCTACCCCCCCAAATCTGCCCGTACCCCCTAAATCTCGCTGCCCCCCCCCCCCCCCCCGAGTGTGCACAGGGCACGCGTGTTTGCCCAGGTGTGAGATGCTGGCACGGGCACGGGTGGGTGCCTGTGCTTCACTTGTGCACACGTGGATTTGATCCTCGACTTTCCCAGCCTCACCATCACACACAAACTCGCACAAAAACTCGCACAAAAATTCACGCACGAACTCACTACAAACTCCCACCCGTGTCTGCGCACACCAGGGGCAGGTGGAACCCCCTCTGCCAGCCGGGTAAGGAGCTCCGAGGGATTTCCCGAGCTTTCCCAGCCCTGGGAACCGCCGCGGGAAGGGCAGGTTGTGCCGCGGGGCCGGTTCTGGGCAAGAAAAGCAAGAAATGGCGTTTCTGGTTCAGCAGGAGCTCCGGAATGGAAGGAGAGAGGAATCTTCTCTGATTTGGGGTGAAAAGGCCTCGCAGAGCTCCCCGTGGCCCCCCTGCTCCTGGTGACATCCCCCCAGTGCCCCCAGAAGCTCCGGTTTGGGCCAAGTCCCGGCTTGCCGCATCCCTAATCCCCTGAAGAACAGGATTTCTCAGCGGGCTCTGACACAACCTCACCTACAGCAGCGCCGGGGCCGCGCCACGGGGCACGGGGACAGCCACAGGGACAGGCAGAGCTCGGGGAGGGGGTGCTGGGGAGGGCTCACCCCGAAACCTGCATCCCAGAGATGCAGGAGATGCCTCCCCCCATGCGGAGTCGCTTGGGTTTGCTTGAAATTTGGGGGAAATGAGGGGGAAAAATCATCTTTATTCCATAGGGGAGGGGGGAAAATCATCTCCATAAGGGGGAAAAATCATCTCCATTTCAGGAGGGGGGAAAACAATCATCTCCATTCCAAGGGGGAAAAATTCATTCCAGGAGGGGGGAAATCATCTCCATTCCAGGAGGGGGGAAAACAATCATCTCCATTCCAAGGGGGGAAATCATCTCCATTCCTGGGGGGGGAAAATCATCTCCATTCCAGGGGGGAAAAATCTCCATTCCAGGAGGGGGAAAATCATCTCCATTTCAGGAGGGGGAAAAATCATCTCCATTCCTGGAGAGGGGGAAAAAATCATCTCCATTCCAGGAGGGGGAAAAATCATCTCCATTCCTGGAGAGGGGGAAAAAATCATCTCCATTCCAGGAGAGGGAAAAAATCATTCCAGGAGGGGGGAAATCATCTCCATTCCAGGAGGGGGGAAAAATCTCCATTCCAGGAGGGGGGGGAAAAATCATCTCCATTCCTGGAGGGGAAAAATCATTTCCATTCCAGGAGGGGGAAAATCATCTCCATTTCAGGAGGGGGAAAAATCATTTCCATTCCAGGAGGGGGAAAAAATCATCTCCATTCCTGGAGGGGGAAAAAATCATTCCAGGAGGGGGGAAATCATCTCCATTCCAGGAGGGGGAAAAATCATTTCCTTTCCAGGAGGGGGAAAAAATCATTCCAGGAGGGGGGAAATCATCTCCATTCCAGGAGGGGGAAAAAAATCTCCATTCCAGGAGGGGAAAAAATCATTTCCATTCCTGGAGAGGGGAAAAAATCATCTCCCTTCTATGGGGGGAAAAAATCATCTCCAGGAGGGGGAAAAAATCATCTCCATTCCAGGAGGGGGGAAAATCATCTCCATTCCAGGAGGGGGGAAAATCATCTCCATTCCAGGGGGGAAGAAATCATCTCCATTCTAGGGGGGGAAAAAATCATCTCCATTCCAGGGTAAGTGGGTGGGGGGTTTGGGGTGGGATCTGCCTGCAAACCCCCCCGTGCTGGGTACCATGACCCAGCGGGGTGGGAGCGCCAGCCCCGCAGCCCCACATCTGGAAGGGATTCTGCCGGGAAGGGCGGATGGAGCCTTTGCACCGCACCCTCCTCTCCCTCCCTCCCATCCTGGTGAAGGCCTGGCCCCAAATAACCCCCCCGGGGCCGCCGGTCACCCCTGGGAAGGGCACGGATGAGCCGTGAGCCGGTGCCAGGGCAGCAGCCCCAGCTGGCTCAGCCTCCGGAAACATCCGGCACCATCCACCCCCCCTTTCCCGGCAGAAATCCTCACAAACCGCAGAAATCCCGAGCGCAAAGCCTGGGGGGCTCCCCCAGCCCGGCCAGGGCTCCATCGCTGCCCCGGGACCCCCCCAAAATGCTCCCAGAGCCCTCCCGGGAGGATGGAGGGGGTGCTTGGGGGTGTTTCCCCCTCCTCAGTGCCGGGATCCACCCCGGGAGGGGCTCTCGGGTACCCTCACCCCATAGAGGAGCTGGAGCTCTTTGGGGTCACCCCAGCTTGGGAGAGAACATTTGGGGGGCTCCTCTGTGCGTGTGTGGGGTGAAGCCTGAGCAAGGGCAGGTCACCGCCGTGCCCGCCCCATGTCCCCACAAATGCTCCGCAGCTGGCGGGACGCGGCCCCCACCTCCCCCCGCCTCTGGCCACGGCCACGGCCGCTGCGGAAATGAAACACAGCTGGAAACACAGCTGGACGGCGCGGCCGAGCCCGGCCCGGCCCCGCGGCCGCTGCGACCCCCGGCTGTGCGGCGGGAGGGAGCACGCGTGCCCCAGGAGCGCTGCTGGGCCGGGACCGTGCTCAGCTCCAGGACCCTGCCCTGGGCCGGGACCCTTCATTCCAGGACCCTCATTCGGCTCCAGGACCCTGCCCTGGGCCGGGACCCTTCATTCCAGGACCCTCATTCGGCTCCAGGACCCTGCCCTGGGCCGGGACCCTTCATTCCAGGACCCTCACTCAGCTCCAGGACCCTGCCCTGGTTCCAGACCCTTCATTCCAGGACCCCCACTCAGCTCCAGGACCCTCACTCAGCTCCAGGACCCTGCCCTGGGCTGGGACCCCTCCTCAGCTCCAGGACCCTTATTCAGCTCCAGGACTCTGCCCTGGATCTGTACCCTTACTCAGCTCTAGGACTTCCCTGGCCCCAGACCCTTACACAGCTCCAGGACCCTGCCCTGGTTCTGGGACCCCTCCTCAGCTCCAGGACCCTGCCCTGGTTCTGGACCCTTACTCAGCTCTAGGACTCTGCCCTGGCTCCAGACCCTGACCCAGCCCAGTCTGGGACCCTTCCTCATCCCCAGGACCCTTCCTCATCCCCAGGACCCTTCCTCATTCCCGGGTCCCTTCCTCAGCCCCGCCAAGCCCCCCCCGCCGTTCCAGCCCCATCCGGAGGGACCCCAGGGTGAGATCGAAGCCATCCCCCGGCCCCTGCCCCGCATCCCGCACCCTCCGGGGGCTGGGGCCCGGCCGGCTGCTTCTCATTTCCAGGGCCATAAACCCCTTTAACGACCGGCCATTTATAACCGCTGTAAAGCCCCTAATCAGCGCCAGAGCCAGCGCAGACACAAAGGCTCCCGCCTGCTCCTCCGCCCTCCCACCTTCCTCCGCATTTTGGGGCTCGCACAGCTTTTCCCACCCCCACCAGGCCGATCGGGGTGGGGGCATGAACCCCCAGAACCCCACAAGCTCCGTGGGATGCTCGGCCCCCGGCACTGCGGGGGGATCCAAATCCCAAAAAAAAAGCAGGAATGGCCTCTCCTCCTGTACCCCAAAAGCCTCCCTCGGGCTCCAGCGCCCCGAGCCAAGCGCAGCCACGTAAACACGAGGAAAGGCTGGAAAAAATGACGCGCGGCGGGGGCTCGGGGCCGCGGCCAGCGCGGCGGGGGCGGCTGCGGGCTCGGCACCGGCACCGGCACCGCTCCCGGTAACGGCAACACCGGGGAGAAAACGGGGTACGGGGAGAAAACGGGGTGCGGGGGGGTCGGGGAAGGGGCCAGCTGGGCTCTGGCAGGGAGAGGAGGAGGCGGAGGAGGAAGAGCAGATGTCGGAGGGTGCCGGTGACGGCCCGGTAAGGGACCCCCCGCTCCCGCCCACCGGGGCCGGGGGCTCCTCCCCGCCGCCAGCGAAGGGAAGAGCTCTGGAATCATTTCTTTTTAATTAGCATTTTGCACATAAAGCTTTCAGTTCAAAGCGGTTCCCGTCGAGGCTCGGGCGCCTTCAGGGTCTCCGGTTGCCTCTCCGGGGCAGCGCAGGGGGGGATTCGCCCCGGGACCCTCAGGGTCACCCCCGGGGCAGCTCGGGCAGGACGGGGCGATGCTGCTCGCCATGCCCGGCGTTATCCCGCCCCTTGCACAACGAGGAAGGTGGAATTTCACCAGCTTAAAGCGATCCCAGGCGCAGTGCCGGGGCTCACAGAGGTAGTTTGGGGAGGAGGAAGGAGCCTGCTCCATTCCCCACGCCCCAAGGATGCCCCAAAGTCACTCCAGCAGCTCCGCAGAGTTCTGGGGGTGCAGAATCCCTGAGACCCCTCTGGGTTCCTCCCCTTTGCGGGGGAAGACACCGGCCCGGGCCCTGGCCTCGCCCTGGGGACAGCGGCACAAGGCACGACAGGCTTGGGGACAGGGACATCGCACCGGGCCCCTCCTCAGCCACGGACACGGCAGCGCCTCAGCGCTCACGGGACCCTCGAGGGGCAGGGCCGGGCTGGGGGTGTCACTGTGGGACCCCCCAGAGGCAGGGCCGGGCTGGGGGTGTCACTGTGGGACCCCCCAGAGGCTGAGGGTGTCACTGTGGGACCCCCCCAAAGGCAGGACCAGGCTGGGGATGTCAGTGTGGGACCCCCCCCCAAAGGCAGGGCCGGGCTGGGGGTGTCACTGTGGGTCCCCCCAGAGGCTGGGGGTGTCACTGTGGGACCCCCCAAAGGCAGGACCAGGCCAGGGGTGTCACTGTGGGTCCCCCCAGGGGCAGGACCAGGCTGGGGGTGTCACTGTGGGACCCCCCCCAGATGCTGGGGGTGTCACTCTGAGCCCCCCCAGAGGCAGGACCAGGCTGGGGGTGTCACTGTGGGACCCCCCAAAGGCAGGACCAGGCTGGGGGTGTCACTGTGGGTCCCCCCAGAGGCAGGACCAGGCTGGGGGTGTCACTGTGGGTCCCCCCAGAGGCAGGACCAGGCTGGGGGTGTCACTGTGGGTCCCCCCAGAGGCAGGACCGGCCTCTTGGCACCTGTTGGCCCCTCTGGGGCCCCCCCCCCAGAGGCAGGAGTGGGTTGGGGGTGTCACTCTGAGCCCCCCCCAGAGGCCAGACCAGGCTGGGGGTGTCACTGAGCTCCCCAGGGTGTCACTCTGAGCCGCCCCCACAGGCTGGGGGTGTCACTCTGAGCCCCCCCAGAGGCAGGACCAGGCTGGGGGTGTCACTCTGAGCCCCCCAGGTGTCACTCTGAGCCCCCCAGGTGTCACTTCTGCTCCGGGTTCTGCTGCAGGTGCTGCTCCCACTCCTCCTCCACCACCTTGTAGAGCTCCATAGTGGCTCGGGCATCTTCCACCGAGGAGTGGCCGCTTTTCCCCACCTGTGGGCACAGACACAAAGTGGCCACAGCTCCCAGTTTGGGGGGGCAGCCACAACTGGGAGAGGGTGGGGGGGATGTACAGGGATTAGAGAGTGCAGGCAGCTGTGGCAGGGGGGATGCAGGAAGATGAGGGTGTGCAGGAAGATTGGAGGGGGATCAGGGCATATGGGCAGCTCTGGTGGGGTGCAGGCAGCTTGGGTGGGAGATCAGGGGGTGCAGGCAGAATGGGGAGGGGGGATGCAGGAAGATTTGGGGTGCACGATTTAGGGTGGATCAGGGCCTATGGGCAGCTCCAGGGGGCTGCAGGCAGATTGGGTGGGCAGGTGCAGGGAGATCAGAGGGTGCAGGCAGATTTGGGGGTGTAGGAAGCTCTGGGGGGATGCAGGCAGATTTGG
The DNA here is from genome assembly GCF_023055355.1 of Agelaius tricolor. NCBI lineage: Eukaryota > Metazoa > Chordata > Aves > Passeriformes > Icteridae > Agelaius > Agelaius tricolor. The sequence continues at coordinate 954,687 of NW_027269326.1, forward strand.
GGAGTATAGGGAGATTTGGGGGAGGAATGCAGGGAGCTTAGGGGGGTATAGAGAGATTTGGGGGGGATTCAGGGAGCTTAGAGGGGTATAGGGGGATGCAGGGAGCTTAGGGGGGTACAGGGAGATTTAGGGGGGATGGAGGGATCTTAGGGGAGTATAGAGAGATTGGGGGGGGATGCAGGGAGCTTTGGGGAGTATAGAGAGATTTGGGGGGGATGCAGGGAGCTTAGAGGGGTACAAGGAGATTTAGGGGCATGCAGGGAGCTTAGGGGGGTATAGAGAGATTGGGGGGGATGCAGGGAGTTTAGGGGAGTATAGAGAGATTTGGGGGGATGGAGGGAACTTAGTGGGGTACAGGGAGATTTGGGGGGGAAGCAGGGAGCTTAGAGGGGTACAGAGAGCTCTGGGGGGATGCAGGGAGCTTATGGGGGTACAAGGAGATTTAGGGGGATGCAGGGAGCTTAGGGGGGTATAGAGAGATCAGGGGGAGATGCAAGCAGATTTGGGGGTACAGGAAGCTCTGGGGGGATGCAGGGTGCTTAGGGGGGTTCAGGGGGATGCAGAGAGCTTATGGGGGTATAGAGAGATTGGGGGGAGATGCAAGCAGATTTGGGGGTACAGGAAGCTCTGGGGGGATGCAGGGAGCTTAGGGGGGCACAGGGAGATTTAGGGGGGATGCAGGGAGCTTAGGGGGGTTCAGGGGGATGCAGGGAGCTTAGGGGGGCACAGGGAGATTTAGGGGGAAGCAGGGAGCTTAGAGGGGTACAGGAAGCTCTGGGGATACAGGGAAAATTGGGGAGGTGCAGGCAAAGCTGTGGGGTGTGCATAAAGGGGAAAGAGCAGGAAAAAACCTCCCAGGGCTGCAGGGGTTGAGCTGAAAGGGAAACTGAGGCACGGGGCTGCCCTGCTCCAGCACTGGCAGCCATGGCTGAACTGGGGGTGCCTCAGATCTTCCCCCCTCCCTCCCCACTGTCCCCTGGAGTGGTGAGGGGGTGCCCAGGGTACCTGGATGTCCTGGTTGAGCAGGGCCTTGGTGAGGCGTTTCAGGGAGATGGCCACGTTCTCAGGGAAGCCAGCCCTGCGGTTCAGCAGCGGCATCTGGGACGTGTCCCTGGTCAGGGCTTTGGGGTGGCAGTAATGGAGAGCCTTGAAGTCGTTGTGGATGGCGTGGCCCACCACCACCTTGCCAGCAAGGATCTGCAGAACCTGCAGGACACAGGGGGGTGAGACCCACAGCAGGACCGTGCCTGCTCTGGGGGAGCTTCCTGCCCCCCTCCCCAGAACAGGGGCAGCCCCTTGGGGCAGAGCTGTGGGGCTGAGTGAGGGGGGTGCAGTGTGGGGACAATCCCTGTGCCCCAGAGGGCAGCCCCTAGACCCCCACACAGCCCCTGAGCTGCAGATCTCTACCCTGTGCCCCCCACCACCCCTGGCCCTGCCATCCCTCACTCCCTGCCCCAGCCCACGAGCCCAGCCCTGCACCCCCAGCCCCACAATCTCGGTGTTCCCCAGCAGAACCAGGCCCTGCAGCCCCCATCCCCACCCTATAACCCCAGTCCTGAGCCCGTACCAAGCCCTGCAGCCACCCCCTCCCAGCCCTGCACTCCCAATCCAATCTCAGGAATTGTCCCTGGGCACAGGGATTGTCCCCCTCTGCCCTGTGAGGGGCACAGGGATTGTCCCAGGGGTACAGGGATTGTCCCCAGGGGCACAGGGATTGTCACCTCCTGCCCTGTGGGGCACAGGGATTGTGCCCACACTGCCCTCTGGGATTGTCCCTGTCCTGTGGGGCACAGGGATTGTCCCTGTCCTGCCCTGTGGGGCACAGGGATTGTCCCCAGGGGCACAGGGATTGTCCCAGGGGTACAGGGATTGTCCCCCCTGCCCTGTGGGGCACAGGAATTGTCCCAGGGGTACAGGGATTGTCCCCCCTGCCCTGTGAGGAGGATAGGGATTGTCCTCACCTGCCCTGTGGGGCACAAGGATTGTGCCCACAATGCCCTCTGGGATTGTCCCTGCCTTCTGGGGCACAGGGATTGTCCCAGGGGCACAGGGATTGTCCCCCCTGCCCTGTGAGGGGCACAGGGATTGTCCTCACCTGCCCTGTGGGGTACAGGGATTGTCCCAGGGGTACAGGGATTGTCCCCCCTGCCCTGTGGGGATTGTCCCCCACACCCCCCTGTCCCCACACCCCCCACCCCCTGTCCCCAGCCCCCACAGCCCCTGTCCCCGTGCCCATGGCGCTCTGTGTGCCCGTCAGGCTGACCTGCTGCTGTGCCCTGCGGAAGGGCACGGCCTGTGCCATGTGCCGCGGGCGGATGCCGCTCCAGCGGGTCCGGTAATCCACGATGGGCGCCTCGGGCCGCACGTACCGGTCGTACACCACGTCCCCCTCGTAGGTGACGATGCTGCAGCGGGCCAGGGCGCTGGTGCGACCCCCGGGGCCCGTGCCCACCATCTCACAGTCCAGGGCCACCAGCTTGGGGGGCGCCGGGGGGGCCCCCACAGCCCCCCGAGCCTTGCCCTTGGCTCCGGTGGCACCGTTCTGGGACACCCCCCGAGCCTTCCCCTTGACTCTGGTGCCGGTGGCACCGTTCTGGGACACCCCCCGAGCCTTTCCCTTGGCTCCGGTGCCGCCATTCTGGGACACCCCCTGAACCTTGCCCTTGCTCTGAGCAGGAGCTCCGGTGCCGGTGGGGCCGTTCTGTGCCACCCCCCGAGCCTTCCCCTTGCTCCCGGCGGGGCCGTTCTGTGATACCGGAGGGCACCGGGGGGTGCTGGCAACACCGTTCTCTTTGGGGCTGCGTTTGGCCCCCGCACGCCGTGCCCGGCCTGGCCGGGCCGCTCCCGGTGCTGCCGGGAGCTGTTTCTGCCGCAGGACCCCGCGGCGCTCCAGCTCCCGGCGCCGCCGCACGAAGCTCTGGTGCTTTTGGTTCCCCGGCTCCTTCTTGGAGCGGCGCTCCGGGGCGGAGAAGTCAACGTTGAGGATCAGATCGTCCATGGTGGGGCCGCTGCGGGGCGGAGACGGGGGTCAGCGGCAGGGCCCTGGGCACCGGGAAACCCCGGGACCGGGAACCCCCCACCCCCGGGACTCCCGGCACCGGGAACCCCCAACCGCCGGGACCCCCGGTACTGGGAACCCCCAACTCCCAGGACTCCCGGTACCGACAATCCCTGACCGTGGTACCGGGAAACCGCGACCCTTGACTCCCAGGACTCCCGGTCCCTGCAATCCCCGACCCCCGGGACTCCCGGCCCCGGGAACCCCCGATCCCCGGGACTCCCGGTACCGGCAATCCCCGACCCCCGGGACTCCCGGTACCGGGAACCGCAGATCCTCGGGACTCCCGGGCAATCCCCGACCCCCGGTACCGGAGATTCCCGGTTTCACCCGTACCCCCCTCTCACCTCCGCGCCCCGGAACCGGAAGTTCCTGGGAAACACGCGGCCAGCCCGGTCCCGGCAGTGACGTCATCCGCGCGCGCCGCGGCGGGAACTCGGCGGCGCCGGGCGCTGAGGGACACGCGCGTGGCCGCTCCGTGACGTGTTTGATGACGTCAGGTCTACGTCACGGAGCATCGGCGACGACATGCCCGGTGTGCCGGCCGGGCCGGTGACGTCACGGGTGTCCAGGGGTGAGTGATGTCAGGGGCTGCGGTGTTACATCTGCGTGACGTCACGGCGGGACGCATTCGTGCCTGACGTCACTGCCCAGTGACGTCATGCGGGTGCTGAATGGCGTGGGCAGAGCCGGGGAAGGGGTGAGAGTGCCAGGCTGCCCTCAGGGTGCCAGGGCTGATGTCCCGCAGGAGCCGCCATGGCAGCCGTGGCCCCTGGAGCCGCAGAGCCGCCATGGCAGAGCCCGGAGCAGCGCAGAGCCGCCGACATCATCCGCCTGCTGAGCCTCTACCGGCCCCTGCTCGACGCCTTCGTCATTGTGAGTGTCCCGGAGCTGTGCCCGGGCTGTGCCCCAGGGCTGTGACCCCCTGAGCTGTGCCCCATGAGCTGTGACCCCCGGGCTGTGCCACTGAGCTGTGATCCCTATTCTGTCCCCCAGGGCTGTGTCCCTCAGGCTGTGACCCCCATTCTGTCCCCTAGGCTGTGCCTGCTGACTTGTGCCCACTGGGGTGTGCCCCTCAAGCTGTGCCCCCCAGGCTGTGCCCCCTGGCCTGTGCCCACTGAGCTATGATCCCTATTCTGTCCCCCAGTCTGTGCCCCCACTCTGCCCCCTCTCCCCACAGGATTTCTTCACCGAGGATCTGTGGTCCCAGCTGCCCCCAGCCTGGCAGCCTGCCCTGGCTGGTGCCACCCCAGAGCAGCTGGCCGGGCTGCTGGGGGGCCGTGGGGGCCCGAGGGCAGCCTGGCCGCTGTCCCTGCTGGCCTTTGGGGCCGCTGCCCGTGCCCTGGCCTTCCCCCGGGGCTGCCCGGGCTCGGCCCCGCGCCCGCCGTGCCAGAGCTCCCGCCTGCCCCCGCTGCTGCGCCGCCACATCAAACCCAAAAAACAGCACGAGATCCAGCGCCTGGGCAAGGTGGGTGCCCCTCACCCACCCCCCGGCTGCCCCCAGCCCCCTAAAAGCCCCCTAAGAGCCCCCTAAGAGCTGCCCTTCCCCACAGCTGCTGCAGCGGCTGAGCCGCGCCACCGGCTGCGAGCACGTGGTGGATATTGGAGCGGGGCAGGTGAGAGCAGGGGGACATGGAGGGGGGTCCTGGGGATCCTCCAGCCCAGCTGAGCCCGTGTCCCCCCCAGGGCCACCTGTCCCGGTTCCTGGCCTTTGCCCTGGGGCTCAGGGTCACTGCCGTGGAGAGCGACGCCCGCCTGTCGGGCCTGGCCGAGCGCTTTGACCAGGAGCTGCTGCAGGAGCTGACCAAAGCCAGGGCCCTGGCACACAGGGGAGCCCCCCCGTGCCCCCTGACCCCCCGTGCCCCCCAGCACATCCCCGGCCGCCTGGACCCCACAGCTCCCTGGGGGCAGTTCCTGCTGCCCCCCGACCCACCAGGAGCCGGCCCCGCTGCCCGCAACCCTCTGGGGGGCCCGGGGGGCTCCGAGGATGGGGACAGGGTGCTGGTGACAGGGCTCCATGCCTGCGGGGACCTCGGGCCTGCCCTGCTGTGCCACTTTGCCCGCAGCCCTGCCGTGGCCGCCGTGGCCCTGGTGGGCTGCTGCTACATGAAGCTGTCGAGCGGCCCAGAGCAGCAGCACCCTGGGTACCCCCTGAGCGCCTCGGTGGCAGCACTGCCGGGCCACCAGCTGTCCTACCGGGCACGGGAGGCTGCGTGCCACGCTCTGGAGGAGTACCAGGCCCGGCTGAGAGGGGGCAGTGCCCACCTGCGTGCCCACTGCTACCGCGCCGTGCTCGAGAGCCTGATCCGCGCCGCCGAGCCCAGCAAGAGGCACCTGGGGCTGCAGCCCGGCAGGAAGGCACACACCCTGAGCTTCCCCCAGTGAGTCTGGGCATGGGGACCCCCCTTGTGCATCCCCTGGTGGGGACCAGTGAGTCTGAGCATGGGGATCCCTTTCTGCACCCCCTGGTGGGCACCAGTGAGTCTGGAAATGGGGACCCCCTTCTGCATCCCCTGGTGGGCACCAGTGAACCCTTTCTGAGAGATCTGCTGAGTTGGGGGATGGAGGATCCCTTTCTGGGATGTCTCCTAGCTCCCCATGAGTCTGGGGAGGGAGACCCTTTTCTGGAACTCTCCTTGTGAGTTTGGACAGGGGGAACCCCCTTTTGGGACCCTCTTCATGAGTGTGGGGAGTGGGATCAGCCTCCTGTGTCCCTTCCTGGCCCTGCAGTGAGTCTGGGCATGGGGACCCCCTTGTGCATCCCCTGGTGGGCACCAGTGAGTCTGGAAATGGGGACCCCCTTGTGCATCCCCTGGTGGGCCCCAGTGAGCCCTTTCTGGGAGGTGTCCTAGCCCACCATAAGTTGGAGGATCCCTTTCTGGAACTCTTTCTTGTGAGTTTGGACAGGGGGAACCCCCTTTTGGGACCCTCTTCATGAGTGTGGGGAGTGGGATCAACCTCCTATGTCCCCTCCTGGCCCCATACTGAGACTGGAGAGGGAGACCCCCCCCCCCACTTCTCGGACCCTCTTCATGAGTTTGAGGAGGGAGGACCCTTTTCTGGAACTTTCCTTCTGAGTTTGGGGAGTGGGATCAACCTCCTGTGTCCCCTCATGGCCCCACAGTGAGTCTGGGGAGGGAGGGAGGGGGAACTCCCTTCTGGGACCCTCCTTAGGAGCTTGGGGATGGAAGACCCTTTTCTGGAACTCTTCCTGTGAGTTTGGGGAGTGAGGACACCCTTCTGTGTCCCTTCCTGGCCCCACAATGAGACTGGGAAGGGGGAACCACCTTTTGGGACCGTCTTCATGTGTGGGGAGTGGGATCAACCTCCTGCGTCCCTTCCTGGCCCCACAGTGAGATTGGGAAGGGGGAATCCCCTTTTGGGACCTTCTTCATGTGTGGGGAGTTGGATCAACCTCCTGTGTCCCTTCCTGGCCCTGCAGTGAGTTTGGGGAGGGGGGAACTCCCTCCTGGGACCCTCCTGACGAGTTTGGGGCTGGGGGAGTCCTGCCTGGCACTCCCCTTTCCCCTTTCCATGACAGATACGCCCAGCTGGGGCTGTCCCTGGCGGGACTGGACCCAGAGGGGGTCCCAGTGGACTCGGGGGCTGTGGGGGCCATGCTGGAGCAGCAGCACAAGGTGGTGGCATTCTGCACCCTGGGGCAGCTCCTGGCACCCGCCGTGGAGACCCTGATCCTGCTGGACCGGCTGCTCTACCTGCGGGAGCAAGGTGGGCATGGGCACAGCTGCCAGGGTGATGCTCCCCCTGCTGTCTCCTCTCTCCCTGCACCCCTCTCTCTCTCTGTTCTCCCAACTCTTTTTTCTCCCTTTTTCCCAGGTTTCCACTGTGCCCTCGTGCCCCTGTTCAACCCCCGGTTCTCCCCACGGAACCTGGTGCTGGTGGCTGCACGGACCCCACTTGACACAGCCCTGGCTGGGCTGGCCAAGGACGCTGAGGATGGGCACAGCAGTGAGGATGAGGATGTGGAGGAAGCAGAGTCCCCCAGGGAGGGGGAGAACCACCAATAAACCCAGGATTTGTACACTCCAGGGCTGGCTGTGAGTCAGTGCAGCACCAAAAACACAAACACAGCAAATTGAGGGGGTGTTTATTGCAGAGCCCACCTTGGGGGGCCCCCAGCTCCCCCAGTTAATACCAGTAGGATTTCTAGGACCCCCTCAGGCGGCTCCCAGCTCTCCCAGTTAATAACAGGAGGATTTCTCGGCCTTTCTCAGGGGGCTCCCAGCTCTCCTAGTTTATACCAATAGGATTTCTAGACTCCCAGCTCCCCCAGTTAATACCAGTAGGATTTCTAGGCCCACCTTGGGGGGCTCCCAGCTCCCCCAGTTAATACCAGGAGGATTTCTTGGCCCGCCTCAGGGGGCTCTCAGCTGCCTCTCAGCTGCCCCAGTTTATACCAGTAGGATTTCTTGGCCTTCCTCAGGGGGCTCCCAGCTCTCCCAGTTAATACCAGTAGGATTTCTTGGCCCGGCGTGTCTCCACAATGCCCATGGCATCCATGATCTCCTCCTCAAAGGTCTTCAGCGACGGCCGGTACGTCTTGGCCAGCGCGTCCTCCTGGGACGTGTCCTTGGGGCCATCTGTGCAGGCAGGGGGACAAGGCTGACCCCCCTGACCCCTCTGTGTGCCCTTCCCCGTGCCCCCAGCCCCCTGTGCCACCCCTCTCACCGATCCACTGCTCGGGCACGACGCCGTCCTTGCGTGGCTGCGGGGGCACGGGCAGGATGCGGCCGCTGCGCAGCGACACGCGGACGCGCTCGCCCTCCTCCGTGAACCTCCACTCCACCTCCGTGGGCTTCCTGCGGGCACACGGCGTTGGTGGCGGGCAGGAGCAAAGTGGGGGGACCCCTCAGCACCCCCCAGCCGTGTTTTACCGATCCTCAGGGTCCACCAGGCTGATCTGGCTGAGCAGCAGAGGCGCCTCGCTGGCGATGTAGGTGCCCGAGTACTTGGCGGTGCGGTTGATGTAGCGATAGTGCTGTGAGGGCATGAGGGTCACCCGTGGGGCTCACTGATGACCCCATGGCCACCTCAGCCTCCCCAGGGCCTCCTGCAGCCCTCCCTGCTGCAGCCTCACCGTGTTCAGTCCTTCCACCACCACCCAGTTGCGGGCTTGCACCACCTGGCTGACCAAGCCCTGCTTCCCCGCGTCCTTCCCGGCCAGCACCTGCACCTGCGGTGGGGAGAGGGGCACAGATGTGTGAAAAACGCCAGTCACTTGTTTTTAAAATTTTAAAAGTTTAGTAGTAATAAAGTGGTTATAAAAAATAGTAATACAATTAGAGTAATGGTAATTTGGACAATTTGAATTAGGACAATATGAGACAATAAATACAAAGAGTTAGGACGTCCGGGTACCTTTTTCTGGACAGCACCAGCCTGAAAAAGGACACCCGTTAACAAAGGATTAACCCTTAAAAACAACAGCCTGTTGCATATTCATACACTTCACACATGATGCATAAATTCCATTCAAACACAGGATTCTGTCTGGTCATCATCAACTTCTTCCTCTGAATCTTAACAGCACCTTTGAGGCAGGAAGAAGTTCGTTTCTACTGATAATGGAGCAATAAATTCTCTTTCTCTGAAAGATTCAGGTGTCCTGTGGCTGCTATCTCACTGCCAGTCCTTTCTTTAGAAAAGTATCCTACATAGCACAGTTTCGATTTTAACATTTTGTTATAACCTAAAACTCTATTTAACACACTACTTAAGAGAATGAACACAGCATTACTTTCTAACACAACACATCTAATATTCATTTCAGTATTTGCGAAAAGCCAACCATAAAACACATGCATTTTTCACAGGTGAGACCCCGGCCAGGGGGAGCAGCCTGGGGAGGGGGAGCCTCACCGTGTCACCCTTGAACACCTTCCAGTCGTCCTTGGCGATGGGTTCCACGAAGACCTTACGGCGGCGCTGCCCCGGGGGGTTGCGGAGCCGGGCGGCGGTGGAGTCGGGCGGCCACGTTCCGTGCCGGTAGCCCGGGGGCAGCCGCGGCCGTGCCGCGCTCAGCAGGACCGACAGACGCATGGTGCTGCGGGCTGGGAGGGCAGGGGGGCTCTGGGGACACCCCTCATCCTCACCAGGGTCATTGTGTGCAGGTGTGGGTCCGGCAGAGTCACCCCAACCCACCCGGAGCAGCCCCGGAAGGGGAGGGAAGTGTCTGGCAGAGCAGCCCCCCACAAATGGGATCCCACAGATCCTCAACCCCCCCAACAGATCCCCACACCCCAAAGGGGATCCAGGTACTGGCAGAGCCATCCCTCACCCATGGAGGGACCCAGGGATCCCACAGACTCTCACCCCCCATTCCCCCAAAGGGGACCCGGTCCCCAACAGTTCCCCACACCCCAAAGGGGATCCAGGTACTGGCAGAACCATCCCTCACCCATGGAGGGACCCGGGGATCCCACAGGGCACCCCCCACCCAAAGGGGACCCCAGTGTCCTGCAAAGCACCCTCTCATCCCAGCGGGGCCCTGCAGAGCCCCCCCACTCTCCGAAGAGAACCGAGGGGTCACACAGACATCTCCCCCCTTCCCCAGGGGGAACAGGGCACCCCGCACACGGGGAGAGACCCCAGCAAGGAGCACCCAGGGGTCCCACAGAGCTCATTCCCCCAAAGGGGGACACGGGCAGAGCGCCGCCCACTCCCGAAGGGCCCCATGGATACCCCAGAGACCCCCTGAGCCCCAAAGACCCCTCTGACTCACAAAAGCCCCTCTGACTCCCAGAGCCCCCCCTGGCTCCCAAAGCCCCCCCCCAGCACCCAAAGGGCACCCGCAGAGCACACACCCCCTCCACCCGCCGGGAACGACACCCGCAGAGCCCCGGCCGCCCCCGCAGGGCCCCAAGCCCCGGCAAACCCCCCCAGCACCCCGGAATAGCCCCGCAGAGCCCCCTCGGGCGTCCCTGTCCCGACCCCCCTCACCTGAGGGGCCGCGCCGCTCCCGCGCTCCGGGGGGCGTGGCCAACCGGGATGGGCGTGGCCAAGCGCGATGCGGCGGAGGTCGCGGGGCACGCCGGGAGTTGTAGTCCTGGCGCGGGGCACGCCGGGAGTTGTTGTCCTAGCGCGGGGCACACCGGGAGCTGTAGTCCCGCCGCCCCTCCGGCCCTCAGCCCCGGCCCACGGTGAGCGGCTGCCGGGAGCTGTAGTCCGGTCACGGCTCCATCTTCTGCTGCTGCCCTCCCTGCCCCCGGGGTTTGTTCAGGGGCAGGGGACGGTCAGTGCTGTCCCCTGTGCAGGGAGCCAGGCACGGCCTAGTTGGCCTGGTTCAGCCTCTCCAGGCCAGGCTGTGCGTGTGGGACAGAGCAGCCAAGGACGGTCACAGCCCCAAGGCTGACACAGCTCACGGAGAGTTTAGCATGGCCCTCGGGCACAGGATGGGATTTTGGGGTGTCCAGAGCCAGACTCGATTATCCTGATTGTTCCTGCTCAGGATATTCCACTATCCCAGCACCAAAGCTGAGTGCTTGGACAAGGCTCTAGGATTTTGGGATTGGGAACATTTTGGGGTGTCCTGTGCAAGGCCAGAGCTCGATGAGCCCTGTGGGCCCCTCCCAGCTCAGGACATTCCATAATTTCATGATCCTAAAGGTTAAGGAGTGTTTAGACAATGCTGGGATTTTGAGGGCAGCAGTAAGAGTTGATCCTTCTGTGTCTCACCCAGCTCAGGGCATTCTGTGATTCTGCAGTTCCCATTTCAGCTCCCTCCAAACCCTCCCCTGCCCCAGCCCCATCTCTCCCCCTGGTCCATGTGTTGCCAGAGGGGCTGTGGCAGCCCAAGGGTCCCAACCCCCCCCATGCAGAGGTTCCAGGGGCTCACCCAGGTCCCACAAGCACTTTTAAAAAGGCAAGATTCGCTTTTATTTCAAATCAACAGCTCAGCCCCGAGGAATCGCCAACACAAAGCGTGTGCCCATAGCAGGGCAGGCACAGAGCGCTCGGGGGCAGGACCCAGCTGCTCTGCATTCCTCTCTTTTCTTTTTTTGTTGTTTTTTTTTGTTTGTTTTCTTTTGGAAATTTCCTTGTCTGGAGCTCCGGACGCGACGAGCCGGCGTGGGGCAGCACCAGGAGCCAGGGGGAAGGATCAGCTCGCCAGGGAAGCCACTACAGGCTGTGGGGGCCAAGAACAGAGCCAGGCTTTTGTCAGACCCCCCAAAACCTGGAGGCTGTGGGGACAGGGCTCAGAGCACCCCCCTCACCTCTCCTTGTGGTCTCTGACCTCCTCCTTGCCCTCCTGCTTGGCCTCGTTGGTGGCCGGTGTGTCAGCAGCGTCGCTGTTCTTGTCCCCCTCTCCTGGGTTGGCTTTGGGCTCCTCCTTGGGGGCCTCTTCATTGGCCACCTTCTTGTCCCCTTCCTGCCCCTCTGCATCCTTGGGGCGTTTGGGGGAGTCCTGGGAGGGGGAACTCAGGTCAGCCCAGCCTTTGTAAACATCTCCTGTCCCCAGCATCCCCATTCCCATCCCCTGTCCCCAACATTCCCATCCCCTGTCCCAAAAAATCCCCATCCCCTGTCCCAAATATCCCCATCTCCTATCCCCAACATTCCCTGTCCCAAACATTCCCATCCCCTGTCCCCTGTCCCAAAAATCTACATACTCTGTCCCCAACATCCCTATCCTCTGTCCCAAACATCCCCTGTCCCAAACATTCCCATCCCCTGTCCCAAACACCCCATCCCAAACATCTCCAGCCCCTGTCCCAAACATCCCCAGCCCCAAACATCTCCATCCCTGGTCCCAAACATCCCCCGTCCCCAACATCCCCAGCCCTGTCCCCTGTCCCCAACGTCCCCATCCTCTGTCCTCAATATCCCCTGTTCCAAAAATCCCCAGCCCTGTCCCAAACATCCCCTGTCCCCAACATCTCCAGCCCTGTCCCAAACATCCCCCATCCCCCTCCCTGTCCCCAACATCCCCTGTCCCAAAAATCCCCAGCCCTGTCCCCAACATCCCCATCCCCTGTCCCCAACATCCCCTGTCCCAAACATTCCCATCCCCTCTCCCAAACATCCCATCCCCTCTCCCAAACATCCCATCTCCATCCCTGTCTCCAACATCCCCTGTCCCCAACATCCTCAGCCCCTGTCCCAAACATCTCCCATCCCAAACATCCCCAGCTCCTATCCCCAACATCCCCGGTCCCCAACACCCCCATCCCCTCTCCCAAATATCCCATCTCTGTCCCCAACATCCCCATCCCCTGTCCCCTGTCCCCAACATCCTCTGTCCCCAATATCCCCAGTCCCAAATATCTCCATCCCCTGTCCTCAACATCCCATCCCCATTCCCTTGTCCCCGAACATCCCCATCCCCTCTCCCAAACATCCCCATCCCCTGTCCCTGTCCCCAACATCCTCTGTCCCCAATATCCCCAGTCCCAAATATCTCCATTCCCTGTCCTCAACATCCCATCCCCATCCCCTGTCCCCAACATCCCATCCCCATCCCCTGTCCCCAAACATCCCCATCCCCTCTCCCAAACATCCCCATCCCCTCTCCCAAACATCCCCACCCCCTCTCCCATTCATTCCATCCCCTGTCCCCAAACATCCCCATCCCTTCTCCCAAACATCCCCATCCCCATTCCCTGTCCCTAACATCCCCAATCCCAAATCCCCAGCCCCCCCAGTACCTCCAAAGCATCCTCAGCTTTCCTCTTGCTGGCTCCTTTCTCGTTCTTCTCCTTGCTCTGCTCGTCGATCACCAGCTTCCCCTCCTCGTCACTGCTGCCCTCAGCGTTGCCCTTCTTGTCCCCGTCGCCCTCCGGCTCCCGCTCGGCCGCCTCGGGGCAGCTCTTCTTCTGGGTGGGCTGTGGGCAGGGGGGGTTCACAGAGGGCTCCCAGGAGGGAGGAAAGGTGTGGGGAGCTGGGATGGAGCCCCCCCAGCTCATGACCCACCTGGTAACCGGAGGCTTTGACCGTGGGGTTGTTCTCGATCTCCCACAAACCTTCGCTGAAGCCTTTCCGCTTGTTGGGTTTGCCAAACTTCTCCTTGCACTCCTCGTAGGGGAAGAGGTCTTTGGGCCCCAGGAATGCCCTGTGCCAGGGGAAAAGGGTGAGGGGTGGGAGCAGAAGGGGGGATCTCACCTGTCCCAAACTCACTGTGAGCCCCAGCTCCCACTCACGTTTCGTGGGTCCCGAAGAAGAAGACTTGGTACTTATTGGAGGAGGATTTGACTGCAGCTTCTGGCATCTCATCAATCTGTGGGACACAAAGGACAGGCTGAGAGGAGAGGGCAGAGAGCCCTGGGCCTCCTCAGACCCCAGGACATCCCCTGCAGTGTCCTGTTGATGGGCAGAGCTCAGGAAAGGAAAATTCCTTGGGAATTCCCCCACAATCTGGAGACAGAGCTGGCAGGACGTGCCCAGTGGTGTAGGGGCCAGCAGAGCTCCCCTTCTCCCACAAGCTCTGCTCTAGACCAGCTCAGACACACTCAGCAAATTCAGGACATCCCCTCCAGTGTCCTATGGATGGGCACAGCTCAGGAAAGGAAAAGAAAGGAAAATTCCTTGGGAACCCCCCAGCTGGGACCCTCCTGGCAGTGGGATTCCCTGCCCAGCCCCAGCCCCTCCTGCACCCCCAGGGGATGCAGTGGCTCTGTCTGGAGATGGTGCTGGCAGCAAGTGCTCAGCAGAACAAGGGGGTGCCAGCAGGGCTCCCCTTCTCCCACCCCCTGTCCCCCTAATCTGTGCTCTAGACCAGCTCAGACACACTCAGCAAATTCAGGCGTTGCCAGTGGCGCCACAGCTCCTCAGATGCCCCCAGGACATCCCTTCCAGTGTCCTCTGGATGGGCACAGCTCAGGAAAGGAAAATTCCTTGGGAATTTCCCCACAATCTGGAGACAGGGCTGGCAGGAAGTGCCCAGGGGTGTGGGGGCCAGCAGGGCTCCCCTTCTCCCACAAGCTCTGCTCAGCAAATTCAGGCAGAGCCACAAGCATCACCCCCAGCCTGGGCCAGCAACGGGGATTGGGGTGCCTGGGGGGGACACCCTGGCCAAAAGGGGGTCAGCAGACAAGGGGACAGCCTGGCAGGGCCCTGGGGTCGGGCAGCAGCCAGTGCCAAGCCCCAGGCAGGTGCTGCTCCACCAAGCGTGAATAATCCCGAGGCGCCGAGCGGGAAGGGAGCGAAAGCAACTCCGGCTGCTTTTTATAGCAGCTAAAAATAACCCCCCCCCTGCAGCCAGCAGCCATAAATTCCCCAAGAAAACCTCAAAGGGAGGTGGAAGGAGCTGAAGGAGGATGCGGGTGGGGGTCTCGGGCAGGCGCCAGCACGTCACTGTCACCGGGCTGGACGGTGCCAGCGGGGACAGCCGGGGTGCCAGGTCCTGTCCCAGTGCTCTGCTGACTCATGGCACAACCTTCCCTCAGTCACCGTGACCCCCACAGCTTGCCCAGCCTCAGTTTCCCCAGCCAGCAGGGCCTGGGTGCTGTGACAGGGTGGACCTGGCCAAGAGTTGGTCCTGATTTCCTTCACAGAGCTGGGGATGGCACCAACGCTTGTCCCTGTGCTGAGGGGCAGTGCTGGCACAGCCCTGGGGCACATGGAGGGCATGGGGCACTGGGAGGGCCACCAGGATGGGGTGGAGGGTCGGTGTGATGTCCCACTCCTGGCCTGGCTGCTGTGACAGGGTGGAAATGGCCCAGAGTTTGTCCTGATTTCCTTCACAGAGCTGGGGACAGCACCAACGCTTGTCCCTGTGCTGAGGAGCAGTGCTGGCACAGCCCTGGGGCACATGGAGGGCATGGGGCACCGGGAGGGGCACCAGGATGTGGTGGAGGCTTGGTGTGATGTTCCACTCCTGGCTGGGACGTGCCTTTGTGCCATCCCCACTGCCCAAACGTGGTTTGGGACACACAGGTCCTGCACCAGGATCCAGGGGGTGCTTGAGGATTATTGAAGTTGCTCCCACCCACAGCCCCGGGGCTCCTGGCACTGCCATGCCCCAATGGCACCAGGGGACACTCCAGGAGCAGGGACAGTCCCCAGCAGAGCCAAGGCCAGCCTGGCCCTGGCTGCAGTCCCCAGAGGGACCCTGGCCCATGGTGGCAGCCGGGAGCAGCAGCTCCATCCCTGCGTGGCACCGAAGGTGGAGGAGGGGATGATGTGACTCAGAGGGGCGGCCACCAGCCCGGCCCGGCCCGGCCCAGCCCCCGGGGATGGTGCTTCCCCCAGGCCATGTTCCTGCAGGTCACTCCTGCCACGGTGTGCCAAAGGCCCCATGAGCCCCCCCGGGCAAGGACACAAACCCAGACCCTGCCCGGCCTGGACAGGGACCCCACAGCCCCTGGCAGTGCCAGCACCCTGCTGGAGATCCCCCAGCAAGTTCCCAAACTTCCTTCCCCAAGGAAAGGCAGCAGCTCCAGGATGGCTGCGCTGTGTCACCGTGTCCCCAGCCCAGGAAACCGAGGGACTCCATGGATCAGCTGGGACCCCTGGCAGTGGGAATCCCTGGCAGTGGAATCCTTGCCCAATCCATGGATCTGCTGGGACCCCAGGTAGTGGGAATCCCTGCCCAGTCCATGGATCTGCTGGGACCCCTGGCATTGGGATTCCCTGCCCAGCCCAGCCCTCTCAGCTCTCCATGGGACCCCTGGGACCCCCTGGCAGTGGGAATCCCTGCCCAGCCCTCTATGGGACAGCTGGGACCCCCTGGCAGTGGGATTCCCTGCCCAGCCCAGCCCTCCCAGCTCTCCATGGGACACCTAGGACCCCCTGGCACTGGGATTCCAGCCCAGCCCATCCCTGCCAGCCCCACAAGGGACAGATGGGACCCCCTGGCAATGGGATTCCAGCCCAGCCCATCCCTGCCAGCCCCCCAAGGCACAGATGGGACCCCCTGGCAATGGGATCCCAGCCCAGCCCAGCCCAGCCCATCCCTTTATCAGCCCCTCATGCACCCCCAGGGGATGTGCTGGCTCTATCTGCAGGGCCAGGCAGGGACTTTGGGGTGCGGGGACACGGGGCAGGAGGGTGGCACCCCACTGGGGACACTGATAGTGCAGACAGTGCAAACCCACCCAAAAACCCTCACTGCCCCCAAACTGCCCCACAATGGGCACTGTCACAGCCTGTGGCTGTCTGTCCGGACAGTGGCAGCGGACGGACACACGGCTGCAGTGCCAGGGTAAAGTCCACGGTGCCCATTTCTGTCCCCCTGCCAATGGCACCGGTGTCACAGCCCAGGGGCAGCACCCAGGGGCTGGGGATGGGTCTGAAAGGGGGCTGGGAATGTCCCCCAGGAGGGGAAGCTCTGGAGCGTGGCAGGGGAGGGACGGGCACGAAGCCCCGAGCTGGACTCTGCCCCCAACCTCTGCTCTTCACCTTTGCCACTGCTCACAGAGCACGGCTGGATCAGCCTGCCCTGCCCTGCCAGGGGGGCTGGGAGCAGCCCCCTCCCTGCCTCAGTTTCCCCCCTGCAGGACAAGGCTGGCAGCGAGGAACAGGAATTAATTAATTAATGGAATTAATCATGTGGGTCACACACGGTCGATGAAGCACATGGGAGAGGGGGGGGGCACACGCACTGAGTGGGGGTCCTGTGGCACCCCTGAGTCCCATGGGTGCCCCTCAGCCCTGGGGGCACCACTGGGTCCCATCTCAGCACCAGGCTGGCAATGGGCACCAAATTCCAGAGGGAATGGCCCAGCAGGATCCTGACCCCATGGCACAGCCAGGGGAATGGGAGATGCTCAGGATGGGGATGTCAGAGGGTGCCAGGGGGGTGTGAAAGATGCCAGGGGGGTGTCAGGGGGGATGTCAGAGGTGCCAGGGGGGTGTCAGGAGGGTGTCAGAGGTGCCAGGGGGGTGTCAGAGGTGCCAGGGGGGATGCCAGGGGTGTCGGGGGGGGTGTCAGAGGTGCCAGAGGGGTGTCAAAGGTGCCAGGGGGGTGTCAGAGGAGCCAGAGGGCATGCCAGGGGTGTCAAAGATGCCAGGGGGGTGTCAGGGGTGCCAGACCTGGCAGGGAAGCACCAAAAACGATGGTCTGCCATAAGGGACCCTGCAGAGAAAGGGTGAGGGGAAGCAAGCATCATCCTCCAGCTGCCAGCGACTCATCTCCCCACTCTGGTGCCTCAGTTTCCCCTCTGTTTAAGGCTGCCCCTCTCAGGGAGAGGCTTCCACCAAGCTGCTGGTGCTGGGGAACAGTGCCAGGTGCCATCCCAGGGGAAGAAATGGAGGGAACAACCCCTCCCCCGTCCATTTCTTCCCCTATCTCCCAGCTCCAGCCACACCTGGTTGGAAACAAACACCCCAGCGAACGCCACGCGTGGCCGGGTAAGGTTTCATCACAGCACCTGATTAGTCACGGGCAAGCCCTGCCTGATTAGTCACGGTGGGGAGGGCTGTGCTCCTAAACCCCCCTGGCCCTGGGGAGCCCAACCAGAGAGAGAGAGAGAGGAGGGGAAAAAAACCATTCCCTGCCTGCCCCAAAATGATGGTGGCGGCCAAACGATGAGGATGAGTGGGGTGTGAAACCCGAGCGGCCCCCGGGAGCCCCGAGCCGGCATCATCACCCCGGAGCCCGTGGGATGGCTGGGGGCTGCAGGAGGATGGGGCAGCATCGCTTTTCCCCCCGAGGGAGGGAAGGAAGGAAGAGCAGGCGGTGTGGAAGCTCCCAGGGATCCTCTGTGGCTCCTCCTCGCAAAAAGCCGCTTTCAAATGCGCGTTGGGAGGGCCGGTGCCAAATCCGAGCGGCTCCCAACCCCCTCCCGGCCTCCCCGCCAGAACCCGACAAACCAAACAAAAGTTATTCAAATCCGCCAGGGGAAGGGGGGCACTTGGGGGGAGATCCTCGGCCTTTAAAGCCCCATCGCCCCCATTCCTCCCTTTTTCCGCTCAATTTGGGGTTTCCAGGCAGCCCCCGGTGCCCTTTGCAGCAAGGCCGTGAGGGGAGCGTGTGTGTGTGTGTGGGGGGGGGGAGGTGGAAAACACTCCAAGGAAATTTTAAACTGCATCATCAACCGCTTAAAAATAACCAGCGCCGTGTTGTGCAGCCAGAGCTGCCCACGGGCCCCGTGGCTTGGGGTTCATCCCGGGGGTCCCGGGCTCATAGCCCCCTTTAGGGACACGCAGGACCCTCGGGGGACACCGGCGGGGCTGGCACATGGTGGGGCCTGGATCCCCCCCTCGTCCCTTCCCCCCGTCCTAAGTCCTCAATAATTCTATCGATTTTCTAAAGCCAAACTCCCGGCGTAAGCGCTGGCACCTCTCTGGCACCCCTAAGGCCACCGAGAGCCGGGGGGACACGCTCGGGGCTCCGCCGGTTTGGACGAAACCCCCACAAAATCATCAGTGAAGCGCAGGGGGACCGAGCTGGCCCTTCCCGGGGGTCTCGCAGTGGAGCGGGAAGGGCTCATGGAGCGGCCCCACGTGGAGCAGGGACCCCCCGGTACCGGTACCGGGGGATGGAGGGGTCACCCCGGGCTGGCCCAGCCTCGTGCTCCGCTGCCCGGTACCGGAGGGGTCCCCGCTCCCACGCGGTGCCAGAAGCCACGCGGTCTCCACCGGTGACCCCCCTCCCCCGTTCCTCCGGGAGAGAAATGAATAAACAGCACAAAAAGGGCCCGGGGGAGCCCGGGATGTTGTTTCCAACACATGAAACCCCCCCTCAAACCCAAAGAAATGTCCCGAAAGCGCCTCCGCAAGCCTCGGTACCGAATAACCCCCGAGTCCGCCGGGCCCGGCCTTACATAAGGAACCGGCAAAGTTGGACCCCGGCCCCGGTGGAAGATCCGGGGGGGATCGGAGCCTGACCCCCGTACGGACACACCCCCCCGCCGCTCCACCGGGGCAGCCTGACCCCGGTGCGCCCCATCCCCCCGCGTTATGCAACGGGGAGCACCGGGAGAGCACCGGGAGAGCACCGAGGGGTCCCACCGCCCTCCCAGCCCCTGCCCAGCTCCTTACCCGGGCAGGCCAGTGCGGGTAACCCTTCATCTTGGCGAAAACCAGGTCCCCGCATTTGTATTCCTTCTGCCGGTTGGACCGGGACATCTTGGCTGGGCTGGCGGCTCCTCCCGGGACCGGGGGAGCGGGCGGGGGGAGGGGGGTGGGGGAAGGGAGGAGGGGGGGGGGGTTACGGATGAACTTTGGGAGGCAAAACCCGGCCAGGCAGGGATAGGCCAAATAAATATAAAAAAAAAAAAAACCCTAAAAAAAAAAATCAACAGCGGCAAAAAAGAAAAAAAAAAAAACAAAACACCCTCCCAAATGCGAAGGGGGAGAGGCAGCGGCTGCTCTGCCCCCCGGGCCGGGGTCAGCGGCGGCGCGGCGCAGCGGCGGAGGGCCCGAGCCCCATGCGGTTGTTTGTGTTTGAAATTCAATTGCTCCCTCCCTCGGCCACCCCCCCCACCCCCCCGGCCACCATTCCCCTTCCTCCTCCTCCTCCTCCTCCTCCTCCTCCTCCTCCTCCTCCTCCTCCTCCTCCTCCCGCTCCCGCTGCCGGTGGATGCGCTCGGAGCTCGCGGCGCTGCCTGGGCGCGCACACGCACCGCCCGCCCACGGCGCCGTGCGCGCTCCCGGCACCCCAAAAATACCCAAAAATACCCGAAATGTGCCCGCTGCGGGTGGCACCAACCGCGGAGTGGCACCAGGGCACGGGGAGGGACGGCAGGGCCACGGGCTGGGTGTGGAACCGGGGGGAATTGGGTGCTGGAGCGGGCAGAATGGGTGTGAAACAGAGGGAAAGGGGGGTAAAGACGTGCAAAAGGAGGGTGAAATAGCGCAAAAAATGGTGTAAAAGTGTGTAAAGGAGTGCAAAAGTATAATGGGAAAAATAGGTGTAAAACGCTGTAAATAACCAGTGTAAAACAGCACAAAAAATGGTGTAAAAATACGTAGAGCAGTGCTAAACTGTAATGTGAAAAGCAGGTGTAAAACAGTGTAAAACACTGTAAATAACCAGTGTAAAACAGCACGAAAAATGGTGTAAAAAATATGTAGAGCAGTGCAAAACTGTAAGGTGAAAAGCAGGTGTAAAACAGTGTAAAAAACACTGTAAATAACCAGTGTAAAACAGCACAAAAATGGTGTAAAAATACGTAGAGCAGTGCTAAACTGTAATGTGAAAAGCAGGTGTAAAACAGCGTAAAACTCTGTAAATAACCGTGTAAAAGATGTGTAAAGCAGTGCAAAACTATAATGTGAAAAGCAGGTGTAAAACAGTGTAAAACACTGTAAATAACCAGTGTAAAACAGCAGTAAAATGGTGTAAGAAACATGTAAAACAGTGTAGAATGGTAATGTGAAAAGCAAGTGTAAAACAGTGCAAAACCAGTGTAAAACAGCACCAAAATGGTGTAAAAAACATGTAAAAAAGTGCAAAACTGGCATAAAATTGTGTCAAACAGTGCAAAAGTGGTTTTGAACCCCTGCAAAACCAATGTAAGACAGTGCAAAAGCAGTGCAAAACAGCACCAAAATGGTGTAAAAAAACATGTAAAAGAGTGCAAAATTATAATGTGAAAACCAGGTGTAAACCAGTGTAAAACACTGTAAATAACCAGTGTAAAACAGCAGCAAAATGGTGTAAAACAGTGCAAAACTGGAATGTGAAAAGCAAGTGTAAAACAGTGTAAAAGACTGTAAATAACCAGTGTAAAACAGCAGCAAAATGGTGTCAAGAACATGTAAAACAGTGCAAAAGTGGTTTTAAACCCATGCAAAAATGGTGTAAAAAACATGTAAAGCGGTGCAAAATTATAATGTGAAAAACAGGTATAAAACAGTGCATAACCAGTGTAAAAGAGCACCAAAATGGTGTAAAAAGCACATACAACAGTGCAAAACTGGTTTTAAACCCATGGAAAACCAGTGTAAGACAGTGCAAAAAACACCGCCAGAATGGTGTAAAAAACATGTAAAACAGTGCAAAGCTGGAATGTGAAAAACAGGTGTGAAACAGTGCAAAACCAGTGTAAAAGAGCACCAAAATGGCATAAAAAACCACGTAAAACAGTGCAAAACTGGCATAAAATGGTGTAAAACAGTGCAAAATTGGCATAAAGATATGTAAAAACGTAAACCAGTGCAAAACTATAATGTGAAACCATGAAAAACAGGTGTAAAACATCTCATAACCAGTGTAAAACAGCACCAAAATGGTGCAAACCCCTGTAAAACGGAGCAAAACTGGCATAAAATGGTGTTAAACAGTGCAAAATTGGCTGCTGGGATTGCTCAGGGCACCTGAAAATCTCTGGAAAATCTTTGGAAATTCTCTGATGCCTGGGGAGGAGGTTTGGGCCCCAATCAGCCTCAGCGTGGGGTTACAGGGTGACAAAGCCACCAGGGGATTAAATAAATTCTCACCTTGGTCTCAATAAATTGAGATCAAATAAATTGTCACCTTAGTCCAAATAAATTGAGATTAAATAAATTGTCACCTTGGTCCCAATAAATTGAGATTAAATAAATTGTCACCTTAGTCCCAATAAATTGAGATTAAATAAATTGTCACCTTGGTCCCAATAAATTGGGATTAAATAAATTGTCACCTTAGTCTCAATAAATTGAGATTAAATAAATTGTCACCTTAGTCCCAATAAATTGGGATTAAATAAATTGTCACCTTAGTCCCTGTTTCAGATCAAACTGTTGCTGCTGTCCCAACCAAACCTGGGGTTAAACCCAGATTAAATTTTGTAAAACCAGAACCTCCACCCTGCCCTGGCAGTCGGGGTTCCTGGGCTGGGCTCTTTTTTTTTCCATCCCCTTGTGCTTTCCTTGGCTTAATTTCTCCTAACGAGCTGCAAATAACACAAATAAATAATCCACAGGGTCAGGGCTGACAGCAGGATCCTGTTCTGGGGGTGAGAACAGAACCCAGGAATCTCCACCTGCTATGGAAAAAGGGACAAAGGCCGAGGGAAATGAGGATTTGTGAAAAATTTGTTTTTAAAATTTTAAAAGTTTAATATTAATAAAATGGTTATAAAAATAGTAACAAAATTAGAGTAGTAAAAATTTGGACAATTAGGGTTAGGATTATATGAGACAATAAAAATAAAGAGTTATAGATGGTTTGGGTACCTTTTTTGGGGTAAAATAAGCCTGAAAAAGGACACATGTTAACAGAGGATTAACTTTTAAAAGTAATAGTTTATTGCATTTCATACATTTAATACATGATGTAGAAATTCTATTTAAACAAAGGATTTTGTTTGGTCAGTGTTAACTTCTTCTTAATCTTGACAGTGTCTTTAGGGCTCAGCGAGGTAGGAAGAAGTTAATTTCTTCTGATAAGGGAGCAATAAATTTTTTTTTTTAAAGATTTAGGTGTTTTGTGGCTGTTATTTTGGGTGTGAATACTTTATTTTTCTCTTTAAAAAAGTATCTTACATAGCATAGTTTCTCTTTTAACATTATGCTATAACCTAAAACTATATTTAACCCACTATTTAAGGAAATTAATACAGCATAACTTTCTAACATAACACATACAATATTCATTTCAATATTTGTGAAAAGCCAATCATAAAACACGCATTTTTCACATGGGGGACGACGGAACTAGTGTGTCCCAGCTCCTGGAATCCTCCTGTGCTCCCCAAGGCCTCCATGCCTATTTTTAAAGCTGTATTTTTAACACTCCTCAGGCCAGGAGGGGTGGGACGGGGCTGGATTTCACAGCACTCCAAACCACGCAGTGTTCAGGCTTCGCTCCTCGTTTATCTCCGTTTTGCTTTCATTATTATTATTATTATTAATTCAGCTTTTTCATTTATTACCTATAACAATTACTTGTGCTTCTAGTTCTCTGCAGATCGCTTCCCTGGCTCTTAGGAACCCAAATTCCAGCCCGGTTTATTGCTTTTTTAAGGCCAGAACGAGCCAGAAGGAGGCCAAAGGAGTCAAACCCAAAATCAGCAAAGTGCTGGAGGGATCAACCAGCTCCTGGGCAGGCTGCCGAATTCCAGTCCAGCAGCTTTTTGGGGCTGGCAGCACCGATCGTGCCCAAACCGTGCCAGCAGGGGAGTGTGGCAACGGGGAGAGCCCCGCTGTGCCTGGGCCTTGTCCCGGTCCCGCCGCGTGGCACCACAGACTACATTTCCCGTGCTGCCTCGCGGCGGGGCACGCGGGGAGGCGGGCACAGCGCTGCTCGCGGTGCACGCCGGGAGTTGTAGTCCTGCGCGGCTGCAGCGCGGGCAGCGGGGCGCTGCCGGCAGCCATTACCGGGAGCGCGGAGCCGCCGCCGTCGCCTGTCCTCGCTCCGCGGCTCCGCTGCCGCACGGGGAGGGGCCGCCATGGCGGCGTAGCCTCGCCCCCGCCCGCCCCTTCTTCCCCGCTGCGGGCGCTGAAGGCGCGGCGGCGGTGCGGCCTAGCGCGGAGGGTGGATCCCCGGCCTCGCGTAGCGGCTGCTGCCCGCCAAGGGCCGCCCTCCCCGCGGCCATGTCCCTCGTGGCCTATGCCAGCAGCGAGGAGGACAGCGATGCCGAGGAGCCTGCGGGCGAGGAGGAGGAAGCCGCCGGCTCTCCCCCATCCACAGCCGAGCAGCCCTCATCCCGAGGGCTTTTCGCCGCGCTGCCCCCGCCCAGAGCCCCCGCGGTACCCCCGGCGTTCCTCATGGGCCCCCCGCCCACCCTGAGCGGCTTGGGCAGCGCCCCGCCGGGCCAGGCCGGCACCGAGAGCCCCCCAGAGCCGGCTGCCAGCGGGGACGGGGCCACAGAGTCCCCCCGGGCCAGGGGGCTCCTCCTGCCGCCCCCCAGGAACGCGGGCACCGCCGCCTCCCCCCTCAGCCCGCCCCCCGCTGCCTCCCCCGGGGCGGGTTTGGGCCTCCCCAAGCCAAAGAAGAGGACGGAGCCGGTGCGGATCGCGGCGCCCGAGCTGCACAAGGGGGATGTGAGTATGGAACGAACCCGAGCCCTTCCCTTCGGGGGTGAAACTTCCCCCCAGCGGGGCTCTTCCCTCGCTCTGTCACTCCGAGCTACCGGGATCTATTGTTGTGTCATCCACGGGCAGATTTGTCCTGGCTGCCTGCCCTAATGCTAAAGCGCTTAGCAGAATCAAACTGATATAGAAACCTTATTTATAATCATAATGCAGCCAAACCCAGATTATCTGCACCCTTCTTATTCCTGGAGTTTAAGAGTTGATGATGTGGAGCTGCAGGGCGTTGCAGTCCAAAATCATCTTTTGTTTCCTGTGCAGGTGATGGATTTTTCACTCAGTTTATTGCTTATTTGTCTAAAGGCTTCGGGCATCTTCCAAACTTTTTGGTGACCGTTTCCGTCTCATTTTGTGGTTGTTTTTTGTTTGTTTGTTTGTTTGTTTGTTTGTTTTGTAATTACTGTGCCTTGCAGGCTTGTGAACCCAGACAGGGAGAGCAGGGAGAGACAGGTCCCTTTGCATCTGGTTTTTAAGTGGGGATCCCTGCTGATGAGGTTTCATCCTCTCCCCACTGCTCATTTCCTCTGGGACAGCACTGTCACAGAATCGTGGAATGGTTTGGCTTGGAAGGGACCTTAATGCCCATCTTGTTCCACTCCCTTGCCATGGGCAGGGCACCTTCCACTATCCCAGGCTGCTCCAAACCCTCTCCAACCTGGCCTTGGACACTTCCAGGGATCCAGGGGCATCCACAGCTTCTCTGGG
Source organism: Agelaius tricolor (assembly GCF_023055355.1). NCBI lineage: Eukaryota > Metazoa > Chordata > Aves > Passeriformes > Icteridae > Agelaius > Agelaius tricolor. Next base: position 979,369 of record NW_027269326.1, read on the forward strand.
CACCCCGTGCCAGGCCCTCCTGGCACCTTCACAGAATAATTTTTTTCCTAATATCTCATTTAAGCCATCACCTGGAGTGGTGTTTGGGTTGGAAAAGACCCTTAAAACTCATCCTGTTCACAGTGCCCACAGGCAGGGACAGCTTCCACCAGCCCAGGTTGGCCCAGCCTGTTGCCATGTGGAGGTGATGGTTGTGTCGCTGGTTTTGGTGTGACAGGAGTGTCTGTGGCAGTGGGAAGAGCTGACCTGGGAGCTTGGGGTCATTTCCATGGGGACAGGTGGATTTATAGACAGTGCCCATGAATAGTGGCCTGGCAGCATTTGGGGGAGCCCAGGTGAAGGCAGTGCTGTGTCTGGGGGGGTGACAGAAAGAGAGGGAGAGGACACAGGTTCCCCATCCCTTCCTGCTCCCAATAACCATCCCAGGGTGGCAAATCCCAGAGTTTTGGAGGCTCAGCCTTTGGGACAGAGGGGTGAGGGATATCCCAGTCCCTCCTTGCAGCAGTGTGCTGGGATTCCAGGCAGCTGGAATGAGCAGGGATCTGTTCCTGCCTCGGCCCTCTCTGTGCTCTGCTGTGACCACGCAATCTGCAGGTTCTCACTGTTGAGCAGATGAATTTGGAAGGGACAAAAAGTGCCTTAAAGTGGAGCTAGTGTGAGCAGTTCCCACTTGGGGTTCCTGGAGGTTCCTTGGGCTGTGGCTGACATCCTCAGTTGTTCCCTGTTTCTCCTTAAAACCCCTCCCATGGCTGTGGTTCACCCCCTGGAGATGCTCCAGTGTCTCCTCTCTCCCCTACCAGCAGTGGGTTTACAATCACTCCCAACTCTCTTTATTTATGCACATTTCTCGTCTTTCCCTGGTTTATGATTTGGAGGCAAACTGGCACAGGCCCTCAATCCCTGCTGCCTCTTCCAAGTTCTCTGAGGAGCCATGAAATTAGAAAGATACCTTTTCTGCTGCCAACCAGGCTTCCCACACAAGTTTTAACCACATATTTAGCAATTTCAGCATTATTTGGAACAATTCTCTGTATCCCTGCAGTGAATTTTGCATCCTTTGTGTGGTTTGTGCTTCCCCTCCAGTAACTCTGTTGTTGTTTGCCCCTGACCTGTAGCTGTGCACCTGCACTTCTTCCCTCCCTTTGGGTTTATTTTCCTGGGATTTATTAACATAACTTTTTTAGTTTGCTGTCTCAAGTTGTGCTGAGCTCTGGTTTTCTCTCTCAGTCAGATTCAGAGGAAGATGAACCAGCAAAGAAAAAAAATACTCTTCAGGTAAATAACAAGGGCACTTGGTTAAACAATTTTCATGGGAAAAAGTGTTTGATTCTTGGCCTTCCACTTGTGTAAATCAACCACTCTGATCACCTCATAGCTTTAGGGATATTCCTAAAATCCCAGGGGTTTCCAAGTAATTTTTTTTGCCTCCCATGAAAAAAAACATTGAAATAAATACATTTTTTAACTTTTTATTTCCCCCCAGGAATAAAACATAAAAATATTGCCCTACCTTTACACCTTTCCTTAAACTCTCTGATTTTAAGAATTCCCACACTTTCTTTTGGGCTCTTTCACCAATTTAAGTCTTGGCTAAAGAGGCATTAATTTGGGAATTGGGCAGATATTTGCAACATTGACATTTCCCTTCAAAACCCCTCTGGCTTTTTATGCAGTGCAGAGTGGCCAAGTGATGAGAAACCCACAAGAAGTGTTAGAATTGAGGGAGATAATTAGAAAGGAAAAGTGAATAATCTGCCTCTTTTCTTTCTGTGATCCCTTTGTCCACTCTGATCACCTTGGGCAGATTTTTGTAACATTTAACATATGCATAATGCTTAAGATATTTGTAACATTTAACATATGCATAATGCTTAACATTATGCAGTGCAGAGTGGCCAAGCAGTGAGAAACCCACAAGAAATGTTAGAATTGAGGGAGATAACTGGCAGTAAGTCATGAAAAGTCAATAATCTCCTTCTTTTCTTTCTGGGATCCATTTGTCCACACTGATCACTTCCCTTTAGGGATATTCCTGAAATCCTGTGGGTTTTCAAGTCCTTTCTTTTGGGCACTCTCAGCAATTTAAGTCTTGGCTAAAGAGGCATTCATTTGGGAATTGGGCAGATATTTGCAACATTTCCCTTCAGAATCCCCCTGGCTTTTTGTGCAGTGTATTCAGAATAGCCAAGTGGTGAGAAACCCACAAGTGTTAAAAATGAGGGAGATAATTGGCAGGAAGTCATGAAAAGTCAATAATCTCCCTCTTTTCTTTCTGTGATCCCTTTGTCCACTCTGATCACCTTGAGCAGATATTTGTAACATTTAACATATGCATAATGCTTAACATATTTGTAACATTTAACATATGCATAATGCATAACATTATGCAGTGCAGAGTGGCCAAGCAGTGAGAAACCCACAAGAAATGTTAGAATTGAGGGAGATAACTGTCAGGAAGTCATGAAAAGTCAATAATCTCCCTCTTTTCTTTCTGTGATCCATTTGTCCACACTGATCACTTCCCTTTAGGGATATTCCTGAAATCCTGTGGGTTTTCAAGTCCTTTCTTTTGGGCACTCTCAGCAATTTAAGTCTTGGCTAAAGAGGTATTCATTTGGGAATTGGGCAGATATTTGCAACCTTGACATTTCCCTTCAAAACCCCTCTGGCTTTTTATGCAGTGCAGAGTGGCCAAGAGGTGAGAAACCCACAAGAAGTGTTAGAATTGAGGGGGATAACTGTCAGGAAGTCATGAAAAGTGAATAATCTCCCTCTTTTCTTTCTGGCATCCCTTTGTCCTGCGTGGACATCACCAGGGACGCGGCGAGGGCTCCGGTTTGTCCGCTCTGCTCCCTCAGCCCAAAAACACGCCAGTGAAAGAGACCAATCGCTTGCTCCTGCCCTACGCCTTCTCCAGGAAAGCAGGAGAAAACTCCTCTGACTCCAAGCCTGCCAAGACCCCGAGCTCTTCCTCCAAACCCAAAGCCGTGCCCAAGCCGGCCGTGCCCACCACCCCGTCGCCGTCGGCCATCAAGGCGGCGGCCAAGAGCGCGGCGCTGCAGGTAACCAAGCAGATCACCCAGGAGGAGGAGGACAGCGACGAGGAGCTGCAGCCAGAGAACTACTTCTCCTTGTCCGACAGGAGCGAGCCTGGCACCGCTGGCACCGTGGGCACCGAGCCCTACCTGTACCCGGGCTCGGAGGAGCCTCCTCCCGGCACGGAGCCGCAGCCGCAGTTCCAGGACGCGGCCGCTAACGCCCCGCTGGAGTTCAAGACAGGAGTGGGCTCCAGTGGAGTTCAGCACAGCTGGGCACCCAAAGCCACTGAGGACTACGGCAGCCAGCCCTATGGGCAGTTCCCCCCTGCCTATGGAGAGCCTGGGGGCTACTACCAGGTGGGTTTGTTGGCCAGAGGGGAGAGGAGGGCTCTGGGCAGCTGCGTGAGTGAGTGGCTCCAGTTGGGTACTGGGTGCTGCTGCTGGGAGTGCAGCCTGTGTCAGGTGCCTGGGCAGGGAATGCAGCCTGTGTGAGCTGCTTGGGGCTCAGGGCAGGGAATGCAGCCTTTGTGAGGTGCCTGGGCAGGGAGTGCAGCCTTTGTGAGCTGCTTGGGGCTCAGGGCAGGGAATGCAGCCTGTGTGAGCTGCTTGGGGCTCAGGGCAGGGAATGCAGCCTTTGTGAGGTGCCTGGGCAGGGAGTGCAGCCTGTGTGAGGTACCTGGGCAGGGAGTGCAGCCTTTGTGAGCTGCTTGGGGCTCAGGGCAGGGAATGCAGCCTGTGTGAGGTACCTGGGCAGGGAATGCAGCCTGTGTGAGCTGCTTGGGGCTCAGGGCAGGGAATGCAGCCTGTGTGAGGTACCTGGGCAGGGAATGCAGCCTGTGTGAGCTGCTTGGGGCTCAGGGCAGGGAATGCAGCCTTTGTGAGGTGCCTGGGCAGGGAGTGCAGCCTGTGTGAGGTACCTGGGCAGGGAGTGCAGCCTTTGTGAGCTGCTTGGGGCTCAGGGCAGGGAGTGCAGCCTGTGTGAGGTACCTGGGACACAGAGCAGGGAATGCAGCCTGTGTGAGGTACCTGGGCAGGGAATGCAGCCTGTGTGAGATACCTGGGACATGAGGCAGGTAATCCAGCCTGTGTGAGGTACCTGGGACATGGGACAGGTAATCCAGCCTTTGTGAGCTGCTTGGGGCACAGGGCAGGTAATCCAGCCCAAGCTGTCTGGGACAGGGAGCCACAGCACCAGGCCAAAGGGGATTCCTACAGCATGAGAGCTGCAGATTTGCTTTGCCAGACAGATGTTTAACAGCTGCACTCCTGTGAAAATGCCCTGCATGTGAGGGTGCAGAGTCAAGGCTCACTGGAGCTGGTGTCTGAGCTCTGGTTGTTTCTAATAATTCTAAGAAATGGAATTCTAAGAAATGGAATTCTAAGAAATGGAATTCTAAGAAATGGAATTCTAAGAAATGGAATTCTAATAAATAGAATCCTAGACTGCTTTGGGTTGGAAAGGACCTTAAAGCCCATCCAGTGCCAGGGTTCCAACCTTCCACTATCCCAGGTTGTTCCAAGCCCTGTCCAGCCTGGCATTGAGCACTTCCAGGGATGGGCCAGCCCCAGCTACTCTGGGCAGCTTGTGCCAGGACCTCACTGCAAGGGAAGAATTCAGGGAAGAATTCCTTCCCAATATCCATCCATCCCTGCCCTCTGGCAGTGGGAAGCCATTCCCCTTGTCCTGTCACTCCTTGTGAGAGGTCCCTCAGAGCATTTGTTGCTTTGTCCCTCTGATGGGCTCACCCCACAGGGCAGTCTGTGCCTGGTGCCACTCCAGGATTGCTCTCATGCCAAACTGGTTTCCATTTCCCTGTTTCCCTGCCAGGATTACTACAGCAGTGGGTACTACCCTGAGGTGGAACCAGCCCAGGCCTCACCACAGGAGACCAGCACCGACTCCTCCTTCATCGACGACGAAGCGGTTGGCACCTGATTTTCTGTCCCCAGATTCTGTGGAATTTGGCTTGGAGCTCTGCCAGAGCTCAGGAGCCTCTTGGCAGCCACTCTCCTGCCCCCCAGCACAGCCTGGGTTTCCAGGGCTTTGGGCTGGGTGGTTTTTCTGGGGGGGCCTGTGCTGTGTTGTGGGCACGTGTGGGCTCCTGCTCCAGCTGGCTCTGCAGGCCCATTAAGTACAGAATAGAATCAATTGTTGAGGTTGGAAAAGGTCCCCAAGACCATCACCCAGCACTGCCAAGGCCACCACTAAACCAAGTCCCCAAGTGCCACATCCATGTGGCTTTTAAATCCTTCTGGAGGTGGGGACTTCCCCACTGCAGCCTGTGCCAGGGCTGGACAACCCTCTGGGTGAAGGAATATTCCCTGTGTCCAACCTCATCTAACCCTGGCACTCCTTGAGGCCATTTTCTCTTGTCCTGTCCCTGTTCCCTGGGAGCAGAGCTCACTGGCTGTCCCCTCCTGTCAGGGCCTTGTGCAGGGCCAGATTGTCCCCCTGAGCCCCCTCAGCCTCCCCAGGGCAAAAGGCTGCAAAGAGAGGCCATTTTGCATGGGAAAAAGAAGTCCTTTCCCCAGGGTCTGGGTGTCAGATGAAAGGTGGCCTTTGGGGCTCTAAGGACTTGCAGGATACTTCTTACTGGCAGCTTTAGATTTGGAGAAATCCAGCAAAGTTTGCAATTTTCTTGCTGGGCACCACCCTATTGGTGTGGGCAAGAGGCCACAAATGGAGGCCATTTTCCATGGGGAAAATGAAGTCATTGGCCCAGGGTCTGGGTATCAGATGAAAGGTGGCATCTGGGGCCCTAAGGACTTGCAGGGTGCTCCAGCCCCTTCCTCAGCTTTGTTTGCTTCTCTGGACATGCTCCAGCTCCTCAATCTCTTTCTTGTCATGAGGGGCCCCAAACTGACCCTAGGATTGGAGATGCCAGCACAGGGGATGGGCACTGCATGGAAACAGCAGCAAATGCTGCTTTCTGCATAGGAAAATGAAATTAAAACCTTCATGCTAAGTAGTTTTAGATATTCTGATGTCCAGCACACTGGAAATCTCCAAAAGATCAAAACCCCAGCTAAAAAACTGTTAGCTGTGCCTGGTGTCAGGTCAGTGCTGGGTGTAATTCCAACTCTTCTGTTCTGCCTTCAGTTCAAACGTCTGCAGGGCAAGAGGAATCGTGGGAGGGAGGAGATCAACTTTGTGGACATCAAAGGTGACGACCAGCTGAGCGGGGCCCAGCAGTGGCTGACCAAATCCTTGACAGAGGAGAAGACCATGAAGTCATTCAGCAAGGTGGGTGGAGGGTGAGGGCTGTGCCTGGAGCCTCTGCTCAGTGCCTAAATCCTGCTGGAGCTGTGCTGGGTGCTGGGCACTCAGCAGGGAGGGGAAATGATGACATGTGAGACCAGTGGAGTTCCTCAGAACACAGCATGTGGCTGGGGAGGGCCAGCCAGGAAGTGCTGCAGCCCCAGGAATTTAAATCTGCAGTTTAATGGGGAACAAATGCTGCTGGGGATGGCTCTGTGCAGGCCCTGGTCTTGGTTTGCTGTCCAAGCACCTCTCCAGGCTGAACACTTCACCTCTTTCTGCTTTTCCAGAAAAAAGGAGATCAGCCCACAGGACAGCAGAGGAGAAAACACCAGATCACATACCTGATCCACCAGGTGAGTGACCTCCCTGTGGTGTGTGAGCTGATCCAGCAGAACTGCAGGGCAACACAAGGCTGGGGTGCCAGGGGCTGTCCCTGAGAAGCCCCTGGTGAGACCCAGTGGGGCCAGGAGTGAGTCCTGGCTCTGAGGGGATCCCAGCCCTGAGATTTCAGCTTTGCTTTGCCCTTCCTGCACGTTCTGAGGCCCTGGGATCCTGTCCTGCATTCTGGCCTGGGCTTGGCTGCTGAGCCCATCCCCACGAGAAGCTGCTTTTCAGCATCAATGAAATGTCTGTGCATCCCAATTAATCCAGGCCTCTGTCAGGATGATTGTGCAAACCCCTGTCCCCACGAGAAGCTGCTTTTCAGCATCAATGAAATGCCTGTGCATTCCCAATTAATCCAGGCCTCTGTCAGGATGATTGTGCAAAGCCCTGTAACAGAGGCTTCTGGCTGAAGGGCTCCCTAATCCACATGAGGCAGGAATGCTGCTGAGTCACTGAAACACAGAGGCTTTAACAGCATCCTCTCCATCTCTGCAGGCCAAGGAGAGGGAGCTGGAACTGAAAAACACATGGTCTGAAAACAAGCTCAGCAGAAGGCAGACTCAAGCCAAGTATGGATTCTGACACATCTGTCCTGCTTTTTGGCTGCTGTGTCCGGTGTCTGCTGGGCTCCTGGAGATCAGCCAGGCCCCAGCATGGGGCTGGGAGGACACTGCACTCCCTGGCCTGGCAGGAAGAAGGGGCATTGCAAGCAGGTCCTGGAACTCCAGCTCTTAATCCTTCCCCTCCCTCCTTGTAAATGTGGAAGGTTCCCACCGGCCAAGGACGGTCCCGAGGCACCGCAGGGAACGTGCTGGGTGTGAGGCTGCAGCTCCTGGCCTGAGGGAACAGGCTGGGCCTCCTGACCCTTCAGCAGAGGCTCAATAAACTCCCAGTTCCCACTTTGCTCCTCTCTTGGACTTGCTGTGCATTGAGAATGTCGTTTTCCTTTCTAAAACACGGTGAGTTCCAAGAGCAAGCCTGGCTTTGGAATTTTTAGTTTGATCCTTACCTTTAAGGTGTCCTCACGGCTGTTTCCTCGTGTCTGGGCTGCTCCAGCACTCCTCTCATGTCAATAATTTTGAATAATTTTGATATCCTGGTTTTTAATTGGGTGTTTTCTCTCTGGGCTCCACAGGCTGAGGGGACACCCTCGTGCAGCTCAGAGCCTGTGCCAGGGGAAGCACCACACGTGGAGGGGAGGCTCTCCTGCCTGGCACACTCAGGGCTTTGGGTTCCCCTGAGCCATGTGTGCATGTACATTGTCCTTCCTTTTTCCTCCTCTTTCCTTCTCCCCCAGCCCAAGGCCTCCTGTCCTGCCCCAGGCTGTCCTCAGACTCATCAAAGTGAGTGTCCTTCGTGTGGCTGCCTGGGACTGAGCTCTGCACTTTCCTCTGGGCACACACAGAGGACAGCTGCCAACTGTAATTTTTTTTTTTCCCAGCTTGTTTGTATCAATTCTGTTTCAATTAAGTGTTGACTTTACCCTCCTGGCTGGGAAGAGGAGACTGCCCAGCCCTAATTTCTTCAAATCAAACCTTTTTTTTTATTTTATTTAAGGAATTCTCTCAAGGTGATGCGACTGCAAATCCTGTGCAGCTCTGCTGGCCCAATCCATGGATCCAAATCTGTGGCATCACTTTGTTGTTCACCAAAGCATGTGATGCTGAAGGGAGCAGAGAGCTGGCCTGGGTATTTAACTTATATTCCCACCAATCTGGGTTTTATTTGGCTCAAATGGCCAATATTTGTTATTCTGGTAAGAAGAACTCCCAAGAGGTGTTTTTTCTCCCATGGTACCTCTTAAAAACAGGCAAACCCCCATGACTGAAGTCTTTTCTTAGAACATTTTAAACTAATCTCATTTTTAGTTTAGCTCCCTGTATGTTTAGTATTTTGCAGAGCCTGTTTTGAGTATTTGAATGATCAGAATAAAGTTACTGTTGAGTAATTTATTCATATCTTGTATGTACAGTGAAACCCTCCCAGAAGAGATTTGCTGAAGGAACATATTTCTAAATGAACACACCCAGCCCTGTTTCCATCACCAGGGGCTCAGATCCTCATCCAGGTACCCTCTTGGCCTGGGGATTTTGCAGTGTGGGGGCTGGAACTGCCACCTTCCCCTTTCCATTTCTCGTTGGGGTTATGGCTTGGGTTTAGCACCAAGGGAAGTTCCAAGGGCTTGTGTTCCACTTTCAGCCCTCTGAGAGCAACAAAATTCAGGTCTGTGAAAGGTCAGAAGCGAATTTGCCCAGAGATTAAACAGCTACAGTCCCCCAACCCTCCTTTCCCCTCCAAGCCATGGCTTTGACCATCCTGGCTTCCCGCTCCTGTTGGGCTGGGAGCCTCTCAGGACAGCCCTGGGACAGTGGTGTCATCCCAGATTTTGTGGCTGAGGAAGCAGGCAGGGCTTGGAGTGTTGGCTGCAGGCTGGGGAGGTTCAGTGTAGCATCACTGCAATTTCTGACCAATTTAATATCCAAGTGCATGCACCAAGTGTGCCAAACCCATCCCTGTTTTTCCTGTAACCTGTAGCCTTTTTCCCAGTTTCTGGCCAATTTAATACCCAACTGCCTGCACCAACTGTGCCAAACTCATCCCTGTTTTTCCTGGAACAGCCTTTTCCCCTCATTTTATTACCAGAAGTCTCCTGGAATGTGTTCATGGGTAGGGTAAGGCTCCCCCTGTGCTGTCCAGCAGGGTTGGGAAGCTGGAGGAGCAGGTTGGCACTGCCAGCTGGGGCCAACAGCAGCCTTGGAGCTCCTCCCAGGGCCAAGGGCTTCCTGCAGTGAGGGGGAGGCTGAGGTTCCTCCTGCCTGGGAGCCAGGTGCTGTCCAGGTGGTTTAGGAGCAGTCCCCAGGCAGCTGCTCATACACATTCTCAGCCGTGGGGTGCAGGTCCCTGGGTGTGCTCCTGCTGTACACGGGGTCATCCAGCTCCAGCTCAGGGCTCAGGACAACCTGGGGGATTCCCAGAGAGAGGGAATTGAGAGCCAGGAAAGAAACAGCACAGGGTTGGGTTTTCACCCTCCCAGCCCTTGGCTTTGGGACAGGGACCCAGTTTTTGTAAGGACCTGGAGTGACAGGACAAGGGGGAATGGTTTCCTGCTGCCAGGGATAGGGGGGATATTGGGAAGGAATTCTCAGTGCAGAGGGCAGGCTTAGGTGGGATATTGGGAAGGAATTCTCAGTGCAGGGGGCAGGGTTAGGTGGGATATTGGGAAGGAATTCTTGCCAGTGCACAGGGCAGGGATAGGTGGGATATTGGGAAGGAATGGCCTCCCACTGCCTGAGATGGATGGGATACTGGGGAGGAATTTCTTCCCACTACCAGAGTTAGGTGGGATATTGGGGAGGAATTTCTTCCCACTGCCAGGGATGGATGGGATATTAGGGAGGAATTATTCCCACTGCCAGGGATGGATGGGATATTGCAAAGGAATGGCTTCCCAGTGCCAGAGGGCAGGGATGGATGGGATATTGGGAAGGAATGGCCTCCCACTGCCAGGGATGGATGGGATATTGGGAAGGAATTTCTTCCCACTACCAGAGTTAGGTGGGATATTGAGGAGGAATTATTCCCACTGCCAGGGATGGATGGGATATTGTGAAGAAATGGCTTCCCAGTGCCAGAGGGCAGGGATAGGTGGGATATTGGGGAGGAATTATGCCCACTGCCAGGGATGGATGGGATATTGGGGAGGAATTCTTCCCACTGTCAGAGGGCAAGGATGGGTGGGATAGTGGGAAGGAATTCTTCTCTGTGAGGGTGATGAGGCCTGGCACAAGTTGCCCAGAAAAGCTGTGGTTGCCCCATCCCTGAGCGTTCCAGGCCAGGTTGGACAGGACTTGGAGCATCATGGAAGGTGTCCCTGCCCCTGGCAGGGGGTGAAATAGGATGGGTTTCTTTCCAACCCAAACCATTCCAGGTTCCCTGCGCTCCTGGTGTGGAGCAAACCCCGATCCCTCCCAGGACTCGTGGTGGGGCTGAGCTCTGGAGCCATCACCTGCCCTGGGGCCCCACCCACCTGTGTGCCCGTGCTGGGAGCTCCTGTGTCCTCCCTGTCCGTGCTGGGAGCCGCCGAGTGCTGCCTCCTCCTGCAGTCCTGGCTGGAAACGCTGCGGAACAGCCGGCGGTGGGGCCGGCCTTTGGGGGGCAGCGTGGAGAAGGCGTTTTGGGGGGCTCTGGGGGGCCGGGCAGGCACATCCTGCCCAGCCAGGGCCACCTCAGAGTAGATGTTCTCCTCGGGGCTGCCGCGGGGGCTCCAGCCGCGGGCCATGGCATAGAAGGGGATGGGCCCCTCAGGGCTGGGGGGTCCCCCTGGGGTGGGGGGTCCCCCTGGGATGGGCTCCTGGGGTTCGGTGGGGCTGGGGTCGATCTCCTCACGGGGATCAGCATAGACGTGGAAGCACATGAGCTGCTGGTATTTGGCCTCGGGGGGCTCGGGGCGGGCGGGTTCCTTGTGCACCTGGGCATAGGGAGCCTCGGGGGCTGCCGCGCTGCTGGAGGGGCTCTGCAGCCCCCGAGCCGCGCCCCGGGAGCTGCTCTTGGCAGGGAGAGACGGCGGAGCCTGGGGGGAGATGGGACAGGGTGAAAGTGAGGGTGGGAGTGGCTGTCACTGCATCCCTCCCCTTCTCTCTCATCCTGTCCTTGGGCAGTGCCTCCATCCCCTCATGCACAAGTGAGGGTGGGAATGGCTGTCACTGCATCCCTCCCATGCTGCCCTTGGGCAGTGCCTCCATCCCCTCATGCACAGGTGAGGGTGGGAGTGGCTGTCACTGCATCCCTCCCCTCCCATCCTGTCCTTGGGCAGTGCCTCCATCCCCCCTGCCTGTTTTTACCTCCCTGAGGAGGTGAGGGCTGGGAGTGGCTGTCATTGCATCCCCCTGCCCCATCCTGTCCTTGGGCAGTACCTCCATCCCCCCTGCTCCATCTCCCTGGTGGAAGTGAGAGCTGGGGGTGGGTGTCACTGCATCCCTCCCACCCTGTCCTTGGGCAGTCCCTCCAATCCCCCTGCCTGTTTTTATCTCCCTGGCACAGGTATGGCTGGGAGTGGCTGTCACTGCATCCCTCCCCTCCTCTCTCATCCTGTCCTTGGGCAGTGCCTCCATCCCCCCTGTTACCTCCCTGGCACAGGTGAGGCTGGGATTTGCTGTCACTGCATCCCCCCTGCCCCATTACCGCAGCTCTGGGAGGCTCCGGGAGCTTGGCCGCTGCTTGGCTCGCTGGGGAATGAGCAGCATCGCCCCCACCCGGGGGCTGTGGCCGCCCTCGGGGCTCGTCCTTCTGCGGGGAGAGCAGAGAGCTGTGGGGATGGGTGTGTGCTCAGGGCACGCCCAGCCGGCTGCTGGCTCTGTGCTCCTGCTCGCCAACCCCGGCTCTTGTGATGCTTGGATTTCCCTTGGGAAAATCCTCCGATGGCTGCAGGTGTTGTGTTGTGATTTCAGGGTTTAGCTCAGAACCCTGGGTCCCTCCCCTGATAATTCCCTGCCAGGGGTGTCAGTCACCTCTCCTTCCCCCTCCCAGCACTGTCTGTCAGTCCTGGAATTCCAGAAGGCATCGAGTGATTGGCAGACTCAAACCCCTGGGGGGCATTGGGCCATCCAGGTGTCCTTTGTCCCTTGTCCCTCCCCTCCTGTCCCTGCTTGGTGCCTCCCTGCCCCTTCCCTGCCCCTCTCCCCGGGGTTAAAGGAGCAGCAGCCACGGGCTCAGGGAGTTCTGTGGGAGCTGGTGCTGCATTCAGAGGCCTGAGGGCCAGAATAAAGCTCTGGATCCAAACCCTCCAGCAGAACCGACTCCTTTCCTTCACCATCGCCTCAAAGCTTCTCTGGCAGAGATAAACCTGAGGAGCAGCCCCTGTTATGGGGGGAAGCTCCATCCCAGCACCACCAGAGCTCCTGCAGGCCTGGACTTGTCTCCAGTGCCCAGCTGCAGCACCCAGCCAGCCCAAAGTGTCTGTGGGGTGAAACACCACACACCCAGCCAGCCAAAAGTGTCTGTGGGGTGAAACACCAAAGTGCCACTATTTGGTTCAGCAGCAAGGGCCAGACAAGCTCAGGCACGTCCTGTCCAGCTATATTGGTAATATTCCAATGTGCAGGAGCTCTTGGGGGTCTCATGGACTCTCGGGGGCTCTCAGGATCTCTCAGGAGCTCTCAGGGCTCTCGGGAGCTCTCAGGGCTCTCAGGAGCTCTCAGGAGCTCTCAGGGGCTCTCAGTGGCTCTCAGGGCTCTCGGGAGCTCTCAGGGCTCTCAGGAGCTCTCGGGAGCTCTCAGGGGCTCTCGGTGGCTCTCAGGGGCTCTTGAGGGCTCTCAGGGCTTTCAGGGGCTCTCAGGGTCTCTCAGGCACTCTCAGGGCTCTCATGGGTTCTCAAGCACTCTCAGGAGCTCTTGGGGGCTCTCAGGGTCTCTCAGGCACTCTCAGGATCTCTCAGGGTCTCTCAGGCACTCTCAGGATCTCTCAGGCACTCTCAGGAGCTCCCAGGCACTCTCAGGGTCTCTCAGGCACTCTCAGGAGCTCTCAGGATCTCTCAGGCACTCTCAGGAGCTCTCAGGGTCTCTCAAGCACTCTCAGGCACTCTCAGGCACTCTCAGGATCTCTCAGGGCTCTCAGGCACTCTCAGGATCTCTCAGGGTCTCTCAGGTCTCTCAGGAGCTCTCAGGGTCTCTCAGGCACTCTCAGGGTCTCTCAGGCACTCTCAGGATCTCTCAGGGTCTCTCAGGTCTCTCAGGAGCTCTCAGGGTCTCTCAGGCACTCTCAGGCACTCTCAGGATCTCTCAGGGTCTCTCAGGTCTCTCAGGATCTCTCAGGGTCTCTCAGGCACTCTCAGGGTCTCTCAGGCACTCTCAGGCACTCTCAGGGTCTCTCAGGATCTCTCAGGGTCTCTCAGGTCTCTCAGGGCCCCCGGGGCTGGCACTCACCCGTGTGCAGGGCAGGGCCACGGTGAGGAACTCTGGGTACGGGGTCACCGGGGCCGTGCTGTGGTGCTGCAGCAGCTGGGCCAGCTCGGCGTGGGCGCTGCGCTCGCCCAGGATCACATAGCGCCCGTCCGGCTGCTGGTCCAGGACAAAGTGCCGGCAGCGATCCCTGCCCCTGGCCGGAGATGGCACAGCATGGCATGGCATGGCACAGCATGGCACGGTATGCATGGCATGGCACAGAATGGCATGGCATGGTATACATGGCACAGCATGGGTACAGCTGCCAGGAGGGGAGAGAGCACGGCATGGCATGGCATGGCACAGTATGCATGGCATGGCATGGCACAGCATGGCACAGTATGCATGGCATGGCATGGCACAGCATGGCACAGTATGCATGGCATGGCATGGCACAGCATGGCACAGTATGCATGGCATGGCATGGCATGGCACAGCATGGCATGGCACAGCATGGCACAGTATGCATGGCATGGCACAGAATGGCACGGCATGGTATACATGGCACAGCATAGGTACAGCTGCCAGGAGGGGAGAGAGCATGGCATGGCATGGCATGGCACAGCCGCTGGGAGGAGAGAGGGTATGGCATGGCATGGCATGGCATGGCATGGCATGGCATGGCATGGCACAGCATGGCGTGGGCACAGCTGCTGGGAGGGGAGAGAGCATGGTATGGTATGGTATGGTATGGTATGGTATGGCATGGTATGGTATGGTATGGTGTGGCGTGGCATGGCAAGGCACAATATGCATGGCATGGCACAGAATGGCACGGCATGGTATGGCACGGCATGGGTACAGCTGCTAGGAGGGGAGAGAGCATGGCATGGCATGGCACAGCATGGCATGGCACAGCATGGCACGGTATGCATGGCAAGGCATGGCACGGCATGGCATGACATGGCATGGCACAGTATGCATGGCATGGCATGGTACAGCATGGCATGGCACAGCATGACATGGCACAGCATGGCACAGTATGCATGGCATGGCACAGAATGACACGGCATAGCATGGGTACAGCTGACCCATGGCACAGCATGGGTACAGCTGCCAGGAGGGGAGAGAGCACGGCATGGCATGGCATGCATGGCACAGCATGGGATGGCACAGCCACTGGGAGGAGAGAGGGTATGGCATGGTATGGCATGGCATGGCATGGGCACAGCTGCTGGGAGGGGAGAGAGCATGGCATGGCATGCATGGCACAGAATGGCACGGCATGGCATGGGCACAGCATGGCACAGTATGCATGGCACAGCATGGCATGGCACGGCCAAGAGGGGCCTGAGCTGGCCGCCCCTCCTCAGCCTGGGCCGTATCTTTGCTCACCTGTAGGACAGCACGGAATGCACAGCACGGAATGCACAGCATGGCACAGCATGGCACAGCATGGCACAGCGTGGCACAGCGTGGCACAGCATGGCACGGCATGGCACGGCATGGCACAGTGTGGCACAGCATGGCACGGCATGGCATGGCATGGGCACAGCAGCCAGGAGGGACCTGAGCTGGCCGCCCCTCCTCAGCCAGGCCTTGTCTTTGCTCACCTGTAGGACAGCACGGAATGCACAGCACAGCACAGCATGGCACAGCATGGCATGGCATGGCACGGCACGGCATGGCATGGGCACAGCAGCCAGGAGGGACCTGAGCTGGCCGCCCCTCCTCAGCCAGGCCATGTCTTTGCTCACCTGTAGGACAGCACGGAATGCACAGCACAGCATGGCACAGCGTGGCACGGCATGGGCACAGCATGGCATGGCATGGCACGGCATGGGCACAGCAGCCAGGAGGGACCTGAGCTGGCCGCCCCTCCTCAGCCAGGCCTTGTCTTTGCTCACCTGTAGGACAGCACGAAGCCCACGGTGCTCTCGCTGAAGCGCACCAGGAAGCAGCCCAGGGGCTGATCCTGCAGCAGCTCCTCTGCCTCCCTGCAGGAATGGATGACACCGAGCCGTCCGAGCTCATCCCCTCCCTGCCATGCAGGGCTGCAACTCCCTGTCTGGGAGCCCAGGGAGGGGACACCGGGCTGAACCCATCCCCTGCTCCCCGCCCTGCCCTCCCTGCCTCACCTGCGGCTGATGAAGCCGTGGAACCACGAGGGCAGCTCCCCCTCGGGCCCCAGCCTCTGTGCCTGCGTCTGCTCGAACCACAGCCGGGTGCGGGCCCGCAGCGCCACCCTCTCCTCATCCTCGGGCAGGGACTGGGCTGCTGGGGCTGGCCGGAAACCTGGGGGGACCTGAGGGGACAGGGACAGCACCGGGAGCTCAGGGGAGGATACACAGCAAGGACATTCAGCTGCCAGTGCAGCCCAGAGGGCGTGGGAGCACAGGGAGGGTGAGCTGGGCTGTGCCCACCCTGGTGTGCCCATGTCCCACCCTGCCATGGCTGCTGTCCCTGTGTCCTACCCTGCCATGGCTGCTGTGCCCATGTCCTACCCTGCTGTGTTTGCTGTCCCCATGTCCCACCCTGCCATGGCTGCTGTCCCTGTGTCCTACCCTGCCATGGCTGCTGTGCCCATGTCCTACCCTGCTGTGTTTACTGTCCCCATATCCCACCCTGCCATGGCTGCTGTCCCCATGTCCTACCCTGCTGTGTCTGCTGTCCCCATGTCCCACCCCGCCATGGCTGCTGTCCCCATGTCCTACCTTGCCATGGCTGCTGTCCCCATGTCCTACCCTGCCGTGTCTGCTGGGCCATCCTGGGGGCTGCTCTGAAGCCCCCTGGGGCTGGCTGGGGGCGCTGCTGGCCGCTGCCTTGGCTCTGGCTGTGCTGTCCTCACCGAGGGGCTTGAAGGTGCTGAAGAGGGGTCGCTCGTCATCCATGGAGTGCCCTGTGCCAGGGAGAGGGGAGGAAGAGGCTCAGGGCAGGGGAGAGCACTGGGGGGCTCCAAGACAGCCCCACAGGCCCTGCTGTCACCATCACCTTCACCTTGTGCTCCCCAAGCTCAGGCTCAGCACCCTGATCCTCCCCGGGCTGTAAAATGGAGGGGGACGGGGGACAGTGACTTTGGCACCCCAGAGGAGAAGGGGGGACACTGATGTAGGTGGGGAGGAGCTCAGCAGGGAGCATGTGAATCCTCCTGCCCCTCCGAAGGCCTCACTGTGTCAGCTCAGCCCTGGGAAGGTGAGGGAGAGGCTGAGCAGCTCCTGAGGGACCTTGAGCTTGACCCTGAGCTGCCAACACCCAGCAAAACAACGTTAATGCCCAGCAGATGCCTGAGGGGGTGGAAGATGCCGGGGCTGCTTGGATCTGGGAGGCAAAGCTGAGTCAGAGGAGTGGGTCCAGGCTTGTTTGAGAGGAAGAGGGACCCAGCCACCTTTTCTGAGAGCAAGGGGACCCAGCCACCTTTTCTGAGACCAGTTGGGACCCAGCCACCTTTTCTGAGAGCAAAGGGACCCAGCCACCTTTTCTGAGAGTGAGGGGACCCAGCCACCTTTTCTGAGACCAACTGGGACCCAGCCACCTTTTCTGAGAGCAAGGGGACCCAGCCACCTTTTCTGAGACCAATTCAGACCCAGCCACCTTTTCTGAGAGCAAGGGGACCCAGCCACCTTTTCTGAGATCAACTGGGACCCAGCCACCTTTTCTGAGATCAACTGGGACCCAGCCACCTTTTCAAGGGGATGCAGCAAAGGCACCCCAGCTCCACCTTTAACCCACAGCAGTGCCCAGCCCAGCCCTGCACCCCTGCAGGCAGGGGAAGGTGAGGGAGGTGTTGACAAAGAGAAACAAAACGCCCCAAACTGCACTAACCCAGCTCAGGGAGTGCTGGGAAGGAGAATTGGGGTCAGCTCCTGCCCAGGTCAGGCTGTTGGGGACAATGCCACTGTCCCCAGCTCGCTGTGCATCCCCCAGGGGTGCTGGCCAGGGCTGGGGGGCTCAGCCCTGCTCCCCCAGCAGCTTTGGAGGGGCAGCTGGGGGGGATTTGCTCCCTGGGGCAGGATGTGCCTCTGAAACCCCGCAGTGCTGAGGTGGGAACGAGTCAGATCAGCCCTGAAACGGGCTGGAGGTTTTGCTCTGTGAGACAGTTCCGGGCTGAACTTCCCCCTTTGGAGAGGATAAGATCTGGCTGGAAGGGCTGGCGTGGGCAGGGGACCACAATCCCTCTCTTTTCACCCCATTAATGTGCCTTTTGTCCTGCCTTTGGGCAGGGGGACATCCCTGCACTGCCTGTCCAGCATCCCCAGCTCAGGGTTCACTCCTTGGCCTTGCTGCAAACCCAACCCTAGCCCCCAAACCCAAGCCCAGCCCCCAGCCCAAGCTCCTACCTCTGCTCAGTGTCTGTGGCTGGTGATGCAGGGGCAGGGGACGGGCAGGGGACAGGCAGGGGACAGGCAGGACGGGCAGGGGATGGGCAGGGGACAGGCAGGACGGGCAGGGGATGGGCAGGACGGGCAGGGGGACAGGCAGGGGGACAGGCAGGACAGGCAGGGGGACAGGCAGGACGGGCAGGGGATGGGCAGGGGATGGACAGGACAGGCAGGGGGACAGGCAGGACAGGCAGGGGATGGGCAGGGGATGGGCAGGATGGGCAGGGAATGGACAGGACAGGCAGGACGGGCAGGGGATGGGCAGGGGATGGGCAGGGGATGGGCAGGGGATGGGCAGGGGACAAGCAGGATGGACAGGGGACAGGCAGGGGATGGGCAGGATGGACAGGGGACAGGCAGGGGATGGGCAGGGGATGGGCAGGGGACAAGCAGGGGACAAGCAGGGGACAAGCAGGATGGGCAGGGGGACGGGCAGGGGATGGGCAGGGGACAAGCAGGAGGACGAGCAGGACAGGAAAGGAACAAGCAGGGAACAAGCAGGGGACAGGAAGGGAACAAGCAGGGGACAAGCAGGGGACAGGCAGGGGACAGGCAGGGGACAGGCAGGGGACAAGCAGGGTGAGGCAGCCCCGCTGCCCTGCTCTGCTCTGCCTCTGCTGCCGGCCACAGGCAGGAAGCAGCGACCAAAGCTGCAAGAGGCTTCATGTGATGGGGAAACGTCACAGGAAGGTGGCATGGTGGCCCTGCGGTGACAGCCAGGTGACAGCGGCAGCCTCGGGACAGGCTGGGCTGTGGCGAGGAGAGCACTGAGGCCGGCTGGCCACCGGCACGTCCAAGCCTGCAACGGTGTCATTGTCCCTCCTGTCCTGTCTGCATCCTGGCACCTGCCACTGATGGGCACAGGGAGAGCAGAGCTCGGGGGGGACAGCAGAGCTTGGTGGGAACAGCAGAGGGGACAGCAAAGATCAGTGGGGACAGCAGAGCTTGGTGGGGACAGCAGAGATCAGGAGGGGCAGCAGAGGGGACAGCAGAGATCATTTGGGATAGCAGAGCTTGGTGGGGACAGCAGAGATCAGTGGGGATAGCAGAGCTTGGTGGGGACAGCAAAGATCAGTGGGGATAGCAGAGCTTGGTGGGGACAGCAAAGATCAGTGGGGATAGCAGAGCTTGGTGGGAACAGCAGAGGGGACAGCAGAGATCAGAGGGGACAGCAGAGATCAGGAGGGACAGCAGAGCAGGGAGGGGACAGCAGAGATCAGTGGGGATATCAGAGCAGGGAGGGGACAGCAGAGATCAGAGGGGACAGCAGAGGGGACAGCAGAGATCATTTGGGATAGCAGAGCTTGGTGGGGACAGCAGAGATCAGGAGGGACAGCAGAGGGGACAGCAGAGATCAGAGGGGACAGCAGAGCAGGCTCAGCAGGCCCAGGCTCACACCATGAGCCAGGATTCAATCCTTGCATGGTGCAATCCTGCACCATCCCCTTCCTCAGACTCTGGGTGCCAGAGCTGGGCTGTTCTGGGCCGTTCTGGGCCGTTCTGGGGCAGCAGCCGAGCTGCCAACGCTGTGGCTGTGCCACCATGTGCCCTCTGCCACTCTCGCCCCAGTGGTGCCAGGCTCCAGCTGGAGCAGGGCGAGGGCAGTGCCAGCCCCAGGGCAGTGCCAGCCCCAGGGCAGTGCTAACCCTGCTGCATCCCATGGGTTGGGAATTAGGGCAGGGTCTGGCTCATCCATGGCACTGGGGCAGGGATGGGGGGTGTTGTTGGTTGGGGGTTTATTTATAAATTACAAATGGGATGGGACTGTTGAGGAGTTTGCTTTGAGCTGTTTTGTTTTTTGGTATTGGTCTCATTACATGGTTGTGATAATGGGAAGATGGTAGCAGTTTACATTTTTGGTAGTAGACAAAGAACTCAATGTTACAGCTCACTTTTAAAATTTTTTTGACCAATCACACAAAGCAGAAGCACATTGACAGCAGTTCTATCCAACCACCATAAGCACATGTACCTTTGGTTAAAACAATGCCTGCTTATTTCCAATACAATTCCTGCTTGTAAGCCTTGAGATACAATGCACAGAGCTCCATTATTAACCTTCAACCTTCCTAATATCTCACTAAGAACTTCCTAATATCTCTCTAGATACACTTTTTCTGCAGCTTAGGGAGTTATTTTAAACAAGGATCAATACACAAACCATTGCTCTATTTGTCCTCACTTTCCATTTCTTGTATCATTTTTTTGCTGACAAATTTTATGGTTATCACTTAGTTCTGCTCTTTCTGAGGCTGCCTTTTGCAACTTTCCCAAACCCCTCAGATTTTGAGGATTAAAATCCTTAAAATTTAGGATTCCCAAAGCTGAGCTGTGTGGTGACTCTGCAAACCCCGGGGTGGTGCCTGGTGCCCCCTGGCAGCCCTGGCTCCCTCCACCTACAGAAAGTCCCTCTGTTAAACACAGGTCAGAAACTGTTGTAAAATACTTGATAATTGCTAAGCATGTACTGTTAGTTTGGTTATTACATTGTAAAAGGGGTTAAAGGGGTAATTATTAGAAATATGGCACTGCACGTATGGTGCACCACGAGCCAGCCTGGACAGAACTGTCACGGCCAATCAAGGCCTTAAACCTTCATGCAAATGAAGGATCCAAACAGAACCCAATCCAAAGGGACAAAAAACAGGATAAAAAGGGAATCTGACCCAGGGAAGCTGTGCTGCTCCACCTGCTCAAGAAAACCCAGTGCCGGTGCTGCAGCATCTTCCATGGGAACGCCCCTGCTCGCCCTTTTCTTTTTTATAATAAAAGCTGAAATCACTTCAGTCCGGGAGCTTGCTCTCGTGTTTATCACCTCCCCAAAACCTTCAGGGCCTCCCACGTTTCCCGTGGCTCCGTCAGGCTTCCTGTTTGCGATGCTCACCGGAACGGGGAAAGCACGGGCCGAGAGGGGACAGCGCCTGCCCCGGCTCATCCCGCCGTGTCCCGGCTGTTCCTCGGGGAGCTGAGGCTGGAACCACCAGGAATTGCTCCTGAAAGGCTTTTTCTGGCTGCTCGGCACAGCCGGGGGTGTTTTCAAGAGGAACGCAAAGAGATCTCCTTGTCCCGAGGCGCCGGGGCCGGAGCCTGGCGCAGCTCCCGGGAATGCCGCGGCTCCGAGGAAGATCCTGGCACTGAGGAAGGTCCTGGCACTGAGGACGTCCTGGTACTGAGGAAATCCTGGTACCGAAGAATATCCTGGTACTGAGGAAGGTCCTGGTACTGAGGAAGATCCTGCACTGAGGAAGATCCTGCACTGAGGAAGGTCCTGGTACTGAGGAAGGTCCTGGCACTGAGGAAGGTCCTGGCACTGAGGAAGGTCCTGGTACTGAGGAAGATCCTGCACTGAGGAAGGTCCTGGTACTGAGGAAGGTCCTGGCACTGAGGAAGGTCCTGGCACTGAGGAAGATCCTGGCACTGAGGAAGATCCTGGTACTGAGGAAGATCCTGCACTGAGGAAGGTCCTGGCACTGAGGAAGGTCCTGGTACTGAGGAAATCCTGGTACCGAAGAAGATCCTGGTACTGAGGAAGATCCTGGCACTGAGGAAGGTCCTGGCACTGAGGAAGGTCCTGATACTGACAAGGTCCTGGTACTGAGGAAGATCCTGGTACTGAGGAAGGTCCTGGCACTGAGGAAGATCCTCGTACTGAGGAAATCCTGGTACTGAGGAAGGTCCTGGCACTGCCGGGGCTGCTGGAGGAAGGCTGGAGCTGGAGGTGAGCGGTCCCAGCTCCCCATGACGCACCAGGTTCGGGGGCTGGGGGGGTTTTGGGGTCCAACGGGGCTTTTTGGGGTCCAGCGGGGCTTTTTGGGGTCCAGCAGGGCTTTTGGGGGTGCAACGGGGCTTTTTGGGGTCCAGTGGGGCTTTTTGGCAGTTGGATGCTGAGCTGGGAGCTCATTTTTGGGCAGGCTGGTTGTCCTGGTGAGCGGCAGCGGGACACGGGGGGACAGGACAGGACAGGACAGGACAGGACAGGACACTCTGCCCCCCGTGGGTCCAGCTCTGCCCAGGAGCTCAGTGGGCTGTGGCCACCCGTGCCTCAGTTTCCCTCCTTTCCAAAGCAGCACAATGCCTGACAAGGCACGGGGCAATCAGCTGCTTGTGTCCATTGCCAGGGGACAAACGGACACACTGTGCCCCACGGACACAGCACAGAGCCAGGGGTGCTGGTCAGCTGCAGCTGCAGCCGGCCCCGGGCACAGACCCACCTGGGGATGGGGATGGGGATGGGGATGGGGATGGGGCAGCGCCGTGCCAGGGCCGTGCCAGAGCCGTGCCAGGACCAGCTCCGTGCTGTGCCAGGGCCAGCTCTGTGCCAGGGCTATGCCAGGGCCAGCTCCGTGCCGTGCCAGGGCCAGCTCCGTGCCAGGGCCGTGCCAGGGCCAGCTCCATGCCATGCCAGGGCCAGGGCCAGCTCTGTGCCGTGCCAGGGCCAGCAGAGCCTGCCCGGGGGACAGGGGACAGGCAGAGGGGACAGGGGACAGGCAGAGGGGACAGGCAGAGGGGACAGGCAGAGGGGACAGGCGGTGTCCCCTGTGCAGGCTGGCAGGCTGGGCAGTGAGGAAGAGGCGCTGCTGGATGTGGAGGAAGGCTCGGGCAGGGTGAGGGGGCACAGCTGGGCTGGGAGGGGGAGAGGCTGGGGGGGAACTGAGCTTGGGGGCCACCAATTGTCCTTTAGGGTATGGGGACCACTGATTGTCCTGTAGGATTTGGGGACTGTCCTGTAGGGTTTGGGGACCACTGATTGTCCTTTAGGGCTTGGGGACTGTCCTGTAGGGTTTGGGGACTGTCCTGTAGGGGTTGGGGACTGTCCTTTAGGGGTTGGGGACCACTGATTGTCCTTTAGGGTTTGTGGACTGTCCCTTAGGGTTTGGGGACCTCCTACTGTCCTTTAGGGCTTGGGGGCTGTCCTGTAGGGTTTGGGGACTGTCCTTTAGGGTTTGGGGACTGTCCTGTAGGGTTTGGGGATCACTGATTGTCCTTTAGAGTTTGGGGACCACTGGCTGGGGCTTGGGGACCTCTGACCGTCCTTTGGGCTTTTGGGACTGTCCCTTAGGTCTTGGGGACTTCCAGCTGTCCTTTAGGGTTTGGGGACTGTCCTTTAGGGTTTGGGGATGGTTCTTTAGGGTTTGGGGATCACTGACTGGGTCTTGGGGACCTCCAACTGTCCTTTAGGGTTTGGGCACCACTGACTGTCCTTTGGGGTTTAGGGACTGTCCTTTAGTATTTGGGGACATCCAACTGTCCTTTGGGGTTTAGGGACTGTCCTTTAGGGCTTGGGGACTGTCCCTTAGGGTTTGGGGACCTCCTACTGTCCTTTAGTGTTTGGGGACCTCCTACTGTCCCTTAGGGTTTGGGGACTGTCCTTTAGGGCTTGGGGGCCACTGAGTGTCCTTTATATATATAAAAATAATATTTATTATATAAATAATATTCTATTATATATAACAATATATTCACATTTATATATAATATTTCTTACAGAAACAATGTTTATATGTTGTATATTTACATATAAAATTATATATCGATATAGATATAGATATGTAAATAATTTCTATTTTTCAATAATATCTACATTATTGCTTGGATAAATATTAGTCTTAGAGGCTGTGGGATTTTAGAGCAGTAAGCATTTGCCCATAGCAGAAGTAGCCACAAGTTCCTCATTACATGACAATATAAAATTTCTCATTTAATGGCCAGTTGCTACAAGGTTTATTTTGCTTTTCTAACTTATCCCCTTTATTCCCTTTTACTGCAGTGTGGTTTTTTAGTTTATAGGCTGCTGTTGCATGTATACACATGTGCTTCTGTTATAACTTTTAAACTTTTAACTCTATATAATCACATTACTATACTGTAGACTCTTCACCATCTTATCTAACACAGTTTCTTATTTACTTAAGGTGTATTCTTACTTATAGAAACAGAAGTTTATGATTTTTCTACTTAATGCCTGTGCACTTTATTTTTACATAAATTTTAATTTGATTTTTACATCAATTTTCAACTTTATATAATCACATGACTATACTGTAGACTCTTCACCATCTTATCTAACACAGTTCCTTACTTAAATTATATTCTTACTTATAACTATAGAAACATAAGTTTATGGTTTTTCTTAATTATTTATGATTATAAGTTTATGATTTTTTTCTTTTTATTTTTTTTTTTACTTAATGTCTGTTTACTTTATTTTTATATCAATGTTTGGGTTCCTGGGTGGGGATAATGGCAGGGAAGGGTTGCTCACCCATTAATGTTGTCAGGAAAATGAACCCACAAACAGCAGAGGTTTATGTCCAAAAAGGAGACAGAGGAGTTGTTATTATTGTTATTATTCAATTTATTATTGAATTATTATTATAATTCAATAACAAATTGAATAATAACAATTTATTATTCAAATAAAGGGAGAGGCCATGGGGCATTCCCCTGGGGTCTCTCTAATTTTTATCCCAATTTCCCTCTCTCTTTCCCCATTTCTGAGGTACTTGAGAGGTTCAGACTTCCCAAAACACCTGATACCAAGGATTTCCCTCTAATGTATAATCCTCCCCTTAATTTTTAATTCTTATGGAATTTAGGGGTTTCCCCCATTGTTTCTTTCATCTTTCAATGTCCAATTTCATTTATCAGCAAACCTACAGTTTGTTTGTTAAATCAAATCTCTTTTTCCATTCATCAACCAGTGGAATCCTTGCCATTGTTTCTTTTATCTCTCAGTGCTGGTTTTATCTACCAACTTGTCTGTAAAGACAAATCCCTCACTCCTCTCAACGTCGTGGGCAAAATAGACTCGACTTGGGGAAATTAATTGCATTTATTACTAATCAAATCAGAGCAGGATAATGAAAAGCAAAACCTTAGCAACATCTTCCACCATCCCTCCCTCCTCAGGCTCTCCCTCCAGGGGAGCAGGAGATGGGAATGGGGGCCCTGGAATCCCTGGAGGCCCTTGTGCCCCTCCTTCTTCTCTTCTCTCTTCTCTCTTCTCTTCTCTTCTCTTCTCTTCTCTTCTCTTCTCTTCTCTTCTCTTCTCTTCTCTTCTCTTCTCTTCTCTTCTCTTCTCTTCTCTTCTCTTCTCTTCTCTTCTCTTCTCTTCTCCTCTTCTCTTCTCTTCTCTTCTCTTCTCTTCTCTTCTCTTCTCTTCTCTTCTCTTCTCTTCTCTTCTCTTCTCTTCTCTTCTCTTCTCTTCTCTTCTCTTCTCTTCTCTTCTCTTCTCTCCTCTCCTCTCCTCTCCTCTCCTCTCCTCTCCTCTCCTCTCCTCTCCCCAAAACTTCCCAATTCTCCACAATCCATTTTTCCCTCCCTGACTCTGTTTTTCCACAGCGCTGCCACCATCCCCACCAGGCCTGGCTCCATCCCAGGGTGGTGGTACCGGCTCTCCCGGGCATGGAGGGGTCCTGGCAGCTCCCACAGCAGCTGCCCCTGTCCCTGTCTCTGTCCCCCCTGCCCCTGTCCCCATCCCTGTCCCAGTCCCTGTCCCCATCCCCGCCCCTGTCCCTGTCCCCATCCCTGTCCCCGTCCCTGCCCCTGCCCCTGTCTCTGTCCCCATCCCTGTCCCCGCCCCTGTCCCCATCCCTGTCCCCGCCCCTGTCCCCGTCCCTGTCCCCGTCCCTGCCCCTGTCCCTGTCCTTGTCCCTGTTCCTGTCCCTGTCCCCATCCCTGTCCCCATCCCTGTCCCCATCTGTGTCCCCGTCCCTGCCCCTGTCCCCATCCCCGTCCCTGTCCCCATCCCCGTCCCTGTCCCCGTCCCTGTCCCTGTCCCCATCCCCGTCCCCATCCCCATCCCCATCCCCGTCCCTGTCCCCATCCCTGTCCCCGTCCCTGTCCCTGTCCCCATCCCTGTCCCTGTCCCTGTCCCCGTCCCCGTCCCTGTCCCCATCCCCGTCCCTGTCCCCATCCCCATCCCCGTCCCTGTCCCCATCCCTGTCCCCGTCCCCATCCCTGTCCCTGTCCCCATCCCTGTCCCTGTCCCCATCCCTGCCCCTGTCCCCATCCCCATCCCCGTCCCTGTCCCCATCCCCATCCCCGTCCCTGTCCCCGTCCCCATCCCCGTCCCTGTCCCCATCCCCGTCCCTGTCCCTGTCCCCATCCCTGTCCCCGTCCCTGTCCCTGTCCCCGTCCCCGTCCCCCCAGACCCAGTGTCCCCCTGATCCCCCTTGTCCTGCAGGGATGGCCCAGAGCGGGCAGGTCCCGGCTGAGGGGGGTTCCAGGGGTGCCCCTGGCAGCCCCCATGTGAGCCACAGCTCTGGGGGGGCACGGGGGGCACTGCCAGGGCGCTGGGGGTGGCTGAGCTTGCCATGCTTTCATCTCCTCTTCATCTGCTTTTTTAAAAAAAACCCAAACTTTGTGTTTTCTCTGCATTTTGCACCCTCAGCACACTGAGGGAGGGGGAGGCTGCTGTGAGCCTCCCCCCACCCCATTCCTGCTCCTGCCCCGTTTCCAAGCCCCCTGAGCAGCTCCTGCAGGTCCTTCCCAAGGGCTGAAAGTCTCCAAATTTCCACCTGCTGGAAAATTCGGTGTAAACTGGGAGAGCTGGGCAGGGCCTGAGCTCTGACACAGCAATGGGAATTCCCTTTGGAGCATCCTGGGGGGATCTGGGGGGTCCTGGGGGTCCCTGGGCAGGGGCTGAGCTGTGACACAGCACTGGGAATTCCCTTTGGAGTGTCCTGGGGGGGTTCTGGGGGTCCTTGGGCAGGGACTGAGCTCTGACACAGCACTGGGAATTCCCTTTGGAGTGTCCTGGGGGGGTTCTGGGGGTCCTTGGGCAGGGGCTGAGCTGTGACACAGCAATGGGAATTCCCTTTGGAGTGTCCTGGGGGGGTTCTGGAGGGTCCCTGCACCCCCAGGTGTGGCCCAGCCCTGGGCAGGGGCTCAGCCAGGTGCTGCTGCTGCCTCACAGGACATGGCTGAGCCCAGGGAGGACGAGGGGAGCCAGGGCCTGGCAGCCACCACGAGCCCGGGCAGCGTGGAGGACACGTATGAGCTGCTGGAGAGGCTGGGCAGGTGAGGGGGAGCTGGGTAAGTGAGCAGGAATTTGGGCAGGTGAGTGGGATCCAAGCAGGTGAGCAGGAATCTGGGCAGGTGAGGGGGATCTGGGAAGTTGAGGGGGACCCACCACAGGTGAGTGGGATCTGGGCAGGTGAGGGGGATCTGGGAAGGTGAGGGGGATCTGGATCCAAACAGGTGAGGGGGATCTGGGCAGGTGAGTGGGACCTGGGCAGGTGAGGGGGATCTGGATCCAAACAGGTGAGGGGGATCTGGGAAAGTGGGGACAGCCCAGAGTGGGATCTGGGCAGATGAGCTGGAATCCAGGCAGGTGAGTGAGATCCAAAGAGGTGAGGGGGATCCAGGCAGGTGGGGACAGCCCAGAGGGGGATCTGGGAAGGTGAATGGGATCAGGCAGGTGAGCAGGAATCCAGGCAGATTCAGTGGGATCTGGATCTAGGCAGGTGAATGGCTCTAGGCAGGTGAGTGGGATCTGGGCAGATGAGTAGGATCCAGGCAGGTGAGCAGGAATCTGGGCAGGTGAATGGGGTCTGGGAGGGTGAATGGAATCCAAGCATGTTCAGTGGGATCTGGGCAGGTGAGCAGAACCCACCACAGGTGAGCAGGTTGCAGGCAGGTGAACACAGGGCAGGTGGGGATCTGGGCAGGTGAGGGGGATCTGGGAGGGTGAATGGGATTCAGGCAGGTGAGCAGGATCTACCAGAGATGAGCAGGAATCCAGGCAGGTGAGCAGGTTGCAGGCAGGTGAGTGGGATCTGTGCAGGTGAGGGGGATCCAAACAAGTGAGTGGGCAGGTGAACAGAACTCAGCCCAGGTGAGCAGGTCACAGGCAGGTGAACACAGGGCAGGTGGGGATCCAGGCAGGTGAGCCCAGATCTGGATCTGGGAAGGTGAGCGGGATCCAAACAGGTGAGGGGGATCTGGGCAGGTGAGCAGGACCCAGCCCCGGTGAACCCAGGGCAGGCAGGTGAACCCAGGCAGGTGAATCCAGGCAGGTGAACCCAGGGCAGGCAGGTGAACCCAGGCAGGTGAATCCAGGCAGGTGAACCCAGGGCAGGCAGGTGAACCCAGGCAGGTGAGCCCAGGGCAGGCAGGTGAACCCAGGCAGGTTCAGTGGGGCACAGGCGGGGTCCCAGCTCCCTGGGAGCCCCGGGGGTACCCGGGTTCTGGGTTTTCCCCCCTGCCCGGTGCCAGCCCAGCCGTGCCCCAGCCCAGCTCTCTCTGCAGCGGCCACTTCGGCGTGGTGAGGCTCTGCCGGGAGCGCAGCACCGGCGCTTTCTACGCCGCCAAGTTCCTGAGGATGCGGCGGGGCCGGCCGGGGCCGGAGCGGGCTCAGGTGGAGCGCGAGGTCTCCATCCTCCGGCAGCTCCAGCACCCCAACATCCTGCGGCTCCACCAGCTCTTCGCCAGCACGGCCGAGGTGGTGCTCGTCCTGGAGCTGTGAGTGGGGTCCTGGGAGGGTGGGACCCCCCTTTTTGTGCCACGTGTTGGAGCTGGCCGAGCTCCCCTGTCCCCACCGTGCGCAGGATCAGGGGTGGGGAGCTCTTTGACTTCATTGCTGAGAAGGAGATGCTGTCGGAGGAGGAGGCCGTCGAGTTCCTGGGGCAGATCCTGAGCGGGGTGCAGTACCTGCACGCTCGCCTCATCGCTCACTTCGACCTCAAGGTGCCCGTGGGTTTCGCCGGCAGGGGGGCTCCTTACACACCGCAAACGGGACGGGGCTGCTGTGGAACGGGCCTTGAGCTGTTTGATTTTCCAGCATCAGCCTCATAACCCATGGTTATGGGAATGGGAAGATGCAGCACCCAAAGAACTCAATGTTACAGCTCGCTTTAAGAGTTTTTTGACCAATCACACAAAGCAAAAGCACATTGACAGTAGTTCTATCCAATCACCATAAGCACAAATACCTTTGGTTAAACAATGCTTGCTTATTTCGAATACAATACCTGCTTGTAAGCCTTAAAACACAACACACAGAGCTCCATTATTAAGCTTTAACCTTCCTAATATCTTGCTAGATAAACTTTTCTGTAGCTTAGAGAGTTTAATACACAGATCATTGTTCTATTGGTCCTTGCTTTTCTACAGTTTAAATAATTTTCCTGCTGACCAATCTCATGGCTGCTGCTTTAGCTCTACTCACAGTTCTGCTGTCTCTGGGGCCTGCCTTTTGCAGCTTTCCCAAAACCCTCTGATTTTGTGGATTCCCACACGTGGGGACCCCCCCATCCTCATTCCCTGAGGATCTGAGGGGTGCCAGGCACCTCCAGAGCCCTGCTCCCACCGTTCTCATCCTCTTGGGGTGCTGCTGGAACCCCAGCACCCCTCGGTCACCCCGCTGTGCCCGGCCCTGTTCCCACAGCCCGAGAACATCATGCTGCAGGACAAGGATGTCCCCAAGCCCTGGATCAAGATCATCGACTTCGGGCTGGCCCAGCAGCTGCAGGATGGCATCACCTACAGGAGCCTCTGTGGGACCCCCCAGTACATTGGTAGGGGGCTGGCACATCCCTGGGGGTCCCTGCACTCAGCCAGGGGTGGGGATGGGACCCCCAGGCTTGCTCCTGTCCCCCTGTCCCCTTAATGTCCCTCTGATGTCCCAGCCTGGCTCTGTGTTTGCCCCCAGCTCCTGAAGTGATCAATTATGAGCCACTGAGCCCCGCGACTGACATGTGGTGAGGATCAGGACCTGGGGGGGCAACAGGCTGAGCTGGTGGGTGTGGGGGTCCCCCCCTGGGTGCCACAGGGCATGGGGGAGCCCCAGGGAGGGCAGCACCTGACCCTCACCCCTGCATTTCAGGAGCATCGGAGTCATCACCTACATTCTGTGAGTATGGGGCAATGCTCTCTGTGGCTGGGGGAAACTGAGGCACGGGGACGCTGTGGGTGCTGGGGTGGCCGAGCTGGTGCTGTCCTGGCACTCAGTGGCTCTGTTGTGTCCCCGCAGGCTCAGTGGCCTGTCCCCCTTCCAGGGTGAGACGGATGCTGAGACGCTGTCCAACGTTGTGGCCGGTGCCTACGAGTTTGAGGAGCGCTGCTTCAGCCAGACCTCGGAGCTGGCCAAGGACTTCATCCGCCAGCTGCTGCTGAAGGAGCCACAGTGAGGCCCCAGCCCCATCCCTCCCATCTCCTTCCCATCTCTGCCCCCACTACACCTCCGTTAGCTCCACCTCCAACATCTCCATCCCCATCTTCATCATCACCATCCCCATCTCATCCTGGTCAAAAACTCATCTTCATCCCCATCCACACCTCAATCATTCTCATCTCTCTTTCCATCTCCATCCCATTTCTGTGCCAATCGCCATCCCTATCTCCATCCCATCCCATCCCATCCCATCCCATCCCATCCCAGTCTGTCCCCAAGCTCATCTCCATCTCCATCTCCATCTCCATCTCCATCTCCATCTCCATCTCCATCCCATTCCATCCCATCCCATCCCATCCCATCCCATCCCATCCCATCCCATCATCTCCATCCCCAACCCATCCTTATCTCCATCCCATCTCAATTTCCATCTCCACGCCAACCATCTCCACCTCCATCTGCTTCCTTCCTCAGTCCCCACCAGCACCATCCTAACACAGACCCTGACCCTCAACCTAACACTGACCCTAACACTAATCCTAACCCTACCATGACCCTGACCCTGACCCTGACCCTGACCCTAATGCTAACCCTAACCCTAACCCTGACCTTAACCCTGACCCTGACCGTGACCCTAACCCTGACCCTGAATTTAACCCTGACCTTAATCCTAACCCTACGCTGACTCTAACCCTAACCGTAATCCTAACCCTACCCCAACCCTGACCCTAACCCTACCCTGACCCTGACCCTAACCCTAACCCTAATCCTAACCCTAACCGTAATCCTAACCCTACCCTAACCCTGACCCTAACCCTGACCCTAACCCTAACCCTAACCCTAACCCTAACCCGACCCTGACCCTAACCCTAAACCTGACCCTAACCCTAAACCTGACCCTGACACTGACCCTGCCCTTTCCCCTGCCCCTGCCCCTGCCCCTGCCCCTGGCCCCCTCCCCATGCCCACATTGGACGTGTGGGCCCAGGACCCCTGCCCCAGCCCATCCCTCTGTTCCGCAGGCGCCGCATGAGCGCAGCCGAGTGCCTGGTGCACCCCTGGATCAAGGTGAGCGGCACGGGCAGGGCCTGGCAGGCCCCTGGCAGCGGGGTGGGGACACGGGGACAGTGCCAGTGCCGGTGCCACGTCCTTGTTCCCGCAGCCCCTGAGCAGGAAGCAGGCGCTGAGCCGGAGCCGTTCCTCCATCAACATGAGAAACTTCCGCAAGTTCAACGCCCGCAGGAAGTGGAAGGTGCCCGGCCCTGGGGTCCCAGCACCCCTGAGTCCCTTGGGGAGCCCCCCAGATCTGGGGAGGGACCCCCACCTCGGACCCCTTCCCTCTCTGTCCCCCTGTAGCTCTCCTACAACACCGTGTCCGCCTGCAACCGCCTGTGCCGCCTCGGGAGGGAGGATGAGGAGCTGGTGAGCCCCCAGACCCCACCCAGCATGGGCTGGGGAGGGGGAAGAAGGGATTTGGGGGGGTCTCTTTCAGTTTCTCTCTATGGCAGCGCCCCCTGTGCTGCAGACCCCCCGTTTTGGGCGTCCCCCCCATTGCTGGGATGGGATGAGGGCAGTGCTGGGGGCATGGTGCAGGGTGGGGTGCCCTCTCCTCTGGGGGAAGCCCTGGCCGTGCCCTGCAGCCCCCCCTGTGCCCCCAGCGCCGCTGTGAGAGCGACCCAGAGGAGGAGAGGAGCCCCCAGACCGCTCTGCTGCGCCGGAGGAGAAGCAGCTGCTCCTGAGCTCCTCCCCAAAGAGACAGGAGGAGCCTTGGGGGTGCCCCCATCACCCCATCCAAAGGGGCAGGGGCACTGCCAGATCCCAAAGTTCTGTGGTGCTGGGGGTCACTGGGGCATCAGCAGCCCACTCCTGCCCCCGGGTTTTGCCTTCTTCCCTGCTTTGTCCTAATGAGAAAAATAAATGTCACCTCCTCCTCCTCCTCTTCCTCCATCCTCTTCTCCTGCTTCTCCTTCCCCTTAGGGTGGCTCGTGTCAGCCAGGCGGGTGCTGAGTGCCCACAGCTTCCCCCCTCACTGCAGGGCTGCTCTTCTGTGGGGACCCCAGCGCCGTGGGCTCCTGGCGCCCCAGATCCACCCTGCCAGGCACAGCCACCCTTAAATTGTCCCTTCTGAGCTGCTCCATGGGTTGCTGGCTGCTTTCCCTGCCAGAGCCACTTGGAACCTCCTGCTCTGGCTGGGGAAACTGAGGCACGAGGCAGCTCTTCCTTCCCACCCACTCGGCCGCGGGGGGGCCGCCCTGTTTTTCCCCCCTCTCTATTTCCCAAACATGCCCTGGCCCCGGCCCTGACAGTTGTCAGGCTAAATATTTTGTGTGCGGCAGCCGAAAACAAAAGTGAAGGGGCCGCAGGGTCCGGGCAGGGTCCGAGGGCCCCCCCCGTATCCCGGCGCTCCCCGGGCACGGACGCGGCGAGCGGGACCCGACGGGAGCGGGATCCGGGACCCGGCAGAGCCCGAGGTGGGACCGGGACGGGGCCCGGCGGGTCCCGCTCGAGGATGGGGCCGGGGGCGCTGCGTGCCCCGAGGCTGGGGGTGATGCTGCTGCTCCTTGGCCACCTCCCGGTGCCCCCCGTGTGGGCTCCCTCCGAAAGTGAGTGTTTGGGGGGGGGGGGGCGGGAGTGGGCTGGGATGTTTTGGGGTGGGGGCTGCCTGTGCTTGGGGGTCTGCAAGGGATAAACGCCGAGGCAAAGCTCTTGGGGGGTGTTCCCTGTCTGGGTTTGCCCCCCCAGTGCGGACCCCCCCGTTTTGGGCAGGAGGGGCAGAGAGTGGGAGCTCCCTAGAGCTGGGGTGGGATGAGGGGAGTGGAGTGGGGGGCTTGGCCAGAGATGGGACCCTGAGCCCCACTGGGAGGGTGGGAAATTGTCACACATGGGGTGGGAAAGGCTGGGGAGGGGGTGCCAGGGTGAGGAGGGGGCAGCCGTGGGTCCTGGGTCTCGTGGCCACAGCAGGGGACAGCTGGGGGGTACAAGGAGGGTCTGTTGTTTGTCCTGCCTTCCCCTCTCCCTGCCACCCGTGCCTCAGTTTCCCCAGTCTCCGAGGTGCTGTGCTGGGGGGTGGGAATGATGGAGGAAGAGGATGAAGCACCCAAGGGACACAGGTCACTGTGAACTGCTCCCACGGGGACCCCCACCCTCTGTCTGTGCCCCCAGGGGCACCGGGGACCCCCTCCCCTTACAGGGGGACTTTACAGGGGCAGGGAGGTGATGGTGGCAGTGGGGGTCGGTGCTTCAGGGGGACAGAGGGACCCTCCAGTCCCCAGAGGGAGGGGACAGGGCTGATGTGAGGGGCTGAACCTGGGGTGAGGGGCTACGGGCAGCTGCCAGAGCCATGGTGCCCACTGAGCCACGGTGCCCACGGTGCCCACGGTGCCCACAGTTCACAGGTGACACCAAGAGGGGAAAATTGCCACCCAAATGGGGTCACAAGGACATGGCCACAAGCCCGAGCTGGCAGCAGGCAGAGGAGGGGGGAACCACGCACCTGATCCCCTCCAGGACCTGGCCCTGGTTTCTGGCTGGGGCTGATGTCCATGGGAAGCTCTGTGCTCAGTCTGGCTCTTGCATCCCTGCCAGGATCAGGAAGCAGGAGGTGCTGGGGCTCATGCTGCCCATTTCTGGGTAGAAAAGCTCCAGGACAGCAAATGTGGGGCTGGGGCAGTGCCACATGAGCACCTGTGGTAACCTTGTGTGCCCCATTGCCTGTCTGGGCACGAGGGGGAATTAATGGGGACAACCTTGCTGGAGCTGCCACTCCCTGGGTAACCATGAGTGGGGACATCCATGAGCACCCAGCAACTTGGGGAAGGGGAAAAGCTGTCTACACCCCCAGAGAGCTTCCCCAGGGCTGGGACGTGATCCCTGCCCCATGTCAGCCTGCCAGGCCTCGTTGGAGCTGCCACTCCCTGGGTAACGGTGAGTGGGGAGATCTGTGAGCACCCACAGCTGCCCCACAACCTGGGGAAGGAGCAAATCCATCTGCACCCCCAGACAGCTTCCCCCAGGGCTGGGATGTGATTGTGGGGCTGACATGGGGCAGGGCAGCCTGCCAGGCCTCGTTAGCATCACTGCTGATGGACGTGCCATGCCCCGGAGAGCTCTGCTGCCAGAGCCACTCACATCTCCAGCTCCAGCCACGCTTGGCAGGCAGCACCAGGATATTAAACCCGCCCTGAGCATCCCCTGAGGGATCCCTGGGTGGGGGTCTGGGGGTGGGGGGCTCTGCCCCATCCCTGCTGCCGCCCACGGGGTCCCCCTCTCGCCACCCCAGTCTGCGGCAGCATGGACATCCGCCACGACGTGTCGCAGCTGCGGAAGCTGGAGAACTGCTCCATCATCGAGGGCAACCTGCAGATCCTGCTGATGTTCACCACGGGCGCCGAGGACTTCCGGGGGCTCAGCTTCCCTCGGCTGCTGATGATCACGGAGTACCTGCTGCTCTTCCGCGTCTACGGGCTGGAGAGCCTGCGGGATCTCTTCCCCAACCTCTCGGTCATCCGCGGCACCAACCTCTTCTTCAGCTACGCCTTGGTCATCTTCGAGATGCCGCACCTGCGGGACGTGGGGCTGCACAGCCTGGGCCACATCCTGCGCGGCTCGGTGCGCATCGAGCGCAACCAGGAGCTCTGCCACCTCTCCACCATCGACTGGGGGCTGCTGCTGCCCGATGGAGGTGACAGCACCTACATCGTTGGCAATAAATTGGCTGAAGAGTGTGCTGATGTCTGCCCGGGCATCCTGGACGTGGAGAAGCCGTGTGTGCAGACCAGCGTCAACGGGCAGCTGGATTATCGCTGCTGGACCTCCAGCTACTGCCAGAAAGGTGGGTGCCAGTGCCACGGGGCCTGGTTGTGCTGCTTTTCTGGCATGGTGCTGGTTTGCACTGTGGGGCAAACTGGGAGGGCACTGGTGGTGTGGCTGTGGCTGCCCTGCTGCCGGGAGTGTGCCGTGCAGGCAGCACGGTGGGGTAACCAGATCCGTGCTGTATCATCCTCCGAGGAGAGGCCAGCTCCTGGCTGCTGTGTTTTCCCAGCGGCGAGGTAAATACAGGCCCCTCCTGAGCTCGTTTTCTGTAAACAGGAGAGCTGGTAATGAAATATGTACTATAAACACAGATCCTTATCTGGGCTGCAAGCTCAGCTGTGGGCCTGGCCTGGCTGCACTGGGCAGAGGGGGTTCAGCATGGGCCGAGCCCCACCTTGTCCATCCATCTGTCCTGCTGTCCCTCCATGCAGCCCCTCATCCACCCACCAATCAGCTCACCTGCCTGGCCAGCCTCCCTCATCCATGGCCATCCATCCGTTCCTCCATCCCTTTGGGCACCCCTCCACCAGTGCTGCCATGCCTCCATCCACTCCTCCATCAATCCATCCCTACCTCCCTCTATCCCTGTATCCTTCCCTTTCTCCCTCCATTGTTGCATCCTTGCATCCCAGCATCCTTCCTTCTGTCCCACCATCCTTCCTTCTGTCCTTGCATCACATTCCTCCCTTCATCCCACCATCCTTCCTCTCTCCGTCCCTGTATTCCTCCATCACTGCATCCATCCCCACGTCCCTCCCTCCCTGCATCCCTTCATCCCACCATCCCTCCCTCCATCCTCACATTCCTCCATCACCAAATCCATCCCCACATCCCTCCCTCCATCCCTCCATCCCTGTATTCCTCCATCACCAAATCCATCCCCACATCCCCACATCCTTCCCTGCATCCCTTCATCCCACCATCCTTCCCTCCATCCCTGGATTCCTCCATCACTGCATCCATCCCCACATCCCTCCCTCCCTGCATCCCTTCATCCCTCCCTCCATCCCTGCATTCCTCCATCATTAAATCCATCCTTCCCTTCATCCCTTCATCCCACCATCCCTCCCTCCCTCCATCCCTGCATCCCTGCATTCCTCCATCATTGAGCTCATCCCTCCCTACATCCCTTCATCCCACCATCCATCCCTCCATCTATCTCTTCACCCCACCCTCACTCCCATTTTCCCCCATCCCTGGAGGACACCAGTAGCCCCCCAAACCCTTCCCCCTCTCTCCTCTCCCCCTGCCCCCAGTCCCAATCCATGCAGCCCGTGCTCCATGCCCACGCACCCCATCTCCCCTCTCAGTGTGCCCGTGCGGGGCGGGCTCGGCGTGCACAGCAGCGGGCGAGTGCTGCCACGCCGAGTGCCTGGGGGGCTGCGGCCGCCCCCACGACCGACGGGCCTGCGTCGCCTGCCGCCACTTCCACTTCAACGGGCACTGCCTGCCCTCGTGCCCGCCCCGCACCTACGAGTACGAGGGCTGGCGCTGCGTCACGGCCGAGTACTGCGCCAGCCTCCGCAAGGTCTCCCACGACCCCCGCGACGCCTCCAAGTTCGTCATCCACCAGCGGCAGTGCCTGTCCGAGTGTCCCTCGGGCTACACCAGGAACGAGAGCAGGTGGGGGTGTCCCCGGTGCCCTGGCACACCCCGGTGCCCTGGCGGGGTGGTGGCACGCTGGATGGTTCATGTCCCGTTCCTGTCGCCCTGCCCGCAGCATGTTCTGCCACAAGTGCGAGGGGCTGTGTCCCAAGGAGTGCAAGGTGGGCACCAAGACCATCGACTCGATGCAGGCGGCGCAGGAGCTGGGGGGCTGCACCCTCATCGAGGGGAACCTCATCCTCAACATCCGCCGGGGCTGTGAGTGCCAGAGCCGGCCCTGCCAGACCCACCCCGGCTGGGAGAGCTGCTGTGGAGGGCAGGGGGTGTTTTGCCTTGCAGGGTGGGTTAATGGGGAGGTGCTCCTCTCCCTGAGCTCACTCAGTGTGTCATTCCCAGATAACCTGGCCTCGGAGCTGCAGAACAGCCTGGGGCTCATTGAGACCATCACGGGCTTCCTGAAGATCAAACATTCCTTTGCCCTCGTCTCCTTGTCCTTCTTCAAGAACCTAAAACTGATCCGTGGTGACTCCATGGTGGATGGGTGAGGATGATGTGGGTTTGGGGGGGAAACCTGTGGCCCTGAAGGTGCCTTTGCCCACTGCCTCCACCCACATCTCCTCCCCCAGGAATTACACCCTGTACGTCCTGGACAACCAGAACCTGCAGCAGCTCTGG
Organism: Agelaius tricolor; assembly: GCF_023055355.1. Taxonomy (NCBI): domain Eukaryota; kingdom Metazoa; phylum Chordata; class Aves; order Passeriformes; family Icteridae; genus Agelaius; species Agelaius tricolor. The sequence continues at coordinate 1,016,517 of NW_027269326.1, forward strand.
GACTGGAGCCACCACATCCTCTCCATCCCCGTGGGCAAGATGTACTTTGCATTCAACCCCAAGCTGTGCCTGGCCGAGATCTATCGCATGGAGGAGGTGACGGGCACCAAGGGCCGGCAGAACAAGGCGGAGATCAACCCTCGCACCAACGGGGACCGGGCATCCTGTGAGTACGGGCATGGGGACAACCAGCAGCGCCGTGAGCCACTGCCTGAACCCTGCCTCCTCCCCACAGGCAAGACCCAGACCCTGCGCTTCATCTCCAACGTCACCGAGTCTGACCGCATCTTCCTCAAGTGGGAGCGGTACCGGCCCCCCGAGTACCGGGACCTCCTCAGCTTCATCGTCTACTACAAGGAGTCGTAAGTGCTCCTCTTGTCCCCGTGGTGGAGGGCTTGGGAATGCCAGCCTGTGGTGCCCTCTGTCCCTGCTGGACCCTCCCTGATGCCCGGTGTGGGACAGACCCTTCCAGAACGTGTCAGAGTACGTGGGGCAGGACGCCTGTGGGGCCCAGAGCTGGAACGTGCTGGACGTGGATCTGCCACTGAGCAGCGAGCAGGAGCCGGGGGTGACGCTGCTCAACCTCCGTCCCTGGACCCAGTACGCCATCTTCGTGCGCGCCATCACCCTCACCACGGCCGAGGAAGGGCGCAACTACGGGGCCCAGAGCGAGGTGGTTTACATCCGCACCATGCCAGCAGGTAAGGGGCTGGCACGGGGCTGGCGATGCCCGTGGTGGACCCACCCCACCCCTACAGGAAAGGCTGACCGCCCCTGTGTCATCCCAGCCCCGACGGTGCCCCGGGATGTCATCTCCATGTCCAACTCTTCCTCCCACATCGTGGTGCGTTGGAAGCCGCCCACACAGCGTAACGGCAACATCATCTACTACCTGGTACTGTGGCAGCAGCTGGCTGAGGACATGGAGCTCTACATCAACGACTACTGCCACAAAGGTGAGGCCAGGCAGGGCAGGGGCAGCCCAGCAGCCGAGGACACCGGCAGCATGAGGGTGGTGCCGCTGAGCCAGGCTCTGCCAGCCCTGCCCGTTGCTGCCCACAGGCCTGAAGCTGCCCACCAGCAGCGCAGACACGCGTTTCGGGTTTGGGGATGGTCCCGATGGGGAGCAGGATGCGGAGGAGAGGTGCTGCCCCTGCCGCCCCACTGACGGGCAGCTCCGCATGGAGGGCGAGGCCGAGTCCTTCCAGAAGAAGTTTGAGAACTTCCTCCACAATTCCATCACCATCCCCAGGTGCCATCTGGGGGGGTTCCCTGCTTTGGGGGGCTCCCTCAAGCTGGGTGCGTGGGTCTGCCTGGGTGGGGGGGTCCCATGGCTGCTCCTGGCAGACCCTTTAACTGATTTCCCGCTGTCTCAGGCCACCCTGGAAGGTGACATCCATCAATAAGAACCCACAGAGGTGAGCTGGGACCAGCCTGGGGGATCTCCCCTCCCCTGACCAATTTTGGGGGACAACATCAGGGCTTCAACTCCCCACCACATCCCGTCCCCGTGTCCTGCAGGACCCCAAAGCAGCGCAGGGACGTGGTGGCCGTCACACCTGCAGCCAACACCTCCTCAGCAGAGCCGCTGGCCCCAAGCCGGCCCGGAGGCGAGCCCAAGCCTGACTTCCAGATCTTCGAGGACAAGGTGGTGCGTGACCGGGCGGTGCTGTCGCGGCTGCGCCACTTCACAGAGTACCGCATCGACATCCACGCCTGCAACCACGCCGCGCACACCGTGGGCTGCAGCGCCGCCACCTTCGTCTTCGCCAGGACCATGCCCGAGCGTGCGTGCCCAGCCCTTCCAAACCCCACCCTGGCCATGCTGTTGAGATGGGGGCTGGGGTACAGGGAGTGCCCCCAGGAGCTGACTCCCTTTGTGCCCCTCTCCAGTGCAAGCTGACAACATTCCTGGCAATGTGACGTGGGAGCCGGCTGGCAAGAACAGTGTCCTGCTGCGCTGGGAGGAGCCCAGGAACCCCAACGGGCTCATCCTCAAGTATGAGATTAAGTACAGCCGGGAGACTGAGGTGAGAACCTCCTGTGGCATCCTCTGCCCAGCCCTGCCAGGTCTGGTTATAGGGGCACAGCACCCATGCCATCCTCATCTCCATCCCTATCCCAATCTCCATCCCCATCCATGTCCCTGTCTCCATCTCCATTTCCATCTCCATCTCCATCTCCATCTCCATCTGCATCTCCATCTCCATCTCCATCTCCATCTCCATCTCCATCTCCACCCACATCTCCATCTCCATCCCCGTCCCCATCTCCATCTCCATCTCCATCTCCATCTCCATCTCCATCTCCATCTCCATCTCCACCCACATCTCCATCTCCGTCCCCGTCCCCATCTCCATCTCCATCTCCATCTCCATCATCTCCATCTCCATCTCCATCCCGTCCCATCCCATCCCATCCCATCCCTCTCCCAAGCCTTACACATGGCTGGGGGGGAACAAATCCCCTTTGCCACCCCCCCGTTGTCCCCTCCAGGAGGTCACCACTGTTGTCTGCGTCTCACGCCACCGCTACTCCAAGTACGGGGGTGTCCACCTGGCTCTGCTCCAGCCAGGGAATTACTCAGCCAAGGTCCGGGCCACCTCACTGGCTGGCAACGGCTCCTGGACAGGGCTGGTCAAGTTTTACATCCTGGGGCCAGGTACCTGCAGGGGACAGGGGGACATCAGCAGGGACCTTTCTGGGCAGGGAGGGGGCAGCTGTGGGGTCAGGGAGCTGGGGCTCACTGGGGAGTTGGGCTGTGCTGCTGGGATGGATGTGTGGGGTCAGGGGACGCTGCTGGAGGTGGGAATTGTTTCTGGGCTGGGAAGTTGAGGGGTTGAGGGATGATCCTGGCCTGAGACACTGGAGCATCACAGAGTCACAGAATCGTTTGGGTTGGAAAAGGCTCCAAGATCAGTGAGTCTAAATGTTCCCTCAGCACTGCCAAGGCTGTCTCTAACTGCTGTCCCCAAGTGCCACATCCACACCTCTGTTAAATCCCCCCAGGGACAGGGACTTCACCAGTGCCCTGGGCAGCCTGCTCCAATGCTTCCCAATTTCCCCCAATATCCAATCTAAACCTCCCCTGGCACAACCTGAGGCCACTTCCTCTGCTCCTGTCGCTGTTCCCTGTGAGCAGAGCCTGACCCTCCTGGCTGTCCCCTCCTGTCAGGAGGTGTGCAGAGCCACAAGGTCCCCCCTGAGCCTCCTCCTCTCCAGGTTGAGCCAGCCCCCCATCCCCTCAGGTGCTCCTGGTGCTCCAGACCCCTCCCCAGTTCTGATCCCTTCTCTGGTCACATGCCAGCCCCCCTTCTCTTGTCACATGGGGTCCAAAACTGACCCCAGGATTTGAGGTCCCTCAGCAGTGCCTGGCACTCACTTTCTTCTCAGCTCTCCCTTGGGTACTAACAGATTTATAGAAACATTTTTTATTGTCTCTTATGGCAGATTCAGTCCTAGCTGGGTTTTGGCCCTTCTAATTTTCATTCTTGTCCTGAGCTCCCTCAGATCCTCCTGAACTTTCCGCCCCCTCTTCCAAAGATCAGAGCCTCTCCTTTCTCCCTGAATTCCAGTCAAAAACCTGTGCTCAGCCAGGCTGGTCCTCTTCCCATCCTTCATCCAAGGATGCTGCTGGATTGAGGGCTTGGGAGATTGGGGAGATGGGACACTGGGACAAAAAGGTTGAGGGCACACAGGGATCAGAGGGTGCTGCTTTTCTGGGGAGCTGCAGGCTCCCCTTTCCAGCCTGCTGGTGGGACAGGTGCCCCCTGTGATCTGGGATGAGTGCCCAGACCCTGATCCAGGGGCACCTGCTCCCGGCAGCCGAAGAGGAGTCCAGCAGCTTCTACGTGCTGCTCACCGTCACGCCCGTGGTGCTCATGGTGCTCATCTCCTGCCTGGCTGTCTTTGTCTTCTTCTACAACAAGAAGAGGTAATGACGCCCCTGGGGCTGGGCTGGGCTGAGGTCTGGCCAAACCAGGCCTGGGCAGGGCTGGGGGGAGGCAGCAGCTCCGAGCCTTGCCCACCCCTGGCAGGAACCACGACGGGTACCCCAGCGGGACCCTCTACGCCTCCGTCAACCCCGAGTACTTCAGCGCCTCGGACAGTACGTGGGGACATGGGGACAGGCAGGGGCCACCCCAAAGGGCCACCGAGCCCTTTCTGTGCTGGGGTCATGCTGGAGGGGATGGGGATAGGATGGGGTGAGAATGGGATGGGATGGAGATGAATATGGGGGTGGGGATGGAGTGGAGATGATGGGAATGGAGATGGGAATGGAGGTGGGAATGGGAATGGGATGGGGATGGGGAGGAGGATGGTGATGGGATGGAGATGGGAGTGGGAATGGGAATGGGAATGGGGATGGGGACAGGGAGGAGGATGGTGATGTAATGGAGATGATGGGATGGAGATGGGAATGGGAATGGGAATGGGAAAGGGACATAGGGACAGGGAGGAGAATGGTGATGGGATGGAGATGGGAATGAGAATGGGATGAAGATAAAGATGGGAATGGAGGTGGGAATGGTAATGGGATGGGGATGGGGACAGGGAGGAGGATGGTGATGGAATGGAGATGGGAATGAGAATGGAATGAAGATCAACATGGGGATGGGGAAGGGAATAGGATGAGGATGGGGACAGGGAGGAGGATGGTGATGGGATGGAGATGGGAATGAGAATGGAATGAAGATCAACATGGGGATGGGGAAGGGAATAGGATGAGGATGGGGACAGGGAGGAGGATGGTGATGGGATGGAGATGGGAATGAGAATGGGATGAAGATCAAGATGGGAATGGAGGTGGGAATGGTAATGGGATGGAGATGGGGACAGGGAGGAGGATGGTGATGGGATGGAGATGGGAATGAGAATGGGATGAAGATCAAGATGGGATGGGAATGGGAATGGGAAAGAGAATGGGAATGGGATGGGGACAGGGAGGAGGGTGGTAATGTAATGGAGATGATGGGATGGAGATGAAGTTTAATGGGAATGGGAATGGGAATGGCAGGGGGATGGGGACAGGGAGGAGGATGGTGATGTAATGGAGATGAGAATGAGAAAGGGATGGAGGTGAGGGTGAGGATGACGATGGAGATGAGGATGGGAATGGGGATAGGGACGAGGATGGTGATGGCATGGAGATGAGGATAGGGATCCAGATGGGGTTAGTCACAGTGATGGGGACGGGGCGATCCCCGCTCACCCCACAGTGTACATGCCTGATGAGTGGGAGGTGTCCCGGGAGAAGATCACGGTGATCCGGGAGCTGGGACAGGGCTCCTTTGGGATGGTGTATGAGGGGGTGGCGCTGGGGCTGGTCACGGAGGGAGAGGAGACCAAGGTGGCCCTGAAGACAGTCAACGAGCTGGCCACCATGCGGGAGCGCATCGAGTTCCTCAACGAGGCCTCCGTCATGAAAGCCTTCAAGTGCCACCACGTGGTAGGTGGGCAGCTGAGGGGGAGGGAGGGGACATGGGGGGGTCTGGCCACTGACATGCCAGCCCTCTCTGTCCCTGCAGGTCCGTCTGCTCGGCGTGGTATCCCAGGGCCAGCCAGCTTTGGTCATCATGGAGCTGATGACACGTGGCGACCTGAAGAGCTACCTGCGCTCGCTCAGGCCTGAAGCCGAGGTGAGGAGCTGGTTGGATACCAGGACAATGACGAAGGGACACTCACCCTGTGTCCAGGGGGGTCCTGGCGTGCCCCTGCTCCATCCCTGAGTGTGTGCACGGTGCAGAACAACCCCGGGCTGCCTCCACCGTCGCTGAAGGACATGATCCAGATGGCGGGGGAGATCGCCGATGGCATGGCCTACCTCAGCGCCAACAAGTTCGTGCACCGGGACCTGGCTGCCCGCAACTGCATGGTGTCCGAGGACTTCACCGTCAAGATTGGAGGTGGGCATTGGAAATGTACAGAAAATTCTCAAAACCTGGCAAAACTGTGTCCAGTTCTGGGCCCCTCAGTTTGGGAAGGATGTTGGGATGTTTGAGTGCATCCTGAGGAGGCAACGAGGCTGGAGAGGGGCTGGGAACACAAACCCTGTGAGGAACAACTGAGGGAGCTGGGGGTGCTGAGCCTGGAGAAAAGGAGACTCAGGGGTGACCTTATCACTCTCTACAACTCCCTGAAAGGTGGTTGTGGTCAAGAGGGGTTGGTGTCTTTCTCCAAGAACTTACAGAACCAGAGGACACATCCTAAAGCTTCACCAAGGGTTGGATATTAGGAAAAAGTTTTTTACAGAAAGAGTGGTAAAGTTCTGGAATGGCCTGCCTGGGGAGGTGGTGGAGTCCCCATCCCTGGATGTGTTTAAAAAAGGCCTGGATGTGGCACTGGGTGTCATGGTCTGGTTGAGGCGTTGGGGCTGGGTTGGACTTGATGATCTTGAAGGTCTCTTCCAACCCAGTGATTCTGTGAATTCTGTGAGAAGACTCACATCATGTGTATCTGTATACAAATCTTGAAATAAGATACTAACTTAGAAATACCATGGAATAAGACAGATATTGTTGAGAGAAAAATTGAACTTGAAACAAATCTCAAAAGATGGCCTTACAAAAAAGACTAGATACTTTAGAGAAATAGAATTATGAAAGATGCATTGTAGCAGGACCCACAAAGAGTAATTTTAGATGATTAGCTGTAAGGCATTTACAGCATGGTGTACCTAAAGCTGATAGGCCAAAAAACACTTAGAGTGTATTGTAATTAAGAAAATCATCAGCTTCTGATTGTGATGGCATGAATTATAACATCTGTATTGTCTCACCCTTCGCATGAGACTGAAAATAGAGTCAAAGTTTTTCAAACACCTCTCAGTTGCCCCATCTCTGGGTCAGAAAAGGGCAACGGTGGGTGGGCAGTGGCGGTGCCAGCCTTGTCTCCTGCTGCCCACACCTTCCTCCTCCTCTTCCTCCTCTGCCAGATTTCGGCATGACCCGGGATATCTATGAGACGGATTATTACCGGAAGGGGGGCAAGGGGCTGCTCCCCGTGCGCTGGATGTCCCCCGAGGCGCTCAAGGACGGCATCTTCAACACCCAGTCTGACGTTTGGTGGGTGCTGGGGTGGGCAGAGCCGGGGCATTTGGGGATCCCCCAGGCTGAGCAGAGGTGCTCTGGCAGGTCCTTCGGGGTGGTGCTGTGGGAGATCGCCACGCTGGCCGAGCAGCCCTACCAGGGCATGTCCAACGAGCAGGTGCTGCGCTTTGTCATGGACAACGGTGTCCTGGAGCGGCCTGAGAACTGCCCCGACGAGCTGTGAGTGCTGGGGACACCCCCCCACAGCCCCACCCTGCTCTGGGGTGGAAATCTTGCTCTCTGCGGTGCTGGGGGGGCTGCTGGGAGCCCCCCAAAGCCAGCGGGTGCCCTCTCTCCGCAGCCACGAGCTGATGTGCCTGTGCTGGCAGCAGAACCCTCGCCAGCGCCCCTCCTTCGTCCAGCTCCTGGAGCGCATCAAGGACCACATGGCGCCTGCTTTCCGCACCCTCTCCTTCTTCTACAGCCCCGAGAACGGCCATCACGGCTCGGGAGAGCCCTCCAGCACCGAGACAGACCCGTGCCCCGAGGAGGAGGAGCCCCCCGCATCCCCCCTGCCCGCACGCAGGGACCACAGCCCAGGGCAGCTCCCCAACGGGACAGCCTCGCTCTGACCCCGGGGTGCCCTCGGACCCCGCTGGACTCTGCACCCCGAGCCCTTCTCCAGCCACCCCCCACTTGCTGGGACCCCCCCCGCATTATTTATTGCTTCCAAGGGCCCAGCCGAGCCGCGGGTGCCTTGGGAGGAGGGTGGCAGCAAGGCAAGGATGTTCCATGGGATTCATTTCCCCCTGAAAATAAATTGGGGGTGCTCCGAGTCAGAGGGAGGGAGTGGGGGGCTGCTGGATGGGAGGAGAACATCCATTTTTCCTTTTTATTTTGGGGGGTGGGATAATGTGGGTATGGGAATGGGTAGCAGGGTTTGACATTTGGGGTCCCCCATGGATCTGCCCTGGTTGTCGCTCCCCAGGTCAGCAACCCCTGTGATCCCCACACCTTTCCCAGGTGGGGAAACTGAGTCACGGGACTCAGACAAGCCTGGGGTTGCCCTGATGTCTCTTCCCAGAGGCCGTGCTGGTCCACGGAAGGGGCATCACTGCCTAACGTGAGCTCGAATAAAGGGGATGAAGCTCAGCTGCGGCAGTGCCTGGCTTGGGGGGGGTCGCGGGGGGGGCGGCACAAGGGGCTCCCCACTCCCCACCCCCCCAGCCCTATCTGCGTCCTGTGGCTTTGCCCTGCGGTGCCCAAACCGGGGGCGTTTCGAGAGAAAAACGTCAAAGCGGTGGAATTTAGGAGGATGTGGCAACAGCCACCGGCCCGCTCTGCCGGGGGGGGGGGGGGGTGTGGGTGCTGGGGTGTTCAGTGGGGCCCCACGGGAGGTGTCCCCAAAGGAATCGGGGTCCCGTGGGTGCCGCTGAGGGCTGGCGGTGGGGATGAGCCTTGGGGAAAGGCTCAGTGCAGAACTCAGCGCTGGGATGAGCCACCCCCGACGGGCTTCCCAGCGAGCTCGGGGACAAAACAGCATCCCCTGGGGATGGGGAACCCTGTCCTGTGCTGCCCCACCTCGGGGAGGAGGGGACAGCTGGGGACAGGGCCACTGCGCCACCAAACGTGTCCCCGTCCCCAGCATCTCTGCACCCCCGGGGTGCTGGGGAGGGCTTGGTCCAGGAGAAGCCGTCACTCCTGGAGGTCTGGGGGCACCGTCGGGGTGTGCGACAGCTCGGGGACAGTAGGTGGCCCTCGGGGTGGCGATAAGCCCCTGTCCCTTGTACTGCAGCCCGCCCTGAGCCAGGTCCTGGAGCGGGTGTGGGGTGTGTGTGTGTGTGTACACGGGTGTGTCCTGGGAATTTGGGGGGTTTGGTGGGAATTTTGGGATGGAACCGCTCAGTGGGGCTGGGGGTGCCGGTGTGGGGTGCCAGCGTGCAGGGAGGGCACGGGCAGGGCACAGACGGGCTCCGTGGTCGGTGCCAGTGTGAAGAATCTCCCTCTCCCTGCTCGGAGCCTTCCCGGTGCCGGTGAATCACGGCCGGGGGTGTCTCGGGCCGGGCCGGGGGCGGTGCCGGTGCCGGCCCCTCCCGGGAGGCCGGTCCGTGCTTTGCTTTTAAGCCCCGCACGGCCCCGTGCTCGGGCTGCCGGGCAAGTGCGAGGGAGGGCGGCACCGGCAGCACCGGGTCCAGCACCGGGACCGGCACCGGGACCGGCACCGGGACCGGCCCCGCGATGCTGCCGCTGCCCGCCTGGCTCTGCCTGGCCGCGCTGCTCCTGCCGCTGTCCCCGGCAGCCCCGGGCGCTGCCGGTGCCTGTCCCCGGCCCTGCCGCTGCCCCGGGGCCGGGATCTTGCTCTGCCGGGAGCCCGACACCGTGAGCAGCCTGGCCTCGCTGCTGGGAAGCGGCAGCTTCACCGACGTGTGAGTGGGGCCGGGGCTCGGGGGATGGAGCTCAGACACCGGGCAGAGCCACGAGGAGCGGTGGGACAGCGCCGTGGGGCTGGGGGTGACACGGCTCAGGGTGGGGGTGCCAGAGCTCGGGGAGCAGGCGGAGGAGCTGGGGGTGACGAGGCTGAGGGATGCAGCGATGAGGCTGAAGCAGCGATGGAGTTGGCGGTGACAGTGCTCGGGAGTGGTGGTGATGGGGCTGGGAGTGCTGGAGGTGATGGGACTGGGAGTGAGGGATTTTGGGGAGCGGGCAGAGGGGCAGGGAGCGATGGGGATGGTGGTGGTTGTGGCTGGGGGCAGCAGAGCCGGTGGACTGGGCGGTGATGGGGATGATTTGCTCGGGGGCTGGAGCGGGGATGGCTGCATGGGCTGGGATCGCTGTGGGGAGAGCTGGGATGGGGTGAGGGGGTGCAGCGTCCCCCCAGGGAGCAAGCGAGGGGCTGGGGGCAGCTCTTCAGCCCCTCCTGCAGCAATGAGGGTGCAGCAGGGAGCACCCATACTGTGCTGGGCTGGGCAGGGCTGTGGGGAGCTGCTTGTCCCCATCCTCTTGGGGCTGTTGCTGTGCCCTGGGGCCTGTGGGTGGGCATGTGTGACCCCAAATTTGCTGCTTTGGGGCGTCTGCTCTGCTCCCACTCCTTTCCCTGCTGCAAGATGTGTGGTGGGGAGACCAGGGCAGGAGCGAGCAGAGACAGGAGGGTGCTGGGGGGACGGGGTGCTGCAGGACACCAAAGTGCCCCAATTGCTGGGTTCCCCCCGCCCCAGAGCCCTGCCTGTGCCGCATTGCTGGGGCCTGGCTGCGGTGTCTCCGTGCCTCAGTTTCCCCGCGTGCTGCACCACGGGCGCTGCCAGCTCTTTGTTCGCTGGCTCGTGGGGTGGGGTGGCTGGTGGTGGGGATGGTGGTCCCTGAGAGACCCCCAGCCAGCCCAGCTGCTCTCGTCCCATCCTCACCGGGGTCACGGGGACCAAAACCCCCTTGGTGTGGATCTGAACCCCAATTAACCAACCCCCGTGATTTGGGGTTCACAGGAGTGGGGTGGGGCAGGGAAAAACCCTGCACCTGCTCCCAAAGGGGCTTTTCTTCATCTCCCACTCGGAGGAAAGTGTGGGGGGACAGTGACAGCAGTGTCCCTGTCATAGTGCACAGCCTGGGGTGAGAGAAAAGGTGGGGACCCAAAGGGTGAGGGGGGCTGAGACCCAGCAAACTTATTCTGTGTGGGCTCCAGGTGGTGGCAGAGCCCTGACCCCACACAGTTCACACTGACCAGGGGCTCAGCACCATGGGGATCACCTGCTGCCATCCCCCCTTCTTCCCAGCTCATCCCAGGGGAAACTGAGGCACGGTGGGGTGGCACAGCTCCATCCTTGTCCCCATCCCCGGCTGTGGGCACAGCCTGGGGGGTGGGAGAGCTCTCACCTCACTCTTTGGGGCAGGAGGAGTCGTGGGCTGTGCCCACCCTGATCCCCCTCCTTTGCCTTCCAGGGTCATTGAGAACCAGCCAGCGCTCACCACCCTGACCCGAGCTGACACCCGGACACTGCGGGACCTCAGGAACCTGTGAGCACCCCGGGGTGGGCTCCCTGAATGGAGAAACAAGGGGGGTGGACAGGAGCATCCCCAGAGCTCCATCCCACTGCCAGGGGTCACAGGGATTGCTCCCAGAGTAGAGAACCAGTGAGCACCTCGGGGTGGGCTCCGTGAATGGGGAAATGAGGGGAGAGAAGGGCTGTGGCGGAGGGGGAGATCCCCAGAGCTCAATCCCACTGCAAAGAGTTGCAGGAGATGCTCCCAGAATGAAGAACCTGTGAGCACCCCGGGGATGGGGTCCCTGCATGGGGAAATGAGGGGGGTGAAGGGGAGGGTCCCCAGAGCTCAATCCCATTGCCAGGGGTCACATGGATCACTCCCAGAGCAGAGAACCAGTGGGGTGGGGTCCCTGAATGGGGAAATGAGGGGAGAGAAGGGTTGTGGTGGAGTGGGGGGGTCTCCAGAGCTCAATCCCACTGTAAGGAGTTGCAGGGGATGCTCCAAGAATGGAGAACCTGTGAGCACCCCGGGGATGGGGTCCCTGCACGGGGAAATGAGGAGGGTGGACAGGAGGGTCCCCAGAGCTCCATCCACTGCCAGGGGTCACAGGGGACAATCCCAGAGCAGAGAACCTGTGAGCACCCCGGGGATGGGGTCCCTGAATAGGGAAATGAGGGGAGGGAAGGGCTGGTGGAGGGGGAGCTCCCCAGAGCGGAGATTCTCACAGGTGCTCAGCCCTTCCCTCCTTTCAGCACCATCTCCAGGTCGGGGCTGCAGCGCATCTCTGCCGATGCCTTCCTGGACAGCCCCAGGCTGAGCCACGTGTGAGTGTCCCCTTCCCCACTCCCCTCCCTCCACACCCTGCTCCCGTTCGTGCCCCGGGGGCTGTGCCTGCTGCAGGGTGGCCGCTCCCCGTGTCCCCGTGCCCGGGCAGGATCGATGGTGTCCCATCGCTGCCCCCCGGGCACATCAGCCCGGCCGGGGGGGCACGGGGGCTCTGCTGCTGAGTGGGAAAACATCGATCAGGGCAGGAATGCAGGCAGCTGCTGCCCCCCCGGCCCCGGGAGCTCTGTGCTGCACCAGGGAGGGTGGGGTCCCCCAAAAACGGGGGGGGAACCTGTTCTGGGGCGCATGGGGATCCCCCCTGAGGGCTGGTGGTGGCACGCCTGGCAGAGCTGGTTTTGCTTGGTCACGGTGTGACAGCCCCGGGGCTGCCCCGTGCCACCAGACCCTGTGTTGGATGGGAAGGGGTGGCTGATGGGGGCTCTCCCGACAGGAATCTCTCCTCCAATGCACTGCAAAGCCTTTCCTGGAAAACCTTCTGGCATCTGCCCCTGCAAGAGCTGTGAGTGATGAGAGATGGGGGGAGGTGGGTGTGGAGCATCTCCCACTGGGGATGTGCCCCTCAAGTGACACAGAGGCAGAGCTGGGGACGCAGTGAGATGGTGAGGTGCTCAGTGAGATGGTGGCTCTCACATCCACGGGTGTGGGGACAGAGACAGGGGTGGCACATGGGGCATGTGTGACACAAAGCCAGAGGCTGGGAGTGCCCAGGTGCAGCCTTGGCTGACTCTGCTGGGACACACACACAGACACGTGGGGCCCGGAGTCCTTCTGATCCCATGTTCTCTTCCCTGCTCAGCATCTTGGTAGGAAATCCCTTCAACTGCTCCTGTGGGCTCCGCTGGCTGCAGCTGTGGCACAACAGCAGCCGGGCCGAGCTGGGGAACCAGTCCCTGCTCTGCTGGGAGGGCAGCGTGCCCGTGGCCCTGGGCAGCCAGGCTCTCCACGCCTGTGGTACGTGCCCGGCCATGGCTGTGTCCCCTGTCCTGAGCCTGGGCATGGCAGGGACACAGGGACACACCTGGCTTACCCCTCCTGCCCCTGCAGACCCCCCGAGTGTCCACATCGAGCCCCCCGAGGTGGTGCTGAGCCAAGGGGACAGCGTCAACCTCACCTGTCACATCAGCGCCAGCCCAGCGGCCACCGCCGAGTGGGTGGTCCCCGAGGTGGTCCCCGAGGTGGGACCCGAGCTGCTCGCTGTCACCAAGGCAAGCTCAGCCTCCCAGCAGCGCTGACCCCCCCAGCATCCTCTCCCTGGTGGGGTGGGCACGGGGGGATGCAGGAGCTGGCCGGGCTTGGGAGGCGGCATCTGCTCACCCCTGGTGTTCCCTGCAGCTCTCAGACTGGGAGATCGTCCTGGAGATCAGCAATGTCTCCTCCCAGCTCAACCACAAGGAGCTGATGTGCCGGGCAGAGAACGTGGCGGGGCTGGCAGAGGCCAGCGTGGTGCTGAACGTCACCTGTGAGGAATCCAGAAGGGGCTGGGCTGGGGGCTGGGGGCTGGCTGGGGGGGTCTGGCTCAGGAACCCACCCAGCCCTGTCTGTCCCAGTTCCCCCCGTGATCCTGCTGCTGGACACAGCCATCCCCCGGCATTCCTGGTGCATCCCCTTCTCCGTGGATGGCAACCCCGTGCCCGACATCCACTGGCTGTTCAACAGCACGGCCCTGAAGGAGGGGCTCTACATCCACACCCTCATCATGGAGTACGAGCACAACTCCACCGTCCTCCACGGCTGCCTCCAGCTCAACCGTCCCACCCACGTCAACAACGGCAACTACACCCTGGTGGTGGAGAACGCCCTGGGCTGGGCCTCCCGCAGCGTCCAGGTGCGCTTCATGGACAACCCCTTCAGCTTCAGCCCCGAGGAGCCCATCCCCGGTAGGTGCCGGCTGACGGGGGCTGCCTGGGGTGTCCCCCATCTCACCGAGGAGCTGTGTCACACCTGCTGTGCAGGATGGGCTGTACTGGGCTCTGCCTGTTGTCTACACCAGCCCTGGTGTGCCTCAGTTTCCCCCAAGGATGAGAGGGGGAAGGGTGGGCTGCTCCCACCTGAGGAATAACGAGTGTTTCTCCTTTCTCTCCCTTTGGGCTGCTCCAGTGTCTCTGTCCCCACTGGGTGAGTGGCCAGGATTGCTGCCCCAGCTCCCTTAAACTGGGCATTCCACCCATCCTGGGAGTGCCCAGATCCTTCCAGGGCCATTTTGGGGGGATTGAGACCCCACACTCACCCTGCACCTTCTCCCTGCTCCAGGCACCAGGAACAGCTCATTGGAGGGGCCTGTGGAGACCACAGATGAGCACACGTTTGGGGTGAGGAGATGCTCTGCAGTGTGGGATGGGGGGACCAGGACACCTGCAAGAGGGTGGCACAAATCCCCTGGGAACAGCCAAACCACACTCAGGGGATGTGGGATATACAATGGGGATGAAGGACAGACTCTCAGTGCCTCAGTTTCCCCTGTGGCCCCTCCTGGGGATTGTCACCATCTCACAGTTTGTTCCCATCCCATGGGCTGAGAAAAGGGATGTGGTGGGACCTGGTGGGACCTGGTCCTGATCTCTGTCCTTGCTGCCAGCAGGTCTTGGTGGCCAAACCAGCACTCAGGGGATGTGGGTTATACAATGGGGATGAAGGACAGACTCTCAGTGCCTCAGTTTCCCCTGTGGCCCCTCCTGGGGATTGTCACCATCTCACAGTTTTTTCCCATCCCATGGGCTGAGAAAAGGGACCTGGTGGGAGCTGGTGGGATCTCTGTCCTTGCTCCAGCAGGTCTCGGTGGCCGTGGCTCTGGCTGTGTTCGCCTGCCTCTCCCTCTCTGTCATGCTCATCCTGCTCAACAAGTGCGGGCGCCGCTCCAAGTTTGGCATTAACCGTGAGTGCCCCCAGCCTGGCGACTCAATACTGGGGCTGTGACACGGGGACAGCCCGGTCCCCACGTCCCTGTGGCACCTGGCTTGGGTCACAGGTGTGGGAAGAGGGGGCTGTGGGTGGGGGGACACCCGTGGAGAGGTGCTGGCTCCCCCGGGAGCGCGGGCAGCAGCTGCTAATTCACTCCTGGAATGGATTCAGCCTCTAAATGGTTTTGATCGGGCTGCCTGGCCCCCGGGGGCCGGACGAGCAGGGGGATGCTCGGCAGAGCCTGGCACTGGCTGCACAGGCTGGAGGGAGGAGAGCTGGGGGACCCCCTGATGGCCTTGTCCTTGTCCCCACAAGGCTCAGCCGTGCTGGCCCAAGAGGATGACCTGGCCATGTCCCTGCACTTCATGAACCTGGGCAGCAGCCCCCTTTCCTCGGCCGAGAGCAAGCTGGAGGGGCTGAAGAGCAACTTCATCGAGAACCCCCAGTATTTCTGCAACGCCTGTAAGGCTTGGGCTGGGGACTGTGGTCCCTGAGCACCCCTCAATGCTCACACCCGGGCCGGGGGGCACTGACGGGTGGGGGTCCCCCCAGGCGTGCACCATGTACAGAGGAGGGACATCGTGCTCAAGTGGGAGCTGGGCGAGGGCGCCTTCGGGAAGGTTTTCTTGGCCGAGTGCTACAACCTCCTCCCGGAGCAGGAGAAGATGCTGGTGGCCGTGAAGGTGAGGAGGGGGGCAGGATGTGGGGGTGATGAGGGGGTCCCTGGGGGGTGTCACTGATGCCGTGTCCCTGCAGGCGCTGAAGGAGGCGACGGAAAGCGCCCGCTTGGATTTCCAGCGCGAGGCCGAGCTGCTGACGGTGCTGCAGCACGAGCACATCGTCAAGTTCTACGGCGTGTGCACGGAGGGCGAGCCCCTCATCATGGTCTTCGAGTACATGAAACACGGCGACCTCAACCGCTTCCTCAGGTGGGACAGGGGGGGGACAGGAGCCCCCCATCTGCCTCTCCATCAGAGCAGCCAGCCTGCTCCCTGCTAATGCAGCCCTCCTTGCAATATTGATTAGATTAGCTGTCTGAGAGGCTTAAATAGAGAGAGATTGGCCATCAGCTGGAATAAGCAGAGACTTTTCGATTGCCCCCCCAGGTATTGCTGCTAGACGGGGGGGGCTGCCAGAGGCATCGCTTTAGTGGCCGCGCGAGGAGCTCTGAGACGTGGCTTTTATGATTATTGTTATGGGAGTTGGCATTAATGGTTCTGCCGAGCAGAGCTCCCCCAGCCCCCGGCCACGGCCGCCCGGGCCGGGCTGTCAGCCGCGCTCCGCATCAAAGGCACCGAGGGCTGCGGGCGGGCGGAGCCGCGCTGGCCCCGGGCCGGGCTCGCACGCCCCAGTGCACACACGCTGCTGCTTTCACACCCTCCCCGTGTGCCCTGACACGCGGCCGTGTGCCCTGACACGCGGCCGTGTGCCCTGGCACGCTGCCGTGTGCCCTGGCACGCTGCCTTGCACGCCAACCTGCTGCCTTCCACCCTGTCGCGCTGCCTTCTGCAGGGCCCGTGTGTGTGCACAGGTGTGTGTGCTCTCCTCGTGTGTGTGCACCCTCCCCTGTGTGTGCACACGTATGTGCCCTCCTTCTGTGTGTGCACAGGTCTGAGTGCCCTCCTTGTGTGTGTGCCCTCCCTGTGTGTGTGCACACACATGCATGCCCTCCCCTGTGTGTGCACACGTATGTGCTCTCCTATGTGCGTGCACAGGTGTGAGTGCCCTGCCCGTGTGCATGCACAGGTGTGTGTGCCCTGCCCGTGTGCATGCACAGGTGTGTGTGCCCTGCCCGTGTGTGTGCACAGGTGTGTGTGCTCTCCTCGTGTGTGTGCACCCTCCCCTGTGTGTGCACACGTATGTGCCCTCCTTCTGTGTGTGCACAGGTGTGTGTGCCCTCCCCTCTGTGTGTGTGCCCTCCTTGTGTGTGTGCCTATGTGTGTGTACCCTCCCTGTGCATGTGCACACACGTGTGTGCCCTCCCCTGTGTATGCACAGGTGTGAGTGCCCTCCCTGTGTGCATGCACAGGTGTGAGTGCCCTCCCTGTGTGTGTGTACAGGTGTGTGTGCCCTTCCAGTGTGTGCACATGCGTGTGTGTCCTCCTATGTGTGTGCACAAGTGTGTGTGTGCCCTGCCCATGAGTGTGCACAGGTGTGAGTGCTCTCCCTGAGTGTGCACAGGTGTGTTTGCCCTCCCTGTGTGTGCAAAGGTGTGTGTCCCTCATCCCGTGTGCACACACAGGTGTGCCCACCCACGCACACTTCTCCCCCATGAGTGTGTAACTCCCCTGTGCACACACACCATGTGAGCACAGTTCCCTTCCATGCACACGTGTGTGTGTGTGTGTGTGTGTGTGTGTGTGTGTGTGTGTGTGTTTGTGTGTGTGTGCTCCCTTCCCTGGCACACGTGGGCTCACTTTCCACGCCTCTCCCTTGCGTGCCCGCATGCCAGGGGAGGATGCACACGCATGTTTGCGCGTGTGTGTGTGTGTGTGTGTGCGTGTTTGTGTGCTCTGACCCTGCCGGACTCTGCACCCCACACCCTTCCCCAGCCACCCTCCCCTGCATTATTTATTGCAGCCAAGGCATGGGTGTCTCCCCCACGTGTGCACACACAGACACACACACACATGTGCACACTCTTCTCTGGTGTGTGTGAACACCGGTGCTTGCCCATCCCTGGACACACATGAACACCTTTCTCCATGTGCCAACCCTTTATTTTTACCCCTTTCCCCCATCCAGAGAGTATCAAATCAGGGCATCACCCACGTGGTGAATAATGAGCTCTGACTCTGTGATTCAGAGTGCTGAACAATCGTTTTATTAAGCTATATTACACTAATCTATACTAAATTACATACTAAAAAGAAAAATATATATTTCTATATATTTATATATTTCAATATATTTTTCTATATATTTCTATATATTTTTCTATATATTTTTTCTATATATTTCTATATATTTTTCTATATATTTTTTCTATATATTTCTATATATTTTTCTATATATTTCTATATATTTTTTCTATATTTTTCTGTATATTTTTTCTATATATTTTATATATTTCTATATATTTTTTCCATATATATTTTTATATATTTATATATTTTTTTATTTATTTATTTTTATATATTTCTTTACTGCACTAAAGAAAAACCCATGACTGTCTCCACACAGTCAGACACAGCTTTGAGTGACTGCTAATCACTCAAAACAACTTTCACCCGTGTCCAATATCACTTCGGGTAAACAATCTCCATAACACATTCCACATGTGCAAAAACAGGAACAATATTATTACAATATTATTACAATTATTATCTCAATAGAGATAATAATTGTTTTCTCTCCTTCTCTCTGTGTGGTGCTGGAGTCACCATCCCTGGGTGTGTTTAAGACAAGCCTGGATGTGGCACTGGGTGCCAGGGTTTAGTTGAGGTGCTGGGGCTGGGTTGGTCTCAATGATCTTGAAGGCCTCTCCCAACCCTGTGATTCTGTGCTTCTCACTGCCTTCCCAGGAAAAACGGGCATTTTGTGGAAAATTGGGAAGTTGTGCCTGCTGTTCTCTGTGATGAGGCAGCACAGACTCTCTCCCACCCACCCCACGCTCCAAGCAGCCCCTGTGCCCCACAGATCCCACAACCCCGATGCCAAGATCCTGGAGCAGGGCGCAGGGCAGCTGTGGGCTCGCTGCCTTCCCAGGAAAAATGGGAATACTTTGGAAAAATGAGAATTTTGTGGAAAATTGGGAAGTTGTGCTCCCTCCCACCCACCCCACACCCCAATCAGCCCGTGTGCCCCACAGATCCCACAGCCCCGATGCCAAGATCCCGAAGCAGGGCCTGGGGACTCTGTCTTCCCAGGAAAAATGGGAATTTTTTGGAAAATTGGGAAGTTGTGCTCCCTCCCACCCACCCCACGCCCCAATCAGCCCCTGTGCCCCGCAGGTCCCATGGCCCCGATGCCAAGATCCCGGAGCAGGGCTCAAGGCACAGGGACTCACTGCCTTCCCAGGAAAAATGGGAATTCTTTGGAAAAATGGGAATTTTTTTTGAAAATCGGGAAACTGTGCTCCCTCCCACCCACCCCATGCCCCAATCGGCCCCTGTGCCCCGCAGGTCCCACGGCCCTGATGCCAAGATCCCGGAGCAGGGCCTGGGGACTCACTGCCTTCCCAGGAAAAATGGGAATTCTTTGGAAAAATGTGAATTCTTTGGAAAAATGGGAATTTTGTGGAAAATTGGGAAGTTGTGCTCCCTCCCACCCACCCCACGCCCCAATCAGCCCCTATGCCCCACAGATCCCTCAGCCCCAATGCCAAGATCCCGAAGCAGGGCGCAGGGCAGCTGTGGGCTCGCTGCCTTCCCAGGAAAAATGGGAATTTTTTGGAAAATCGGGAAACTGTGCTCCCTCCCACCCACCCCACGCCCCAATCGGCTCCTGTGCCCCGCAGGTCCCACGGCCCCGATGCCAAGATCCTGGAGCAGGGCCTGGGAACTCTCTGCCTTTCCAGGAAAAATGGGAATTCTTTGGAAAATTGGGAAGTTGTGCTCCCTTCCACCCGCCCCACGCCCCAATCAGCCCTTGTGCCCCGCAGATCCCACAGCCCCGATGCCAAGATCCCAAAGCAGGGCTCAAGGCACAGGGACTCACTGCCTTCCCAGGAAAAATGGGAATTCTTTGGAAAAATGGGAATTTTGTGGAAAATCGGGAAACTGTGCTCCCTCCCACCCGCCCCACGCCCCAATCAGCCCCTATGCCCCACAGATCCCACAGCCCCAATGCCAAGATCCCAAAGCAGGGCGCAGGGCACAGGGACTCACTGCCTTTCCAGGAAAAATGGGAATTCTTTGGAAAAATGGGAATCTTTTGGAAAATTGGGAAGTTGTGCTTGCTGCTCTCCATGATGAAAGCTGCAGCCACAAGGCAGCACAGCGTCTCTCCCACCCACCCCATGCTCCAAGTAGCCCCTGTGCCCCGCAGGTCCCACGGCCCCGATGCCAAGATCCTGGAGCAGGGCGCAGGGCACAGGGACTCACTGCCTTCCCAGGAGAAATGGGAATTCTTTGGAAAATTGGGAAGTTGTGCTCCCTCCCACCCGCCCCACGCCCCAATCAGCCCCTGTGCCCCGCAGGTCCCACGGCCCCGATGCCAAGATCCTGGAGCAGGGCGCGGGGCGGGCGCGGGGCCCGCTGGCGCTGGGGCACATGCTGCACATCGCCACGCAGATCGCCTCGGGCATGGTGTACCTGGCCTCCCTCCACTTCGTGCACCGCGACCTGGCCACCCGCAACTGCCTGGTGGGCCACGAGCTGGTGGTGAAGATCGGGGATTTCGGCATGTCCCGGGACATCTACAGCACCGACTATTACCGGGTGAGCTGCTCCCTCTTCCTCTCTGGGTTGTGCTGGGAGACCACATTCAATTTCCCTCGTGGCTGCTGCCTCCCACCCCTTCTCCTCACATCCATATTTAACCACAGAATGGGTTGGAAAGGATGCTTGGAAGCCATCCAGCTCAACCTGCAGGGATGCTTTCCAAAAGAGCAGGTGGCTCGCTCCAAATCCTGACCTTGAGCATCTCCAGGGATGGGGCAGCCGCAGCTTCTCTGGGCATCACCGCCCTCAGAGTAAAAAATTTCCTCCTTACATCAAACCTGGGGCTTAAGGGGTGAGGGAAGGGAAACAGGAAGGTCCCTGCCGTGCTGACAGCCCTGCTGTGGGCAGGTGGGGGGCAGGACCATGCTGCCCATCCGCTGGATGCCTCCTGAGAGCATCCTGTACCGCAAATTCACCACCGAGAGCGACATCTGGAGCTTCGGCGTGGTGCTCTGGGAGATCTTCACCTACGGGAAGCAGCCCTGGTACCAACTCTCCAACACTGAGGTGAGCGAGCGGCGGGCAAGGAGGATGACAAAAACCCCCTGGGAGCATCCAGAGTGGGGCAAGGAGGATGGTAACAGACCCTGGGGGTACCAGAGTGGGGCAGGGGGGACGGTAACAGCCCCAGAGTGGGGGAAGGAGGATGGTGACAGCCCCCAGGCGTACTCAGAACAGGGCAAGGAGGATGGTAGCACCTCCAGAGCGGGGCAGGGAGGATGGTAACAGGCCCTGGGAGTACCAGAGTGGGGCAAGGAGATGGTGACAGCCCCAGAGCGGGGCAGGGAGGATGGTGACAGCCCCAGAGCAGGGCAGGAGGATGGTGACAGCATCCAGAGTGGGGCAGAGAGGATGGTGACAGCATCCAGAGTGGGGCAGAGAGGATGGTGACAGATCCTGGGGGTACCCAGAGTGGGGCAAGGAAGATGGTGACAGCCCCAGAGCAGGGGAAGGAGGATGGTAACAGCCCCTGGCACTACCCAGAGTGGGGCAAAGAGGATGGTAACAGCCCCAAAGCAGGCAAAGAGGATGGTAACAGGCCCTGGGGGTACCAGAGTGGGGCAAGGAGATGGTAACAGCCCCAGAGGTGGGCAGAGAGGATGGTGACAGCCCCTGGGGTACCCAGAGCAGGGCAAGGAGGATGGTGACAGCCCCTGGGGTACCCAAAGCAGGCAAGGAGGATGGTGACAGCCCCTGGGGTACCCAGAACAGGGCAAGGAGGATGGTGACACCCCCAGAGTGGGGCAAGGAGGACGGTGACAGCCCCAAAGCAGGGCAAGGAGGATGGTGACACCCCCCAGGGGTACCCAAAGCAGGCAAGGAGGACGGTGACAGCCCCAAAGCAGGCAAGGAGGATGGTGACAGCCCCAAAGCAGGCAAGGAGGATGGTAACAGCTCCCTGGGGTACCCAGAGGAGGGCAAGGAGGACGGTGACAGCCCCTGGGGGTACCCAGGGCAGGGGCTCCCATGTCCCCCCTGTTCCTGCAGGCCATCGAGTGCATCACGCAGGGCCGGGAGCTGGAGCGGCCCCGCACGTGCCCCTCCGAGGTCTACGCCATCATGCAGAGCTGCTGGCACAGGGAGCCCCAGCAGCGCCAGCCCATCAAGGAGATCCACAGCCGCCTCCAGGCCCTCGTCAAGACACCCCCTGTCTATCTGGACATCCTGGGCTGAGTGGGGACCCCCAGGCACCCTCTGCTCCCTGCTGTTCCCCTGCCTGCCCCGCTGCCCGGGGCACGGCTTTGCCCCTCACAGCCCTGGACTGATGCCCCGAGGAGGGAGAAGCCTGAAATCTTATTTATAGTGCAAAATGCCAGCCCATTCCTGGGCAGGGGAGGGGGCTGGGGGACTCCCCCAGGGCTGTGGCACCCCTGGTTTGGCTCCTTGGCACTCCCACAGTGCCAGGATGGAGGCTCTTGGCTGATGTGGGTTGGCTCAGGGGGGGCAGAACTGGGAGAGCCCAGCACGGGGAGGAGCTGGGGGGGCTCAGCTCTCCCAGGGGAGTTGGGATTGCCCTGTGCCCACCTTCTCTGCAGCAAAACCAGTCACTAATAAACTGTGTCTCCCCTGCACTCCCCCTGCGTGCTCCAGGCTGTCAGCTGGGCAGGAGGGATGGGGGCATTTGGGGGTGAAAAAAGGGGCTTTTCACATCAGGGAAGCTGCCCTGGCTGGGGGAGAGGAGCTGGAGGGGAGGTGCTGTGCCAGGGATCCTCCCAGGGTGTGGATCAAGGCTCACTCGTGCCCGGGATGCTGTGTGCTGTACCCAAGGCCCGGGGCAGGGATGGTGCCCCCATCCCCAGCCCACCCAGGGGCGGTTTGGGCTCGGGCATTGCTCCAGGGATTCCTGTGCCACACCCTGGCCCGGGGAGTCTCCTCGCCAAGGGCTCTCCAGGTGGAGGATGGGACTTTGCAGCACAAAGCCAACACCCATCCCCCCCAAAAGAGTGACATCCCCCCTTCTGTGTGTCCTCTCCTCGGAACCAGGGGTTATCACATGCCCTGTAGCATCCACTCCATCATCCTTCCTCAGGCTCTCCAGCCGCCTTGGTAATGGTTGAGACCTGGATTTGACCATAATGGAGCTGAATTGATTTCATCTGGATAATTAGGCAGCACAGGCAGAGCCCTGGCAGCTCCTTTGTTACCCCCTGTGACCCAAGATAAGCAGGAGGGAAGCGAGGTCGCGGGGGAAACTGAGGCACGGCACGAGGTGGGAGCGGTCAGGGGGGGCTGTGCTGGGGTTTGGGGCTGCTGTGGCACCTGGCTGTGCCCTGTGGCTGCTGTGGCACAATGACAACTGGAGGAGAGGGGAGCTTCCAGCCTGTAATTCATTCATCCCAGGTCAGGCCCCTCTGGCTCTCCTGGACCTTTGCTGAGGGTCCTGCCCCGGGAAATGGGGACCTGGCATGGGCAGGTCTGGCTCTGCTGGAGCCCAGCCCGGCTGGCAGAGCCCCCCAGCTGCTTCCTTGGGGTCTTTAATCGCTGCCCACGCTGATTTATGGCCTTTTTTTCCCTCTTATCTAATTTGAGGAAGGAACTAGATTACAACCTTGAGCTTTTCCAGCCCCGTGCTGGAGATTGCCGCAGCCCAATGCCCCAAAAGGACCATGCGTGGTGGTGACACCCCCTCTCCAAACAGGGTGGGCTTCCCTGCCTCTGTGCCTCAGATTCCTTCATGGCGTGGCCGTGCCTCAGTTTCCCCCTCCGAGCGGGCAGGGAAGAGTTAAGGTTCACCCCGCGATCGATTTTATCCCCCCCAGCCCCTCCCTCCTCGCCAAGTTTCTCCATTTCAGTGCTCCGGGGGGAGCGGTAATGGACTCTGGCAATGAGGTAATTAACGGCTCCGCTCCCCGGCGAGGCTGCCGCCCCAGCGGCACCGGGGCCTGGCCCTGCTCACCCGCTTTCGGCGGGGCTGGGGCTCCCTGGGCCCGATTCTGCTCCGTTCTGCATCGCCACTCACATCCTGCCCTGCCTGTGCCACCCTCCCGTGCCCTGGTGCCACCAGCTCTGAGCATGGCAGGGTTGGGTTTGCCCTTTAGAGGGTCCCCAAAAGCTCCTAAGGGGACCCTAAGAGGCTCAGAGATGTGTTTGGGGTCCCCTCCTGCCCGATTCTGCTGCGTTCTGCATCGCCACTCACATCCTGCCCTGCCTGTGCCACCCTCCCGTGCCCTGGTGCCACCAGCTCCGAGCATGGCAGGGTTGGGTTTGCCCTTTAGAGGGTCCCCAAAAGCTCCTAAGGGGACCCCAGGTCCGCTCTAAGAGGATCAGGGGTGGCTTTGGGAGAGCTGAGGATGCAGCTGGATGCCGGCACTGGGAGCGATGGGCTCTGCACAGCCCCAGCCACACCAAAGGGCACTCGGGGGTCTCGCTCCTCTCCGCCTCTGGGGGTCCCGGGGGGGCTGCAAAGGCATCTCAGCACTGAAGTGCCCCTGGAATGTCCCCGAGCAATATTTCCCCTCCCTGCCCTGGGGACGCCTTAAAAAGCATTGGAGGGAGGGGTCACTTCCCCGGCAGATCCCCAGCTCCGGATGTCCCCAGCTCGTCCCATCTCCAATATCCTCTCCCGTTCCAGGGCACCGCAGCCCCCACGTTCCCCATTCCCAGCCCTGCTCCGGGAAACGCCGTTTTGGGGGAGCCCCAGCTGCGGGTGGGCTCGATCCTAATGGAGACCCCGGGAGAGGAACGGCGAGGGGGGCGGGCAGCCGGGTCTCCCTGGGATGTGAAAATCGTTGTGAGTGATTAGAGCTGTTCCTGTAACGAGCAGAGCAATTAACGGCGCCTCGGGAGCCGCTAATGTGTGCTGGGGGTGGGGGGCAGCTGGGCAAGGGGGCCCGCGGTGCTGAGCTGCCTGCCCGGGGGTCCCGGGGTCGGGGGAACACGTGGGGACACGGGGGTCGCTGGATGAGGGGAGCTGGTCAGGAGTCCGGGATTTAATTGTGATATTTGGGATGCAGAGGTGGTGGAGGGCTGAGAATCCGGGGGTGTGGGGGTGATCCCAGGATCTGGGGTGAGGTGTGGGGGTGATCCCAGGATCTGGGGTGAGGTGTGGGGGTGATCCCAGGATCTGGGGTGAGGTGTGGTCAGGGATCCTGGGATGCAGGGGAACACACAGCCAGGGATCCTAGGGTGTCTGGGGTGAGGGGGTGACTCGTGCCTGCAGCCCTGGGGTGTGCCCAGGATCCTAAAATGTGGAGATGCTGTGTGACCAGGATGGGGGGAACACTGTGCCTGGGATGGGGGGACACTGTGCCTGGGATGGGGGGGAGATATGCATCTGAGATTTGGGGATGCAGGGATGAGGTGTCCCTGGGATGCAGGGATGATGTGCCCAGGATGTTTGGATATCCTGGGATGCAGGGATGATGTGTCCCTGGGATACAGGAATGATGTACCCAGGATGTTGGGATGCAGGGATGACATCCTGGGATGCTGGGATGAAGGAATGGTATCCTGGGATGTTGGGATGCAGGGATGCTGTGCCCAGGCTGTTGGGATGCAGGGATGATGTCCTGGGATGCAGGGATGCTGTGCCCAGGGATGTTGGGATGCAGGGATGCTGTGCCCAGGGATGTTGGGATGCAGGGATGATGTCCTGGGATGCAGGGATGCTGTGCCCAGGCTGTTGGGATGCAGGGATGCTGTCCTGGGATGCAGGGATGCTGTGCCCAGGGATGTTGGGATGCAGGGATGCTGTCCTGGGATGCAGGGATGCTGTGCCCAGGGATGTTGGGATGCAGGGATGATGTCCTGGGATGCAGGGATGCTGTCCTGGGATGCAGGGATGCTGTGCCCAGGGTGCTGGGATGCAGGGATGCTGTGCCCAGGCTGTTGGGATGCAGGGATGCTGTGCCCAGGCTGTTGGGCACCAACCCCAGGCTCTGCTCTGCTGCCAGCAGCCGCTGCCCTGAAGCCAGAGGACACCCTGGTCCCCACATGGCCTCACCACAGAGCAGCTGCCCCTTGCCCAGAGGGTCCCTTCGCTTGCCCCAGCCCTTGGGGACAACCCAGGTCAGGCCCTGGGGAAGGGGACACCCTGCAGCACCAGGACCCCCCCGAGGGGCTGCACCAGGATGTCCCCACAGACCCCTCCCCATGCTGTGCTCTGTGAGAGCAGTCCCGGCAGTGCTGCTCTGCCAAAACCCTCTGGTTTCTGGACAGAAGAGAAAAAAAAAAGAAAAAATAATTAAGGGGATTTTTTTTTATTTTTTTCCCTTTTCCGTAGTTGACTCCACGTCCAAACTTCCTGAGAGCAGCTCCAGCCCTCCCTCCGCTTCCGACGGCCGCGCTGCGCCATCCCGGCCGGCCAGGCCAGCCCTGCGCCCGCCTGCCACCGCGGCCCGGCCAGGTGAGTGCCACTGTCCCCACCGGGACACCCCGGGGCGGGGCTGGCGCGGGCGGGTGGCACCGTCCCCTGCTGGGCGCTGTGCGAGGGGACGGTGCCCACGGCGCCGGGGGGCACGGGAGGGCGCAGGTTCCAAGGTGTGGGGACAGCGGGTGGGACAGCGCTGCGACACCACTTTGGTGACCCCAAAGCTGCCCCTGTGCCTTTCCCTGGCCCTGACTCGCAGCCGTGCCCCCCTCGCCCTCCCCAGCCCCATCCCCGCGGCTCCGCGGAGGAAACGCGTCAGCCCCCGGGCTGTGGCAGAGGAAGCGCCGGGGCACCGATAGCGACTGTGGGGGGGTCAGCACCGTGTCCCCCGCAGGGCCAGGGCAGGGCAGCTCCCCTGCCCTCACCCCACACGCTGCTTTCAGCCCCATCGCCCTCGGGATGCTCCTCATCCCACCCGGGGGGCTCTTAGGGACGCAGTGGGGAGAGGAGCGCCGGGTCTGGGGGTGCCTCTTGCCGTTTTTGGGGGGGCTCTTTCCCGCGGTGAGGAGCAGATGGGACGTGCCGGCAGTGTTTGATGACTCCTTGCTTTTCCTGCCAGCATCTCCCCGTGGTTCCTGTTTTTCCCAGCAGTGCTGGGACCCCCCTGCTCCTCCCACGTTGCTGGAAGAGGGGGACGAGGCTGGGGATGAGCTCGGGGTTCCCCTGAGGATGAGGCTGGGGATGAGCTCGGGGTTCCCCTGAGGACGAGGCTGGGGATGAGCTCGGGGTTCCCCTGGCTCTCCCCCCTCGGCAGGGTCCATGGGAGGGAATTCTGGCAGCGGATGAGCAATTAATTCCTCACTGCCGGGAGTTGAAGGGAAATGGGGGGAAACTTTCCCACTGACAGTTTTTCCACCCCAAACCGGATGCTCTGGCCCCAAAACGCAGCGCGGGCTCTGATGAGGGGGAGGATGAACCCCGGGAGCACCTTTGGGGTATCCTACGGCTGGAACAGCAAGGAAGCCCCGGTAAATCCAGCTGTGCTGACCAGGAAACCTCTGTTTCCTCCCTGGCACACGGCAGCCCTGCCCCGAAACGCTGATCCCGGTAAACAGCACACCCGGCACGGCGGGCTCGGGGGTCGCCGGCCCTCCCAGCCCGGCCCCCGGCTGGAAACGCTCCCAGAGCCGCCCCGGCAGAGCCAGACCCTCTCTGGGTTGAGCAAGAAGCTGCTGGATCCAGGAAACTCAGCTGGGAATAAACACAGAGCGAGTTGAAGTGGGGCCACGCGGTGCCGTGCCAGGGCTGGAGGCGCCGTGCCCGGCCCCACCCTGGCACCCCGGGCATCGCCCCCTTGGCATGGGGTGCCCAGGACAGGTCGGGGGGATGCTCCCGATGTGCCCCGGGGTGTCTCAGGATGCTGGGATGAGGCTGCGTGGGGCCACCCAGGCTGCTGAGCAGCCGTGCCTCAGTTTCCCCTTGGCACAGGTCGGCGCTCGGGGAGCAGCGGGGCCGGGGCTGTTTTCTGGGATGGAGGAATGCAAAGCCAGCCCTGCAGGGAGGTCGGATGTGGAGCTGGGCCCGGGGGCGGTGGGTGGGGAGCGGGAATGTGCAGAGGCACGGGGTGAAGCCGTTCTCTCCGTGCAGGATGCTGCTGCGGGCCGCGGTGCTGGCGATGCACGCCGGGCTCCTGGCTGCCCTCCGGCCCGGAGACCCCAACGTCTGCAGCTACTGGGAGAGGTAGGAGTGAGGGGACAGGGGAGGGGGACAGCGACAGCCGTGGGGTCTGCCAGGACCCACAGTCACCCCGAATTCTCCCCACCCGCAGCTTCACGGCGCCAGTGAAGGAATCCTACACCAAACCCCACGTGGTGTCCTCCAGCCAGCCCTGCCCCGGGGGGCTGAGCCTCCCCCTGCCCTGCCCACAGCAGAGGTGGGAGCACCCCCAGAGCCCCTCGGGGACCGCAGGGTGTCCCCAGGGCCGTGGGGGGACAAGGACAATGAGGGGGCTGGAGGGGGACAAGGACAGTGAGGGGACTGGAGGGGGACAAGGAAAATGAGGGGGCTGGAGGGGGACAAGGAAAATGAGGGGGCTGGAGGGGGACAAGGACAGTGATGGGGCTGGAGGGGGACTGTCCCTCTGCAGGGTGTCCCCAGGGCTGTGAGGGGCAGGAGGGGGGACTGTCCCTCTGCAGGGTGTCCCCAGGGTCATGGAGGGGCTGTCCCACCTCAGGGTGTCCCCAAGGCCAGTGAGGGGCTGGAGGGACACAAGGACAATGAGGGGGTTGGAGGGGGGCTGGGGGAGGGGCTGGAGGGGGGTTGCCCCAGGCTCAGGGGGGCTCTCCCAATGTGGGTGTCCCCAAGCTCATGGAGGGGCTGCAGAGGGTCTGTCCCCAAGGGTGCCAAGATGCCCTGGGGAGCTGAAGGGGGATTATCCCAGCACAGCGTGTCCCCAAGCCCTGGGAGGACTGGAGAGGCGCTGTGCCCAAGGCCAGGGGGGACAGGGGAACTGGGAGGACTGGAGGGGATAGGGGGACTGGGAGGGCTGTCCCAGTGCAGGCAGAGGGTCTGGAGGGGGGCTGAAGGGGGATTATCCCAGCACAGCGTGTCCCCAAACCCTGGGAGGACTGGAGGGGACCAGGGGGACTGGGAGGGCTGTCCCAGTGCAGGCTGTCCCCAAGGGCAGGGGGGACATGAAGGCTGTCCCAGTGCAGGCTGTCCCCAAGGGCAGGAGCTGGGAGGGCTGTCCCAGTGCAGAGTGTCCCCAAAGGCAGGGAGGACTGGAGGGGGGGCGTTCCCAAGGCCAGGGCGCACAGGGACACTGGGGGGGCTGTCCCAGCTCAGGCTGTCCCCAGAGCCTGGCCGACAGCACTCTCACGGTGTCCCCTGGTGGCGCAGGGTGCTGTACCGCACCGAGTACCGCCTGGCCGTCCGCACCGACTACCGGCGGCGCTACCAGTGCTGCCAGGGCTACTACGAGAGCCGGGACTCGTGCGTCCGTGAGTGGGGCGGGGCTCGGGGGGGAAGCCTGGGGCTGTGTCCCCCTGCAGGGTGTCCCCAGGGCTCCCTAGGGACGCTCCGTGCCGTGTCCCCCCAGCTCACTGCAGCCAGGAGTGCGTCCACGGGCGCTGCGTGGCTCCCGAGCTGTGCCAGTGCGAGCCGGGCTGGCGCGGCCCCAACTGCTCCAGCGGTGAGGGCACAGCTGGAAGGGGGGGCACAGCTGGGGTGGGCACAGCTGGGGTGGGTGGGCACAGCTGGAAGGGGGGCACAGCTGGGGTGGGCATAGCTGGGGTGGGCACAGCTGGAAGGGGGGCACAGCTGGAGTGGGCACAGCTGGGGTGGGCACCCCCAGCCAGGAGGGGCAGATGGGGCTTCCCTGGAAGGCTGGGAGGCCATGTGGGGGCACCCAAGGGGTTAATGGGGATGGGATTGGGATGGAGAGTGCATGGAATGGGAATGGAGATGGGACGGGCTGGAAATGGTGTTGGGTGGGAAGAGAATGGGATGGGATGGGATGGGGATGTGATGGGATGGGATGGGATGGGATGGGATGGGATGGGATGGGCGTGGAGAATGGGATGAGTTGGGATGGGGATGGAGATTTGGATGGGGAGGAAGAGGGGATGGGAGCAGGGAGAGGATGGATGGGAATGGGGTAGAGGTAGAGATGGGATGAGGATGGGGTTGGAATGTGGATGAAGATAGGAAAGGGACATGATGGGAATGGACATAGGATGAGGATGGGCTGGGGAAGATGGCATGGCATGGCATGGGGACAAAATGGGGACTGAATGGGCATGGATGGAGGGCTGGCAATAACTGGGATGGGATCGATGGGATCAATGGGATGAGATAGGATGGGATGGGATGAGATGGGACAGGATGGGACGGGATGGGACGGGATGGGATCAATGGGATCGATGGGATGAGATAGGATAGGATGGGATGGGATGGGATGGGGCAGGATGGAACAGGAAGAATCCCTGCTCTCCCCCATGCAGAGTGTGATGAGCATTCCTGGGGGCTGGACTGTGGGCAGCGCTGCCCCTGCCACCATGGTGCCCCTTGTGACCCCCTGACCGGGGTCTGCTCCTGTCCCCCCGGCTTCACCGGCCCCCTGTGCAGCCAGCCCTGCCCACCTGGCACCTACGGGCAGAGCTGCCACCTGCCCTGCCCCTGCCACCACCAGGCCCCCTGCAACGCCTCCACCGGCGCCTGCCTCTGCCCCCCGGGGCTGAGCGGCCCCCTGTGAGTTGGGACCCTCCCTCTGTGCCCTCCCCTCCCCTGCCAGCCCCTGCCAGGGTCCTGCTCACCCCTGACCCCCCACAGCTGCGAGGTGCCCTGCCCTGAGGGGATGTCCTGTGCCACCTCCTGTCCCTGCCAGAACGGGGGCATCTGCCACCCCTCCAGCAGCAGCACCTGCGTCTGCCCCCACGGATGGATGGTAGGTGGGCTGTGCCCCTCTCTGAACGTGCTCCCTGCCTCAGTTTCCCCTGCTGACCCTGGTGCTCCTTTGCAGGGGGAGATCTGCTCTGTGCCGTGCCCCCCCGGGCGCTTTGGGCCCGGCTGCCAGGGCCAGTGTGGCTGCCACAACGGGGGGCACTGTGACCCCCATGGGGGGCAGTGCCAGTGCAGCCCCGGCTTCACCGGAGAGAAGTGAGAGGCCAAAAATGGGGGAAAAATGGGGATGGGGGTCTGTGGTGATGGGGGATGGAGGGGAGGGGCATGAGCAGCACCTGGATTGTGGGAGCTGGGGATACATTTTGGGGTGGGGAGAGGAACGAGGGGCTGGGGGAATGGGGGTACAGGGGCTTGGAAGGCTGAGGGGATGGGGGCTGAGGGAGGGGACACTTGGGGACAGGGCATTTTTGGAGGGGGGCTCCATGGTCTGGGAGCAGGTGGAGGTGGAGGTGCCCAGGGAGGGGACACCCAGGGACAAGGCACAGGGGATGGCAGGGGATACACGGGGATGTGGCACATGGGGACAAGGCCACCACAACCCACTGCATGCAGGCCAGGCGTCCCCAGCTCCCGCAGTGTGGCAGGCAATGAGCTGGATGGCCTCAGCTTGGGGCTGGGGGGATGCCAGGAGGGCACCCCAGCTCTTGCTGGGGCTGTGTCACCAGCTGTGCCCCCCTGCAGGTGCCAGGAGAGGTGCCCGGTGGGGCGGTACGGGCAGGACTGCCGGGAGAGCTGTGACTGTGCCAATGGTGGGCAGTGCTTCCACGTGGACGGGGGCTGCCTGTGCGAGGCCGGGTTCCGCGGCAGCCGCTGCGAGGAGCGGCACTGCCGGCCCGGCCTCTACGGGCTGCACTGCGAGAGCCGCTGCCTCTGCCACCCGCAGCACAGCCTGAGGTACTGCACCCAGCGCAGCACGGCGTTCCACCCGATCCTGGCATCCCCAGCCCACCCCAACACTCCCAGCCCATCCTGGCACCCCCAGCCCACCCCAGCATCCCCAGCCCATCCCATCCTGGCACCCCCAGCCCACCCCAACACCCCCATCCCATCCTGGCACCTGAATCCCACCCAAACACCCCCAGCCCATCCTGGCACCCCAATCCCACCCCAGCATCCCCAGCCCACCCCAGCATCCCCAGCCCATCCTGGTATCTCCATCTCACCCCAGCATTCTCATCCCACCCTGGTGTTCCTATCACACCCTGGCACCCCAATCCCACCCCAACACCCCTATCCCTTCCTGGCACCCCAATCCCACCTCAGCATCCCCATCCCATCCTGGCACCTGAATCCCACCCCAACACCCCTATCCCACCCGGACACCCCAATTCCACCCCAACACCCCAATCCCACCCTAACACCCCAATCCCACCCCAATACCCCCAGCCCACCCTGGTGTTCCCATCACATCCTGGCACCCACAACTCACCCTGGCATCCCCAGCCCACCCCAATATCCTTATCCCATCCTGGCACCCCCACCCCATCCCGGCATCCCAATCCCACCCCAACATCCCAATCCCACCCTATCATTCCATCCCACTCCAACACCTCCATCCCTTCCTGGCACCCCAATTCCACCCCAATACCCTCATCCTACCCCAATATCCTTATCCCATCCTGGCATCCCCAATCCCACCCTGGCACCCCAATCCTACCCCAGCATCCCCAGCCCACTCCAACACCCCAATCCCTTCCTGGAACCCCAATCCCACCCCAACACCCCCATCCTACCCCAATATCCTTATCCCATCCTGGCATCCCCATCCCACCCTGGAACCCCAGTCCCACCCCAACACCCCAGTCCCACCCCAGCACCTGCATCTCAGCTCCTCCCACCATCCTCCATTCTCCCACCACCCTCATCCTCCCCTCCTTCCTCGCCCCACGATTCCCCCACACCCTCACCCACCCCGGCTTTGGCTGCATCACCAGGAGCTCTTCAATCCCCCCCTGGGGCAGGAGTTTTGTGCTCCCCCCTTTGCAAAGCCCCTCCCCAGCAGCACCAGTGCCCCGTACTGGGAGCCCTGGTGTTCTGAGCGTGCCCCCCCAGCTGCCACCCGATGCTCGGGGAGTGCCTTTGCCTGCCGGGCTGGGCTGGGCTCTACTGCAACGAGAGCTGCCCCGCGGGCTCCTTCGGGGCTGGCTGCCTGCAGAGCTGCCTCTGCCTGCACGGGGGCGTCTGTGATGGCACCACCGGGCACTGCCACTGCCCCCCGGGCTACACGGTGAGGGGCAGGGGGAGAGGGCGGGCTGGGTGCTGCTGGAGGGGTCATGGGGGTTCTGGAGAATTCTGGGGGCAATGGGGGGGGTCTGGATGGTTTGGAGAGGGGGGGTCTGGGTGCTGCTGGAGGGGTCATGGGGGCAATGGGGGAGTCTGGATGGTTTGGAGAGGGGGGGAGAGGGAGGTCTGAGTGCTGGTGGAGGGGTCTGGAGAGTTCTGGGGGCAATGGGGGCTCTGGATGTTTTGGATGGTTTGGAGAGGGGGGTCTGAGTGCTGCTGGAGGGGTCACGGGGGCTCTGGAGAATTCTGGGGGCAATGGGGGGGGGGTCTGGATGGTTTGGAGGGGGTGGGCAAGCATGAGGTCTGGGCATCCCTGGGGCAAATATGGGAGGCTGGGCATTCCTGGGGGAAATCTGGGGTCTGGGCATTCCTGGGGGAAATATGGGAGTCTGGACATCCTTAGGGGAAAACAGGGGGGTCTGGGCATCCTTAGGGGAAATTTGGGTCTGGGCATCCTTAGGGGAAATATGGGAGTCTGGACATCCTTAGGGGAAATCAGGGGGGTCTGGGCATCTCTGGGGGAAATTTGGGGTCTGGGCATCCCTGGGGGAAATTTGGGGTCTGGGCATCCTTAGGGGTAATATGTGAGTCTGGACATCCTCAGAGATGGGTTGTGGGTCTGGTTGGCTCTGAGGGCAGTTTCAGGGTCTGGGCATCCTTTGGGGGCACCTTTATGGGGCAATTTGGGGATCTGAGCAACCCTGGGGAGAGCTTGGGGTTCCCGTGGGAGAATGGGGGTTTGGGGGCTGTCCACTTTCCCTACAGCACCAGGTTCCCCCCAGACACGGGGGTGCTTTCCCCAGCCCTGGCCAGGGGTCTGGTGTATCCTGAACTCCTGTTCCCCACACCCAGGACGAGCACTGCTCCTCCCTGTGTCCCCCCAACACCTTTGGGGTGAACTGCTCGGGGCGCTGCTCCTGCCAGCACAGCCTCGCCTGCTCCCCGCTCGACGGCTCCTGCTTCTGCAAGGAAGGTGGGACCCTCCCTCTGTGCCCTCCCCTCCTCTGCCAGCCTCTGCCAGGGTCCTGCTCACCCCCTGCCCTGAGGGGATGTCCCTTGCCACCCCCTGGCCCTGCCAGAATGGGGACATCTGCCACCCCTCCAGCAGCAGCACCTGCGTCCTGGGGTGTGGGGATCTCTGCTGCTCCCAGTGACCCCGAGAAAAGTTCCAAAGTCTCTTTTCCCAGCCTGAGCACTTGAAGAAGGAGTCAGGGCTCTTCATTTCTCGCTCTCAAGGTTGTTTATTTTGTCTTATCTATAAAAAAGTTTCTCCTGCCCTGCCAAGGTCCATCCAGCAGGACAGTTCCAGGCACTCTGCCTGCCCCCAGGGGTGGTTTTATGTCTTTATACTAAAAACTACCTGTAC
Source organism: Agelaius tricolor (assembly GCF_023055355.1). NCBI lineage: Eukaryota > Metazoa > Chordata > Aves > Passeriformes > Icteridae > Agelaius > Agelaius tricolor. The sequence goes on from NW_027269326.1 coordinate 1,050,570, forward strand.
AATATTTACAATAACTTCCCAATACCCATCACCTGTGTTAGACACTGAGCTTCTACTCTAAACCAATCCAAAAGTGCCACCATCACAGCAGAAGATGGAGGCCAAGAAGAAGAAGGAGAAAGGCTGGACATGCCCAGATCCCTCCATCTTGCCCCCGGAACCCCCATTCTAAAAACCCTCAAATCTACTTTTCCACCCCATGATAACTTCACTATTATTCTACTTAAACTGTTGTGGCTTGTTGATCTTCATACAAGGTTGGTGACTTGCTCCAGGGGTCACAATCAAACCCACACAGGCATTGTGGGCTCTGTGCCAGGCTCCCTGAGCCCCCTGGCAGGGCTCTGGGCTGCTCAGGACAGCCAGAGGGGTGTCCTGGCTGCTGACACTGGGGGTCCCTGTCCCCGTCCCCACACCCACCCCGGTGTCCCCTCATCCCACCCCACAGGCTGGCACGGACCTGACTGCTCACTGCCCTGTCCTGCTGGCACCTGGGGTCCCGGCTGCAACCGGAGCTGTGACTGTGCCCATGGGGCATCCTGTGACCCCCAGAGCGGGGCCTGCCACTGCCCCCCGGGCTGGCAGGGCCCTCAGTGCCTGCAGCCCTGCCCGGTGAGTGCTGCTGGCTGTGCTGCTGCTGCTGGCACTGGGCTTGGTGCCACCAGCCCCTGCTCAGTGCCAGCCTGTCCCTGTGCTCCAGAATGGGACGTTTGGGGTGGGCTGTGGGCAGCGCTGCGTCTGTGCCCACGCTGACGGCTGTGACCCCGTGACAGGAGAGTGCCACTGCCTGCCTGGCTGGACAGGTAAAGGGGACACCAGGGCTGTGGAACACCCTGTGGTCCCAGTATGGGGCTATTGGACCACCTTATGGTCCCAGTATGGGGCTATTGGATCATATTGTGGCTGACTGGTCTCAGTATGGGGCTATTGGACCACCTGGGGGCTGACTGGTCCCAGTATGGGGTTATTGGACCACCCTGTGGTCCCAGTATGGGGTTACTGGACCACCTTGTGGTCCCAGTATGGGGTCACTGGACCACCTTATGGCTGACTGGTCCCAGTATGGGGCTATTAGACCACCTGGGGGCTGACTGGTCCCAGTATGGGGCTGTTGGAACCCCTTGGATTTGGAAGGGACAGGGATTGATGGGATGGGGAAGTGACAGAATTTGCTGGGATGTGGAAGGGACAGGATGGCTTGGGCTGGGGAAGAGGCAGGGATGGGATGGGGATGGGCTGGAACAGGACTGGATTAGGGTGGGGATGGGGATGGGGAAGGGACAGGGATGGGGTAGGAAAGGGATGGGGCTGGGACTTGCCTGAGACACATCTGCTCCTTCTCCCCTGTGCTCTCTGCCATGGGGAGACCCTCAACTCCTTCTCCCCCAGACTGGTCCCAGTATGGGGCTGTTGGATCACCTTGTGGCTGGCTGGTCCCAGTATGGGGTTATTGGACCACCTCCTCCTCGGGAGGAGCCCTCAGCCCTGATTTCCCCTCTCTCCTCCCCTCAGGGCAGCAGTGCAAGCAGGGCTGTCCCCAGGGCTCCTGGGGCCGGGGCTGCCTCATGCCCTGTTCCTGCCGCAACGGAGCCTCCTGCTCCCCCCAGGATGGATCCTGCACCTGCACCCCGGGGTTCCGCGGGCCCAGCTGCCAGCGCCGTGAGTGAGCACCCCACAGACTCCAGGGTGCTGCTTCTGATCCTTTGGGATCAAGGCCAAGCTCGTTGCTCTGTCCCCAGCCTGTCCCGCCGGCCGCTACGGAAAGCGCTGCTCGCTGAGCTGCTCCTGTGCCAACGGCTCCTGGTGCCACCCCACCAACGGCTCCTGCCTCTGCAGCCCGGGCTGGCGTGGGCCCCGCTGTGCCCAGCGTGAGTGGGAGGGCAGGGGGGAGCAAGGGGCCCTTGGTTTGGATGGGGGGAGCAAGAGAGAGAGCTGTCCTGGGTGACTCCTGTGCCCTTCTGGCCTGGGCAGTTCAGAGCCACACAGGCCCCTGTGGACCTCCATGGTCCTGGCCACCTTGTGGCTGGCTGATCCCAGTATGGGGCTATTGGACCACCTTGTGACTGACTGGTCCCAGTATGGGGCTATTGGACCACCTTGTGGTCCCAGTATGGGGTTATTGGAGCACCTTGTGGTTCATTGGTCCCAGTATGGGGCTATTGGACCACCCTGTGGTCTCAGTATGGGGCTATTGGACCACCTTGTGGCTGACTGGTCCCAGTATGGGGCTATTGGACCACCTTGTGGTTCATTGGTCCCAATATGGAGCTATTGGACCACTTTGTGGTTCATTGGTCCCAGTATAGGGTTATTGGACCACCTTGTGGCTGGCTGGTCCCAGTATGGGGCTGTTGTTCCACCCAGTGGTCCCAGTATGAGCTGTGTGGTACCACTGTGTCCCCAGCCTGCGCCCCCGGGACTTTTGGGCTCCAGTGTGAGCAGCTCTGCCACTGTCCCCACAATGCCACCTGTGACCCCTCCAACGGGACGTGTCCCTGTGCCCCAGGCACGACTGGGCCCCGCTGTCAGGCTGGTGAGTGGGGACAGGGCAGGGGTCCCCAGGGGTTATTGGACCACCCTGTGGCTGACTGGTCCCAGTATGGAGCTATTGGGGCCATCCCATCCCATCCCATCCCATCCCATCCCATCCCATCCCATCCCATCCCATCCCATCCCATTGATCCAATCCCATCCCAATCCCATCCCATCCCATCCCATGCCATTGATCCCATCCCATCCCATTGATTCCATCCCAATGATCCCATCCCATTCCATCCCATCCCATCCCATCCCATCCCATGCCATGCCATTGATCCCATCCCATGGATCCCATCCCATCCTATGGATCCCATCCCATCCCATCCCATCCCATGCCATGCCATTGATCCCATCCCATGCCATTGATCCCATCCCAATGATCCTATCCCATTGATCCCATCCCAATGATCCTATCCTATCCCATTGATCCAATCCCATCCCATCCCATTGATCCCATCCCAATGATCCTATCCCATCCCATTGATCCAATCCCATTGATCCAATCCCATCCCATCCCATCCCCATCCCATCCCATCCCATCCCCATCCCATCCCATCCCATCCCATCCCAATCCCATCCCCAACCCTTTTCCCAACCCTTTTCCCATCCCTCCCCCACCCTCAGGACTGACACCCTCCCCTTTTTCCCAGGGGATCCTGACGTGCCCTACACCATTGAGCCAGCCCCCCCTGCAGCCCCCAGCCCCCTGGGCATGGTGCTGAGCCTGGTGGCCCTGGTGGTGCTGCTGGTGGCCGTGGTGGCCACAGCCCTGTGCTACCACCGCTGGCACAAGGGCAAGGAGCGGCGGCACCTGGCCGTGGCTTACCGAGCAGGACAGACAGACACCTCTGACTACATGGTGCCAGGTCAGCGCGGCGTGCTGGGCGTGTGGCCCCAGCCCTGGTGGCTCTCTGGTAGCAGGCTGTCACCTCAAGCACCGCTCGTGTCCCTCCAGATGTGCCCCCCAGCCACCATGCCCACTACTACTCCAACCCCAGCTACCACACGCTGTCCCAGTGCCCGCTGCCAGCCCCCGGTGCCCAGGACAGAGCCAGCAGCTCCCTCAAGGTATGGCAGGCTGTGGCACAGCACGGCGTGGGGCACCGCTGCCACCTCCTTTGAGGCCAATCCATCCCCTTTTTGGGCTCCAGGTGCCTGGCACCCAGCTCTTCCCTGGCATGGAGAGACCCTACAGCCCCGAGGGCAATGCCACGCTGCCTCCTGACTGGAAACACCTCGGGGCATCAGCCCTGGGCACCAGGGGTAAGGAGGAGGTGGAGGGGCAGATGCAGAGTGGGGTGGGCACCTGAGTCCTCCCCCTGCTCAGGATCCCCTGGGAAGGGGCTGGATGGGGTAACCTTCATGCTGGGGGGAAGATGAGGCAGAGGGGACCCCAAATCTGCCCTATTAACAGGGAGGCAGCTGGACAGGAGCTACACCTACAGCCATGGCCTGAGGAAGGGTGACAGCAAAGGTGGGAGTGGGATGGAGAAAGGGAAGAGATGGGGATGGGAAAAGGGTTGGGAAAAGGGTTGGGGATGGGATTGGGATAGGATTGGATCGATGGGATGGGATGGGATGGGATGGGATGGGATGGGATGGGATGGGATCCATGGGATGGGATGGGATGGGATGGGATGGGATGGGATGGGATGGGATGGGATGGGATTGGATGGGATGGGATGGGATGGGATGGGATCCATGGGATGGGATTGGATGGGATGGGATGGGATGGGATGGGATCCATGGGGTGGGATCCATGGGATGGGATCCATAGGATAGGATGGGATCCATGGGATGGGATGGGATCAGTGGGATGGGATGGGATGGGATGGGATGGGATTGGGATGGGATGGGGAAGTGACAGAATTTGCTGGGATGTGGAAGGGACAGGGATGGCTTGGGCTGGGGAAGAGGCAGGGACGGGATGGGGAAGAGGTAAGGATGGTTTGGGGATGGGCTGGAACAGGACTGGATTAGGGTGGGGATGGGGAAGGGACAGGGATGGGGTAGGAAAGGGATGGGGCCGGGACTTGCCTGAGATACATCTGCTCCTTCTCCCCTGTGCTCCCTGCCATGGGGGGATCCCCAACTCCTTGTCCCCCAGAGCACCCCTGGGAGGGGCTGAGGGCCAGCGCCAGCTCCCTGGCCAGCGAGAACCCCTACGCCACCATCAAGGAGCTGCCCCCTGCCGCTGCCAAGGCCCACGAGGGCAGCTACATGGAGATGAAATCCCCTGTGCAGAGGGAGATGTCCTACGCCGAGATCGGGCTCCCTGAGGAGCCACCACAGCAGGGTACGGCTGGGCATCCCCTGGCCCTGGTGGCCCTGGTGGGGTCACAACCCCAGTGATGGGGAGTGCAGAGCCCCAGGAAGGGAACAGCCTTGGTGACAGCCCTGGGGGGCACATGACCCTGGTGACAGCAGCTCGGGGTCATCCTCAGGGATGGGTTGGGGGTCTGGTTGGCTCTGAGGGAAGTTTCAGGGTCTGGGCATCCTTTGGGGGCATCTTTGGGGGGAAATTTGGGGATCTGGGTGACCCTGGGGAGAGCTTGGTGTTCCTGTGGGAGAATGGGGGTTTGGGGGCTGTGCACTTTCCCTGCAGCACCAGGTTCCCCCCAGACACGTGGGTGCTTTCCCCAGCCCTGGCCAGGGGTCCGGTGTGTCCTGAATTCTTGTTCCCCACACCCAGGACGAGCACTGCTCCTGTGCCCAGGGGGACATCAATGACCTTCATCACCCTGGGGGGGAACGTGTCCCCTTTCAACCTTCTCTTGTCCCCACAGAGAGTTGTCCTGAAGGGCCTGAGGGCCCCCCCAGCAGAGACCCCCCCAGCCACTACGACTCCCCCAAGAACAGCCACATCCCCAGCCACTATGACGTGCCCCCCGCCCGCCACTACCCCCCGTCCCCACCCCTGCGCAGGAAGGATCGCTGAGGGACCCCAGAGGGACCACCCCAGAGGGGACAGGGTCCCTGTGGGCACTGGAGTACCCTGGGACTGTTGTTGCTTCCCAGTGGGTGCTGAATAAAGGGTGTTTGGTGTGGATTTGGGGTTTGGTGTTTGATGTTCAGCGTGGTGGGCGCTGCCTGTGCCAGGGAACCGTGCAGCTCTGGCACCATGCTGGGAGGAAGGGGGAGACTGGGGGGGTCCCCAGGCTCACTCTGGGTTCCCCCCCAGCTCCCTCCAGGGTGTGCAGGAGGTGGGAACTCCAAAGCTTTTGGGTCCTACTCAAAGTGTGGCAGTGCCAGGAGTCAGAGTGGGCTCACCTGTGGCCCTGCATGACACCCAGGCAAGGGAGAAGCCCTGAAGTGCCCCAGGAGGATGAAGGGGCCATCTGGCCTGCAGAAAAGCTGGCAGAGCCCCCAGAGCTCTGCTGATGGAGCCCACTGAGCCTTTTGGGGGGAGCAGGTGCTCTTGTGGGCTGGGCAGAGCGTGGGGAGGTCTGCAGCTGATTCAGAATAGAGCAGGGGCTTGTGTGGACGTGGGCAAAGCCCAGCAGAGGCCACAGTGCCCCTGGGAGGGAGCAGGGTCCACGCTGCTCTCTGGAAACTCCATCAGATCCCACTGTGGGAAGGAGAAGGGGTCTGTGTGATGCCATGGAAAGTTCTGGGCACCTTGGGAGGGACCAGGGGTCCCAGAAAGCTCAGCAAAGCTTGTCCCACATCCTGGGAAGGAGAACAATCCCTGCACAGCCCAGCTGGGCCTGCCATGGAGCAGCAGCGGGAGCAGGGACCTGCAGTGTCCCACACCCAACAGGGTGAGCGGCGTTCATCGGGAACTGGAGTGACAGGACAGGGAGGAAAGGCTTCAAGCTCAGAGAGCAGGGTTAGGTTAGGTTGGGAATTCTTCCCTGTGAGGGTGGTGAAGGTTGCCACAGGTTTCTCAGAGCAGCTGTGGCTGCCCCTGGATTCCTGGAAGTGCCCAAGGGTCAGGTTGGACAGGGCTTGGAGCAAGCTGGGATAGCAGAAGATGTCCCTGCCATGGCAGGAGAGGGATGAGATGAGCTTTAAGGTCCCTTCCAGCCCAAACCATCCCATGATTCCATGATTCTGTGACTCTGCCTTGGGAATGACTTGGCCCTGGGGTTTGAAGCAGGTTTCTCTGCCAGAAGTGCAATAATGAGACACCAAAGGCTCGGGGAAATTCAGCTTGGCAAGTACAAGCTGTGAGCAGCAGGACTCGATGTGCTCCTGGAGAATGAAACCCGTGGCTCAGCAGGCTGTGAAGATGACACTGCAGAATGCATCAGAGTCAGAAACACTGATTAAAGGAACAAGGGATATGTGAATATTAAATTCACCAGTGGGGAATGCTGTGTCTGTCCACAATGCTGCTGCTTCCATGGAAGGAGCCTAAGCCAAGGTGAACAAAAGTGCTGAGCAAACCTTGGGGTTGTTCTGGTAATGGATGGAGTCCTAAACCATGAGTGAAACTTGCTAACAACAAAAGGGAAGAGGAAAGGGGAAAGGGGAAAGGGGAGAGGGAAAGGGGAAAGGGAAAAGGGGAAAGGAAAGGGGAAAGGAAAGGGGAAAGGAAAGGGGAAAGGAAAGGAAAGGAAAGGAAAGGAAAGGAAAGGAAAGGAAAGGAAAGGAAAGGAAAGGAAAGGAAAGGAAAGGAAAGGAAAGGAAAGGAAAGGAAAGGAAAGGGAAAGGAAAAGGAAAGGAAAGGAAAAAGGGGAAAAGAAAAGGATTGTCCTGGTGTTGTGGCCTCTGGGGCTCCCAGGATGGGGAAATGGCTGATGCAAACAGGAGTGATGTTGTCGGTGGGATTTATATTTGTAAGGATCTGCGTTGCTGTTATTCCTTGTAGAATTCCTCATTTGCTCTCTTCTATCTCATCTCTTCCTTCTGTTCACGGCGCAGCAATCACCGAGCTGGAAGAATTCCCGGGAAGGAGATTGAAAGGCTGGGAGCCACGGGGGGGTGGTGTTGTCCCAGAGCAGCCACACACAGGGCGAGGTATTTGATTTATTTACTGCTCTGTGCAGAGAGCAGGGCTGGGCAGCCTGGCTGGACACAACACAGAGGGACTGGGAGATGAAATGTGGGTGCCTCAAACATTCGGCACTGGGAAGGGCAGGAGGGGATGCGCTGGGGCCGGGTCTGCATCTCTGCCTGAGGGAAAGGGAGAGCCCGTGGGTGTGGTGGTGAAAGCTCAGATCTGCCCGGCCGCAGCTCAGGGACTTTAAAAGACTCAGTTCGAGGGGAAAAGGGGTGATCCCAGCAGCGGAGCACAGCCAGGAGGGAGTGAGCACACCACGGGACCCAAGGGCGGCCAGAGCATTCTTTTCTTTTCTCTTTTCTTTTCTTTTCTTTTCTTTTCTTTTCTTTTCTTTTCTTTTCTTTTCTTTTCTTTTCTTTTCTTTTCTTTTTTCTTTTCTTTCTTTCGTCTTTCTCTCTTTCTCTCTCTCCCTCCCTCCCATTCTCTCTCCCTCCCTTTCCTTTCCTTTCCTTTCCTTTCCTTTCCTTTCCTTTCCTTTCCTTTCCTTTCCTTTCCTTTCCTTTCCTTTCCTTTCCTTTCCTTTCCTTTCCTTTCCTTTCCTTTCCTTTCCTTTCCTTTCCTTTCCTTTCCTTTCCTTTCCTTTCCTTTCCTTTCCTTTCCCTTCCCTTCCCTTCCCTTCCCTTCCGTTCCCTTCCCTTCCCTTCCCTTCCCTTCCCTTCCCTTCCCTTCTTTCACTCAGTGCCAAATCCCACTCACTTCACTTGTTGCCCATAACTACTGTTCTATTTGCAAAGGCCTCTGGATAACCATTATCATCCCTCTCATTACTGCACAGAGATGGAAAACAACCTCCTCCCTTTTCCCCTGGAAGGGAGTGGGGTGGGCAGGGACTGCCAGCACATGGGAGGGGCTGCCCCAGCCCCAGTGCCAGCCCCACAGGGCACCCTGGGCAGGACCTGGGCCAGTGGGGCTGGGGCTGCACGGGCAGCTGAGAGCTTCTGCCCCCCAGCTACAACTGAGGGACCATTTCCAGCACCTGGATTTGCCACCTACATGAAAAAAGTGCCCATGCCCCTCCTCAGCCACCTGGTCTGCCTGCCCATGCAGTCCAGGTTCCTCTGCCAAGGGTGATGTGTGGGACCATCCCCTGACCCTCAGGGGGCACAGTGATGCCTGGGGATTCCAGCTCTGCTGCCACCATCCCCTTCCATCCCTGCAGCCAAGAGCTGGTGGTGCAAGGAGAAGATCCCAGGGGTCTTCAACAGCTCCATACACAGCCCCAGAACTCAAAGCTGTCCCCACAGCCCCTCAATGCCCCCATCTCTGTTTCTGCCATGCCCCCAGCCCTGGGAAGGAAGTGCCAGGTAGGGCAGGGGCAGCTCCATGTGTGCTGCATGACAGAGACCTCAGTGGTGCTGCTGGGGACAGGACCCCCATCCTCCCCACCTCAAACCCCCCACCTCCATCATCCAGTGCAGCAGAGACCCCCCCCCTTCAGCATGCCCCTGGCAGACACCAGACCCCACATCACACCATACACAGGGGGCTGAAACATTTATTCCCAAGTACCTTCATCCTGCATATCCCTGCTCCTCCTCATCCTCGCTGCTCTCCTGGGCAAGGTCAGGGTCTGCAGGCCCACAGGCGAGGCAGGTGGCCCCCATCACCCTCCAGCAGGACTCGCAGTACAGGGCAAAGCAGTCGGGGTTGGGGCAGGGCTGGTGCTGGGGGGTCTCGGGGGTCCCACACAAGGTGCATTTCTGGCGCAAGCAGCGGCGCAGCCAGGGCCAGCGCCGGCGGCACCACCGCAGCAGCACCGTGCCCTGCAGCGAGGACAGACCCGTGTGGGGTCAGGGGACAGTGGCAACCCCACCTGGCAGCCCCGTGTCCCTGTCCCCACTCACCAGCTCGGGCGGCTGCCGGGCTTGCCGGGCTACACGCCCGCGCTGCAGGTGCAGGAAATTCTTCCTCTGCCGCAGCAGTTTGTTGTACAGGAACAGCACCCGAGCCTTCTCCCTCTGTGCCAGCAGAGACCCTGAGGGTCAGCAAAACCCACCCCAGAGCCACCCCAGGCTGTGCCCAGCCCTCGGGCTGCTCACCTTGGGGAAGCGGTGTTGCGGTGTGATTTCAGGGTTTACCTCAGAACCCCGGGTTCCTCCCCTGAAGATTCCCTCCCAGGTGTGTCAAGCATCCCTCCTTTGCCCACCCTGACCCCTCCCAGCACTGTTTGTCAATCCTGGCATTCCAGAAGGCATCGAGTGATTGGCAGATTCAAAGGATGCCCTCTGCCCCTGGAGGACATTGGAGCATCCAGGTGTCCTTTGTCCCTTGTCCCTCCCCTCCTGTACCTGCTTGGTGCCTCCCTACCCCTTCCCTGCCCCTCTCCCCGGGGTTAAAAGGAGCAGCAACCACAGGGTCAGGGAGTTCTGTTGGAGCTGGTGCTGCATTCAGAGGCCTGTGGGCCAGAATAAAGCTCTGGATCCAAACCCTCCATCAGAATCGACTCCTTTCCTTCACCATCGCCTCAAAGCTTCTCCACCAGAGGTAAACCCAAGGAGCAGCCCCTCCACAGGAAGAGGCTCCATGCCACCATCACCAGAGCTCCTGCAGGCCTGGACTTGTCTCCACATGCCCAGCTGCAGCACCCAGCTGGCCAAAAGTGTCTCTGGGGTGAAACACCACACATCCAGCTGGCCAAAAGTGTCTCTGGGGTGAAACACCACAGTTGCCGCTATTTGGTTCAGACACAGGGGCCAGACAAGCCCAGGCACGTCCCATCTGCACTATTGGTAATACCAATATTTTGGTGCCCAAAAGTGCAGCTGGGTCCACCAGCAAAGACCATGAGGGTCAGCAAAACCCCCCCCAGAGCCACCCCCAGGCTGTGCCAGCCCTTGGACTGCTCACCTTGGGGAAGTAGAAGGCGGCGATGGCGCGGCGCAGGCGGAACGGGTACACCTGGGCCAGGCAGAGCAGGGCCAGCAAGCCCAGGGGCAGGCAGGTGTTCAGGTACTGCTGCCTCGTCATCCCCGTGGGCCGTGGCAGGCAGACTGGGGACAGGGCACTGCTGTGAGCCCCCTGTGGCAGCCCCTGGCCAGTTGTGGGGCTGGCTGGAGGGGGTTTTCCATCCCTGGCAGGGGCTTACCGAGGTTGGAGGTCTCCACTTCGGATTCAAAGGAGGTGTTGAGGGCCCCGATGGTGCCCCGCAGCAGCTGTGCCATCAGGGATGTGCCCATCACGTTCACTGACAAGTGGTGGCTGGCTGTGGGATGGGAGGATAGGGAGGATGAGGAGGGGCTGGGAGGGCTGAGGGGGTCCCTGCATTGCTGAGTGGCATGGTGGGAGCACGGGCCGGCCCTCCAGGGTTGTGAGCTCACCTTGGTAGGAATACTCGATGAAGGAATGATTCTGGATGACGCTGAGAATGGTGAAGATGAAGTGGTCCAGGCCACAGACAAAGAGGAGGAAGAGCAGGAGTGGGATGCACCTGATCAGCTCCATCACCTGCAGGGATCAGGGGAGCTGTCACAGCCTGCTGTCCCCAGCTCTGACCCCCCTGATTACCCCCAACCCCTCACCATGTGCTGCCGCTCAGGCCGCTGCACAGCCGGCTTGCACGGGAAGATGAAAGACGAGACCTCCTCCTTGAGCAGGGGCAGCAACGTCTGTTTGTTCTGGGTGAGGGGCAGGGGGTGTCTCAGTGCAGCCTCTGGGACACCCCACTGGGCGTGATGGGGCTGCCCTGCACCCCTTTCCCACTGCCCAACCTGCTCTCTACGCCGGGCATCGATTTGGCGGAAATAGGTGGTGATGTAGCAGTTGTCAAAGCCGATCTTGTGACAGTACTGATAGGTGTAGCGGAAAGCCCTGGAGAGAGAGGATAGGTTTGGGGTGAAGGAGGCACTGGGTGCAGCCCCCAGGACCCCTCCCTTGTCTTCATGTCCCCCCCTAGACCTGCTGCCAAAGAAGGCCCCCACCCCTCTGCGCCCCACGGCTGGCACAGGGGTGTCACCCCCAGCCCCTGTGCCAGCTGTGACCATCCCAGGGGTGTCACCCCCAGCCCCTGTGCCCCTGACCATCCCAGGGGTGTCACCCCCAGCCCCTGTGCTAGCTGTGACCATCCCAGGGGTGTCACCCCCAGCCCCTGTGCCCCTGACCATCCCAAGGCTCACGAGAAGAAGACAAAGAGGAAGGTGAAGGACAGCAGCAGGCGGAAGAAGGAGACGGCCAGGCCCAGGCGGGCGCCTTCCTGCCGCAGCTGCGAGGTCACGTCCTCCCGCATCTGCGCCGCTACCTCGGTGCCCACCAGCATCTCGTGGTGTTCCTCCTGTGGCAGAGGGGTCATGGGGCAGGGCAGGGCCATGGGCGCAGGGGACAGCCACCCACAGGGTGCCCAGGTACCCACCTGGTAGGCAATGCTGGCGCTGAACTCCTGGCTGAGGCTGTTGACGGAGCCATTCACCCGGTCGTACATGTGCCCAAAGTTCCCATCCACGGGGATCTTCTCCTTACACCAGTGCCTCATGACTGCACAGGTGGCACAGGGACAGTGGTGGCTGTGGCTGCATGCCAGGGGGCAGAACTGGATCTGCCCCTCCGAGGGAGCACGGGGTCAGGGTCACCTACGTTTGACCGTGTGGCAGAGGAACCCAAACTGCATGGGCAGGCAGACGAGGTGGTTGAAGAGGGGCAACTTCACTCGTTTCATGCATTTCTTGTACATTTTCCGGAAGTGGCTTGTACAGCGCATCAGGCCCGTCTGGATCACAGCTGGGGGACAGGAGGAGCCCTCAGCTGCCTGTGCAGCCCACTGCCCCAGCCCCCAACCCTGTGGGGACAGCAGTGGGATTTGGGGCAGCCCCCTCCCCACGTGCCGCCAGTCCCTGCCCTCCCTGCTCACTTTCACAGCGAAGTTTGGTCTTTGTCTCGTAGAGCTGCTGGGTGCTGGACTCTTTGCCCGTCTCTGGGCGTTGCTTCAGGTCATAGCCGTCCTCGTTGGCCACTTGCTCGTTCAGCTCCATGAAGGCTTCGGAGACGTTGTGTGTCTCGGCGTTGAGCGTCTCCGCACTCTTCTACCAGGGCACACGCACACAGACACAGGCAGAGAGAAGCTTGGTCCTGCTCCCCCAGCCCCCCAGCACCCCTGCCCAGAGCCCTCCTCACCACCAGCTCCTCCATGACTTGGCGCAGGGGGGCTGTAGATGCGTGCCAGAGGAGTCCCGTGTGGTTGACCTGTAGCTCCACCACGCACTCCATCGAGCGCTTCGTCTCCATCAGGTTGTACCAGAGGTTGGCCCCAGGTCCTGGTGGCAGCAGGGGTGGCTCAGAGCCCACCAGCTCCCAGGAGCCCACTGGGGGACACAGGGAGATGGGGAGGACCCTACCGTTGTAGATGGCAGCAAAGACAAAGGAGAGAACGTAGAGCCGACCCTCCTTGCCCAGGAACTTGGGCACCATGAGCAGGTTGGCACAGCGGAAATGGGGGGACGTGGCCCAGCCCAGGGCAGTCACCCCTGTGGCAGAGCAGAGAGCTGAGCCCATGGTCCCACAGAGAACCCCCTTCCTTGGGGGTTCTGATGGTTCTCAGATGGGGCTTCTGATGGTCCCCATGCCCTCAGTCCCCTCCCTGCCCCATCCTCACCTATCAGCCACCAGGTAAGCTTCACCTTCAGCTTCTCTGACACGTCCAGAGGCATGATGAGGAAATGGCAGAGCCCTGAAACACCCAATAATATTCCTCATTCTTCCTAATGTTCCTAATGTTCTGATTCTTCCATTCTTCCAATGTGCCTAATTCTTCCTCAAAGACTTAAAAACTCACCGACAATTTGCCAATAGTTGGTAACACAAACCTTATCTCATAAGGTTTGTCTCATAATCTGACAGGGAAAAATCCATCAGCTCAAAAGAGACACCCACAAACAATCATCACACATTACATAGATAATCTACTCATTACAGCACCAACAAACAAAAAAATACAAAAGACTCGTGACAGCATAATTACAGAACTTCAAAGCACAAGACTAGAAGTCTCTACATCAAAAGTCAAGAAAATCTCACCATAGAAATACCTAAAATTAAAAATCACAAAACAAACAATTAAGTCACAAAATATAAAACTCAATGTCAACAATTTAAAAGAAATCAATTAAATCAGGCCAATTTTAGAGATCACCAATGACAAACTTACACCACTTTTCAACCTATTAAGAAGAGACTACAACATCAAATCTCCCAGAACCCTCACACCTAAAGCCCAGAAAGTCCTTAAGAAAATTACTAAAGCCCTTTAGCAAAAATAAGCACATCATTGTGCAATGCCACAACATGTACAAAACGTACAAAATAATTTTTGTAATATACAAAATCACGAATGGGATGGGGCTGCTGTGGAATGCAATCTTGAGCTGTTTATTTTCCAGCATCAGTCTCATCACATGATTATGACAATGGGAAGATGCCAGCAGCTCGTATCCTTGGCAGCACCCAAAGAACTCAATGTTACAACTCACTTTAAAAGTTTTTTGACCAATCACACAAAGCAAAAGCACATTGACAGTAGTTCTATCCAACCACCATAAGCACACGTACCTTTGGTTAAAACAATGCCTGCTTATTTCAAATACAATACCTGCTTGTAAGCCTTAAAAGACAATGCACAGAGCTCCATTATTAAGCTTAGAACTTCCTAATATCTCACTAGATAAACTTTTCTGTAGCTTAGGGAGTTATTCTAGACTAGCCTTAATACCTTTGGTTTTATTTGTCCTTACTTTGGAGATAATTTGTGAAAATTTTAATTTTTATTTATTTATCATGAATTATTTATTTAATATATATTTAATATATATTAATAATAGAAATATTCTTATATTTATTTATTTCTATTATTTATTAATAATTTTCGATTTTTTTCCTAAATTTTCTATTTTTTGTCCTCAATTTTCTCCCAAAGTTTTTCCCAAATTATCTCCAAATTAACAACCATTGTTCTATTTGTCCTTACTTTCTACACCTCACATAACTTTTCTGCTGACAAATCTTCTGGTTACCACATAGCTCTAATCATTCTGTTGTTGTGTCTGGAGGTGGGCAGACAAGTGTTGGGGACCAGCAGTCCCAGTGTGTGGGAAATGGGTTAGAAAAATTTATAGAAAATTTATAATATAGAAAAATTTTAATATAGAATAGATAGATAGGAAGATAGATATAGATAGATATCAATATCTTGAAATATTTATATATTGATATACAGATATATAGGTAGATAGATATAGATATAGATATAGAGATGTAAATAGATATAGATACAGATATACATAGATAGATATGGATATGGATATGGATATATATATGGATATAGATATAGATATATATATAGATTAGATATAGATATATAGATGTAGATGTAGATGTAGATATAGATATAGATATAGATATAAATATATACATGTAGATATAGATGCAGATAGATATAGATACAGATATAGATATAGAGATAGAGATAGAGATACAGATACATAGATTTATAGATATATAGGTATATAGCTATATAGATGTAGATAGGTAGATATAGGTACAGATATAGATACATAGATATAGATATAGATATAGATATAGATATATTAGATATATTAGATAGATGTATAATCTATATAATCTAGAAAATTTATAGCAGCAGTTCTGCTGTGTCTAAGACCTGCCTTTTGCAGCTTTCCCAAACCGCGTGACTTTAGGGATTCCCGCACTCACCGAGGCCGAGGAACATCCCGAAGCCGGCTCCCAGGAAGGCTTTCCTGCAGCGGTACTGGTCGGGCCGGCTCCAGAGGAAGCGGCTGCACGGGCCGGGCAGGACCGAGAGCACCACTCGCTTCAGGGCTGGGAGGGGACACAGGTGTCAGCCCTGCCCTGCCACTGCCCTGCTGGGGACAGGAGAGGTGGCGGAGCTCACTCGTGTTGGGAGCTTTCTGAGCACGGGATTCTGCTCCGGAATTGGTGCCCGGGGGATGCTCCGATGGAGAGGGAACAGGCTCGGGTGTTTCTAACACCACCACCTCCTGCAGCTCTCTGTCACTGCTCGCAGCCTCATCCTCGTCGTCAAAGTCGGGTCTGGAGGTGGGGAGAGGAGTGTTGGGGAGCAGCACTCCCAGTGGGTGGGAAATGGATTGATAGAAAATTTTATAGAAAATTTATAGTATAGAAAAAAATTTAATATAGAATATATATATGTATATATATCTATATATCTATATATATATATATAGATATATACACATACATACATACATACATACATATATGTATATATATCTATATCTATGTATATATATATATACACACACACATACATACATACATATATGTATATATATCTATATCTATATATATAACATAACTATTTAAAATCTTTATTATATATATATATAATATAGAAAAATTATAATATAGAAATATAATGTAGAAAATTTTATCGAACATTTATAATATAGAAAAAATAATATAGAATGTATATATATGTGGATATAAAATATATCAAAAATTCAAAATAGAGAAATAGAATATAGAAAATTCTATAGAAAATTATTAATCTAGAAAAAAATTAAATGTAGAATGTACATATATAATACAGAGAATTTATAATTTAATTTTATTTAAAAATATGATATAGAAAAAATTTCAATATAGAATATATATATAATACAGAAAATGTACAATATAGAAATAGAATACAGAAAATTTTATAAAAAATAATATAGAAAAAATAATCTATAATATATATAATGTATATAAATATATAATATAGAAATTTTATAAAATAGAAATATAGAAAACTTTATTAAAATTTTAATATAGAAGATATATATGTATATATATAATGTAGAAAATTTACAATATAGAAATAGAATGTGGAAAATTTTATCAAAAAATTCTATAGAAAATTATGGACAGAAAAAATTAATTTTTTAAAATTATAGAATATTTTATAGACATGTATAGAAAATTTATATAATTTCTAATAGAAAATTATATATAGAAAAATTTAGCAGGTTTTTTTAATTAAAGAAAAATTCATAGACATTTATAGAAAATTTATAGAAAAATTTTAATAGACAATTTAATAGAAAATTTATTAAATTTTATAAATATTGATTTTTTACATTTATTTTAAATATAGAAAATTCATAAAGTTTGACAGAACTTTAGAATTTACAGAAAATATTTAAAGTTAAAATCTGTAGAAAATTTTGAAAGTTTGACAGAAGGTTCACATAGTGTGTATTTGTATGTGAACTTTGAGATAAGAAATGTTGATTTAGAAATATTATAGGACAGACTGTTGGGAGAGATTGTTGAGAGAGAAATGGAACCAGAAACAAGTTTTAAGGGATGGCTTTACAAATAAGACTAGATACTTTAGAGAAATAAAACAATGAAAGATGCATTGTGGTAGGACCCTGAAGGGGTAATTTTGGATGATTAATTTTAATTTATTTATAGCATGGTGTGGCTAAAGCTAATAGACTAAGAAACACTTATAGTGTATTGTAATTCTGATTGTGATAGCATGAATTATAACATCTGTATTGTCTCATCCTTCTCACGAGACTGAAAATAAAATAAAAGTTTTTAAAACACTTCTCAGTTGATCCATCTCTAAGTCTGAAAAAAGTATAATCCAAGACCAGTGCTGGAAGGGAAGGAGGACATTGCCATCCCCACAGGCAGCCTGTCACCATCATATTTTCTGGAAAAATCCTTTTGTCAGGATTTCTTTCATGGGAAGCTGAGACACCTCAGAGAAAAAAGGAAAACAATATTATCTCATTTGCTTCTCCTGTGTTTTGGTGCTTTGGAATGTGTTTGGAGATTGTTTATACAACAGGTGATTGTTTCATTGGTTTCATGTGAATTGTTTTTACCTACAATTAAGGTCAAGCTGTGTCAGGACTCTGGAAGGAGTCACAAGTTTTCTTTAGTATCTTTTAGCCTTCTGTAAGTATCCTTTCTCTATTCTTTAGTATAGTTTAATTTAGTATTCTTTAATATAATATAGTATCATATAATAATAAATTAGCCTTCTAAGAACACGGCGTCAGATTCATCTTTCCTCCCTTCGTCAGGGGTCTCAGAAAATACCACAGCAGCCCTCACCTGGAGAGCAGCCCCTCACTCTCCTCCTCCTCCAGCTGCTCCTGCAGCCTCCTGGATGTTCTGGAGGGGAGCCTCCAGCCCCTGATGATGTCCTTGATGCGCTGCAGCAGCCGCTGCCCTCGCTCCTGGCCCCGCAGCGCCCGCACAGCGCCCTGCTCCTCTGTCTCCTCCTCACTGGAGTCCCTGCAGGGCACAGAGGGCAGGGCTGAGCTGCAGCCCCCCTGCTCCCACACCTACTGCAGCCCCCCAGGCTCGGGCAGGCTCCCAGCACCCCTCTGCTCACTGCTCCTCATCCCCAGAGTCCGGGTAGCTCAGGGGGGCCATGCAGACGGAGCAGATGTTGTTCAGGGTTCTGTAGCAGTCGCTGCAATACAGCCCTGTGGAAAATGGGGATGTTAGGGTGGAATTTTCTGGGGAGGGAGTCCCCAGGCTGTGGGGGCTCCTACCTTTGCAGTTGGGTGTGATGCAGGCAGTGAAATCCGGCCTCTCTGCCATCCCACAGGTCAGGCAGTGTTTGCGCTGGATGCCCGCACGGCGAGCGAGGCGAGCTAGGAGAGGGAACCTGCAAGCACACGGGGCAATGCCATCCCAGAGGTCCTTGCCAGAGACACCCAGGGATGATGCTGCCCTTTTGTATCTCCTGGAAGAGCTTACCTGGAGATGAGGATAAGGAAGAGCCTGCTCTTCCCGGTATCGGCCAAGCGCTGCGTGCCCCCTCGGCTCAGGGCAAACACCGCCCATTCCCGCCGTGCCCGGATGATGTTGTGGAGATAGGCCAGGCGCTCCTGGCATGGAGGGGATGGGGTGAGGGCAGCTGGTGGCTCAGGGAGTTGAGAGGGACACACACAGGGGGCTTCTCACCTGCTCACGGGATGGGAAGTAGCAGGCACACACTGCCCGGCGCAGGCGTGCCATGTAGGAACCAAAGACAGCAATGAAGAGCCAGATACCGTACAGGATTCCTGGTGGGAAGAAAACGAGTTAAGTGGGGAGTGCATCCTCCTACACCCTCCCACCCACCTGGGTCACTGAGGGTGCAGCAGCCCCGGTCTGCACACCTATGGTGATGTAGGTGCTGTGGTCGGGCTCCACGGGTTGGATGAGGCAGACCTGGGACAGCACCGAGACCTCGCCCTCCTGCAGCGTGTTGAAGGCAGAGACCAGGTCCTTGTAGATCTCACTGGTGTAGCCCGTCCCGTTGACGCTGATGGTCATGGTCGACGGCGCTGTGGGCGAGCAGCTCAGACCTGGGGCCATCCCACAGCCCTGACCCTCAAGCAGCAGAGCACCCAAGGGTGCTGCTCACCCCTGGCAATGATCTCCGCACTCAGCTGGTGCCGGAACAGGTCAAGGAGCCAGAAGATGCTGTAGTCAGCCAGGATGATGCTGAGCCCCAGCAGCGTGTGGCGCAGGAACCCAAAGAGCTGAATCCCATACTGGCTTCGCTCAGCCTTCGACAGCCACAGCGCACCTGCCCGGCCACGGGAGCACCGTGAGGCCGTGTCGGGGGGCCCAGGTTGGGCTGGGGGGTACCCTCGGGGGTGAGACTGACCTGGGGGGATGTAGCGGCCCCTCTCCCGCGCCGACAGGGGCAGCACGGTGGGTTTGCCCTGCTCTGCACACCGCAGGTCCATCTCCACGAAGCGCCGCGTGATGTAAACGTTGTCAAAGGTGTCGTCCCGCAGGTAGCGGCGCCGGTACTTAACCGCGCTGGGGGCACAGGGGGGAAGCTGAGCACCCCCACACCAGGTCCCCGTCCCTGTGGATCATCACCGGGGCACTACTCACCGGTACCACAAGAAGAGGACGGCCAAGAAGGAGATGTAGGAGAAGAGCTCCAGGACACGGTGGTAGGGCTCCATGTGGTGCTGCACGGCCTCCATGATATCGGCAGACACCTCCCCCAGGCTCTTGCTGGCGTTGAGGTTGACGCTGAAGTGGTGCACGACCGAGATGTTGAACTCAAACTCGGCACGGACGCGGTTCAGGGCGTCCGTGAGGGCTGCAGAGGGGACGAGAGGTGCTGTGCATTGCAGCCAGAACCAGAAGAGAGGCACGGAGAAGGACCCGTGCAGTGGTTTTGGTTTGTTAATTTGAGATTTTATGGTTAATGTACTAAAGAGTGTGGTGGCTAATAATTAATGTACTTATTTCTTGTCGTGAGGTAGGATTAGGAGAAAGGCAAAGAAGGTTTAAAATTTTAAAAGAGTATAAAGAAAAATGTATTAATAGTGACTTAAAGAAAGAGCAGTAAGAATTAGAACAAAACTTTTAGAATACTTTTCTTCTTATTATAACTTTTTTTTCTTGCTGATAATGTAAAGAAATAAAATTTTAGTTAGTTTACTACTTTTTCTATAGTCTTCTTTTTGTTTATTTAGGGAGAGTGGTTAAAAGCTTTGTATACTTCCATAGATGTCTCTCATGTAAAACAATGACAACCCCCGACCCCTACATGGCACTGGATACTCACGGTTTGCGACATTGGCCCGGATGAAGGTCTGGATGTACTTTGGGATGGTGCAGAACATGAATGAAACTGCAGAGAGGGAAATCTCTGTAGGTCTGGGCCCCCATGATGGGGACACCTCTGCCCCATCACCCCATTAGCCCCCCGTGGCACAGGGACAGGGACTCACGAGTGCTGATCATGCCGCAGAGGGCCTTGAAGGTGAGGACAACGTAGCAGATGTGGAAGAGGAGGGGCAGGGCACGCTCACACCTGTCCTTGGCCTTGTCTATGTAGCGAAAGCAGCTGGTCTTGGGATCCCCCAGCTCGCGGTTGCAGATGTTCCCAGCCCTCGACAGCCACATCCAAACGTTGCGCAGGGCCCGGGCTGTGGGCAGGGAGGGGCATTGGAGACAGGGATGGTCAGAGAGGAGGGTAGGGGGTGCTGGGGCTGGGGGCACCCCCAGGGGTCCAACGCTCACCGATGTGTCTGGTGGAGTCTGTGATGGAGCGGATGAATTTACGGACACGGTCACCCAGCACCTTGGCATTCTGGCCAATCTCCTTGATTTTCCTCTGCAAGTCTGCAGAGACAGGGGACACTTGAGCGTACTCCAGAGAGTGAGGGTAGCCTGAAGCTGTCTGTTCCCCCCCAGGGAGGGCCCCTCCAGTCCCTCCACCTTGCCCCAGCCCCCTGCTCACTCAGCAGTGGCTCCTTGGCACGTTGCAGCCGCTCGGCCGTCTGGTTTTGGGCCAGCTCCGCCCCACATGACAGCGCCTTGGCGAGCTGGGAGACGTTGTGCATGAGATTGGTGCCAGGGCCTTGCACGGTCAGGCACAGTGCCAGCATCATGATCATCATCTTCCCCTCCTCTGCAAAGACACAGCAATAATCAATCTCATAATCTGACAGAGAAAAATCAATCAATCTCATAATCTGACAGGCAAGAATCAATCTCATAATCTGACAGGGCAAAAATCAGTCTCATAATCTGACAGGGAAAAATCAATCAATCTCATAATCTGACAGGGAAAAACCAGTGTCATAATCTGAGAGGGGAAAATCAATCAATCTCATAATCTGAGAGGGAAAAATCAGTCTCATAATCTGACAGGAAAGAATCAGTCTCATAATCTGAAGATTGTGAATTCGATCCTCAAACATGAGGCACCACTGATGTTGGTTATCTAACTTCTTTTTTGTTTCTGTTAGGGTTGGGATTGAAAGTGCTTAAAATGATATTTTGTGTCAGGATTTAGATGTTTATTATTTTTTATCTATATCACAGTCTTATAAACTGTTCTACAGTATTTTACTAATAAATTACAAAATGGTTGCGTACCCATTTTTACAAGGTCTTTAAAGGAAAAATTATCTAATTAAGAAGTGACACAAATTATTTTTATTTTTAACTGAATAACTAATCATTTGTGTTTTGCAATGTGGACTTTTTAAAGTTTAATTATAAAATACTACTTAGACTTATGAAGAAGAAGGTGAAGAAGAAGGATTAGCTACTGTCTTAAATTTCTATCTTAGTTTTATATATATTTTATTTTGATTTTTTTATATTTTATATATATATTACTATACTTTAAAACTTTAAACTCCAAGTTTTCTACTAGGTGATAATACACACTTCTATTTCAACTACACACTTATAATCTTATTATTAATCTGTTATATATAACTAATCTGCTATATATAATTTATAATCTTATTATTGATCTGTTATATATAACTACCCTGTTATATATAATTATATTATTAATCTGTTATGTGCAACTAGTCTGCTAAGTATAATCAATAATCTTATTATTAATCTGTTATATATAAATAATGTGTTATATATAAATTATAATTTTATTAATAATCTGTTCTATATAATTAATCTGCTATATAGAATTTATAATCTTATAATTAATCTGTTATATATAACTCATCTGTTATATAGAATTTATAATATTATTATTATTATTCTGTTATATATAACTTATAATCTTATTCATCTGATACATATAACTAATCTGCTAAATATACCTTATAATTTATTCATAATCTGTTCTATATAATTAATCTGCTATATAGAATTTATAATCTTATTATTAATCTGTTATATATAACTTATAATCTTATTCATTTTATAATCTTATAATTTATAATCTTATTCATCATACATATAACTAATCTGCTAAATATAATTTATAGTACTATTATTAATCTGTTATATATAATTTTTAATCTTATTCATCTGATACATATAACTAATCTGCTAGATATAACTTATAATCTTATTATTAATCCGTTATTAATTAATTTTGGAAACTTTTTTTACGGGTTTAGGTCAAATGTAGTGTTCTCTTGAGGGTCTGTGTTTTTTAATGCAGAAAACTGAAATTTTTTAGTATCTAAAAAATTTTAGTAGTATTTTTTTAAAAAAATACTACTATACTAAAAAAATTTTTTAGTATCTAGGGTTCTGACACAATCCTGGTGCTCAGCCAGGAGCCAGCATCCCCTGGCATCCCCTGGACCCCATGGCTGCTCACTGGTGAAGAAGTGTGGCAGTGCCAGCAGCACAATCATCCTCGTCTTCATGGAGAAGGCCATGCCCAGGCCCATCCCCGCGCCCATGAAGACGGTGACGCTCAGGCAGTACCAGACGTTGTGGCCCTGCACCAGCAGCACCAGGGCCCCGTAAATGCTGGCCAGCAGCAGGCCCAGCGTGAGGCCGCCCAGGCTGCGGGCGAACTCCTGGGCCTTGCTGGGCTCCTGCGGCCTGCGCTTGGCCCCAGCCCGCGGGGCCTGGTCCTTGAGTAGGCCCCGCCGGGCCCGCAGGGCTCTGCCCAGACCCGACACCAGCTTCATGCCGAGGCTGCTGCTGCTCCCTCCAGCTTTGTCTGGGTGGCAGATCAGCACAGTGAGCCAGCAGTGTCCAGGGCGCTGCTGCACCCTTGCAGGTCCTGCCTGCGGTTTCCGTTGAGTTCAGAACCCCTGAAACTGAACCCAGTTTCCGTTGAGCTCTGCTGCACTGGGTGCGTTGGAATGCAAGAGTCTCTGAGTTCCTCAGGGAGGGAAATAAATGCAGGCATTTGTCAGGAAAATCAATCCACAAACACCAGAGGTTTATGTCCAAAAAGGAGACAGAGGACTCCCTTTACTTTATTAGAATAAAGAGAGAGGCCATGGGGTATTCCCCTGGGGTCTCCAATTTTTGGAGGATGCAGCCTCCTTTTTATCCCAATTTCTCTCTCTCTTTCCCCATTTCTGCGGTACTTGAGAGGTATAGACTTCCCAGAACACCTGATACCAAAGATTCCCCTCTAATGTATAACCCTCCCTTTCAATTTTTAATTTCTTATGGAAGTTAGCCTCATGCTGAGGCTGCTGCTGCTCCCTCCAGCTTTGTCTGGGTGGGAGAACAGCAGAGTGAGCCAGCAGTGTCCAGGGTGCTGCTGCACCATTGCAGGTCCTGCCTGTGGTTTCCGGTGTGTTTGAAACCCCTTGGCAGTTTCCGTTGAGCTCTGCTGCACTGGGTGAGTTGGAATGCAAGAGTCTCTGAGCTCCCCAGGGAGGGAAATAAATGCAGGCGTTTGTCAGGAAAATCAATCTACAAACACCCGAGGTTTATGTCCAAAAAGGAGACAGAGGAGTCCCTTTACTTTATTAGAATAAAGGGAGAGGCCATGGGGTATTCCCTTGGGGTCTCTCCAATTTTTGGAGGTTGCAGCCTCCTTTTTAACCTAATTTCCCTCTCTCTTTTCCCATTTCTGAGGTACTTGAGAGGTATAGACTTCCCAGAACACCTGATACCAAAGATTCCCCTCTAATGTATAACCCTCCCTTTCAATTTTTAATTTCTTATGGAAGTTAGCCTCATGCTGAGGCTGCTGCTGCTCCCTCCAGCTTTGCCTGGGTGGGAGAACAGCAGAGTGAGCCAGCAGTGTCCAGGGTGCTGCTGCACCATTGCAGGTCCTGCCTGTGGTTTCCGGTGTGTTTGAAACCCCTTGGCAGTTTCCGTTGAGCTCTGCTGCACTGGGTGAGTTGGAATGCAAGAGTCTCTGAGCTCCCCAGGGAGGGAAATAAATGCAGGCGTTTGTCAGGAAAATCAATCTACAAACACCCGAGGTTTATGTCCAAAAAGGAGTCCCTTTACTTTATTAGAATAAAGGGAGAGGCCATGGGGTATTCCCTTGGGGTCTCTCCAATTTTTGGAGGTTGCAGCCTCCTTTTTATCCTAATTTGTCTCTCTCTTTTCCCATTTCTGTGGTACTTGAGAGGTATAGACTTCCCGGAACACCTGATACCAAAGATTCCCCTCTAATGTATAACCCTCCCTTTCAATTTTTAATTTCTTATGGAAGTTAGCCTCATGCTGAGGCTGCTGCTGCTCCCTCCAGCTTTGTCTGGGTGGGAGAACAGCAGAGTGAGCCAGCAGTGTCCAGGGTGCTGCTGCACCATTGCAGGTCCTGCCTGCGGTTTCCATTGTGTTTGAAACCCCTTGGCAATTTCCGTTGAGCTCTGCTGCACTGGATGCGTTGGAATGCAAGAGTCTCTGAGCTCCCCAGGGAAGGAAATAAATGCAAGACCTTGTCAGGAAAATCAATCCACAAACACCCGAGGTTTATGCCCAAAAAAGAGACAGAGGAGTCCCTTTATTAGAAGAAAAGGAGAGGCCATGGGGCATTCCCCTGGGGTCTCTCCAATTTTTGGAGGATGCAGCCTCCTTTTTATCCCAATTTCCCTCTCTCTCTCCCCATGTGAAAAATGTGTATTTTATGATTGGCTTTTTGCAAATATTAAAATGAATATTATATGTGATATGTTAGAAAGTTAGGCTGTATTAATTCTCTTATGTAGTGTGTTAAATATAGTTTTAGGTTATAAAATAATGTTAAAATAGAAACTATGCTATGTAAGATACTCCTTAATTAGCTCAAGAAAGAGATGAGATAATCAAGAAATTCTTCACACAGAGATAACAGCAGCAAGCCCCAAGAAAAGAAATATTGCCTCATTATTGGAAAAGACAAACTTTTTTCCACCTCCTTTTTGTGCCAACAGGATTAAGGAGGAGAAGTTGACAATAACCAGAGAACACCCTTTGTTTGAAAAGAATTTATGCATCATGTGTGAGATATATGAATATGCAACAGGCTATTGCTTTTAAGAGTTAATCCTTTGTTAGCAAGGGATGCTTTTTTTGAGGAAAGCATCTGAACGTTCATGTTCTTTGCTTTATTGTCCTAACTGTGGTTGTCCAAATTCTTATTGCTCTAATTTGTATTACTATTTTTACAACCATTTTATTACCATTAAACTTTTAAAATTTTAAAATAAGTGATTGGCGTTTTTCACATTGGAATACAAGCCTCTTTGAGCTCCTCAAGGTGGGAAATAAATGCAGAGGTTTGTCAGGAAAATTAATCCACAAACTCCAAAATCAGAGGTTTATGTCCAAAAAGGAGACAGAGGAGTCCTGTAACTTTATTCAAATAAAGGGAGAGGCCATGGGGCATTCCCCTGGGGTGTCTCCAATTTTTGGGGTTGCAGCCTCCTTTTTATCCTAATTTCCCTCTGTCTTTCCCCATTTCTGAGGTACTTGGGAGGTATAGACTTCCCAGATACCAAAGATTCCCCTCTAATGTATAACCCAAACTCCAGCTTGGGACTCTGTACTAGGAAAGCTTTTAACACGGATTTTCACACCCTGAACTCTCGCCTTCCAAACTGATGTATTCATGCAATGAACAACCTTACAGCAACCCACAGCTGCTTGTGTCTGTTTGAAGACACCAGACCCAGTAAAAGCTCGACACCCTGATGTTCATCTTCCCAACAGAGAAATTCTGTGTAATTATGTGTCAGTAATTGCAGGTTCAATAAGCCTCAGCAGCTGTAGAGAGAAGAAACTTCAGCCAATAAATCAGTAGAGACCAGAGCCCATGGGACACTGAAGACAAAGACCAGGGAGATTTGGCCACACAACCACGAGATGAGGAGGAACAAACAAGGCCAGCCATGAGCCAAAAGGACAAAGTGGCTAATTGCAGCAGGGGAAGATCACAGCCACTGAGTCAAGAAACCCACTGACCCAAAAGGAGAACACTGGTTCTCCTCCACCCTAATTAGCATGAGAAGCGAGAGACTCATTTAACCAATAGAAGAGAAAATAGTCATTAATACTAATTAATGAGGAACTGTGTGATTTGCAGACCATGTTTAATACTTGTTTGCTAAAGTGTAGAAATGTTGTAGTTGAGACAGCGACAATACAAAGCAACACTCTCCATTTTCAGAAGGCTTCCAACTGTTTTTATTCTGGCATGCATGCTTTTTATACATTCTTACAAAACTCATAAGTTTACACTTTACTCATGGGTCAGGAAAGACAAAGTGCTCATTGGAACAGGCAGTTGCAGGTTTCTCTTATTTATCCTTCTTTTTTCTTGGTTTCTATGTCAACAACTCTGGTAGAAAATTCTTTCAGGGGTAAGTAAATACAAATCCTCTTCTCAAACTTCTCTGGCTCACAGAAATCACTGTAAAACCTCTTCCACATAGAAATACCAAACAGTTTGCTCATTTGGGGTTGAATTGGGGATTGACCCCTGCACAGAACTGAAGATCAATCAAATCCCTTGGCTCTGGCTGGGATTGGCCTCCCGCACTCCAGGGGGAGGAACCCATTTCAGGAGAACATTTTGGTGCCCCAGATGGGCCATAAAGCCTTGCTTGGATCATCTTCCTGCACCCAGAAATGGAGAGTGGGATGGAGCAGGGCTCCTGTGGTGTCTCAGAGCGGGGTGGCAGCTCGTGTCTCGCTGGTGGTGTCACAGACCCCAGGCTCCTGCAGGACAGCAGCAATGCAGGCTGCAGCCCCATGCATGGTGTGAAATGAGGTCTGTGGGGTGCATCTGCTGGGGGGTTAAAGTGGATATAGGGAAGATGGAAGTGGGGGGAGGATCTTCTGTATGTAAAATCTGATAAACAGAGGAAGGAAACAAAATATGTTTCTTTGCTTTAAATAGTCCTTTATGTGGATGGCAGTGTTTCATAATAAAGACAAAGTTTTCTGTGCGAAAAAGAGGGGGAAGAAAGCTTCCAAGGAAGCAACCTCCCTTGACAAAGACCAGTCTCAAAGAAGGAAAAAAAAAAAAAAAAAAAAAAACCTGACACAATCTTTTTCTTAGTTTCCTTACTTATATCTGGTTTTAAAAAGGTGAAGGTGGGGCTGTGTGGTGTCTGGCTTGTGAGGGTGGGGGTCTCTGCTGTTTGGGATGATGAAGGTGGGGGTCTCTGCTGTTTGGGATGATGAAGGTGGGGGTCTCCATTGCACAAGGAGATAAAGGCAGGGCTGGTGACGCTGGGGGATGTGGGGGTCTCTCCTGCCCTGGGGGATGGAGGCAGGGGGCTCTACCATCCGGGGTGGTGAAGGTGGGGGTCTTCAGTGTACAGGATGATGAAGGAGGGGTCTCCAGAGCATGAAATGATGAAATGATGAAGATGGGTGCCTCTGCTCTCCGGGGTGGTGAAGGTGGGGGTCTCCACTCTACGGGATGATGAGGGCAGGGGTCTCGGGATGGGGACGGGTCCCACGCCATCACCACCACCGCCTCCCCAGCGCTACCCCGGCCACCACGATCCCCTGCCGGCGTACACGGACCCACCCCCGCTCCGCCCCGGCCTGGGCGGTGCCGGAGGAGCGGAACGGGGCCACGGCGCTGGCAGGGAAGTTCCGCCCCCGGGCCGGGCCGGGCGGGGTCGGTGCCGGTGCCGGTGCCGGGGCCATGCGCGACGGGAGCCGGCGGGGGCGGCCGCGGCGGGGCAGCGCGACCCGGAGGGGCCATGGGGGCGATGGGGCCGCGGCTGCTGCTCGCCGCGGGGCTGCTGCTCGCCGCTGGCACCGGGAGCGCTGCAGGTGAGCGGGGAACCGGGGTCCCGAGCGGGATGGGGGCGGCGGGGTCGGTGGGGTGCGCGGCTCGCCCCCGGTCGGGGCATCGCGGGGATACCCACGGGTTCACCGGGATGGCATCGGGAGTCGTAGCCCCTCTGGAAGCTCGTTGCCACCTCCTCAGGATGGCCGGTGCGTCCTCCCGGTACGCTCGGTGCGCCCCCCGGTACGCTCGGTGCGCCCCCCGGGATACGCGGGGATCCCTCCCCGGGATACGCGGGGATCCCTCCCCGGGATGCTCGGTGCTCCCCCGGTACCCCGGTTCTGTCCCCGGCGCTCCCCGGGCTGGTGTGGCCGTGCAGAGTGGGGTTTGGTGCTCTCTCCAAACCCCTTCCCGTAGCCCGGGGCCCTGGGCGGGCAGGGGTTCCCCAAAAGCTGACGGGAAGGGGGGGGTCTGAGTCAGCCCAACCGGGCTCCCAGCCCTGCCCAGTCTCTGTGCTGGTTGTACTGGGCAGCCGGCCGAGGTGATGCAAGGCTTGGCCGAGGAGCCCATCCCGTCCTCCTGCAGCCCCCAAACAGGGGGGTTCCCCCCAGGCTCTGCTGGGAGCCGTGCTGTGAATGTGGGGGTCCCTGACACTGCCTCCCACCTGTCCTGGGGGCTGCAGTGGGTGATGGCTGGGGGGGCTGTAATGCCTTGAGTGACCACACTTGGATGGGTGACCAGGAGGGTCCAGGGTGCAGGCTGGGGGTCCAGGGTGTGATGGGTGACCTTGGGGGTCTGGATTGTGATGACCATGGGGGTCTGGGTGTGATGAGTGACTGGGAGGGTCTGGACTCTGCTGGGTGACCTTGGGGGGGTCTGGGCCGTGCTGGGTTACTGGGGGGGTCTGGGCAGTGCAGGGTGTCCATGAGGGTCTGGATTGTGATGAGTGACTGCAGGAGTCTGGGCAGTGCTGGGTGTCCATGAGGGTCTGGACGGTGCTGAGTGACCTTGGGGGGGTCTGGGCTGTGCTGGGTGACACAGTGGTGAGATCTCTGTGCAGGTGGCACAGTGGTGAGGGCCATGTGCAGGTGACACAGTGGTGAGGGCTCTGTGCAGGTGACAGCTCACAGCAGCAGCAGCAGCAGCAGCAGCACAGTGAGGAATTAGGACGCTCCTGGTCAGTGACCCCGTGGGTGCTCTGGGCTAACCGGACACTCAGCTTGGCTGAAGCCACCCAGGTGAGCCCCCACCCGCATTCCTGGGGTCCCCCACACTTGTGACAGTGCCTGCACCCTGCCACCTCCCCCTGCCCTCTTCTCAGTGCAGGACATGTCCTGGTGCCCCATCCCCGGGGTCCCCAGCACCCAGAAGCACTGGGGAGGGGGGGCCCCCAGCAAATCCCCCTTCCCCTCCTGATGCTGGGAGGGACCTTTGTGGGTCGGGGTCCGCACCCCGCGCCCCTCCCGGGTGGGGCGGAAGGGCCCAGCCCACCGTAGGGAGTCTCTCCGGTGTTTCCGCAGCGCTGCACCGGGCAGGAAGAGCGGGGGGAACGGGGTGGGGGCCCCGCTCGCTCCAACCCCCCTTTCCCCGACACAATGAGCCCGGGAGGGAGGGACGCTTCCTGCGGGGAGGGCAGGGCATGCCTTCCGACCGCTCCCTCCGGGCACGCGGCAGGGCCGGGCGGGTCGCGGTGCCTCGGGGGCTGCGTGGGGAGGGGGCAGCTTGGCTCAGGGGGTACCCCCTTAACCGCGGCCCGTGCCAGGGGGGGTTCCCCGCCCGTCTGACAGTCCTGCTGGAGCTGGAGGGGGTGCGGCTGATGCTGGAGCTGGAGCAGAACTGGTGAGTCTGTGGCTCTGGGGGCAACAGCAGGGCGTGGGATGGAGCTCCTGGACCCGTGCAGGGTGGGGGTCCTCCTGGGGCCCTGGGGCTCTGCCTCTGTCCATGGTGCACTTAGACTGGGGGTCCCTTATTCCCTTATTCCCCTTATGTGTCTCCATCCATGCACAGGTGGGGTGGGGGCCCCAGGGTGTGCCCACTGCAGGGACATGGGAGGTGCTGAGTCCTCCCTTCCTGCCGAGGTGTGCTCAGGGCAGGGTGAGCTGGGGGTTCCTGCTGTGGGTGACACGAGTCTCTGGCAGGGAGCTGGTGCAGGGCACTGGGGCACTGCTCTATTACCTGCCCGACGGCACACGGGTGATCCAGGAGCCCAGAGAGCAGGTATGGCCTCCAGCATGGCTGTCACCTGTGCTGTCCCCAAGCTGTCCCTGCTCCCCAGGGGGACCCCAGCCCGGGGTGGATCCTGAGCCTCCTTCTCTGCTGCAGGAGCACTGCTGCTACCAGGGGACCGTGCAGGGCTTCCCTGGCTCCTGGGCCAACCTCTGTGCCTGTGCTGGACTCAGGTGAGCCCCCAAGCCCAGTGGTCCATGAGCCCACTCCCACTGTGCTGATGATGGGATGGGCTCCATATCCGAGCTCCTCTGTCCTTCCCCAGTGGCCGCCTCTGGCTGTCAGACACCAGGAGCTACACACTGGAGCCAGACAGCAGCAGCCCCCCAGGACAGCACTTGGCATCCCAGCTTCGGCTGGAGCCACAGGGCTGCAGGCAGGGCTCCCACCCTGGGGCAGAGGCAACAGAGCCCCCCTGGCCACAGAGGGTAGGTCACCCAGGGGTCTTGCCCCACAGAGTGTCCGTGTATCAGCACTCTGACCCCTCTCTGTCCCCAGGGCAAGCGGGCAGTGGCAGAGCAGCGCTTTGTGGAGCTGGTGATGGTGGTGGACCACGCTGCGGTGAGTGCTGGGCAGTGTCCCCACAGCAGGGGCTGCCCTTCCCACAGCCACCCCTCTGACCCTTCTCCCTGTTCCCCCAGTTCCAGAACTACCCCAGCCTGCAACGTGTTCGCACCCGGACCCTGGAAATTGCCAACCAGGTGGATGTGGTGAGTCACGGTCGTGTCTGTCTGTCCGTCCCAGCCCGGTGCCTGGCTGTGCCCCTGCCTGTGCAGTGCTGGGGGGGCTCTGACCCCTCTGTGCCCCCCCAGTTCTTCCGCCCCCTGGGAGTGCGGGTGGCCCTGCTGGCCGTGGAGGTCTGGAGCGAGGGTGACAAGATCGCGGTGGGCGGCAGCGCCCGCGCCATGCTGGAGCGGTTCCTGCGCTGGCGCCGGGAGGAGCTGCTGCCCCAGCTGCCCCACGACAATGCCCAGCTCCTGACGTGAGTGGGGGACAGGGTGGGGACAGGGGGACAAGGCCATAGCAGTCCCCCAACCCGCTGTGCTCTCTCCCCAGGGGTGCCCACTTTGATGATGTCTCTGTGGGGATGTCGACTCAAGCCTCCATGTGTTCCCCCACGCGCTCTGGGGGGGTCAGCATGGTCAGTACCTCTGTCCCCCCACCCCGTCCTCCCACCAGCTGCCCTCCCTGACCCTCCTGTCCCACAGGATCACTCTGTCAGTGTCCTTGTCGTGGCCTCCACTGTGGCCCATCAGCTGGGGCACAACCTGGGCATGCGCCACGACAGCGCCGGGCGCCTCTGCGACTGCGGCGACCTCCGGCACGACCGCGGCTGCATCATGGCACCGCCCACGGGGTGAGGGCAGCGGGCAGCCCTTCGGGGAGCTGGGGCCAAGCCCCTTCCTCACCTCACCTCACCTCACAGGCCCCTTCCTGCCTCTGCAGGTTGACACCTGGCCTGAGCTTCAGCAACTGCAGCCAGCAGGACCTGGAGCGCAGCCTGCAGCAGGGCCAGGGCTGGTGCCTGTCCAACGTTCCCGAGCCCCAGGTCCTGACCGGGAGCCCCACCTGTGGGAATCACTTTGTAGACCTGGGCGAGGAGTGCGACTGCGGCCTCAGTGTGGTACGGGGGGCTCTGGGTAGGCCTGAAGCCCTGAAGCCAGCCCATTTCTCCATGGCTCTGCCCAGGGGTGTCTGGGGCTGGCAGGGTGGTTTCCAGTGCCCAGTTCTGGGTGCTGGTGGCACCCGCTGATTGCAGCCCCCCCACCTCAGGAGTGCACCGATCCTTGCTGCAACAGCAGCTCCTGCCAGCTGATGCCAGGGGCCGTGTGTGCCACCGAGGATGCCTGCTGTGAGGACTGCCAGGTGTGTGGGGATGGGCACCTGTGCCTTGGGCACACCAGCCACTCCCCGTGGTGGGCAAGTCCCCCACTCGCCCTGTTTGTCTGACCCTGTCCCCCACTCGCCTCATTTATCTGACCATGTCCCCCATTCACCCCATTTTTCTGCCCATGTCCCAGCACTCACCCCATTTATCTGACCATGTCCCCCCACTCACCCCGTTTATCTGACCATGTCCCCCACTCACCCCGTTTATCTGACCGTGTCCCCCATTCACCCCATTTATCTGACCCTGTCCCCCATTCACCCCATTTTTCTGCCCATGTACCCCCACAGCTGCGCCGTGCTGGCCACGTGTGTCGGGAGCCGCTGGGCGAGTGTGACCTGCCCGAGTTCTGTGACGGGGTCTCACGGCACTGCCCCCCTGACACGTTCCTGCAGGATGGGCAGCCCTGTGCCAGCGGGCGGGCACGCTGCTACAGCGGGGCCTGTGCCACCTACGAGGGGCAGTGCCAGCAGCTGCTGGGGCCAGGTAGGTAGAGCAGGGCCAGGGTGGGGTGCTGGCAGCTAGGTATGGGTACTGAGGGTCTCTGCCCCCGCTGCAGGTGCCAGTCCTGTCTCCAGCTCCTGCATGGCCGCCCTGAACACAAGAGGGGATGAACATGGGCACTGTGGGCAGCTCCCCAACGGCTCCTATGTCACTTGCACCCAGCAGTGAGCAAGGTCCCCATCCTTCTCTATGTCCCCCTTGCCCTGCCCCCTGCCCTGACCCCTCTGTCCCTGCAGGGACACGAGCTGTGGGATGCTGCAGTGCCAGCGCAGCAGCTCCCGTGGGGGGAGCCCAGAAGGGTCCTGCCAGGGCACCACCCTGCCTGGGGATGAGGATGTGACGGATGCGGCCATGGTGCTGCCTGGCACCACCTGTGGCCCCGGGAAGGTGAGCAGTGGGGTGACAGGGAAGGGAGCAGGGGGAGTCTCCCAGTGCTGACACCCCATCCCCTGCAGATGTGCCTCCAGCACCGGTGCCAGGACATCTCCGTGCTGGGTGACCTGCAGTGCCAGAGCAAATGCCACGGGCACGGGGTGAGTGTGGGGCTGGGGAGCAGCTGTGGGCAGTGGGGACCTGCCCCTCAGGGACTGTGCTCAGCCGGTGTCACCCACCCAGGTGTGCAACAACCACGGTCACTGCCACTGTGAGCGGGGCTGGGCCCCCCCAAGCTGTGACAGCCCCGGCGTGGGGGGCAGCCAGGACAGCGGCCCTGCTGGCCTTGAGCGAGGTGAGGGACAAGGCCAGCGCAGAGAATGGAGCTTTGTGCGGCGCCGGGGGGGTGCTGGGCACGGCGGGGGCTGACGTGCTGCTCTCCCGCAGGGGGAAGCGCCCTGCCCACGGCCCTGCTGCTGAGCGCGCTGCTGGGGCTGGCGCTGGCACTGGGGCTGTGCCGTGCCCGCCGTGCCGGCCTGCACAAGCGCCTCTGCCAGCTTGGGAAAGGCACCTCCTGCCAGTACAGGTACCAGGGACAGGGGGGCACGTGGGGGGCACATCGGGGGTACGTGGTGGGCACGTGGGTGTTGGCACGCTCGCCTCTGCATGCATGTGCCGAGGCACACCGGTGGCACGCGGCTGCCATGCTCACCTCTGCATGCATGTGCCGTGACACACGAGTGACACGCTTACTTCTACGTGTGTGTTGTGACACGCAGGTGGCACACAACCCTTCTCTGCATGCGTGTGCCGTGTCATGCAGATGGCACGCTGGCCTCTGCACGTGTGTGCCAAGGCACGCAGGTGGCACACGACACCTCTGCACGCGTTCGCCGTGGCGCATCAGCGGCCTGCTCGACTCTGCTCACGCGTGCTGCGACACACAGGTGGCACGCCCACCTCTGCATGTGGCACGCAGCTGGCACGCTCAATCCTGCATGCGTGTGCCCTGGCATGTGAGCACACACACACACGTGTCCCCCGTGGTGGCCGCCCGAGCGTGGTGCACACGTGTCCCCACAGAGCGACCGTCCCTGTGTGTGTTTGTGCGTCCCCAGCGCAGGTCACAGCCCCGTCACCCCACATCCCCGCGGCTCCTCTCGCCCCCCCAGCCTCCGGCTGAGCCCCCCACTCTTCTCCCCACAGTGCTGAGACCCGGGTGCGGTTCCTGGGTCCCGGAGCCGCAGACGGCTGGAGCGGGTAACGTCACCGCCGGCGCCCGGGCGTGGGGCTGTCCCCGAGCCGTCCTGCTTCGCAAGGCCTCCGGTGCTGCGCTCTTCCCCTGGCAGTGCCCGTGGGGTGCGGGGCAGCCCCGGGGTGCGGGGTGTCGCATCTTCCAGCGCCGAGGGGTTCGTTTCTCTTGGGCTTCTGCTGGTGTCGGTGTCGCTCGGTGGCCGTGCGGGGTCCCCCAAACGCCCAGAGCGAGCAGGGTCTCATCCTGGGTTTTCCCTGCAGGATCTCACAGCCAGAGCCCACACCGGGCAGCAGCCAAGGTCCCCCTGCACGTCCCCGGCCCCCACAGTGGCGGCAGGCCACGGAGCTGCAGGTCATGCATGGCAGCAAGGTGAGGATGGGGGTAGCGGGTGCCCAGTTCTCTCTGGTCCTGGGGTGCCAGCTCAGAGCATCCCACGTGTGGGATCCCATTCCTTGGCACGCAGAGCAGCCTGGCACGGCCACTTGGCACAGCAGGGATTGGAGCCCGTCCCAGCCAGGGCTGTGCACTGAGGGGGGGTCTCTGTCTCTGCCTGGCGGGAGGGGGGTCTCCGCATGCTGCATGGCTTGCCCCCCCTCTCCCTCTCTCCGCAGCCGGCTGCCCTCGGCTCAGCCCGGCCTGATCCGCCCTCCCGGCCTCTCCCGCCGGACCCTGTGCCCAAGGTAATGCCCGGGCAGGGCGGGGGGTACCCCCCAGCCCACCCCGGACCCGCTGCATGTTTGGCTGCGCTCCAGCTCTCGGGGACCTGTGTGACACGGCTGTCCCCCAACCTCTCCAGCCCAGCGGGAGGCCGCTTCCCGCGCTCCCCCACTTGTCCCCCGCTGTCACACTGTCCCTCTCTCTCTGCCCAGGCCCCCCCCTCGGACAGGCCGCCCCCCCCCACACGCCCGCTGCCCGCAGACCCTGTGCTGCTGAGCGCTCAGGTAACGGCAGCAGCACCTGCGTGTGGGGCAGGAGGCCGATTCCCACCACCGAGCCCATCGGGGGGTCAGCCCCTCACCGAGCTCTGACCCCCCATGGCCTTGCAGCCCCCAGGTCCAGCCAAGCCCCCCCCACCGCAGCGGCCGCTGCCCTCGGACCCCGTGGGCCCTTCGGTGTCCCGCAGCGAGAGCCCCCCGGGGCACCCCTATGTCACCGTGATTCCTGCCAGGTGAGCACGGGATGGCTGGGAGCTCCGGGGGGTGTGAGGGGGCGATGGGGAGTGTGAGGGGGAGATGTGGGGTGTGAGGGGGAGATGGGGAGTTTGAGGGGGCGATGCAGGGTGTGAGGGAGCTCCGGGGGAGTGTGAGGGGCGATGCGGGGTGCCAGGATGGGGCCCTGCAGTGGCCTGAGGGGAGTGCGGGTTGGGGAGAAGGGGTAGCCAGGAGAAATGAGGGGCCGGAACAGAGCGGAGGAGGAGAAAGGAGAGGGTCAGGGTGGGGATGCAGAGCAGGGGACGGGGGGAGCTGCAGGGGGAAATTTGCGGGCCCCACCCTCACCCCAGCGCCCTCCCTTCTCCTGCCAGGCCCGCCCCGGCCCCGCCAGAGGCCTGAGCCGCGGGCAGGGAATGCGCAGCGCTGGATTCGCGGGGAAGGCCGAACCCCGCCGGGCCGCGCCGCTCGCTCTTTCTCCTGCCACGTCAATAAAGGGGCTGTGAGCCGCCTCTGCGCTGCCTCCGCCGTACCGGCACCGGGGCACCGCGACCGGCACCGGGGGGAGGGGGGAGCGGGGCGGAACTACAACTCCCGGCAGGCCCCGCGCCGGAACCGGGGCTCCGAGCGCCGCCGCCCCCTGGCGGGGACTGCGCGCAGCTGCAGCGGGGGCGGTGTCCGGGAGCCACGTGGGCACGGGCGGGGACACGGGGGGACACACGCGAGTGGGCACGTGTGTGTGTATGTGTGTGTGTGTGTCTGTCTGTCTGTGTGTCTGTCTGTCTGTCTGTGTGTGCGTGTGTGTGTGTGTGCGTGTGTGTGTGTGTGCGTGTGTGTGTGTGTGTGTGTATGTGTATGTGTCTGTGTGTGTGCGCCAGAGCTCCTCCGTGGGCACACAAGTGTGTGAGAGCTGCTCTTTGTGCACACGAGTGTGTGAGAGCTGTTCTGTGGGCACACGCATGTGTGAGAGCTGTTCTGTGGGCATACACGTGTGTGAGAGCTGCTCTTTGTGCATACGAGTATATGAGAGCTGCCTGGTGGACACACGAGTGTGTGAGAGCTGCTCTTTAGGGACATGAGTGTGTAAGAGCTGCTCCATGGGCACACACATGTGTGAGAGCTGCTCCTTGGGCACACGCATGTGTGAGAGCTGTTCTGTGGGCATACACGTGTGTGACAGCTGCTCTTTAGGGACATGAGTGTGTAAGAGCTGCTCCATAGACACACGATTGTGCCAGAGCTGCTCTTTGTGCACACGAGTGTGTGAGAGCTGCTCTTTGGGCACACGAGTGTGCCAGAGCTGCTCTTTGGGCACATGTGTGTGCTAGAGCTGCTCATTCTGTGTGGGCACAGGTGTGTGTGTGTGTAAGAGCTGCGTTAGGGGCACAGGTATGTCTATGTATGTAAGAGCTGCCTGGCAGACAGATGTGTAAGTGTGCAAAAGCTGCCATGTGTGCATGGCCACACAAGTGAAGAGGGGCTGCCACAAACACACACGTGTGTGCAGGAGCTGCCCTGTGGGCACACTCATGGGCACATGTGAGTGCAGGAGCTGCCTTGCAGGCAGGAACACACATTGGCAGGAGCTGCCACACACTCATGGGCACGTGTGTGTGTAAGAGCGGCCCTGTGGGTCTGACACACGCGTGTGCAAGAGCTGCCCTGTGTGCTCAGCACATGTGTATGCAGGTCAGGAAACCCATACCTGCACAGGCACAGGTGTGCAAGAGCTGCTCTGGGTGGGCACAGATGTGGCAGGAGCACGTGTGAGTGTGAGCATTTGGGCACACGAGTGTGCAAGAGCTGCCTGGTCGGCAGGGACATGGGCGTCACACGTGAGCAGGAGCTGTCACACCTGAGCACATGTGTGTGCAGGAGCTGCTCTGGGGACACACACACACATGTGCAAGAGCTGCCCTATAGGCTTGGTCACAGGTGTCACACGTGAGCAGGAGCTGTCACACGTGAACACACGTGTGTGCAGACACACACAGGTGTGCAAGAGCTGCCAGGTGGGCAGGGACACTTGTGGCCAGCAGCTGCCACCACCTTGGGCACACGCGTGTGCAAGAACCATCCCATGTGCATGGGTACACGTGGGCACAGCCCTGCGTGTGCAAGAGCTGCCCCGTGGGATCTGCCCGTGCCCGCAGGGCCCGGCCGGTGCCGGTACCGGTGGCTGCCGTCCCGGTAAGGGCGGGAGGCAGCCGGCGCTGCCGGTGCCGGTACCGGGGCGGTGCCAGCTCGGCTGGGATTTAACAGGGAGCCGGACTGGGCCGGAGCCGCCGGTGCCAGGGGCGGTGCCGATGGATGCCAGGGGTGCCGGTGCCAGGGATGCTGAGCCCACAAGCCCGGGCAGTGTTGGTGCCGGTGCCGGTCGATATTCACGGTACTGGCTCGGTGTCGGGCTAAGAGAGCTACCGGGGAATTGCCAGGGATACCGGTGCCGGTGGATGTTGGCGGTACCGGGGGTGCCGGACTGGGGCGTGGCCGCTGGTGCCGGTCCCGGTGCCGCTGGATGCCGGCGGTACCGGCCGCTGGGCAGTTACCGGTGTCGGTGCCGGTCTCGATGGCCGTGCCGGTGCCGGTGGGTGCCGGTGCCGCCCGCCAAGGGTTAATGGCAGTCGGTGAAGTTGCCGGGCGGCGGCGCGGCGGGATTGGCCCGAAGTTGTCGGGGCGGGCCGGGCCGTGCCGAGCCCCGCCGGGCCGCCCCGCCCGCGGCCCCCCGCCGCCCCCCGCCGCCGGCGGAGCCATGCGCCCCGCGCCGCTGCTCGGGCTCCTGCTCTGGGCGCCGCTGCTCTGGGCGCCGCCGGTGCGCGGCTTCCGCCACGGCGTCCACTGGAACGGCAGCAACCCCAGGTACCGCCGCCGCCCCCGCCGGCCCCGCCGCCTTTGTACGCCCCGGGCCCGCCGAGCCCCGGGCCCCAGCGAGCCTCGGGCCCCGCCGAGCCCCGGGCCCGCGCCGCCGCCACGGGACGGGACGGGACGGGACGGGACGGGACGGGAGGGGACGGGAGGGGCGGCGGGCGGTGGGCTCCGGGGGGGCGGGGCTGCTGGCCACCGGGCCACCGGGCGGGACTGAGCCGGGGAGCGCCTCCCGGTGGGACCGAGCCCCCGGGCATCCCCGGCAGCAGCGAGCCCCCAGGTAATGCCGAGCGGGCCAGCGGCCCCCCGTGCGCCGAGCCCCCGGGCATCCCCAGCGGCACCGAGCCCCGGGTGGTGCCTCCCGGTGGTACCGAGCCCCCGGTGGTACCGAGGCACCGGGCAGCCCTGGGCGTTGTGGGGTGGGTGAGAACCCCCGGGGGTGCTGAGCTCTGAGCAGCACCGGGCACCCCCGGTGGCACCGAGCCCTGGGCAGTGCAGAGCCGGTGAGTGCCCCAGCTGGTACCGACCCCAGGGTGCCCACGGGGGGCACTGAGCCCTGAGCACCCCCGGTGACACCGAGCCACTGGGCATCCCTGGGTGCCACCGGGGTAGCGAGCACACCTGGGTGGTGCTTAGCCCTAGGCACTGCCGGCGGCACTGAGCCCCGGCTGGCATCCTGCTCGTGAGTCTCCCTC
This sequence comes from Agelaius tricolor, assembly GCF_023055355.1. Classification (NCBI taxonomy): domain Eukaryota; kingdom Metazoa; phylum Chordata; class Aves; order Passeriformes; family Icteridae; genus Agelaius; species Agelaius tricolor. Next base: position 1,089,488 of record NW_027269326.1, read on the forward strand.
AGGGACACCAAGCTCTGGGTGTTCCCTCACCATGGGCAGCCCTGGTTGCCCCCAGGCCAGTGGGCACTCCTGGTGGCACCAAGCCCTTGGTGGCACCGAGATGGTGGGCAGTCCTGGTGCTCCCAGTCTGCCGGTGGTACCCACCTGTGCTGAGCCTGAACGTGCCCTTGGTGGCACTGAACTCTGGGCATCCTCTCGTGGCACCAGGCTGGTGGGTGGCACTCCTGGGGCTGTGGGTTTCCATGGTGGGGGTCACTCCAGCCCACAACCTGCCATTGCTGCTGCCTGGGAGCTTGGCTGTCACCAGCAGGCCAGGGTCTGGCTCCATCCCTCTTCCCAACCTCCTCCATTTTAGGAATTTCCCAGCTCCGGGCTTCTCAGGGAGCAGGAGGCAGGGTCAGGATGCTGGGGCCTCCCCATGGAGGTCCTGGGCTCTGGGCCTGCTGCCCTGGGGCAGACTGGCACATGATGGGCAGGGCTGGGCGTGCAGACGCTGCCCTGCTCCCATCCTGTTGATGGGAGAGGTGAGACCCCACCAGCCATGGATGCCCCGGGAAGGGGGGCTCTGTGTGCCCCTCTGCTGGGTCAGGCAGGGCCCCGTCCCCCTGCCCTGGCTCTGCCCAGGCCCGTCCCAGCCAGCGTCACCCGTGGGATGCTCTGAGTCAGCAGGAGTCTGTGCTCCATCCTGCCCTCGGGGAGCCCCCAGCCTGAGTGGGGTGTCAGGGGTTCAATCCCCCCTTGCCAGCGCTGCCATCCCAGTGATGAACATTCTGGACTCTGCCAGAACTGTCTGTGAACACCGGCTGCACTGGGGCCAGTGTGGGGGACAAGGTCTCCCTGCCAGCGCCCCTTTTCCATCACCAGCCCCAGACGCTCAGGACCAAGCGTGTTCACACGCGTGTGCACGTTCGTGTGTGCGTGCACACGTGTGTGTGCCTGCACAGCTGCTCCACCCCGGCCTGGCCGCGCTTGCCGTCGGCACAACCACGAGCTCAGAGCATCCCCAGCGCTGCCCCCGTGCCCTGCCCGCCCCGTGCCCCCTGCCCCGGCCACCACCCCCTGCCAGCCCCGGAGCGTCCCTCGGCACGGTCCCCCACCGCCGTGTCATGTCCGATCAGCGGCCGGGCGGCTGCCTGGGGCGAGGGGCTTTGTGCCCGGCCAGCGCGGCTGCACAAACCCCCCCGAGCCCATTCAGCTCCAGCGGCCTGCGGCTAATCCGAGATGATGCCTGGCGGTGTCCGATCGCGGCTTTTTTGGGAAAAACCCAGCTCCCTGCTCCGCTGGGGCAGCAGGGCACCCCTCTCAAGGGATCCCCGGCTTGTCCTGCCCGGCAGGTTCCTGCGGGACGACTACTCCATCCAGGTGGCCATCAATGACTACCTGGACATCTACTGCCCGCACTACGAGGGGGCGGTGCCCGCCGGCCGGGCAGAGACCTTCACGCTGTTCATGGTGGATCGGGAGGGTTATCGCGGCTGCTACGAGACCCCCGGCGCCTTCAAGCGCTGGGAGTGCAACCGGCCCCGGGCGCCCTTCGGGCCCGTCCGATTCTCCGAGAAGATCCAGCGTTTCACCCCTTTCTCACTCGGCTTCGAGTTCCAGCCGGGGGAGACCTACTACTACATCTGTGAGTCCCCGCTGGGGTCACGGCACACTGGGTGCGGTCCCCGGGGTCAGAACATGTCAGGGGGGCTTGAGTGCAGCTCCCCAGGGTTGGGGGTCACCAGGATCCCCATGGAGCCGAGTTTAGGGCGAGTAGGGGGTCAGGGTACAGCCAGGATGTCACTGAGGTTGAGGAGAACACGGGGGCTCTGGATGATGCCAGGGCTGAGGTGCAGGAGGCTGTGGGTGTCCCAGGGGTGGGGGCACGAGGGGATGGGGATGCAGGGGGTGTCTGAATGCCCTGGGGTGTGGGATTCATGGAGATGTGGGGTGCAGAGGGGTTCTGGATGCCCTGGGGTGTGGGATTCATGGAGATGTGGGGTGCAGAGGGGTTCTGGATGCCCTGGGGTGGGGGATTCATGGAGATGTGGGGTGCAGAGGGGTTCTGGATGCCCTTGGAGGGAGGCACAAGAGGATCAGGGTGTGTAGGTGGGGTCTGGATGCCCTGGGATGGGGGATGTGTGGGGAGGTGGGGTGCAGAGTGGGCTCTGGGTGCTCCGGGGTTGGGACACGAGGGGTTGGGGTGCCCCCGGTTCGAGGTGTAGGGTGGACTCTGGAGGCTCCAGGGTGGGGGCATGAGGGGTCGAGGTGTCCCTGGTTCGAGGTGTCTCTGGTTCAGGGTGCCTCCAGTTCAGGATGTAGGGTGGGCTCTTGGTGCTCTAGCGGGGGGCACGAGGGGTCAGGGTGTCCCCGGTTCGGGGTGCAAGGGGGGATCTGGGTGTCCCTGGTTCGGGTTGTCCCTGTTTCGGGGTGTTCCCTGTTCTGGGTGTCCCCGGTTCGGAGTGCGGGGGGGGCTCTGGATGTCCCTGGTTCGGGATGTCTCTGTTTCGGGGTATTCCCTGTTCTGGGTGTCCCCGGTTTGGGGTGTTCCCTGTTCTGGGTGTCCCTGTTTTGGGGTGTCCCTGTTTCGGGGTGTTCCCTGTTTCGGGGTGTCCCTGTTCTGGGTGTCCCCGGTGCGGGGGGGGCTCTGCGCGCTCCGGGGTGGGGGCGCGGTCCCCGCGTTCCGCCGGGAGGGGGCGCCCCCGGCCCGCGCGGAGCCGCCGTCGGGGGGTCCCGGGGGGGCCGCACCGGAGCCGGTCCCCGCTGACCCCCCCTGCCCAGCCGTGCCCAGCCCCGAGAGCGCCGGGCGATGCCTGAAGCTGCGCGTCACCGTCTGCTGCCGAGGCACCAGTGAGTCCGGCGGGGGGGCTGCTCCCCAAAACTCGGGGGCTCCACCAGTCCCCACTGGGGGATACCGGAGCCTCCCCGTAACCCACGGGAGCCGCTCCCTGACCACCGTGGGGGTTTTTTTTCAGCGCCAGAGCCGGTGACAGAGGTGCCGAATTCGCAGCCCCGAGGGCGCGGGGGCCCCGAAGGTGAGTACGGGGGCGGGGCTGGGAGGTCGGGAACCGGCTCGCCCTGACCGCTGCTTCTGCCCCGGCAGATGTGGCTCCTGCCCGGGGCACCGCGCTCCCATCACAGCCCTGCACCCCATGCCTGACGCTCGCGCTCCTGGCCCTGCTCTGGATCTGACCCCGGCGCTGCCCCTGGCGGGGGGATGGGCTCCTCTGCCCCAACGCCGCTTCCAGACTCTTCCTCCCAGCCAAACCCCCGAGCCCGTGGGGCAGCCCCAGGCCATGACCCGCCTGCTGGACCTCCGCAAAGCCGAGCTGGGGCCGGGAGCTCCGGGCTGGAAGGTGAGGGGCAGTGGAGGTTCTGGGGCACTGGGTGAGCACCTGCGTGCTGCCCTCAAGCATCCCTGGACGGGGCTCTCTCCCTCCCAGGGCCATCGCAGCGCCGCACGTCGGGATTGCCGAGAGCTCCTGCGCTGGGATTGCCACGCCCCGGCACTGCCCCACCGGCCACCGGCCCGGCGCTGGGGTCCCCTCAGCGAACGCCTGCTCTGCCCCACGGCCATCACCTCATCTCGTGCCTTTCCCCACGGACCCCTCCCCTGGGGCCCAGGGACCCCCGACCCCGGAGCGGGGCAGCAGCTCCGACGGCGGCATCCGCCGCTCTGCCGTGTCCTCCTGCAGCGAGGACACGCTGATCTGTCTTCTGGGAAGACGCCTTCCTCCGTGCCCTCGGTTTGGTTTTAACCCTTGGTAGTGACTGAGCAATACAATATTTGCAAGATTGCTGCGCCCCGGCTGTGCAGCCCCCGCCGTGCCCCTGCCCGTGCCCCCCAGCCCTGCACGGGTGCCAGGGCGGCTCCTCCAGGGTGTCCCCTGCAGGGTGTCCCTGCCCCTCGCTCCCTGCACAGCCCTCATGGCCTTAATTGCAGCAGTTTGATATTGAGTCGTCAGCTCCCGTCACCGGAGAGCTTTAATTACAGACAAGCTGCTGGTAATTAACACCTGGTGGTGGGATGAGCACTGGGACAGGGGGTGAGGGGGCAGTGGGCTTGGGGGTCACTCACCCAAAGCCTCCAGCCAGGCACCCTGGTCCCTTTTGCCACCTTTGGGTGTTGTTGGGGTGCCCACAGAGCAGTCACTCTCAGTCCATCTCTCCATCTGCTACACACCCCATAAGATGCCAAAAATGGGGGGTGTGGGGAGCTGCAGGGTTTCCCCCTTCCCGAGTGAAAGGGGGATCACTGGGGGCTGATCCCATGGCACAACCAGGTCCCTGTCAGAGCCGTGGCTCTGCCACATGCCCCTGCCTTACCAACCAGCAGCAGAGTTCCCTGACGCTCTCAGTCCCCCATCCCATGAGTGCAGCCCCCCACTCACCCTCCTGAGGGGCTCCAGAGGGGCCCAAACCCCCCCCGGGGCCGCCTGCAGCAGGGCCCCCTCGCCCCTCGCCGTGCAGGCGTTGCCGGCCGCCTGCCGCAGTGGTGCCGGGCACGTCAGACAGGTTTTATGGCTTCTGGGAGAGAGAAGCTGCTTGGCAAGAGGCTGAGAGAGAAAGCATCGACCGTGCCGCTCCCCTCCCCCCGCTCGGCTGCCTGCCCTTCCCCCACTGCACCCCGACCTGCACCCCGCCCTGCAGGGAGGGGTCCCCGTCCCCGGGGGGACACAGGGGCTGCCGAGTGCAGGGGGGCATCTCCTGCAGGACCCTCCCCTCCCCAGGAGGGGGTGAGACCATCCTGGGGGGCATCGTACCCAAGGGACCCCCGTGCTGGGTGGGGCATCCCCCAAAGTACCCACCTGGGGGCATGCTGGGGGGCAATGGGGCCTGTAGGGCTGGTGGGTGGGGATGTCTGGGTGATGGTAATTGTGGGACCCCCATGCAGGGATTCCAGGGGGCTGTACCCTGTGGGACCCCCATGCAGGGGTTCCAGGGGATGACCATGCCCTGTGGGACCCCCAGGCAGGGATTCCAGGAGGCTGTACCTTGTGGGACCCCCAGGCAGGGATGATCAGGGTCTGTGCCCTGTAGGACCCCCATGCAGGGATTCCAGGGGGCTGTACCTTGTGGGACCCCTATACAAGGATTCCAGGGGATTGTGCCCTGTGGGACCCCCATGCAGGGATTCCAGGAGAAAACCAGGCCCTGTAGGACCCCCATGCAGGGATTCCAGGGGACAACCATGTCCTGCAGGAACCCCCACGCAGGGATGCTGAGTGGGGGCATCCCCCAAAGAACGCCCACACAAAGATGCTGGGGACAGCTGTGCCCTGCAGGCCCCCTTGCAGGGATGTTAGCAAGCTGTGCCTTGCAGGAACCCATGCAGTGATTCCAGGGGGGGGCTGCCCATTGCACCACCCCTTCCCCAGACCCTCAGGGACTCCCAGACAAGGCCAAGGGGTTCCTGTGGGACCCCCAGAGTGGGTGCTAAGTCTGGGCCCTGTCCTTGAGCCGGTGTTGTTTGGTATGCAGGAGCTGCCACCAGCTTCAAATCCCATCGACTTCCAATGAGCAATGCCATCAATAACGGCTAATTGATGGCGCGGCCGCTCCAAATCAGATTCCCCGTCCCCTGAATCCAATTGATGGCTCCGCACCCCGCAGCCGCCGCGGCAGAAATTGAATCTATTCAAGGAATGGGCTCCATTAGCCCATCCCTTCTGTCTCGCCACCCCCCTGCCTCAGGGCCGCCCCTACCCCCCTCCCCAGTGCCACCCACACCACCCCCGGGGTGCTGGGGTGCCCGTGGGGAGGAGTGTGGGGTGAGGATGTCGGGTGCCCCAGGTGGGTGGGAGTTAAACCTTCAGAAAGTGGGAAGGAAAAATTTATCACCTGGCATAGCAAGTGATGGGAAATGGTAATAGCAGCAGGGAGATGGAGAGCAGGATAAAGAGCCGTGTCGTGCCAGGGGCTGGGAGCCGCAGCAGGCACTGAGGAGGGAGCACAGCATGGCCGTGCCCACCCCGTGGCCTGGCTCACTGTCACAACAGGGACTGTGGCACTAGGAGGAGCCTGCTGGGCACAATCCCTTTATCTCTGGGGTGTTCCCACTCCTGGCACCAGATCCCTCACCCGGCCACACTGCCCCCATCCAACCCTGCGTGGCCCCAAAGACCCCTCATCACCCCAGCACGAGGATGAAATCAGATTCTGCAGCTGTCCCGGGGTAGCCCCAGGACACACAGGGGACACGGGGCACGGTGCCCCTCCCCGAGGGCTGACAGGGGGGAGCACAGCCCCCCAGGGCAGCAGGACCCATCCCCGCCTGTTCCCCATGGGCGAAGGGCAACAGCGGCAGCGCCCACCCCAGAGCTGTCGAGAGCATCCCGGAGATGGGAAATGGCTCCGTGTCACCATGGAAACGGGGCCACTGGCTCGACATGCCGAGGGGACACGTGTGCTGAGGGGACACGCACGCTGAGCCCTGAGGAGCAGGGCACTGGGAATGCCAGGCATTGGGCACGATGGACCAGACAGCGGGCACTGGCTGCAGGACCCTGAGAGCCCAGCACCCACCTCAGGCAGATCCCTCACTACCCGGCAGCCACTCTCAGGGATGCCACCTCTTCCTGATGCCACCTCTTCGTGGTGCCACCTCTTCGTGGTGCCACCTCTTCATGGTGCCACCTCTTTGTGATGCCCCCGTGGGCAGGCAGCTCCAGAGCCCCACAGCAGGGCTGAGCAGGGGGTGCAGGGGCCGGAGCAGCCGTTCCCCGAGCAGCCTCCTGATGATGTGCATCGTCAAGGTTATCATTGAGCAAAACACTCAGCGGGGGCTTGGAGGCAGCCGGCCCGCGCCGCTTAATTAACCGGAGCTGCACGCGCCGAGCCCGCTCCTGCCATAGCAATGAGGGCACGGGCACCAGCGCAGGCAGGGGCTGGCACATCCCACCTGCATCCCGGGGGGCTGGCAGAGCAGCTGGCCGGTCCCTGCTGCCAGGTGTGCCCGCTCCAGGGGCCAGGGTGGCAGTCGGTGTCTGTGTGAGACAGCCTGGCACCGGTGGGTGCGCACGTGCACGGCTGTAGGCACAGATGTTGCCTGTGCAATCACCGTTCTGGGCCAGGGTGGCTGTCCGTGCCTGTGTCCGTCTGTCCTGTCGTGCCTGTACCCTTGCACATGCTGGAGGGCACTCCTAGTGTGATGTAATGCTGCTGGACAATAATCCTGCTGGACAATGTCAGAGCAGGGATGGGCAGGAGCTGCCCTTGCTGCCAGCTCTGCTTGGAGCTGCTGCAGACTGAGGGCCTGCATGGTCCCTGTGCTGGGACAATCTGCATCCCTGGGGAGAATGACTAGGACTTCAATGTGTGGGTGCAAATGACACGGGGCACCACCCCAGCACAGTGTCCCTGTCTCCAGGGCAGCCAGACAGTGGGGACAGAGGCTGGGCTAGGTGCCCACCCAGGGCAGCACCTCCCAAGGGTGCCCAAGTGGATGCTGAGGTGCTCTGTGCCAGGGTGCCACCAGGCTCACGGCCTCTCCAGTAGAAGGATGCTGTGGGGATGGTGGAGGTGGAGCTCTGGAACATCTTGGGCTCTGCTCCCAACATCCACCACATGCCCTGTGCTCCTTTGATCCTCAAGCTGCTAACAAGCTTCCCTGGCAAAGATCTCGTTAGCCAGGGCAGAGCCTGAGCTGCCTGACCAGCACCAGGGCAGCTCCTCGGGTGCCTGCAGTCCCAGCCCAGGGACAGGCCAGGCCAGGCCAGTCCCAGCAGCTGGCAGGAGGACTGGCTGGTGTGGCCAGCCCATGGCCAGAGGCAAGTGCAGCACAGGTGGGTGGATGCTCTGAATTATTGAGCACAGGAGCCACAAAGTGGCTGCGACAGCAACACCTGCATGGGGGGCATGGGGCCATGCTCACAGCCAGACCCCACCTAGCCCAGATCAGCAGCTGGGCACTGCCAGGCTGCAGGGACATTGCACACACCCAGGGTCCTCTGCCAGCCCCTCGGGTGGTGGCTGCCAGCAGCAAAGGGCACCCCACAACTGCCAGCAGCACAGGGCAGCCCACACCTGCCAGCAGCACAGGGCACCCCTCACCTTCCAGCAGCACAGGGCAGCCCACACCTGCCAGCAGCACAGGGCACCCCTCACCTGCCAGCAGCACAGGGCACCCTCACCTGCCAGCAGCAAAGGGCACCCCACACCTGCCAGCAGCACAGGGCACCCCACACCTGCCAGCATCAAAGGGCACCCTCACCTGCCAGCAGCACAGGGCAGCCCTCACCTGCCAGCAGCAATGGGCAGCCCTCACCTGCCAGCACCTCCTGGTGCTCTCCTGGCTGCCCCCAGCAGTGCCAGCAGCACCTCCTGCCCTGTCCCCTGTCCAGCACCCAGCTGTCATCACCTGGGCAGCAGCACAGGCCTGGGGCAGCTGCAGCCAGTGGAGGGAACCCCCATTCTCACTGTGCCCCCAGCCCCTCTGGTGAGCCAGGGGAGGGAGCCCCCATTTTCCCTGTGCCCCCAGCCCCTCTGGTAAGCCGTTTCCAGCGATGCATTATTGAAGCCCCCCCGTGCCATCGCTCGTGGCCGCCGTGACGGCAGGCGCCGCCTCAGCCCTGATGAATATTTCAGGCCCTGAAATCTCCTGCGCCTGCACGCTTAGCCCCAGTCCCCCCCTGCCCCCCCCAGCTCGTTGGCTCCTTTGTTTCCCTGTGCTTCTGCCCAGCAGCAAGGCAGGGGCACGGTGTCACCCTGCCCTTCTCCCTGGGGACGGTCACCCGTGGCCTGGAATGGGATGGGAATGGGCTGTTCCCAAGGGGCAGGTGGGCACTGCTGGTGGCACAGCCAGAGCAGCCCCACACTGCCAAGCTCAGCGCCTGCTGGGGGTTCCTAGGATGGCTCCTGTGCTTCCTGTGCCCATCCCCAGCCCTCATTTGGGCCTGAGGGACTGCAGGTCCCCTGGCAGCATCACCTGCAGGGTCAGGGCAGAAGGATGGGGACAACCTAGAGCACAGCACATTGTGGGTCTGTCCCTGGCACCTCCCCGTTCACTTCCACCTCTGCCAGTGCTCCCAGATGCTGATTGTGGCGTGATCTGTGTGCAGTGGGAGCAGGATATCGATGCTGCTTGTCACTCGTTCATCAGATTAACGTCACTTACACACCACCAGACACCTCACAGGGGACACCAGGGTGGCATGGCTGGGATGAGCAGAGCATGTTCCAGAGCCAGTGGGGAGCCAGGTGCTGTGGCTGGCAGCCACAAACCCATCCCTGTGTCCTTGTCCCTTCCCCAGAGATCTGTGGCTGCAGTGGGGCCATGTGCCAGCCCTGCCCTACCCAAGCCTCCCACCTGTCACGGCCCTCACACCCTCCAGCACATCCACGCTGTGGTCATGTCAGAACAGCAGGGGACAGGAGTGAGGTTGGGGCTGCCACAAATCCATCCCTGTGTCCTTGTCCCTTCCCCAGAGAGCTGTGGCTGCAGTGGGGCCATGTGCCAGCCCTGCCCTACCCAAGCCTCCCACCTGGCACGGCCCTCACACCCTCCAGCACATCCACGCTGTGGTCATGTCAGAGCAGCAGGGGACAGGAGTGAGGCCGGGGCTGCCCCCGGCGGGTGATATTGGAGTGATCTTGAGGCCAGGAGGGAGGTTTGGAGAGGAGAGGAGCTGGCTGAGTCACCTGGTGCCGGCTGCTGACTCAGGCGCTTCCTGCCAGGTAACCTCCACTGCAGGCGTGGGCTGCTGGGACAAGGATGTGGCACAGGGGACAGACAGGACTGGGACAAGGATGTGGCACAGGGGACAGACAGGACTGCCTGGCACACCAGTCCAGCACCCAGGGTGGGCTGTACTGGCAGTGTGCACAGCTGTGCTGCACCAAGTGGTGACCCCTTTCACCTGGGCTCACCTTGGCACCGTGGCTCCCAGCCGTGGGAGCCACGAGGAGCCGGTGGCTCTCACCTCCCAGCCACCACCTCTGGGTGCCCACACACCCAGGGCGGGTGAGATTTGGCACAGCTGCTGGAGCCAGGGTTCCGGCAAAAGGCGTCTGGCGCCCAGGGCAGGAACCCTGCAGCTTCCTCCCGCCAGGCAGCGGGAGCAGCGGGGCTGGAGCCACGCACAGCTTCACCCAGCGGCTCCAGCAGGAAGCTGATTTCCTCTGACGGCCCTGGCACCGCCGCCTGGCACCGCTGCTCCCTCACTGGTGGCAACTCAGCCTCCTCTGCAAGGCCACAGAATCCAGCTCCGCATAAATTAACTCAGGCCGCTAATTAACCAATCTCTCCCATGTCCCTCCGTGCAGTAGGGCTCGCTCTGGTCCCTCTGGTTAGAGGCTGCTCTGCCTGGATCTGTGGCTCACCTTGGCCACCCATCTTCACCTCCCCTGCATCCCCAGGCCCAGCCCCAGGCTGTTCCCCAGGACTCCTCCAGAGCTGGGTTTTCCCCCCTCTCCCTGGGAAATGGGAAGGCTCAGCCCCTGTGCCCTCCCCGAGGCGATGCCCGCCCAGCGCTCGTCGAGGCACTGGCGCAGCTCAACCATCCGTGAGGCCTCATTCAAATTTAACGACTGCCATGGGATATAAAAGGGAAGGGGCAGGGAGGAGCAGGGCTGCTGGGCACACGGTGTGTGCTGAGCGTGCCCCAGGCGTGCCAGCCTGGCAGGACAGACCTGTGCCCAAACACCCGCATGGGGCTGTGAGGAGCTGCTCCAAACACCACCAGGAGCCAGGACAAGGCCATGCCAGCCCTGCCAGCTGCCTGCTCCCCGACCCAGGCCATGCTCCCTGCCATGCCTTTGGCTTCTTCTCGCCGTGTCTGGCTGGACACGTGCCGGCACCTGGCTCCCGCGGGCGGGCCGGGAGCCCTGAGCTCAGCGCGTTGGGCCCTGCTAGGTGTGGCTGGTGAATATTTCATGCCCGCGTTCACCGAGCCCTTTCTTGGTTACACTCCTGCCTCCTCCCCGCACTCTCACCATGTTTATTTATTTAATGAATTATTTATCGGCTCCCCCTCTCGCTCGGCTGGGCGCTGCCCCCTCCCCTCTCCCCCAGCCCAGCTCCCAGCCCGGCGCGATGATTTATTGAATGCCGGCTCTGCTCTGCGGTTGCGACATTCTGTCACAGGAAGTCGCGGTTAAACATCAACCCAAGCGGGCCAAGCGGGTCCCCTGCCCCGCCGGGGACACGCTCCAGCCCCTCGGGGCTCACGGACGGCAGGTGGGAGGCTTTCCCCACCGCTTTGACGCCAAAAGCTGCCGGTCCTTGCCATGGGCACAGCGTGGAGGAGTCAGAGCAGGGAACCAGGGCTGCTCCATGCCCCAGCTCTGGACAGCTCATGGCCTCGCATCCCCTCGAGAGCGAAGCCACCAGGGTGTGTCCCCAGCCATCCCGCCACAGACGCCGCCTCCCGTTGTGCCAAACCCGGCCAAGGCCCCTCCGTGTGTAATTCCAGGGGTAATTCCTGCTGGGTGCTGACACCTGCACACCCCGCGATGCTCAGGGCTGCGTTCTGCCCCCCGGGTGTGTCCCTCCGTGTCCCTCCGTGTCCCCGCACGGGGCCGTGCGTGGCGGGGGGACCCCCGTGGTGCGGGTGCTGACGGCGGAGCGTGCGTTGCCATGAGCGGGGGGGTTTCCATGTGGAGGTGGGTGTTGCCATGGGTTTGCCGAGCCAAGGCGTTTCCATGGTGGCAGCGCGGTGCTCTGGGTCCTCCCAGAGGTGTGCGGCACCCTGGGATGCCACCGCTGCCGCTGCCACCTCACCCCGGCCCCTGTGCCCCCCTCCCCAGCTCTCCCCCGCTCCCACCCCCAGGCAGCCAGAGCCCTTTTCCACGTGTTGTGTTTTCTTCACTTCACTTCTTCGGATGAATAATTAATAGAGGCTTTTTTGGTCCTCCGGGCCCTTCCGCTGGCCCCCTCCCCCTTCGTGGCGGGGTTCTGGCAGGGGCTTGGGCTCCCAGTGCCACCAGTATGGATGGGGAATGGCAGTGGGGCACTGCCCTGCCGTGGGCATCACAGAACCGGGTCTCCCACAGTGCTGAGTGACACCAGGGGCCCTGCCCATCATCATCCTCCTTGTCCCCCTCCATGGCCTGGGGCAGCATCCACATGGCCAAAGGGACCCTGAGGACAAATGGGGTGGCTCTCCTCCCACACTGATCTCCTCCCAAAACTCTGGGGAGCCAGGAGACCCCCCCAGGACTCAGCACAGGGCACCTGAGAGTCACCAGGCCCACTGGGGACATGGGAACATGACATTTGGCACAGCACCACCCTGGCCACGCTCACCACACCACACAGATAGCTCCTGGCAGGAGCAGCTCGGGCCGGCTCAGCAAGCCCAGCCACGGTTTGGGAACCTCCTGGTTTCATTCACAAGCTCCTCAAGGCTGCCAAAGCTCCAGGTGATGCACGACGCCGGCACTGCCGAGGCAGAGGCTGCTGGGCTGGGGATGGTGGCCCCACGTGGGAGCTGGGGGTGCACTGCATGTGCCCCCTGAGCTGTGTGTGCCCAGTGAGCTGAGTGTGCCCCCTGAGCTGTGTGCGCCCAGTGAGCTGAGTGTGCCCAGTGAGCTGAGTGTGCCCCCTGAGCTGAGTAAGCCCCCTGAGATGAGTGTGCCTGCTGAGCTGAGTGTGCCCACTGAGCTGAGTGTGCCCCCTGAGCTGAGTGTGCCTGCTGAGATGAGTGTGCCCCCTGAGCTGTGCATGCCCCCTGAGCTGTGTGTGCCCAGTGAGCTGAGTGTGCCCCCTGAGCTGTGTGTGCCCCCTGAGCTAAGTGTGCCCACTGAGCTGAGTGTGCCCAGTGAGCTGAGTGTGCCCCCTGAGCTGTGTGTGCCCCCTGAGCTGAGTGTGCCCAGTGAACTGTGTGCCCAGTGAACTGAGTGTGCCCGGTGAGCTGAGTGTGCCCCCTGAGCTGTGTGCCCAGTGAGCTGAGTGTGCCCAGCAAGCTGTGCATGCCTGGTGAGCTGCATGTGCCCAGCAAGCTGCGCATGCCCACTGAGCTGTGTGTGCCCAGTGAACTTCATATGACTGCTGAGCTGAGTGCCCAGTGACCTGCGTGTGCCCAGTGAGCTGCATGTGCCCACTGAGCTGAGTGTGCCCCCTGAGCTGTGCATAACCCCTGAGCTGAGTGTGTCCACTGAGCTTAGTGTGCCCAGTGAGCTGAGTGTGCCCCCTGAGCTGACTGTGCCCACTGAGCTGTGCATAACCCCTGAGCTGTGTGTGCCCACTGAGCTGCATGTGCCCGCTGGGCTGCACGTCCCCGCTGAGCTGCGTGTGCCCGCACCAGTGCAAGTGTGCCCGTGCGTGCCCACGTGTGCCAGGGTGCCGATCACCTGGCACTGGGCTCTGCCGGGCAGTGCTGCACAGCAGTTGCTAAGGGATCCCACGGGCAGTGGGAGCTGGCACTCAGCTCAATCCCCACACCCAGGGGAGCCCCCCCAGCCCCCGGGGCTCCCCCTGGGAACCTCCACTCCAGGAACCCTTGGGGTGTGGGAAGAACAAGGGCCTGCCCATGTGGGTGGGCACTTGGCCAAGTGCTGGCTCCCGAGGGCAGGCGGCAGAGCCTGGCACTGTGTCTGTGTTCCTCGGTAGCCAGGCTGTCCTGGTACATGGGCAAACTCCCTCCCACCCACTCCTGTGCCTCCAGGGTGGCCAAACCCCTCTGAGAACACATGTGACCCCCATGGCACTGGCAGCGGCACCGGGAGGACCCTCTGGGGCCCTGAGCCCGCACCCACGGCTCCCACGGACCCACAGGGGCTGCTGCCCCACAGCCCAGAGCTCCCACCCACAGCGACCCCAATCCCGCCGGCTCCTGGCCCTGCCGCCCCCAGCCGTGGGTGTGCCAGGGAGATCCCAGTGGCACCCGACCCCACAGGGACAGGCAGGGGTGCACCCAGGTGTGGGAGCACCCACGGGGGTCCCAGTGAGACCCCGATGGCAGCAGGACCCTACACAGGTAACACCCCCCGCTCATGGGGGTCCTGGCGCGACCCCGGCGCCACCTTCTCCTCCCGGGACCCGGCCCCGGTGTCTCCACCCGCGGGGACCCGCAGCCCCGAGCCTGGTGCCGGTGCCGAGCCGGTGCCGGGGCGGGCCCGGGGTGGCGGCGGGAGCGCGCGCGGGGGCGCGGCGGCGGCGGGCGCGCGCGGGGCGGAGCTGGGCGCCGGGGCCGCGGGGCGCGGGCGGCTCGGGCTCGGTTCTCCCTCCCTCCATTCCCCGGGATCGCGGCGGGCTCGGGCGGCGGCAGGATGGCGGCTGGGCTCCTGCCCCTGCTCCCGCTGCTGCTGCTGCTACCGGGCCGGGGGCCGCCGGGGGCCCTGGGCAACCGGCACGCCGTGCACTGGAACAGCTCCAACCCGCAGTGAGTGCGGGCGGGGGCGCCGGGACCCGCACCGGGAGGCGGGGTGGGGGTGGGGGGTGGTGGAGGGGGTGGGGGGGTGTCCCCGGCGCCGTGCGGGGTGGGGGGCGCCGCCGGGAAGGACGCGGCGGCGACACGGCGGGGATCGCGCTGAAGGATGCGCTGGGGGCGGCGGGCGACACCGGGACTGCGGGACCCCCGGTGCCGGTCTCCTCGCGGCGCCCTCGTGCGGGCGGGGCCGCCGCTCCGCGGCTGCCGGTGCCCCCGGTGCCTCTCGCCCTGCCCGTGAAGTCGGGGATCGCTGCGGCGGCAGGGGGGCAGCCGCCCGGCCGGTTCGTGTCCCCGTGGCCGCGCTGCCGGGCGGGGCTCGGCGGCTCCCGGTGCGGGCGCGACGGGGTCGTGGGCACCGGGGGAGGAGCCCCCCCCCGGCCCCCGCCAGCGCTGACCCACCGGGGACAGCGGGGAGGGTCTGGCCCCCCCGGGCATCCATCTCCCGGTGCGCCGGGGCGGGCAGGGGTCCCGCTCCCCCCGCCAGTCGCGCCCCCCGCATGTCTGGGTGCGGGAGCGGCACCGGCGGCGCGGCGGAGGCGGGGGGGCCCGACAGGTGCCTGCCGCCCCCCATCGTCTTTGCCCGGCGGCAGTGGCACCCCCAGGACGGCTCCGGGGCTGCGGGGACAGCGGGGGGCGAGAGCGGAGGGTGGGAGCGGCTACCGGGAGCGGAGCAGTCGGGGGTCGGTGGCCTTGGCCGCCCAGCCCCTCCCTCACACCCTGAGCTGGGGCTGCCCCTGCCCTCGCCGGCGCGCCCACAGCTGGGAGCCGATGTGGATGGGGACGGTGTGGGCTGGACCCTCTCGGGAAATGGGGGCTGCGCGCCTGTGGTGCGTCCGTGGACCCCTCCACGGGGATCTGCGCCTGCTGCCATCGCCCACCTCTCCGTCCCTCGCTGGTGCGAGTGCCCAGGGGTGTGGCGGGGACATGCATCCAGCCAGAGCATCCTCTGGCGCCCGTCGGTGCAGGGGCTCTGCTGGGCTCTCCCCCCATCGCACACCCCTTTGTGCAGGGTGGGAGCAGCCCCGGCAGCCCCCTCCCCTGCCATTGAGATTGTGTCGCCAGGCGGAAGCTCGGGCCCCATAAATCGTGCGTGTGTGCGACGTGCCGAGGCGCAGCACAATGCCGAGGTGCCTCCACACTCACATCCCCCCGCACCCCCCTGCTCTGCCCGGACCCCCTGCACCCCCAACCTCATCCCCACACCCTGGCATCGCCACGATGCTGGCAGCTGTGCCACCCTCACCCTTGTCTCTCCGTGGCTCCCCTAACCCATCTCCACCGTGACCTGCCGCTGCCCTGGCACCTCTCGGGGGACAGGGCGGAGGGGCTGGCAGTGCCCGGGCCGTGCCAAGGCGGGGGTGTCGCAGCCAGATGCCCGCACCCCCTGCGCAGGCGTGTCTGGCGCGGCCGCCGGCGTCCGGCTCAGGGCATGGGCGGCGCGGTGGGGGCGGCTGCGGCAGAGCCGTGTCCCAGGGACTCCGGAGCTGATATTTATTGTTAGGCAGTGCGGCAGCTCGGACGCAATTATAGCCGCACGGCAAAGTGTCTGGATTAGATAAATTATGGGGGGAATTAGGCTCCCTGGGCCGCAGCCTGCAAATCCCAGCAACCCTGCTGCAAGTGGAGCCATAAACAAGCCCAGCGTGGCCCTGCGGGGCTCTCTGGGGAGGAGGGGGTTGCTGGCTGTGGCCACTCCTTGGCCACAAATTTATTGTGGCTCCTGCCATGCTACCCTGGGTACCCCTGTTGGTGCCCTCAGTGGGATGACAGGATGAGGGGCAGCCCAGGGAGCAGCCCAATGGGGCCTTGGGAAGCAGGGGGTTGGTGGCAGCTCAGCCCCTTTGGCCATACAAGGAATGGTTGGGGGTGCCAGGAGGCCAGGAAGGGTCCCCAAGCAGGCAGAGCACCCCTCATGCCATGGGTTTGGGGTGTGTTGGCAAAGCCCAGGGGAGGTGTGGGGGTGGGATCCTCAAATCCTGCTCCTGCTCGGCCTGGTTGTTGGTCCAGCTGTGCATTCCATCCGTCTGTCCCATCACCTCCCCTGGTGGCAGCCAGCAAGCCCTGGGGGTGTGGGATGACCCTTGACTCATCCCTGCCCTCCACTCCCCAGTCCTGCCAGGAACAGGCCTGGTGGCACGGGACAAAGGTGCAGGACAGCCATGTCCACCCAGCAGCAGCTTTTGTGGGGCCTGTGACCCTGGGGTGACCCATTGGTCAGGGTCAGGGGTCTCTGAAGTGTCCCCAGACAAGCTGGGCCCTGGCATGCTGGAGGCTCTGTCCCTGCTGCGTGTCCCAGATGCCAAGATGGGGACAGCAATTCATGGACAGACATGGCCAGTGCTCCCGACACTGCTGCACCCCAAGGATCACCCCAGAGCAGGTTGGGGTGTACCACACTGTGCCACTGACTGATTTGGGACCTGAGGATGCTCGTGCTGAGGGCACTGGTGCCATGGAGGGGGCAGAGAGGGGGCTGTGGTGACACAGGGGTACACACAAGGTGCCTGGCTGTGGTGTGGGGGTCAGGGCCCACCTGTGTGCAGGGAGGTTGTGGCACCTTGTGCAGGCACACAGCTCGTGCAGCTCCCCCCAGCACTGGCTCTGCCACCACGCTCACCTCTTCAAGGTGGCTTTTATCTGGCCCAGGCTGTGTTGCAGGCAACAGGGCTGGAGTGGGCTCTGGAGAGGGTTGGAGTGGGCCCTGGAGAGGGCTGGAGTGAGCTCTGGAAAGCCTCAGTGCAGAGCTGGGGAGTGTCTCACACAGGAGAGGAGCCACGGCCCTGCAGAGCAGGTCTGGAGGGGCCCAGGCTCCTCTGCAGCAGCCAAACCCCAACACCAGGGCAGTGCCTGCCCAGATCCCCCCACCCCATCCACGGGCTCCCACAGAGCTCAGGAGGAGTCACCCACAGCAGGAGGGACCTGTGGGTTTGGGGGCATCCAGCAGGAGGTGCTGGGCAGCTCCGTGCCCAAGCAGGGGCAGTTCTGTGCCCAAGCAGGGGCAGCTCCGTGCCCAAGCAGGGGCAGCTCCGTGCCCACCTGTGGAGCTGAATTTAGGGACAGTGCCCACAACACCCCCCTAGGCTGCCTGGGGGGCTCGGGAAGCCCCCACCCCATACTCTGCCTTCCAGGCTGGGCACCCAGAAGGCCCAAGCACGCAGCAGGAGCGGTGCCCATGGGCAGAGCGAGCCGTGCCCCGTGAGTCACGGCGCGGGGCGGCTCCGAGCCCCGGCAGCACCGGCGGCGTTCCCGTGGGAGAAGCGGCCGCGGTGCCGGGGTGCAACAGGGCCGGGGCCACCTGCTCCTGCCCGGGCTGGTAATTGAGTCACCGGTTGCAGATTGATGGTTTAATTAAAACCCAATTAGAAACCTCATTGATCTTGTTAGCAACACGGGAAGGTGCCGGCTTTAGCCGGGATTACAGGGATTGTATGGCCGTCGATAGCGGCGGGGGGCACCTGTAGGGTGCTCCTGGAGTCCCGGCGAGCTTGGGGACGGTTCTCCCTGTCCCGCCGGGTGCCGCCCGCTCCCTCCACGTGCGGATCAGCCCTCGCCTCCCCCCCGCTCGGAGCCCCGATTCCCCACGCAGGGAGGTGGCCCCGGGGACACCGTGTGCCGGTAGCGCCCGCGCCTTGCGGCTGCGCCAGGCGAGGCCGGGGGGGCTGTGCTGTGGCTCGGTGCCACCCGTGTGCGTGGGCTGCGTCGCAGGCGCTGTCTGCCGAGCCAGCGCGCGTGTGCGTGGCCGTCTGGGCGCCGTGACTGTGCAGCGCTGCCTGCGTGGGGAGGGCTGCGCTGAGCCCCCCGGCTCCCCCGCCGTGGGTGCGGGAGGATGGACGGGTGGTCTGTCTGTCTGTCCGTCCTTCCGTCCGGTGGGACGGACCGGCCACAGCGGTCGATGCGCCTTTGCCTCTCGCTGTGGTGCGGGGTGACGGGAAGGGGACTCGTAAATCAATGGCACTTTTTTGTTCCCCGGGTGATGGATGGGCCCCGGATGCGCCAAAAGGACGAAGCTACTGGAGCCGAACAAAGAGCCTGGCTGTGCTGGGGGCTGTCCAGTGCTGGGGGGCACCACATCGAGGACACACCACACTGCCCTGCTCCTCAATGCTGGCACCGCCAGTGCGGGGTGCTGAGCCCGGCTCTGGCCCCGCTGCCCTCCAGGCCCCTCCAGCACCATGGGAATGAGCGTCTGTAGGGTGAGGGTCCCGACGGGGGTCCGGTCCCGCCGTGCCACTGCTGCCAGGGCGTGCTGCAGTGCACCAGGCGCCCTCGGCAGTGTGGGAGCCAGCGTGCGGCACGCAGCCCGGATTTATGGCAGCAGATGGGAGCGGAGCGGAGCGCCCGCCCGGCTCACCGGTGGCTGCGGCGTGCCAGGTAGCCAAGGTGCCACCAGGGTGCCACCAGCGTCCCTCCGGTGCGGGGCCGGTGGGCACCGAGCCCGGGGCCGGTGCTGCCAGGGGACATCCATCTGCCCAGCATGACAGGCTGCTGGAAGGTACCACCGCCTCGCCAAGCCCTGCTCTACAAACGCAGTCGTGCAGAAGTGATGCTGCCCGCTCTCCTCCCGCACTTAACCCTTCGGGCACTGCCAGAGCCCACCGGCCCCACTGGCCATGCCGTGGCTGCCAGGGTCTGGCGTGTGGAGGGTCCATCCCAACCCGGGGGATGGTGCTTCCTGATAGCTGCGGAGCTGGACGGGACCAGGCAGCTCGTGCCTGCTCTGGGATGGGTGCTGGTGAGAAAAGAGGCAGTCCCTCTCTCAGAGTGTCTCTTCCTGCCCTTCCATCCCAAACCAAGGCCCACGGGCTCTCTGGGTGGTGCTGTCAGCAGATCTTGGAGCATTTGGGCCGTTGCACTGAGGGATTTGGGGGTATCTAGAGTTGCTGCTCTGCAGTGACCGTGTAGGAGCCAAGCGTGGCAGGGACACGGTGTTGTGACCAAAGCTGCAGCTGGGGTCACCTGGATGTGCCTCGGGCTGTGGTGGCCCTGTGGCTCTCCCCATGTGGGGCCATTCCCCATCCCCTCCCAGCTTTTGGTGCTGCCTGTGGGCTCCTGGCAATGCCCATGGGAGTCACTACCGTGGGGCCCTTGCCCCACCAGCTGGGGCTCCTGCACGCTGCCATGGGTGCTGCTGTCCCCCGGCCCAGGGGAGGCTTCGGTGCCTCGTTAGTGAGGCTGTTTATCAGCAGCCACGCTTCTTAATGAGCTGTGGCTTAACGAGCCCCAGCCTGGGGTCCCAGGGGACTGTGCCTCAGCACTGGGTGCCCCAGGGGAACGGGGGGGTTACCTCTCCCCAGCACCCCGTGACAGAGTGTCACTTGTGGCACTTCTCCTAGTCCCTCTGTCCCATGGCACAGCTGTGGGGAGCCCCAGCTGCGGGTGCCCGCCCCGGTGTGGGGCAGCTGTTCTTGGGGTACGCCGGCGTCCCAGCTCTGCGTCCCGCGTGGAGTTAATTGCAATTTTCTCCTTGGGGCCATTTCTTTAATAACAAGCCTTTTTCTCCCCCCGCCCCCCTTCCCACCACATCAAAGGGGGAAGATGAAAGGTCCCGGCGCCCGCTCAGCAAGGGTGGCTGCCTCAGCACCTTCCCGGCGGAGCGGTTGCCGGCGGGTGCCGGGATGGGCTGCGGAATAGCGGCTGCGCAGCGAGGGAGGGGCCGCGTGGGGCTGCGCTCCTGTCCCACGAGTGATGAGTTCTGCCATCAGCTTCCCCCCGCGTTGCCCCCCGGTACCGGAGGCGGCGTTTCTTGTCCCCCCGCTTTGCCTCCCGGCACCGCGTCCCGCTACGGCTCTGTCTCCGAGCTCGGCTCCGGTGCCGCGGGCGCTGGCGGAGCGCCGGGGCTCCTCAAACAGCGCCGGGGGCGATGGTGCAGGGTGGGGCGTCTGCAGGCGCAGCCCTGCCCGCTGCCTGCCCAGCCCTGCCGGAGAGACCCGGGGAGCCGCTGGGCTCCGGGAGGGGCGGCGAACCCCCCACCCACGGCCAAGGGAACCCCGAGTGATGCTTTGGGGGCGCACGGTGTGGGGTTTGCCCTGAGAGCTGGGGAAAGGGCCGTGATGCGGAGCGATGCGCCCAGAGCTGGAGCTCCACTGGGGAGCTCCACGGCCACGCGTGCCGGGATGCTGCTGTCCGTGTCCTGCGGGATGCGGGGCCGGTCAGGGTCCGGTGCCGAGCCAGCGGCGGGTGGTAATTAATTGGCAGGAGCAGCGGGTCAGCGCGGCGGCGAGGATTACCGCGGCCGGGATTTCCGTCGGGCGCGGATTAGGAGCCAGCGGAGCCTCTCCTGAGTGGATCTGAGGGGATTGCTGCTCCTAATCAATGTAAATGAGGCTCCCCCAGGGCCACCCTTTACGGCATTAACGAACTAACGGGATTAGCCGGAGCAGGGTGAGAAATCCTGGCTCCGAGCTGCGGCGCGTGCCAGGGCCGCGGTGGGCGGCAGCGGTGGGTCGGCTCCAGGCTGCTGGAAATAGGGAATGCCCGGGAATTCCAAGGAATTCCGGGGTCTTCCGCACACCCACGGGCTGTCCCGTGGAGAACCTGATGCCTGTGGGACCCGGACGCCCTTCTGGGTCTGTGTGTGCATCATCTCCCCTTTGAGGCTCCGTGCTCTTGCCCATCCCACCTGTACGTGTGGTTTGACACCTGTCCCCAGCAGCACCTGTCCCCACCCCCAGGCCCACCCGTGCCCTCCAGGACGGGGATTCTGCTCCACTGGTGAAGCTCAAGCTGTGCAGGGGCCCCACTGTGTCAGGGGCTCCACACAGGGCTTGAACAGGGGGCACCACTGCTCCCACAGTTCACTGCAAACTCACCCAACCTCTGGCTCCCCTTGGAGAACCCTGTTTGGGGATGTGCAGGGCCTCCCCAAGCCTGACCTCCCATCCTTCTCTCCCTTGCAGCCTGCGGCGGGAGGGCTACACGGTGCAGGTGAACGTCAACGACTACCTGGACATCTACTGCCCTCACTACAACGCCTCGGTGCCCGAGCACCGGCTGGAGCAGTACGTGCTCTACATGGTGAACGCGGAGGGCTACCGCACCTGCAACACCAGCCAGGGCTTCAAGCGCTGGGAGTGCAACCGGCCCCACGCGCCCCACAGCCCCATCAAGTTCTCGGAGAAGTTCCAGCGCTACAGCGCCTTCTCTCTGGGCTACGAGTTCCGTGCGGGGCAGGAGTACTACTACATCTGTGAGTTACTACGTGTGAGAGCGTGCTACGTGTGTGAGCGCTGCTACGTGCGTATGAGTTACTACGTGTGTGAGCACTGCTACGTGTGAGAGCGCTGCTACATGTGTGAGTACTGCTACATCTGTGAGTTACTACGGGTGTGAGTGCTGCTACATGTGTGTGTACTGCTACATGTGTGAGTTAATACGTGTGTGAGTACTACTACATCTGTGAGTTACTACGGGTGTGAGCACTGCTACATGTGTGAGTACTGCTACATCTGTGAGTGTTACTACGGGTGTGAGTTACTACGTGTGTGAGTCCTGCTACAGATGTGAGTGTTACTACGTGTGTGAGCGCTGCTACATGTGTGAGTAATGCTACAGCTCTGTTACTACGTGTGTGAGTTACTATGGGTGTGAGCTACTACGTGTGTGAGCGCTGCTACATGTGTGACTACTGTTACAAATGTGTTACTACGTGTGTGAGTTACTACGTGTGTGAGTGCTGCTACATGTGTGAGTACTACTACATCTGTGAGTTTTACTACGGGTGTGAGTTGCTACGTGTGTGAGCGCTGCTACATGTGTGAGTACTACTACATCTGTGAGTGTTACTACGGGTGTGAGTTACTACGTGTGTGAGCGCTGCTACATCTGTGAGTGTTACTATGGGTGTGAGTTACTACATGTGTGAGTGCTGCTACATGTGTGTGAGTTAGTATGTGTGTGAGCACTGCTACATGTGTGAGTACTGCTACATCTGTGAGTGTTACTACAGGTGTGAGTTACTACGGGTATGAGTTGCTACATGTGTGAGTGCTGCTACATGTGTGAATACTGCTACATATGTGAGTGTTACTACGTGTGTGAGCGCTACTACACGTGTGAATGCTGCTACATGTATGAGGAGTACCACATGTGTGAGTGCTGCTACATGTGAGTGCTGCTATGTGTGTGAGTGCTGCTACACGTGTGAGGAGTGCTACTACATATGTGAGTACTATTACATGTGTGAGTGCTGCTACATGTGTGAGTGCTACTACATATGTACGTGGGGTGCCAAGGTGGGACCCCCACACAGCCCCCAAACCGCAGGTCCCACCCCAGCTGGGTCCCCTCAGGTCCTCCCACCCCAGCTGGGTCTGTCTGCGTCCCCCTTGGCTGATTCCCCTGCACCCCCAAACTGGGCAGCTCTTTCCCCTCTAAGAGTGGGAACCTGGAGCTCAGGGAGGGGGTGAAGGAGCAAAGGGACAGGGGGAGGGATTGTTTACATGATGCAGGGAACAGATAGGGGTGTGGGGAAAGATGAGGGTGCCAGTGCATGATGGGGTGCTGGGGGATGATGATGGAGGATGCAGGATGCTGCTGCAGGATCAGGGTTCAGGGGCTGCTGCTGCAGGATTGCAGTGCTGGTGCCTGATGCTGGTGCTGGGCTGGGATGCTGGAGCTGATGGTGAGGCCTGGGGTGCTGGTGCAGGGCATTGCTGCAGGATTTGGGGTGCTGGTGCAGGGCATTGCTGCAGGATTTGGGGTGCTGGTGCAGGGCATTGCTGCAGGATTTGGGATGCTGGTGTGGGGCATTGGTGCAGGATTTGGGGTGCTGCTGCAGGGCATTGCTGCAGGATTTGGGGTGCTGCTGCAGGGCATTGCTGCAGGATTTGGGGTGCTGGTGCGGGGCACTGCTGCAGGATTTGGGGTGCTGGTGCGGGGCATTGCTGCAGGATTTGGGGTGCTGGTGCAGGATATGGGGTCCTGCTGCAGGGCATTGCTGCAGGATTTGGGGTGCTGCTGCGGGGCATTGCTGCAGGATTTGGGGTGCTGGTGCAGGGCATTGGTGCAGGATTTGGGGTGCTGGTGTGGGGCACTGCTGCAGGATTTGGGGTGCTGGTGCATTTCCCCAGCCCAGAGCACACCCCTGGGCAGTACCAGCCCCCTCTCTGTCCACACCCACCCAGCCCCGGGGTGCCTGGGGTTGGCATTCCTGCCACGGAGCCCCTCTCAGCCCGCTCTTGCCTTGCAGCCACGCCGACACACAACCACCGCCGGGCCTGCCTGAAGATGAAGGTGTTTGTCTGCTGCGCCTCCAGTAAGTACCCCCGTGCCCGTCCCGGGGGCGGCGGGGCTGGCCCCTGGGTGCCCCGTCCGTCCTTAGGCGGTGGCTGCATGCGGGGGCTGCGGTGCGGGGCGGGCAGCGTGACCCCCGTCCCCTCTCTCCCTCCACAGCGTCGCACTCCGGGGAGAAGCTGGCGCCCACCCTGCCCCAGTTCACCCTGCGGCCCGAGGTGAAGATCGAGGACCTGGGTGAGTGAGGCACAGCCTCCGGGCCCGCAGCGCCGTGTCCCCCCCTCCCCGCTCCCCGCCGCCGCCCCTGGGGCAGCCCCGGCCACGGGGTGGGGGTTCAGGGCCTCCCTGCTGCCCTCCTCATCCTCTCCTTCCCCTCCACAGAAAACTTCAACCCGGAGATGCCGAAGCTGGAGAAGAGCATCAGCGGCACCAGCCCCAAGCGGGAACATTTGCCCCTGGCCGTGGCCGCCGCGCTCTTCCTCATGACGCTCTTGGCCTCGTAGCTCCCGGCGCCCGCGGGGGCCCGGCCAGCGCCGCTCTGCCGAGCGCGGCCCCCTCGATCCGCTGCCCCTCGTAAGAGCCAGCGGGGAAGCACGGCGAGACCAGCAGCCCTGCCCGGAGAGAGGCAGGGATCGCGGCACGCACCGATCCGGCCGGACCGGCACCTCCGCAGGGATGCGGCTCCTCCCGGGCAGCGCGGGGTCCTGCCCGCAGCCTCCCCGTGGCTGCTCCGTGCCTGGGGGGCAGCGCCGAGCCCGATGAGAGCAGGGACCCCCGGGGCCGGGCAGTCTGTACATACCCATATAGATCTATACATACTGTACAGAGAGCGACTACAGAGATATTATATCTATACTGTACCATAGGCAGCGGCGCCGGCCCCGGGCTGGCTTGTACATAGTCGAACGTGTTGGATTTTCCTCGTCTTCCGTGAAGACCCGACCTATGCAAACGCACAGACACTTTTTGGGGAAAAACAAAACAAAACAAACAAACAAAAAAAAAACATTCTCGATCTTTTTTTCAAGTGCTTTGGCTGGTGATTTTCATATTCTGCTCTTAGTCTATAAAAAAAATTAATAAAAGGATAAAAAAAGGGATCCCTGTCACGGTGGCGTGCAGCACTTCCAGCCCTCGGAGGGGTCCCAGGGGGGCTCCGGCTCGGACAGGCGTTCAGGAGAGGGCTGACCTCCACCGTGCCACCCGCCTTGCCAGGCACACCGGGCTCGGTACCGCTGGCAGGGCCATGCAGGGCACTTCCCACCGCTGGCCCTGCTCCCCATCGACCCCCAGCGCCGGCAGGGACGTGGTGCTTCCCACAGGAACGTGGCGCGGCCAGCAGGAGTATCTGAAGGTAAGGGCAGCGCGGGGGGCCCGTGGCACGCAGGCCTGGGGGTGCTGGGGCGGCGTTTGGGAGCGGGAGATCCTTCCCTGCCATCCTCAGCAGCTGCGAGGAGCGAGCAGACACGGGGTGCTGGCAACGCCATGGGAACTGCGGCATCGCCCCTGCGGCGCGTCTGGCTGTGCCGGGCATGCCGGCTCCTGCCTGTTCCGGGGGGATCTGGCACACGCGGGCGGCTCCTGAGGGCTGGGGGACGCCCTCAGCTCCCCCCCAGCACCTCCAGCCAAGGGGATGTGGGGGCTGGATTGTGCCTGAGGTTGGGATCGCATCTAAGGGGGGTGTTGCTGGGGTACCCAGAGCCCCACAGCCCCCACAGACACAGTGGGGCACTCGTGGGCTCCTGAGCCTGCACTCTGCGGGGCTGGGGGGCCCCGTGCCCCCAGGGAGGGAGCAGCAACTCCCGCAGGGATGAGGGGCTGCGAGGGCCCCGCTCCCATGTGGATTCATTCCTGGGGAAGGGGGTCCCCCAGCTCCAGAGAGCAGGGCAGCCTCTCTCCCCCACCCAGCAGGCGCTGCTGGGCGGTGGTTGGGTGTCCCGCCGGCCCGGGCTTGTCCGGGTGCGGGAAGAGCCGACGAACCCGTCAGACGGGTCCTGGCAGCTCTCCCAGCAGGCGCCGGGTTCGCCACGTCCCCCCCGCGCCCCGGCAGGCCTGGCCCGGACGGGGCTGAGCTCCCTGCCATGGATCCCCTGCCGGGGTCCCCGGGTGCCACCCGCAGCTCCCTGCTGGCCCAGGGCAGGGTGGGCACGGCGTGGGTGGGGGAGTACGGCTGCCACTGCCAGGGGCCATATCCAGCCAGGGGCTGATTGCCAGGGCTGGCCAGAGCACCTGTGCCAGTGTGGTGCCATGCTGGTGGCACGTGGCACAGTGAGCCTGGCACAGCTTGGGTGGCCAGTGCCCTGCGGGGGTGTGAGAGCCGGAGTCACTGCCCTGGCACAGAGAGCTCTGCCTGCAGGATCTCTCCTGCCACTTGCCTCGACCCTGGCACCGCTTCTTGGGCATGCATGGCACCACCCATGGCTCGGTGGGCACCTGGCTCAGGTGTGCCCCACACTCCAGGGCTGAGCACAGGGGGACAGCCCAGACCCACCAGGAGTCTTCTGGGTGCTGGTAGAGGGAAATCCCAGGCCCAGCTGCCCCAAGTCAAGTTGGGGGCCATTGTTGGTACCCCAGTGCTGAGGTTTGGGTGCCCCTTGGGTACTTTGGGGTTTCACAGCCTGGGCAGCAGATCCAGGCAGGGGGATGAGTGCCAGGTGTGGCACACGAGGCTCTGCCTCACCTCAGGGCAGCTCCCCTGCCCAGTCAGGGCTCTGTGGCCAAAACATGAGGTCCTGGCATGGCTGGACAGCCCTGGGGCTGCAGCTCTGCCCCCTCCAGGGTGGCACCAGGCCATGCCTACCTGCCATGCCTACCTGCCAGGCTGCACGCAGCTGGCACTGCGTCACCGTGGCCTTCGCTCCCGGCCACAAACTGGACGGCTCCTCTTCCTCCCCCAGCCTTGCAGGGTGACGTCAGCCCAGCCAGGGGCCAGGGCACTCCTGGGTGTCCCCAGCCAATAAACCACAAACACTGTCACGAGTTCGGCGGCCTCTGGCCAAGCCTACCTGCCCCACACGGAGCAGCAGCGATGTTTACAGCCTGAAACGGCTTCACCTTTGTCCCTCCATGTTGGGCACCAATCCCAGCCCATTGTCACCTGCTCCCAGGTGCGTGGCCGTGACCATGTGCACCATGTGCACACCACCACTGGCACCCCCAGTGCCACTGCAGGCGGGCTCCCACCCTACCCAGGGTGCTGCCCACCCTGTGCCCCACCGTTGGGTCCCAAAGGAGGTAATGGGGCACCTCTAGCCCCAGTTTTTGTCTCAGACTGTCCTCAGCAGGGGACATGGTCTTGTCTTTCCACTCCTGCTCCTCCACTCTGGGCCTCAGAGTGTCCACGTGGCCTCACTCCCAGCCCCTTCCCTGTCCTGCTCCAGGGCTGGGGCCATGGCAGATGAGACAGGGGAGCCCCTTGGCCAGCGGGGTTGGGTGCCACATCCCAGTGCCACAGGATGGATCCATCGTGGTGTCCAGGAGGCTCCTTATACCCCTGGCAGGCCCAGCACAAGGCTCAACCACCAGGGGCTGCCCAGCCCTCCCCCATCAGTGCTCCCTGCCTTGGTTTCCCCAGGCACAGTCTGTCCCTGACGTGGAGGGGGCAGTACCAGGGTGATGCCAGGACCACGGGATTGGTGCTGCACCCATCCCCGTGGCCTGCACGTGGGCTCCCAGCCGTGTTCCCAGGAGTGCTCCCCTGTGCAAGCCACGGCAGCGCCGGCATCCCAGGAACAGAGGCCTGGCACTGTCATTATGGATGATGTCAGGCCTGGCCACAAGCAGGGCGGATGAGAGCAAAGCAAAGCAGCCTCCCTGGGAGCGAGGGGGTGGGGAGAGAGAGGCTGGGGTGCGGGGGGATGTGGGGCACCCAGCCCCACGGCCCGGGCCCGTAGGATTTGGAGCCACGGCCGCTCTCAGGTTGGCCGTGCCGGCGCCTGCCGGAGCCCCCTGCGTGTGCCAGGGGAGCGCAGCGCGCCCGCTGCGGCACAGGGCACGCAACATTACCCACAATCAATGGATCATTATGGAATAAACAAGAGGAAAGTTGTTTTGCAAATGCGGCTGAGTTATCGCTTCACAACACGCGGCGGAGCGTCGCGCGCCGGCCGGGACACGGATGGATCCGTGTCGGAGCAAACGGGAGCCGACAGCGCGGCACCGCGCTCCTGCCAGCCAGTGGCAGCGTGCCCGCGGTGCCCACCCCGGCTCTGTGCCTACAGACCCCTGTGCTGCACCTATAGACTGAACTCTGCACCCACAGACCCCTGTGCTGCACCTACAGACCCCAGCTCTGCACATGCAGACCCCTGTGCTGCACCTATAGACTGAACTCTGCACCCACAGACCCCTGTGCTGCACCTACAGACCCCCATGCTGCACCTACAGACCCCTGTGCTGCACCTACAGACCCCCATCCTGCACCTATAGAGCCCTGTCCTGCACCTACAGACCCCTGTGCTGCACCTACAGCCCCCCATCCTGCACCTATAGAGCCCTGTGCTGCACCTACAGACCCCCATCCTGCACCTATAGAGCCCTGTCCTGCACCTCCAGACCCCCTGTGCTGCACCTATAGACTGAACTCTGCACCCACAGACCCCTGTGCTGCACCTACAGACCCCCATCCTGCACCTATAGACCCCAGCTCTGCACATGCAGACCCCTGTGCTGCACCTATAGACTGAACGCTGCACCTACAGACCCCCATGGTGTACCTGCAGACCCCTGTGCTGCACCTATAGACCCCAGCTGTGCACATGCAGACCCCTGTCCTGTACCTACAGCCCCCCTGTCTGCATCCACAGCCTCCCATCCTGCACCCACATCTCCCTATCCTGCACCCACAGCCCCATCCTGCACCCACATCTCCCTATCCTGCACCCACAGCCCCATCCTGCACATGCAGCCGTATATATCCTGCACCCACAGCCCCCTATCCTGGACCTACAACTCTCCCTCCTGCACCAACAGCCCCCCAGTGTGCATGCACAGCCCCTGGTGTGCACCCACAGCCTCCCATCCTGCACCTACAGCCCCATCCTGCACCCACAGCCCCATCCTGCACCCACAGACCCATTCCGCACCTACAGCCCCATTCTGCACCCACAGCCTCCCATTCTGCACCCACAGACCCCCATTCTGCACCCACAGACCCCCATTCTGCACCCACAGACCCATTCTGCACCCACAGACCCATGAGACCCATCCTGCACCCACAGCTCTCCCTCCTCTACCCACAGCCCCCCTTTTTGCACCCATAGCCCCCCATCCTGCACCTACAGCCCCATCCTGCACCTACAACCCCATGTCTGCACCCACAGCCCCATTCTACACCCAGAGCCCCACCCTGCACCCACAGCCCCCCTGTTTGCACCCATAGCCCCATCCTGCACCCACAGCCTCCCATTCTGCACCCACAGCCCCATGTCTGCACCCACAGCCCCATGTCTGCACCCACAGCCCCATCCTGCACCCACAGCCCCCCTGTTTGCACCCACAGCCCCATCCTGCACCCCCAGCCACATCCTGCACCCACAGCACCATTCTGCACCCACAGCCCCATCCTGCACCCACAGCCCCCCTGTGTGTGTGTGGAGTCCCTGCCCGGTGTGTGTCACTTTTTGGGGGGTGGCCCTGCCCGGGGCCGGTCCCGTGTGGGGGGATGGGGTGTGTGTGGAGCTGGGTTGGACCTGGAGCGCGGTGCTGTGTGTGGGGAGGGTGCCGGTCGCTGTCAGGGGACCGCGTCCCGTTCCCGGTGCCGTTCCCGGTGGGGGGGCGGGGATTTGTGTCCCCCGGCCCGGTCCCGGTGCTGGGGGGGTGTGTTTGTGTCCCGGTCAGCGCCGGTCTCGGTAGGGAGGGTTTGCGTCCCCCTGCCCGCTGCCGGTCCCGGTGTCCGGGAGTGCGCATCCCCCCGCCGGCGCTGCCCTCGGTGTGGGGACGGCTCCATGGTTTCTGTCCCCCAGATCGATACCGCTGGGGGGTGTGTCGTGTGTGTGTCGTCCCCGCCGCCTCGTCCCGTGTGTTGTTGTGCGAACGCGGGGCGGCGGCGGCGGGGGCGGGGCGGCGGCGGGGCCGTACATAAGGCGGGGGCGGGAGCGGGGCCGCCCGTGGAGCGCAGCACCCGCAGAGCGATGGGGCAGCCGGGGGTGCCCCTGGCCCTGCTGGGGCTGGGGCTGTGCTGGGCAGCGGCGGCCGAGCGGCACACGGTGTTCTGGAACAGCTCCAACCCCCGGTGAGTGACCCCCGCCTGCCACCGGGACCCCCCCCACCCATACACACACACACACAAACGCGCACCGAGCCCGGTACCGGCCGCCCCGAGGGCGCGGGCGGCGCCGCTCCGCTCCCCGGCGGCCTTTGTGCGGGGCGGGCGGCGGGGCCGGTGCGGGGCTCGCGGCGGGGCCGTGCCGGGGGCGGCGGGGCCGGTCCAGGTGCGCCCGGAGGGGCCTTTCCGTTCCCAGGGCCGTGCGAAGGGGCCGCTTCCTTCCCGCGGGGGGGGCGCGGCGCCAGCCCCGGCGCCGGCCCCGGGGACCGTGTTGACAAACACGGGGCAGGATGTGCGGGGGGGTAGACCTGGATCGGGGCCCCCCCGCTCACCGGCCGCCAGGGCTGCGGGGTGACCCCATCTCAAGCTACAGCCCTACAGGTTCTAAGGGTCCCCCCCCCCCCCCCCCCCCCCCGCCCCCGGCCGCAGCCGTGACTCCCCCTGGTTTTAGAGGTGCTCCCCCCAGGGCATGAGCGCTCTCAGGCTCTAGGAGTGTCCCCCCTCGGCTTTTGGGGAGCCCCCCTCACTCCCCAGACCTCCAGGCTATGAGGGTGCCCCACATTCAGGCACCCGTGGGGAGATGTGGGGCTTCCCCTCCTTCTCTGGCCTGAGTCACTCCCTCCCCAGGCTATGGGGCTTCTCCCCCCTGCCCAGGCCGTGTCCCCCAGGGGTGTAGGACTCCCCCAGATTGTAGGGCTGTGTCCTCTGCGTCCCCCCAGCAGGTTTTTGGCGTGCCCCCGTGGGTGGTTGTGCCTTCTCGAGGCCACCGCAGCCGGCGAGGTGGGGACCCCGGCGTGCCCCCCCCGGCTGGGGTGTGGGGCGCAGCTGGAGCCGGGCTGGCTGCCCCACGGCGAGAGCCGCGACGCCTCCCGCTCCGGCAGCGCTGGGCCGGGCAGGGTGCGGGCCGGCTGCGCGTCCCAGCGGGTCCCCTCCCTGCTCCCCGGCCCTTGGGGAGCGCTGGGAACTGGGGTGCGCTCACCTCTCACAGCCGGGGGGCCGAGCCGGAGGGAGAGGGAAGGGGGCGCTGCCCTTTGGAAGCTCTTCCAGGTGCTGCAAGGCTCAGCACAGGCAAGGGTGCACCCAAAGGTGCCCCCAGGCAGCGCTGCCGTGGCCAGGGTGCTGCCCCCCCTGGGTGTGGGGCATTTGGGGGTGCAAGCAAAACCCCTAAGGCAGCCCTGACCCCCCTGCCGACCCTCCTGCCGCAGGTTTCTGTGGAGTGACTACACGGTGGAGGTTCGTCTCAATGATTACCTGGACATTATCTGCCCTCACTACGAGGAGGGCAGCGTGGACCCCCGGGCCATGGAGCGCTACACGCTGTACCTGGTGGAGCTGGAGGAGTACCAGGCCTGCAAGCCCCGCTCCAAGGAGCAGATCCGCTGGGAGTGTGACAAGCCCAGCGCCCTGCACGGCCCCGAGAAGTTCTCAGAGAAGTTCCAGCGCTTCACTCCCTTCACGCTGGGCAAGGAGTTCAGGGAGGGACACAGCTACTACTACATCTGTGAGTGCTGGGGAGCTGCGGGGGGGGCTCCGAGGTGCTGCAGGGATTCCTCATCGGGCTCCCCCCATCCCTTCCTAACCCGCCTCTCCCTTCACAGCCAAACCCATCCACCACCACGGCGAAGCCTGCCTGAAGCTGAAGGTGACGGTGACAGGCAAAGGCAGTGAGTATCACACATCACCACCCCCTCAGGGCCCCCCCAGCCGCGTCCCCTCCTTCCCAGCGTGGCCTTGGCTGCGCTGAGTCACGGCCTGGCCGTGGCCCCTGGCCAGCCCGGGGTGTGGGCACGCGCAGCTTGGCCGGGAAGGTGTTGGTGGGGGCGGGGAGGGGGGGGACAGCCCACAGAGAAACGGGATTTTGGCGTTTTGGGGGGGTTGGGGTGCTGCCCTTCCCTCCCTGAGCCCCTGTTTGCTCTGCAGCTCCAGCACCGCCTGCCCCGGCCTCGACACAGAAGGGGAGGATCCAGGCAGGTGAGTTGGGGGCTGAGGGCTTGGGGTTCCCTTCTGGGCTGGCAGGGTGTTCTTGGGGGCACCAGGCTGAGCCTGCTGGGGGGCACTGGCCTGAACACAGCCCCCCAGGGCTTTGCCAGGGGCACTGAGGCTCATCTGCCCCTCCTGGGGGCTCTGGAGCCGGCTGAGGTAGCAAGGCTGGTGGCAACCCTCTGCAGGGGTGATGTGCTGCTGGTTTGGGGTACAGCTTGTCTTTTGGGGAACGGTTTCTCTTTTGGGGTTGCTGGTTACTGATGGCTCCTCTGTTTTCCCCCCACAGACGATGCAGCTGCGCACGTGCTGAGGAGCGTGGGGCAGAACTCGGCCATGCGCAGCAGCAGCCGCCCCTTCACCTTTATCAGCCTCCTCCTGCCCCTCCTGGTGCCACAGGGGCTCTGAGCTGCCCCTCGTGCCCGGACCCACCGAGGCTGTGGCCATTGGGGACCCCCGTGGTCCCCGCACATCTGCCCCGGGTGCCCTGCCCTGTGCACATCTGGGCAAGGAAAGGATTTGTCAGTATTATGGGGCTGGAGGCCCCAAAGCCATCGGAGCAGCTGGAGCCTTCAGGCTTCCCTGGCCCTTCCAGGATGCTCCTGGCAGCCAGAGGCCGAGCGGGAGCCTGGAGCTGGAGGGGCTGAGGTGCCCCAGACTGGAGAGGGGCAGGGGGCTGGCACCCCTGTCCCACAGCTGAGCTCGCCCAACACCCTCGGGGCTTTCCCCGTGGTGGGCTGGAACTGGAATGTGTCCTGCAGGCGGGGACGTGGGGGTGGCCAGGTGACCCCAGTGTCAGTGGCCAGGGAGCACGGACAGGCTGGAGATGCCCTGCAGCCAGGGGAGAGGGGTTATGAGAAACACCTCACTCCTCCCTGTGCTGCACCCCTACCCCTGCCTTCATCCCCCATCCCTTCCCCATCCCTCCCCTCCGCTGGGTGCCGGAGGGGCCCCCCAGAACTCCCTTTGTACAGCTTTCTAACACGGGACTTTTTATACCATTGTCGGGAATAAATAACCAAAACCATGCCGAGCTCCCGAGACCTCCCCCACCCTCCTGGGCCAAGGCTCTCCTGGCCCCTGTGGGGGGTTGGGCTGGTTAATTAATTAATTGGCTGGTGTTTGCACGGGGCTGTTAAGTGGCAAAGTGCCACAGTGGCTGGCACTGTCCCCGGCTTTATCTGGTGACACAAAGGCCTCCCCTGAGGGTAGGGACCCCTCCCCCTGCACTGCAGCGAGATTCCAGGTGGGGGGCAGGGGTTGTCCCGGGACAAACCCCATTGGAATGTGACAGACCCCGGGGGATGGGATAAATCCCACTGCTGGTGAGGAGGGGGCTGGGCAGGGGACACAGCCTGGCTGCACCCCAGGGACCCCCACGGGGTGACCCCAGGGATGTGGGAGCCCTGAGCAGGGGACAGTGTGGGTGCAGGGAGCTGGGATCGCAGGGATGTGGGGTCCCTGGAATTGGGAACTGCAGGGAGGGAGGGCCCTGGAGAGGTGAGATTTTGGGGCATAGGGATGCAGGACACCCGAATGTTGGGGATTCTAGGGTCATGGAGAGGGATCTCAGGGATGAGTGACCCCAGGATGTGTGCAGGCACCCTGGGACAGTGGGGTCACAAGGAGATGTGGATCCCAGGGATGCAGGATCCTGGGGAATTGTCACAGGGATGTGTGACCCCCAGGATGTGTGGGGGCACTCTGGGGTCACAAGGAACTGTGGATCCCAGGGACGCAGGATCCTGGGGAATTGTCACAGGGATGTGTGACCCCCAGGATGTGTGGGAGCACGGTGGGACAGTGGGGTCACAGGGCAGTGTGGATCCTGGGGAATCGTTGTCACAGGGATATGTGACAACTCCTGCAGGAGGCGGGGGTGGGGAGCTGGGCTCACAGGGCTCTGAGACCCCCGGGCTGTGCAATCTGCACCGAGGCGTTCCCCCTGGGGATGCCCGGGGACCCCCAAACCTGAATACACGACACCTCGGGGCTCCTCCCCCCGTACCGGCCCCGGTGCCCTCCCCGGTGCCCTCCGCGGTGCCCGCGGGGCGGTCACGCCGGTGCAGCCGGCGCTGCTCCCCCCGCTCGCAGCCGGATCCCCGCCGCTCCTCCCCGGTAGTGCGTCCTGCTCCGCCCCGCTCCGCTCGGCCGCGGGCAGCACCGGCCCCGCCGCGGGCAGCACCGGCCCCGCCGCGCTCCCCGGGCTCCGGCATGGTCCTGTCGGTGCTCGCCGGCCTCTGCCTGGCCGCCACCCTCGCCATGTTCGCCACCGGCCTGTGAGCGATCGGCGGCGGCGGCCCCGGGCGGGGCGGGAGCGGTGGGGAACGCACCGGGGCCGGCTCGGGGCTCACTGAGGGCCCGGGGTGCAGGGGGGGACCCCGGGCTGGTTTTGGGCTGCAGGGGGGGGCTTGGGGGTGCAGTGGGGCCATGGGGGATGAGGTGCGATGAGGACCCCAGGGCTGGCTTTGGGGTGCAGTGTGGGCCTTGGGGAGGGGGATTTGTGGGTGCAGGGGGCCCATGGAGGATGAGGTGCGATGAGGACCCCAGGGGTGGCTTTGGGGTGCAGTGTGGGGCCTGGTGGGAGAGTTGGGGTGCAATGAGGAGGGCACCAGAGGAATTTTGGGGGCTGCAGTGGGGGCCATAGGGGTGCAATGGGGAGGGCATCAGGCCCAGTTTGGGGGTGCAGTGGGGGCCATAGGGGTGCAATGGGGAGGGCATCAGGCCCAGTTTGGGGGTGCAGTGGGAAGGGCAGTAGGGGCATGTAATGGGGGCCAGTTTGGGGGTGCAATGGGGAGGGCACCAGGCCCAGTTTGGGGGTGCAGGGAGGGCCAAGGGGTGCAGTGGGGAGGGCATCAGGCCCAGTTTGGGGGTGCAGTGGGCAATGGATGGCTGGTGCGGAGGGATTGGGGGTGGTGCTGACTTTTGGGGCACAGTGCCTGCTGGCTGCAGAGACTGGAGCCTCCCCCACCTCAGCACTGCCAGGCACCCAGGAGGACGCTGCCCTCCGCCCTCCCCAGGTCTGACCTGCGCCAGATGTTGGCGACCAAAAGCGTGGAGAATATCCAGTTCCTGCCCTTCCTCACCACCGATGCCAAGTACAGCGGGGTCGGGTCCTGGGGAGGGGGGGGTCATACAGATTTGAGGGGCTGGGGGGATCCCCCAGGCTGCAGCCAAGTGCCTGTGCCATATCCCTGCAGCAACCTGAGCTGGCTGGGCTATGGCTGCCTGAAGGGGGACGGGACAGTGATCACCGTCAACGCCATCGGGGCAGCTCTGCAGACCCTCTACATCCTGGTGTATCTCTACTACAGCCCTGCCAAGGTGGGGCAGGGGCCTGGGGCGATGGGGAGGATGGGGGATCCCCACCCTGACATCCCCCACTGCTGTCCCTCCCAGCGCCCCGTGCTGCTTCAGGTCCTGCTGCTCCTGGCTGTGGTGGTCACTGGCTGTGGCTACTTCACCATCCTGGTTGACACAGGGACACGCCTGACACACCTGGGGCTCTTCTGCAGCGTCTTCACCATCAGCATGTACCTCTCACCGCTGGCTGACCTGGTGTGTGGGGCTTGGCAGAGCTGGGGCTTGCCAGCCCAGGCCCTGCCTGACGTTTGCTCCTGCAGGCCAAGGTTATCCGGAGCAAGTCCACGCAGTTGCTGTCCTTTCCCCTGACCGTCACCACCCTCGTGGCCTCCAGCAGCTGGACACTCTATGGCCTGCAGCTCCATGATCCCTACATCACAGTGGGTTGGGGTGGTGGAATGCTGAGGGGTGCCATCCCATCCTATCCCATCTCACCATGTCCCAACCCATCCTCCTCCATCGCATCCCACACAGTCCCATCCCCATCCCACCCCACCCTGGCCTGCTTCATAGACATTCCACCCTTCTCAATCCCATCCCATTCTGTTCTGTCCCTCTCCTGCCCCATCTCACCCCATCCCATTCCCATCTCACCCCATTCCACCCCTGTCCCATCCCATCCTATCCCATCCCCATCCCCACCCCACTGCCATCCCATTCCATTCTATCCCATCCCATCCCAGCCTATCCTATCCTTCCCCATCCCCATCCTCACCCCACTGCCATCCCATCCCATGGATCATATCCCATCCCATCCCATCCCATGGATCCCATCCCATGGATCCCATCCCATGGATCACATCCCATCCCATCCCATCCCATCCCATCCCATCCCATCCCATCCCATCCCATCCCATGGATCACATCCCATCCCATCCCAGCCTATCCTATCCTTCCCCATCCTCATCCTCACCCCACCCCATTCCCCTCTCATGGCTCAGCACTGGCCCCGTTCAGCCCTGCCTGTGTCACCCAGCCAAGCATGATGACTATTGATTTTAATTAATTAGCTGGGATGGGGCCAATAAACCTCCCCCAGCAGCACAGGGGGGAGGGGTACATCCACTGTCCCCCCATGTCCTCCTGCAGGTCCCCAACGTGCCAGGGATCATCACCAGCCTTGTGCGGTTCTGGCTCTTCCAGCGGTACAGACCAGAGCAGGAGAAGCCCTACAGCCCCCTGCCTGCCTGAGAGGTGCCCTCAGGAGCACCCCAACTCTGCCCTGGGCTGGCCCCACCGCTGTCCCCTTGGCCACTCCCAGTGGGACACCAGGAAGGATCTCCTGCCTCCAGCCCTGCATCCTTCAGCGAAGGCCCCGGAGCTCTCAGTGAATCCTTTGGGGTACCACAAGCCCCTCAAACCCCAGGGTGGGAGGATAGATTTCCATGCCTATGGCCCTGCCTGGCAGCAGGATTTCGAGGGGCAGGGCTTTTGAGTGGCTTCCAAGGGTCCAGGTGTCACTTTTGTATGGATTCAAGTGCCTTTTAATAAATCAGAGACTTCCCAGCGCCTGCTTCTTTTACCTGCTGCAGAGGATGGTGCTGCTCAGAGGATGGTGCAGCTCTTGGCCCTACAGCTGCTTTGGGAGCTCTTTGTGGCCAACCAGGGGGCTGCTTATGGCCATACAGGGGCTACTTTTTGGGGGAGGCTCATTCTGACACACCCTGGGCTCTGGCAAACCCTCGGTAGGCATCAGCCGTGGTGTTGGGGACACGAGGGGACCCCAGGGAAGCCAGCGCTGCTCTGAGCCCCCTGAGGGAGCCACCCATCACAGTGTGGGGGTAAAAGTGTGGAACTGATGCGCAGACACCATGGCAGGACCTGGGAATCGATGGGAATCCTTGCTAAACCCCCTTGGATTGAGCAGGCCTGCATCAAGCATCGCTGCTCTGTCAATTAATCAATTAAAAGCAATGCGGAATGAAGATATCGGGCTGGTGCCTCGGTGGAGGAGCCAAATCACACAGCAGACACCAGAACCACGCAGAAAGAGACCCCCACCCCATGCAGGACCCCCTCAGGACTGAGGAGCTCATCCCATGCTCCCCCCACGAGGGGACCCCAGGGAAGCCAGTGCTGCTCTGAGCCCCCTGAGGGAGCCACCCATCACAGTGTGGGGGTAAAAATCTCTGGAACTGAGGAGCAGCCACCATGGCAGGAACTAGGAAATTGTGGCAGCAGCTCTGGTCACAGAGAGAAACAGGAATCGATGGGAATCCTTGTTAAACCCCCGTGGGTCGAGCAGGCCTGGATCAAACATCAATGCTCTGTCAATTAACCAATTAACAGAGATCTGGAATGAAGATATCGGGCTGGTGCTTCAGTGGAGGGGCCAAATCACACAGCAGACACCAGGGCCTTGCAGAAAGTGACCCCCACCCCATGCAGGACCCCCTCAGGACCGAGGAGTCTCATCCCACACTCCAGCCAGGTGACACCATTGGGATGAAGGACGCTGGCAGGAGCTGTGCTGTGCCTCTGCTGCTTGTGCACACCTCACACACAGCCTGCAAAAATCCATATAAAGGGACAGAGCTGAGCGTGGTGCCAAGGGAAGGAGGACAAGCTCCCGGCGTGCTCTGTCTTGCCCTGTGGAGCTTGGGCTCCCGTGCCTGCTCCGGGGACTTGGCTCAGCAGGGAAGAGCCCCCAATTTCGGGAAAGAGCTCCCAGGCCGGCCCCACAGCCTCGGGAAAGGGCTGCCAGGCTGGCCCCACAGCCTGGGGAAAGGGCAGCTTTCTCCACTGCCACACCTTGGCTGCCAACCGGTCGCTCCGGCTGCCCCGTGCCGGGAGCGGCTGTGACGTGGCCCCTCGTGCCAGCTCCCAGATGCCTCCATGCAGGGAGGAGCTGCTGCCACAAGGGCTGGGAGGAGCTCCTCGTGGCCATGAGTAGAGGCTCTGGATTGCCCTGAGTAGCCCCTGCATGACCATAAGTAGCTCCTCGTGGCCATGAGTAGAAGCTCTGGATTCCCATGAGTAGCCTGCACAGGGTCATGGGTAGCTCACAGATGGCTGTGAGAAGCCCCTGGATGACCACAAGGAGCCCCCTGGCTGGCTGTCAGTAGCTTCTGATGGCCATGTGCAGCCCTTGGATGGCCACAAGGAGCCCCAGATGGTCCTGAGCAGCCTGGCAGCAGCCCCTGGATGGCTAAAAGGAGCCCCCTGGCTGGCTGTCAGTAGCCCCTGATGGCCACGTGTAGCCCCTGCATGGCCACAAGGAGCCCCAGGCAGTCCTGAGCAGCCTGTCAGTGGTCCCTGATGGCCAAAAGGATCCCCTGGCTGGCTGTCAGTAGCTCTGATGCCCACAAGGAACCCACTGGCTGGCTGTCAGTAGCCCCTGATGGCCACAAGGAGCCCCAGGTGGTCCTGAGTAGCCTGGCAGCAGCCCCTGATAGCCACAAGGAGCTCCCTGGCTGGCTGGAAGGCCACAGGTAGCCCCAGGATGGAGCCGGATTGCCATGAGTAGCCTGCAGAGAGTCATGAGTAGCCCCTGCATGAGCACAAGTAGCCACTGGATAGATGTAGCCCTTTTAGCCCTTTTGAATGATCATGAGCAGCCCCTGGTGACCCTCAGTAGCCCACACAAGGCTGTCAGTAGCCCTGCTGCGGTCCTGACCCCACCAAGGCCCCACGTGGCCAAATCCAGGGCAATGTCACCCCCCCAGCCAACCACCCATGTGCCAGCGAGGGCTCAGAGCTTCCCACTCTGCTCCCACCAGCCTTTGCTGCTCAGGAAACAGCTAATTAGCTGCTCCTGCTAATTAACCCGAGTCCTCCCTCCTGCTCCCAACTGCTCCTTTCTGCAGAGCATTCACAGCTGCTAATTAAAATCCCAAAGTCCTTTGGCTGGAGGAGCTGGTGGCTGCCAGGGCAGCAGGTTCCTGCACATGGGGTCAGAGAGCAGGAATGGGGGTCCCCAGACAGAGCCCCCCACCCCTCCCTCTTCCCAGTGAAGCCCAGTGCGGTGCTGTGGATGGGCAGAGGAGTTGGGGGAGCTGCCCTGGAGCTGCTGGGTGGGGTGGGGGACAGCACACCACAATTTAAAGGCTGTGGCGCCTGCCCCACCCTAGCAGTCCCTCTCCTCCTTGCTGGGAACTCAGCCAGCAGGATGGGATGGGGCTCCTCCAGCTCCCACCTGCCGGGGTGAGCCACATCTGAGCTGGGAATGTGTCTGGATCCCACTTCAGAGCCAAATTCCAGAGAGCTCAGCCAGGGACAGTGGGGACATGCACGGAGACCCTGCCCTTCACAGAACCCCCAAACCCTCCCTGCACACCCTGAGAGCCAAGCAATCCCCCTGGGAGAACCCAGTGGTTCCTCCGGGTGCCTTCCAGCAGCTCCCAAGGCTCTCAGTGGACCCACATGGAAATTCTTCCCTTCACAGAACCCCCAAACTTTCCCTGCACACCCCAAGAGCTGAGCAATTCCCCCAGGAGAACCAAAATCATCCCTCTGGGTGCCTTCCAGCAGCTCCCGAGGCTCTCAGTGGACCCTCATGGAAACCCTGCCCTTCTCAGAACCCCCAAACCCACACACCCCAAGATCCGAGCAATCCCCCTGGGAGAACCAAAATCATCCCTCCAGGTGTCTTCCAGCAGCCCCTGAGGCTCTCAGTGGACCCACACGGAGATTGTGCCCTTCTCAGAACCCCCAAGCCCTCCCTGCACACCCCGAGAGCGGAGTGCTTCCCCTGGGAGAACCAAAATCATCCCTCCGGGTGCCTTCCAGCAGCCCCTGAGGCTCTCAGTGGACCCTCATGGAAATCCTTCCCTTCACAGAACCCCCATCAGCGAGAGCTGGGTGATTCCCCAGGGAGAACCCAGTGACTCCTCCAGGTGCCTTCCAGCAGCCCCCAAGGCTCCCTGTGCCCGCACCCCCAGAGACCCCCGGCCCCGTCGTGTCCCCGGTCACACACAGCACGGCCAGCACCGTCCTGGGGTCACACACAGGACAGCCAGCACTGTCCCAGGTCACACACAGGACAGCCAGCATGTCCCAGGTCACACACAGCATGGCCAGCACTGTCCCAGGTCACACACAGCACGGCCAGCACCATCCCGGGGTCACACACAGCACCGTCCGGTGTCACACAGCACGACCAGCACTGTCCCGGGCCTTTATTCGGCTCCCAGGCGCAGCCCCCGCCGCCGCAGGTCGGCCCTCGCCGCCTTGATGTGCTCCTGCAGTTCGGCCGCCGCCTCCTCGCAGTCGTTGAAGGTGGCCAGGCGGTAGCCCACGGTGGCCAGGGAGTAGCAGCCGAAGGCCACGAGCAGGTAGACGGGCAGCGGCAGCAGCGCCTGGCGGAGCGGGGCCGGCGGCTGCAGCCCCGGCGGGGCCAGAGCCAGCGCGGCCCAGGCCGAGCCCAGCAGGGCCAGTCCGCAGAGCCACTGCGCCAGCTTGGTCATGGCGGCCTGAGGGGAGAGGAGAGTGGGAGAGCCGTGAGAGGAACAGGGGAGAAAACGGGAGAGGGGCAGAGAAAGAAGGAGGGGGGGACCGGGAGAGACGGAGCGCCCCGCACCGGGCCCAGTCTCCTCCGGGACCTCCTGACCCCAGTTGGAGCGCTGCCCCAATTCCCCTTGGGCCTCCACCCGCCGGACCGAGCCCTCCCCAAAGACCCAGAACCCGAAACCGAACACGGACACGGACCGGGACCCGGGCCCTGCCCCACCCCCACCTGGCTCGGTCCCGCTCCCGGTGCCGGTCCCGCTCCCCGCCCGGCGCAGTGATGACGTCACTGCAGCGCCGCGCGCGCGAGGGCTGCCGGGAATCGTAGTTCGGCGGAGCGGCGGCGGAGCGCGCCCCCTGCTGGCGGGGCACGGCAGCACCGGGAGCCCTCCGGGAGCCCCGGTGCGGCCCCGCTGCCGGTGCGGCAGGAAGCGCCGGGCTTTGTGGGCCGCCGCCGGGGCCGCAGGAAGCATCTGGTTTCCTCTACGTCCGGTCGGAGGGGGTGCCAGGGAGCCAGCGTGGGAGCGAGTCCCGCCCGCCCTCCCACGGCTGCGGGAACCGCGCCGTTCCCACCCTCCCCCCGCACAACCGGGCAGCCCCGGTGCCCCCCCGGTGTCGTGCGGAGGGCACAGACGGGTCTGTGATGCCCTGCCAAGGGCAGCATCCTGAGCTGTGCCAGCACAGCTGGGGCTGGACTCCCACAGCCCCCTGCCCACTCCAGTCTGCTCCAAGCCTGGCTCTGCTGGGATCTTCCTCCCTGGCAAGTCCGGGCACACAGGGTGCCAGCAGCACATCTCCCACCTTTGGCCACCTCTGGGCAATCCAAAACCTACCCCAGGCTCCAGGGCCGCTTCCAGCCACACTGGCACACAGCAGGGCCAGGAGCTGGGCTGGCAGCTGGCACAGGGGACAAGCAGCTACAAAGAAATGGCTTTATTGGGCAGGGGGGGGTCCTGGATCGGCCACAGGGAGGGGGCTGCCCCAGGAAGGGGCAGCAGGACATCAATTTCTCTTCCTGCCCTTGCCAACAGCCTTGGCAGGAGGAGCGACGGGCGCTGTGGACTGGTAGAGAGTGGAGGAGATCTTGTTGATGTAGTAGAGACCCACCATGGAGAAGATGAGGCTACAGGGGCAGAAGGGCAGAGGCTGCTCAGCTGCTGGGGGCAGCAACATGCCAGGCTCACCCCAACACCTTTCCCCTGGGTCCCATTCCCTGCCCTTCCTAAAACAACAATTTCCCCCTGGACCCCACTCCCCTGCCCTTCCCAAACACATTCCCCTTTCTAAACCAACAATTCTCTTTCCCCTTTCTAAACCACACTCTTCTGCCCTTTCTAAACCAACAATTTCTCCTTGGATCCCACTGTGCTGCCCTTTCTAAACCAACAATT
Source organism: Agelaius tricolor (assembly GCF_023055355.1). Classification (NCBI taxonomy): domain Eukaryota; kingdom Metazoa; phylum Chordata; class Aves; order Passeriformes; family Icteridae; genus Agelaius; species Agelaius tricolor. Next base: position 1,131,514 of record NW_027269326.1, read on the forward strand.
TCCCCTTGGATCCCATTCTCCTGCCCTTCCAAAACACCCTCCCTTGAATCCCGCTCTCCTGCCTTTCCTAAACCAACAATTTCCCTCTGGATCCCACTGTGCTGCCCTTCTTAAACACTTTCTCCTTGGATCCCACTCTCCTGCCCTTCCTAAACCAACAATTCCCATTGGATCCCACTCTCCTGCCCCTCCTAAACACCCTCCCTTGGATCCCACTCCCCTGCCCTTCCCAAACCTACACTTTCTCCTTGGATCCTATTCTCCTGCCCTTCCCAAACACCCTCCCTTGGATCCCACTGTGCTGCCCTTCCTAAACCAACAATTTCCCCTTGGATCCCATTCCCCTGCCCTTTCTAAACCCACATTTTCTCCTTGAATCCCACTCTCCTGCCCTTCCTGAACCAATTTCCCCTCAGATCCCACTCTCCTGCCCTCCCCACCAGCCCCCTGATGCTCCCTGCTCAGCCTCCTGCCGCCCTCCCAGTGTCCCCTGTGCCCCCTCAGTGTCCCCTCGGTCACTCCCACCCCCCCAGGGCACCTCTGGACCTACCAGGTGGTCACACAGACCCTGTGGATGAGGCCAGAGGCAAACAGGGCCAGCAAGAGGCAGGTGAGGACTGTGGAGAACCAGGAGACACACGGTGCTGCAGGGCTGCCCTTGGGGATGGAGGGGCAGCAGAATTTCCCCCAGACCCCAGAAAAAGCTCAAGAGGAGCTGCCACAGTTGCAGGGCAGGGCTGGGACTGTCCAGTGCCACTGCTGGGGCACCCCCAGCCCTTTGGTCACCCCCGTGTCCCCCCCAGGCTCCCCCAACACTCACTCTCAGGGAATATCTTGGCCTGGAAGCCCTTCCCAAAGATGAGGTTCTCCAGGTTGTTGAAGGCCTGGGTGTGGAGTTAAGGCACACAACGGGATCCTGCTGACCCCATTTCCCATCCTCCCTGACCTCTGCAGGGAAGGGCCCTCTGGAGGGTGTGAGGGACAGTTTGGGGGTGCAATGGGGGGGGGGGGGGGGGGGGGGGTGTAATGGGGAGGGCACCAAGGCCAGTTTGGGGGTGTAATGGGGAGGGCATCAGGCCCAGTTTGGGGATGCAGTGAGAGCCAAAGGGGGTGTAATGGGGGGAGAGTATTAGGCACAGTTTGGGGGTGCAATGGGGGCCAAAGGGGGTGCAATGGGGAGGGCACCAGGGCCAGTTTGGGTGTGCAGTGAGTGACAAAGGGGTGCAATGTGGGGAGGGCACCAAGCTCAGTTTGGGGGTGCAATGAGGAGGACAACAGGCCCAGTCTGGGGGTGCAGTGAGGGCCAGAGGAGGGTGTAATGGGGAGGGCACCAAGGCCAGTTTGGGGGTGCCATGGGGAGAGCACCAGGGCAGTTTGGGGGTGCAGAGAGGGTCACGGGGGGTGTAATGGGGCACCAAGGCCAGTTTGGGGGTGCAGTGAGGAAGGCAGTGGGGGGGTGCTATGGGGGCTGCTCCACACCACCTCTGTGCTCCCGTTCCCAGCCCACCATCCCCTGCAGCCCCTCCGGTGTCCCCGGGATGCCGTGAGGGAGCAGACGAAGAGCGCCGAGCCCAGCAGCCCGCCCTGGATGGTGAGCCACTCGGTGGAGGCCAGCTGCCGGCTGTACATCTGCATCCCTGCGAACAGCAGCAGCGACAGCAGCGACGACAGCGCCAGCGACGTGCCCGTGCCTACGGCTGAGTCCCGGGGCCGCCTCAGCACCGGCAGCGGGGCTGAGCTCAGGGCCGTGCTGTGCCCCCCTTCCCCCAGCCCAGCTGCCCCGCAGCTCCCGTTAACCCCGTTAACCCCGTGCCCCCAACACCCTCCTGTGCCATCACACCTCCATTCCCTGTTCCCGTTACCCCCGGCCCCGGTACCCCCCGCTCCTGTTAACCCCGTTATCCCCGTGCCCCCAACACCCTCCTGTGCCATCACACTTCCATTCCCTGTTCCCGTTACCCCCTGCCCCGGTACCCCCTGCTCCCGTTAACCCCGTTATCCCCGTGCCCCTAATACCCTCCTGTGCCATCACACCTCCATTCCCTCTCCCCACTGCCCCCCGCCCCGTTACTCCCGTGCCCCGGTACCGCCAGTTCCCCCTCCTTTCCCGTCCCCCCGCTATCCCTGATACTCCTCCCGCCTCGGTTACCCCCGTTACGCCCCCGTTACCCCTCGTGCCCCCGGCATTCTCATCACCACCCCAGTCTCCGTGCCCCCCCGTTCCCCCCCGTGCCCCTCGCCCCTCCCGTTACCCATGGTGCCCCCAGCCCGTCCCGGTGCCGCTCCCGGTGCCGCCGTTCCGCGCATGCGCACTCCGCCCGCGCGCAGGAGGGACACGGCAGCAGCGCCCGGGACGCGCCACTGCGCATGCGCGGGAGGCCCCGCCCCTCCCAGCGTGCCCCCCCTGGCGGCCGGGAGTGGCATTGCAAGTCCGCGACGTCCCGGAGCGCCCTCTGGCGCCGGGGACGGGAACAGCGCGGGGACGGGACCCCTGCACCGAGCACCGGCCTCGGTACCGGTACCGGCACCGGGACCCCCCTCGGGAACGCCCCCGGGAGCACCGCCGGTACCGGTGCCTTGCTCATCCTGCCCGCAGCCCGCCCCTGGCGCCGCTCCTCGAGTGTCGCTCCTCGGGGGATGCCCGGGGGTACGGCGAGAGCATCCCCGCGCCGCTCCCCCCAACCCCACACCGGTGCCGCCCCTCCGGTGTCTCCACCGCCCTCCGGTGCCGGCGGGGCGGGCGCCGCCGAGCATGCGCGCCGCCGCCCCCCGCCCTCCCCCCGGCTCCGCCGCTCCCTGCAACACACCGGGGCGATCGCGGCCGCCGCTGCTGCCGCCGCCGCCGCAGGCACGGGCGCGGGTAGCGGAGCCATGGCCGAGGGCGAGGACCTACAGACCTTCACCTCCATCATGGACGCGCTCGTCCGCATCAGCGTGAGCGGCCGCGGTGGCAGCGGGGGGGCGGACAGGGGTCCTCCGGGACCGGGTCGCCGTGGCAACGCGGCGGGGACTGGGGGGGAGGGCGATGCCCTTGAGGGGTGGGCGGGCAGCGGACCCGCACCCCGACTCACCGCAGCGACCCCCGGGCATCCCCCGGCATCGGGACCCCCCCACACCGAGCCGTGGTCGAGCCGGGAGCACCGGGTGCCGAGAGGGCGGCCCCATCCCGGCCCCGGTCTTGGTGCCCAGCCCGGTCCTGGCGCCGGTCCCAGGGCTCTGCTGTGGGTCCAGCTCCAGTCCCCATCCCAGCCCCCATCGCCATCCTGGCCCCCATCTCCCTCTCCATCCCAGTTCCAATCCCACACCCATCCCAGTCCCCATCCCCATCCCAGCCCTGGGCCTAATCCTGGCACTATTCCCAGTGCTGGTCCTCATCCCCATCCCAGCCACCATCCCAGCCCCGGGCCCATCCTGGTACTGATCCCAGTAGTGGCCCCCATCCCTATTGCACTGCCAGTCCTGATACTGGTCTGATCCTGGGCACAGCCCCAATCCCATCCCCACACCAGGCCTGGGTCCCATCCGGGTTCTGATCCCAGTCCTGGTGCTGATTCTGCCCATGCTGCTGCTCCCAGGCCCGATCCTGGCTCTGATGCTGGTCCCTGTCCTCATCATCCCCCCATCCCTGCTCTGCTCCTGGCTCTGGTGCTGCTCCCAGGCCTGATCCTGACCCTGCTGTGATCCCAGCCTCAGCCCCCAGCTGATCCTGGTTCTGACCGTGCTGCTGCCCCCAGGCCTGATCCTGGCTTTGATGCTGGTCCTGGTGCCAGTGCTGGCCCCAGTCCTGGTCCTGCTGTGGCCCCAATTTCCACCCCCAGTCCAGCCCTGGGCTTCATCCTGCTGCTGGCCCTGACTTCCAGGCCTCATCCTGGCCATGATGCTGGTCCCAGCCCTCGCCCCTATCCCAGTGCTGCTCCTGACACTGGCCCTGCTCCTGGCTGTGGTTCCAGTGCTGGCCCTGATCTCGGCCCTGCTGCTGATCCCAGCTCCATTCCTCATCTCAGTGGCAGCCCTGATCCTCATCCTGCTGCTGCTCCTGGTGTTTGTCCTCATCCCATCCCTGGTGCTGGTCCCAGGCCCATTGTTGCCCTGATGATGGTCCCAGTCCTTGTCTCCATCCCAGCCTGGTTCCCAGTACTGGTCCTGATCCTGATCCTTGCCCTGGTGTTAATCCCAGCCCTGATGTTGATCCTGGCCAAGGTGCTGGTCCTGGCCCTGGCCCTAGTGCTAGTCCCAGGCCCTGATTCTGATCTCAGCCCTGATGTTGGTCCTGACCCTGATCCTGGCCCTCATGCTGATCTCAGCCCTGATATTGATCCTGGCCCTCATGCTGATCCTGGCCCTAGTGCTAGTCCCAGGCCCTGATCCCAGCCTTAGTGATGGTCCCAGCCCTGATGCTGATCCTATCCCTGGTGCTGGTCTTGGCCCTGATCCTGGTCCTGGTGCTGATCTCAGCCCTGATGCTGATCCTGGTCCTGATCGTGGCCCTGGTGCTGTTCCCAGGCCCTGATCCCAGCCATGGTGCTAATCTCAGTCCTGGTGCTGATCCTGGTCCTGGTCCTGGTCTCAGCCCTGGTCTCAACCCTGATGCTGATCCTGGCCCTGGTGCTGGTCCTGGCCCTGATCCTCGTCCTGGTCTCAGCCCTGGTTCTGGTTCTGGTCCTGGCCCTGATCCTGGCCCTGATGCTGATCTCAGCCCTGATTCTGGTCCTGGTTCTGGCCCTGATCCTGGCCCTGATGCTGATCTCAGCCCTGATTCTGGTCCTGGTTCTGGTCCTGGTTCTGGCCCTGATCCTGGCCCTGATGCTGATCTCAGCCCTGACTCTGGTCCGGGTTCTGGCCCTGATCCTGGCCCTGATGCTGATCTCAGCCCTGATTCTGGCCCTGATCCTGGCCCTGATACTGATCTCAGCCCTGATTCTGGTCCTGGTTCTGGCCCTGATCCTGGCCCTGATGCTGATCTCAGCCCCGGTGCTGGTCCCATCTGGTCCAGCCCCGCTGTCCCCAGCGGGTGACGCTCCCCTCTCTCCGCAGACCAGCATGAAGAACATGGAGCGGGAGCTGGTGTGCCCGGTGTGCAAGGAGATGTACAAGCAGCCGCTGGCCCTGCCCTGCACCCACAACGTGTGCCACGTGTGTGCCAGCGAGGTGCTGCTGCAGCACGGCCACCTGTACTGCGACCCCACCTCCGAGCCCACCTCGCCCGCCGCCACCCCCTCCACCCGCAGCCCCCGCCTGGGCCGCAGGGCTGTCCCCAAACCCGACCGGCTGGACCGCCTCCTCAAGTCAGGTGGGGCTGGAGGGGCTGGAGGAGGGACAGCAAGGGGAGACAGGGATGGCTGGAGACAGCGGGGGCGGCTGAGGGGGTGGGGACAGGGAGGGGTTTGGGACAGCCAAAAGGGATGGGGACAGGGATGGCTGGAGGGGTTTGGGACAGCCAGAAGGGATGGGGACAGCTGGAGGGGACAGGGATGGATGGAGGGGACAGGGATGGCTGCAGAAGACAGGGATGGCTGGAGAGGTTTGGGACAACTGAATGGGATGGGGACAGCTGGAGGGGACAGAGATGGCTGGAGGAGAGGAGGATGGCTGGAGGGGACAGGGATGGATGGTTGGAGGAGATGGGGACAGGGCCACAGAGGACAGGGGTAGCTGAGGGGATGGTGACAGGGATGGCTGGAGAGGTTTGGGACAGCTGGAGGGGATGAGGACAACTGGAGGGGACAGAGATGGCTGGAGGAGAGGGGGATGGCTGGAGGGGACAGAGATGACTGGAGAGGACAGGGATGGCTGGAGGGGGGACAAGGGTGACTGGAGGGGACAGGGATGGCTGGAGAGGATGGGGACAGGGATGACTGGAGAGGACAGGGATGGCTGGAGAGGATGAGGACAGAGATGGCTGGAAGGCACAGGGATGGATGGAGGAGAAGTGAATGACTGGAGGGGATGGCAGTAGGAATAGTAACAACAGAGGGGGTGAGGATGGCAGGAAAGGACGGGGACAGGGACAGCTGGAGAGGTTGGGAGCAGGGACAACAGGAAGGGATGGAGGTGAGGATGGGGCTTTTTGCCCTGCTGACCCCCATCCCCTCCTCCCTCCCACAGGCTTTGGCACCTACCCGGGGCGCAAGCGGGGCGCCGTGCACCCGCAGACCGTCAGCTTCCCGTGCCCCGCCTGCCAGCGGGACGTGGACCTGGGCGAGCGGGGCCTGGGCAGCCTCTTCCGCAACCTGACCCTGGAGCGGGTGGTGGAGCGCTACCGGCAGACCATCAACATCAGCGCCGCCATCATGTGCCAGTTCTGCAAGCCCCCGCAGCTGGAGGCCACCAAGGGCTGCACAGAGTGCAAGTCCAGCTTCTGCAATGAGTGCTTCAAGCTCTACCACCCCTGGGGCACGCAGAAAGCCCAGCATGAGCCCACGCCCCCCACCCTCACCTTCCGCCCCAAGGTGGGTCCTCCTGCCCGCCTTAATCCTCTTGATTAAGGCTGAGAGGGTTGGGATTGTTCAGGCTGGAGAGGAGAAGATTTGAGATTACCAAATTGTGGCCTTCTGGTGTCTGAAGGGAGCTTTTGAAAGGATGGGGCAAGACTGTTTACAAGAGCCTGGAGTGACAGGATAAAGGGCATTAGATTCAGATTGAGAGAGAGTAAGTTTAAGTTAGAAATTAGGAAAAAATTCTTGTAGTGAGGGTGGTGTGGTCCTGGGACAAGTTGCCCATGGAAGTTGTGAATGCCACAGCCCTGGAAGTGTTCAAGGCCAAGGTGGGGCTCTGAGCAATGGGGTCTGGTTGAGGATGTCCCTGCTCATGTCAGGCAGGTTAGAACAAGGTCTTCAAGGTCCCCTTCCAACCCCAACCATTCTGTGATGCTGAGATCTGGGGTGCAGGGCTGGGACTCTCGAGGGTGGAGGGAGGTGCAGAGCCCTGCTGAGCCCTGCTGTGCTCGTGCAGGGGCTGATGTGCCCGGAGCACAAGGAGGAGGTGACTCACTACTGCAAGACCTGCCAGCGGCTGGTGTGCCAGCTCTGCCGCGTGCGCCGCACCCACACCAGCCACAAGATCACCCCGGTGCTCAGCGCCTACCAGGCCCTCAGGGTAAGGGCTCCTGGGGCCAGGCTGGGGCTCTGTGGGGAATTGGGGGCACCACAGAGCCCCAGTGCAGATGAGGGGTGTGGGGCGAGGGCTGCTGGCACCACGTCTCATCACCTTCCTGCAGGAGAAGCTGACGAAGAGCCTCGCCTACATCTTGAGCAGCCAGGACACGGTGCAGACCCAGATTGCTGAGCTGGAGGAGACAGTGAAGCACACAGAGGTAAGGGCAGAGGGTGCCCATCTGTCCCTGAGTTGTCCCTAGGCAGGAGTGGCACAGCCAGCCCAGTCCCCTCTGATCCCAGGAGGTGCCACACGCTGACCCTGCCATGCCTGTGCCCGGCAGGTAAACGGCTCACAGGCCAAGGAAGAGGTGTCCCAGCTGATCCAGGGGCTCTGTGCCATGCTGGAGGAGAAGCGGGCCACGCTGCTGCAGGCCATCGAGGAGTGCCAGCAGGAGCGGCTGGCCAGCCTGCACGGCCAGATCCGGGAGCACCAGGCCATGCTGGAGAACTCGGGCATGGTGGGCTATGCCCAGGAGGTGCTGAAGGAGACTGACCACCCCTGCTTTGTCCAGGCTGCCAAGCAGCTGCACAACAGGTACTGGGCTGCAGGCACAGGGCTGCTGGGGGCGTTGGGACCCTCTGGTACCCGAGGTGCCACCCTGACATCCCCGCTCTCCTGTGCTGCAGGATCCTCAGGGCCACCGATTCGCTGCAGAGCTTCCGTCCTGCAGCCAACGCCTCCTTCAGCCACTTCCAGCTGGATGTCAGCAGGGAGCTGAAGCTGCTCACTGACCTGGCCTTCATCCGAGGTAAAGGCACCGGGACCCGGGCACCGGCTGTGCCCCGTGCTGAGGCACAGCCCCTGCGGGCAGAGCGGGTCCCTGCCCGCCTCGGAGCTGCAGCTCAGCCACGGCTGCCCAGGGCTGCTCGCGGATCTGCCGGTGCCCCCTCCCCGTCAGGGACAGCCCCCGCCCCAGCAGCCCCCAGAGAAACCCCTGCCCTGCCCTGTGCCAGGGCGTCCGGGCCAGGGGCAGGCAGGCAGGGCCATGGTGCCAGGTGAGGGCAGCAGCAGTGCCGCGGGGTGAGTACGGAGCTGCCCCCGCTGCCGGGCAGGCGCTTCCCGCAGGGCAGGAGCCGCGTGGCCCTGCCAGACCCGCTGGCGACACGTTTCAGACCTGCTTCTACCTCTCTTTGTTTATAGGCTGCGGCCGCTGCCGAGGCGTCACCGAAGTAACTGAGGCAAGTCACACCCCTGCCCCAGAGCCGCCCCGCTCTCTCTTCCCATCCCTCCATCCCGCTCCCGTCCCTGGCCCCGCTCCGCCGCCATCCTCCATCCCCGTCCTGCCCGCCAGCGCTGGCAGCCGGTGGCTCTGCCTCCTCCATCTGCCGCCGCTCCTCCTGCCCTCCCGCCCCCTCTCGCCACATTTCCATCCCCATCCTCACCCCATTTCCGTCCCCCTCGCGCCCCATTTCTGTCTCACTCCTTGCTCCATTTCCATCCCTTTCTTGCCCCATTTCTGCCCCCTCTCACCCCATTTCCATCCCCTCTCGTCCCATTTCTGTCCCACTCCTTGCTCCATTTCCATCCCTTTCTTGCCCCATTTCTGCCCCCTCTCACCCCATTTCCATCCCCCTCTCGTCCCATTTCTGTCCCACTCCTTGCTCCATTTCCACCCCCTTCCTTGCCCCATTTCTGCCCTGTCTCACCCCATTTCCATCCCCTCTTGCCCTGTTTCCATTTTCTTCCTCGCCCCATTTCTGTTCAGCTCTCACCCCACTTCTGTCCACATCCTCACCTCACTTCTGTCCCATTCGTCATCCAAGTTTCTGCCCCCTCCTCATTCCATTTCTGCTCTCCCTTGCCCCATTTCAACCCCATCCTTGCCCTTTTCCCACTTTCTTCTCATCCTGTTTCCATTCCCCCACTCTCAGTTTCCATCCCAGTCTCACCCCATTTCCATCCTCTTCCTCATGCCATTTTCATTCTCTCCTTGGTCCAGTTCCACCCCTCTCCTTGTTCAACTTTCTTCCCCCTCTTGTCCCATTTCCATTCCCTTCCTTGCCCCATATTTGTCCCCCCTTCACTCCATTTATGTCCACATTCCTCCCCCATTTATTTTCCCATCTGCACCCTGCAGACAACAAGAGAGACGTTCTCTCCCCCTTTCAACCCATTTCCATCCTCTTCCTCACTCTATTTCCACCCCTCTCCTCATCCAATTTCTTTCCCCCCTCACCCCATTCCCATCTGCCTTCTCACCCCAATTCTATCGTGCTGACCCCATTTCTTTTCCTTTCTGCATCCCATTCCCACCTTGTCCTTGCCCCATTGTTGCCCCATGTCCATTCTCCTTCTCTCTGTATTTCCATCTTACTCTCACCCCATTTCTGTCCTCTTCCTCTCCTATCTCCATCCCTCTCCTTGCCCTATTTCTACCTTCCCCACCATCCAGTTTCCTTTCTCTTCCTTGCCCCATCCCCATTCTTTCCTTACCCCTCTCCCACCTGCCACCCTTCATCTCCCCTCCCCACCCTGCCTCTGTTCCTGCCAGTACCTTCTACCACCCTCCATTCCCATCTCCTCCTCCTCCTCCTCCTCCTCTCCTGCTGCCTCCATTCTCTCTCTCTCTCTCTCTTTCTCTCTCTCTCCTCCCTCCTGACTTGCACTCAGCCTGTCTGGTCCCTGGAGCCCCACAGCAGCAGCTCCTCTGTCTCCCTGACTCTCGCTCTCCTCCGGTGCCGACACACGGTCCTCTGCAGTCAGACCCCTCTAGACTCCGCTGGTTGTGCGTCCGTCCGTCCGTCCGTCCGGAATCCCGGAATGCCCCCTCCCTGCGTCCGGCCGCCTCCCTGCCCGCGGGGTGGGGGATGCTGCCTGACGCCCGCTGCCGCCTCTCCCCGCAGCGCCCGAGGCCCCCGTCATCGACACGCAGCGCACCTACACCTACGACCAGATCTTCCTGTGCTGGCGGCTGCCGCAGCACTCGCCACCCGCCTGGCACTACACCGTGGAGTTCCGCAAGACCGACGCCAAGGCCAAGGGGCTGAAGCTGTGGCAGCGGCGGGAGGAGGTCAGGGGCACCTGCGCCCTCGTCGAGTACCTGGACACCGACAGTGTCTACGTGCTCAGGGTGAAGGGCTACAACAAGGCGGGCTTTGGGGACTATAGCGAAGACATCTACCTGCACACGCCGCCCGCCCCAGGTGAGAGGGGATGGGATCACGTCGGGGTCACCAATTGTCACCAAAGGGGTGTCACCCGCCTGCCAGCCCCAGGTGAGAGGAGATGGGATCACGTCGGGGTCACCAGTTGTCACTAAAGGGGCATCACCCATCTGCCCGCCCCAGGTGAGAGGGGATGGGATCATGTCGGGGTCACTAATTGTCACCAAAGGGGTATTGGGGACAGACAAAGGTGATATAGAGATTCCATCATCAGAAGGCATGAAAAAAGTTACTTTATTATTAGAAATCTACAGTTCTTATAGAAACAATGGTGGACCTAAGACCTGATTGGCCTTTAGGAATCTTCTCTCACCTGTTCGTCAAGAAGGGACAGCTCCCTCTTGTAAACATCTTTGACAAACAGAGATTGGCTGTTAGGTGCAGAGATTGAGATAACAATTGTTTTAATTCTTTCTCTGAGCTTTCTCACAGCTTCCCAGGAAAATCCTGGGAGAACTATGTCTCTGTTCAGAGGATACGTGACTACCACAGATGGGTGCTTGGATCAACGCGGGGCGCCCCACTGTGCTGTGCTGCTCACCTTTCTCCTCTTTGTCTGCTCCCCACAGTCCTCAACTTCTTCCTGGACAACCGCTGGGGCTTCAACCGGGACCGGCTGGCCATCAGCAAGGACCAGCGCGCGGTGCGCAGCGTGCCCGGCATCCCCATGCTCTTCGCCGCCGAGCGCCTGATGACCAGCTGCCACCTGTCCATCGACCTGGTCATCGGCGACGTGGCCATCACCCAGGGCAAGAGCTACTGGGCCTGCTGCGTGGACCCCAGCTCCTACCTGGTCAAGGTGGGCGTGGGGCTGGAGAGCAAGCTGCAGGAGTGGTTCCAGGTGCCACAGGATGTGGTGAGCCCCAGGTGAGCTTGGGGGGTGCAGGGTTTGTTCCTACCTCCCCAGCAGGGTGTCAGGGAGCTCCTGGAGGGGACATCTCTCCACTGGACCCAGAATAAACTCTTTCAGCGTTGCTGGGGAGTCCCATGGGCGGCCAGTCCAGCCAGGGGGGCTGCTGGGTGCTGAGGCACCTTCTCAGATGGGTATTGGAGCTGGATCCCTGCACCTGGGTACTCTGCATGGCAGGTGGAGGGGCCACAGGTGGGGCAGGGCCCTCCTGGGTGGGTGCCTGTCCCTGGAGGCGTGGGGAGATCTCCAGCCTGTCCCGTGGGAGGACTCACCTGTCCCCTCTCCACAGGTATGACCCCGACAGTGGCCACGACAGCGGGGCAGAGGACACAACGGTGGAGGCGCCTCCTCCCTACGCCTTCCTCACCATCGGCATGGGCAAGATCCTGCTGTCCCACGGCTCGGCCCTCACGTCCCGCGACCCCAACGGCTGCACCGTGCCCCTGCCCCCACGCATTGGCATCTGCCTGGACTACGAGCAGGGCAAGGTGAGCTTCTACGACGCCGTGTCCTTCCGCGAGCTCTGGGAGTGCGGCGTGGACTGCTCGGGGCCCGTCTGCCCCGCCTTCTGCTTCATCGGAGGCGGGGCCCTGCACCTCCAGGAGCTGGTGGCCAACAAGCAGGAGAGGAAAGTGACCATTGGGAACTTTGCCAAGCTGGACTGAGCCACGCCCATGGTCCCCACATGCCCCCGGGCACCCTGCGAGCACCAGGGGGACACAAGTGGCCAGGGAGCAGAGCAGAGCAGGGGTGGCCCCGGCCCTGCCACCACTGGGGACAGGCCAGGTGTTTGTTTTGTGGGATGGGGGGGACTAGGACAGCTTTGCCGTCCCCTCCTCACTCTGTCTGCCTGCCCCTGGCTCCAGCCAGCCCCAGGCTGCTCTGGGCTGGGGCTGTGGGCAGGGCTGGCAGAGGGTCAGCCCTGGAGATGGGTCAGGGAGGGGGACAGGGCTGCGCAGGGAGGGGGGTGGAAGGTGACAGTGGGGTGACAGTGCAGGGGAGAGGCTGGGTGCTGGTTGGGGTGGGGGAGGCAGCTGGGGTGGGGGAGAGGGAGGTGGGGGGAGGCTGGGCTGGAACAAGGTGTGAAGATGTTTTGTAAAATGGCTCATTTTCAACGTGGATCATCTGGCTGCAGCCAGGCACAGCCCCTGCACACAGCCAGCGTGGGGTCCCTCCCGTGGGCTGCTGGGCACCTCAGTGCCTGCCGCCTGCTCTGCCCTGTCCTTGGGGAGCAACGTGCCTGGCCAGCCCTGCACGTGGCCTCAGGGCCACACTTGGCTCCCGTTACACCTCTGGGTGCCCAACCCATGGCCGGGGTGGGCTGGGCCTGCAGGGTCTGGATCTGACCCGCCAGGGAGCCCCAGTGCTGTGGGGGCTGTGCCAACAGTCCCACACCGGGGTCTGTCCGAGCTGCTGTCATTTCTCCTGGGTTCTGTTACAACAAACGCTGTATTTTCATGGTTTCCTACAATAAACTGCAATGCCAGACTCGTCCAGAGCCTCCCTGGCACAGGGGGCCATGGGACTGAGCTGTGCAGGGGGCCAGACTGTGCATGGGGGCAGGGTGCCAAGGGACATGAAGAGCTGGGTCTGGGTTGGCTGGGGGGGTCTCAGGGCTCTGGGGTCAAGGGCTAGAGGGTCATGGGGCTGTGGAGTCATGGATTTGTGGGGTCACAGGGCTATGGGGTCACAGGGCTGTGGGGTCTCAGGGCTGTGGGGTCTCAGGGCTGTGGTGTAGCAGGGCTGTGGGGTCTCAGGGCTGTGGGGCCTCAGGGCCATGGGGTCACAGGGTTGTGGAGTCTCAGGGCTGTGGGGTCTCAGGGCTATGGGGTCTCAGGGCTGTGGTGTAGCAGGGCTGTGGGGTCTCAGGGCTGTGGGGTAGCAGGGCTGTGGGGTAGCAGGGCTGTGGGGTCTCAGGGCCATGTGGTCACAGAGCTATGGGGTCTCAGGGCTGTGGGGTAGCAGGGCTGTGGTGCTGGGCTGGCCATGGGCCCGTGAGAGCAGGCTGTCCAGAGGCACGTGTCCAGAGGCGTGCACGGGACCGGGGCCTTGGGGCCGGGCTGTCCCTTGGGTTGTGGCCAGCAGGTGCCAACCCTGCCCAGCCCGGGCAGTGCTGACGTGTCAGGTCCTGCCCGTGCTCTGCCTGGCCACGTGGTCACTGCCACCCCATCACAGGGGGCTCCTGGAGGGGACATCTCTCCACTGGGCCCAGAACAAACTCCTTTTGCACTGCTGGGGAGTCCCATGGTCAGCCAGTCCAGCCAGGGGAGCTGCTGGGTGCTGAGGCACCTTCTCAGATGGGTATTGGAGCTGGATCCCTGCACCTGGGTACTCTGCATGGCAGGTGGAGGGGCCACAGTCAGGGCAGGGCCCCCCTGGGTGGGTGCCTGTCCCTGGAGCTCCCAGCCCCTGAGCTGGAAGGGGAGGGGGCCACAGGGCTGAGCTCTCTGTGAACAGGCACCTCTTTGTAGGGCCCAGCCCTTCAAATCAGGCCCCTGTTCTGATCCCTGAGCTGGGGGGCTGGGAGGGGAAGCAGCAGTGCCAGGCATACCCCATCCCCTTTGGGGCTCTGTCCTAAGCCCAGGCCCCATATCCAGCTGGCAGAAAGGATCTGGGGGTGGGGGGTGCTCCACTGTGCCAGACCCCCCCCCATCAGTGCATCCCCCCAGTATCTCAGGGAGCCCCCTGTGCTCCAGAGACCCCCCCAGCCCCTTGCCTGCACCCCAGCCCGGCTCTGATAGCTCCAGCACGTGCCAGGGTTCCTGGGCTCCTGGCACAGCCACGGGCCCCACCCAGAGCCCACATTCTGTGGCCGAGGGCTCCATCAGCTGCCCAGTGCTGGGCTGCTCCTGGGGCTGTTCCCAGCCAAGCCCTGGCTCCGTGCCTGCCACCACATGGGCTTTTCTTTGGGGAAGGGTTGGTTTCCTTGTTTTTCTGCCTTTTCAGCGGTTGCCAAAACACTCCCAGTGCCCAGGAACAGGCCCAGCTCAAACTGGAGCTGCCAGGGGGCCACCAGGGATGGCTGCTCCCAAGGTTTGTGCCCTGCTGCTGCCACACAGCCTCTTCTTCCAGCACCCCCGGAGCCTTTTTGAGGCTCACTGAGTGTTTGGAAGAGCCTGAGCCCACCGGGGAGGGGAGCAGGACATGCTGCAGGCAGCCAGGGACACACGTGCAGCTGAACATTCCACCTGTGCAGCCACGGGGAAAGCGGGCACGTCAAACCAGACACGTTAAATCACGAGCAGAAACTGCCAGGAGCAGTGGGAGGGACGGGGTCTGGCAGGACGTGTCACACACATCCAGAGGCGTGCAGGGACCAGGGACACGGTGACACCCCCAGCACCAAGCCCAGGAGTGCCTGCAATGGGAAACAAGAGCCACCACCCAAGCCCAGGCCACCTAGGTGGGTGACAGCCCTGTCCCAGAGAAGCCCCCCTGGCACATGGCTGCCCCCATCCTTTTATTTGAACTGTGATAAATACACCCCAGCCGAGGAGCTGCCACCCCGCCGGGCCGAGCCCGGCACCAACACCCCGCAAACAGAGATATTGATATAAAATAACACCACAAAAAGAGCCATGGAACCGCAGGGGGAGCACCAGCCCCGTCCTCCGCCCCCCGGCACGGAGCAGGGTTGCAAAGCCAAGCGAGTGCGGGGACCGTGGGCTGTGCGGGACCCTCCCTCCCTCCCTCCCGGCCGCCGATCTCCGTTCATGCCGTTCTGCCATGTGCACGAATCCGGCTGCTCCAGAACCATCCGGCTCCCGCTGCCCACGGCCGAGCAGCACCGGGGGATGTGCCCGGGGCCGGTGCTGCCCTCCCGGGAGTGGGGGGCTGCGGCCGCCCCCTCCCCTCGGCAGCCGCCCTCCTTCCAGCGATCCCTTCAGAGATTGTCGGAGCCGGCGGCGGGGTTGGTGTAGGTGAAGGTGCCGGCCCTCGTGGTGCTGCCTCCGGCCACCTTCGGGGCAGGAAAGGTGAGAGGGGGTGTCAGGACTGGGCTGAGCCCCCACCCCGGGGCAGCCGAGTGAGACCTGCACCCTCTCCATGGCCACTATGGGCAAGCAAAAATCTCATCCTCCCACCGTGATGGGCACAGGAAGAGCTGCACCCTCTCCATGCCCACTATGGGCAACTAAAAATCACAGCCTCCCATCATGATGGGCACAGGAAGAGCTGCACCCTCTCCATGCCCACTGTGGGCAACTAAAAATCGCATCCTCCCACTGTGATGGGATACTGCCCCCACCCATGGGCACTGCGGGCACCCTGGGCCCCCACCCATGGGCACTGCCGGCACCCTGGGCCCCCAGGGACACCCCGGGCCGCCCCTCCCGGTGCGCAGGAGGAGCCGCGGTGGCCCCGGCCGTGTTCCCGCACGATAAGCCGGCCTGGCGAGTGCGAAGGTAAATATTTACCCAGGCCCCTGGTATTTGCTCAGGGTGAGCTGCTCTCAGGGAGCCGGAGCAGCTGGACACGGCCCCCGCCCACAGCCCCGCCTGGGGGGAGCACAGGGCGGCCCCCCGTGCCCAGCATCGCCTTGGAGAGCCCTCTGTGCCTCCAGGCAGCTCCCGGCGCCGCAGCAGCAGCTCCAGCTGCAGTTTGGGAGCTGCCGGTGCGGGATGAGGGATGCTGGCTGCGGGAATCGCCTCCTCAGCCCCCTGCCTCAATCAGCTCTGCCGTGCCCCAGCGCTGCTCCCCACCCACGGCAGAGGATGCGGGAGGCCTGAGGGTGCGGCTGGGACACAGCAGAGCAGGAGAAGGGGCAGGGTGGGCAGGCAGCGAGCCCCCTGCTGCCGGGCACGGCGAGAGGCTGCCCAAGGTCGCCGGGAGCTCCCCGGAGCCGGGCCGGGTCTGCCCGCGCCGGCCGCTGCTCCAGCCAGGCGTGAATGTTCCACTCACCTCCCGGCGGGGCCGGCGAGGGACGAGCTCCCCGCGCAGCCGTCCCTGCCCTGCCATCCCTGTCCCTGCCATCCCTGTCCCTGCCCTGCCATCTCTGTCCCTGCCATCCCTGTCCCTGCCCTGCCATCTCTGTCCCTGTCCCTGCCATCCCTGTCCCTGCCCTGCCATCTCTGTCCCTGTCCCTGCCATCCCTGTCCCTGCCATCCCTGTCCCTGCCCTGCCATCTCTGTCCCTGTCCCTGCCATCCCTGTCCCTGCAATCTCCATCCCTGCCTTGCCATCTCCATCCCTGCCATCCCTGTCCCTGCCATCTCTGTCCCTGCCATCCCTGTCCCTGCCATCTCCGTCCCTGCAATCTCCATCCCTGCCTTGCCATCTCCGTCCCTGCCATCCCTGTCCCTGCCATCCCTGTCCCTGCCATCCCTGTCCCTGCCACCTCTGTCCCTGCCACCTCTGTCCCTGCCCTTCCATCTCCATCCCTGCCCTGCCATCATCTCCCACTAACCTAGGGACCCCAGCCATTCACCCAGGGATGCCCCCCTGCTCTCTGGGAGCCCTCAGGTGTGGGGCTCTGCTCTCACCTGGCTGTAGGGGTTGGCTTTGCTGTTGGGGGACACGTAGCGCCCGTGGCTCTGGTACTGCAGGTACTCAGCCATGGGGTGGTAGGAATCCTTCTGGCTGAGCAGGTCCAGCTTCCCTCGGCTCTTCCAGCGGCAGCTGCAGGTGGACTTGGGGAGAGAGAGGGGTCAGAGCTTGGCTGGTGTCGAGACAGGGACAGGGCACCAAGCAGCAGAGTGCAGGTGAGGACTGGGGTGGGGATGGGGCCTCACCATCAGGAGGAGACAGGTGAAGATGGTGAACAGCAGCAGGATGCTGACCAGGACCAACAGAGCGATGGCCCAGTCCGGGATCATGGGTGCTGGAGCTGGGGATATCACTGCTGCAGAGCCTGAAAGGAGCAGAGCTGTGTGTGCACCACAGGCAGAGCTGGGACAGAGCCCTGAGAGGTCCCTGGGACAGGACACCAGGGTCTGAGCCCTCCTGCATGGGATCCTGCCTGACACAGGCGCTGGGAATGTGCACTAGCCCCACCCTCTGCAAGCCCCAAGCCCATCACAGCACCAAGCAGGGCCCCTGCCTCAACCAGGGCAGGGCAATGCTTCTGGAGCCCCCCAAGCTTCCCCCAGGCTCCATCCCCAGCCTCTCACTTTGGATGCTGTCCAGCTGCAGGCCCATGATGAAGCCATTCTGGTCCAGGCTCTTCCTCAGGCGCTGCTCAGCAGCGTCGGCAGTGACGGCACCGCTTCCGTTCCCAAACACAAGGGTGGACTGGACCTCCACCGAGCCTTGGCTGCACGGGAGGAGGCATCAGCACCCAGACCGCCCCCTGAGGGGGTACAAAGCAGGGGGATACACTGCAGAACACCTCACTGCAGTACTGGTGCTGCTGCTGCTCACCTGTACTGCAGCTCGCTGCACCCGGTGTAGGTCTGCGTGCCCATGCAGCCCGCGCAGCCAAAGACGTGTTGGAACTGGAAGGAAGCATTGAGGTCATGGCCACCTCCCCACAGACACAGACACCCCTGTTTCCTGTCTCCATGCAGAGCTGGCAGAATGGATGCTCCAGGTGCTTCCATGGAAAGCCCCAAATGGAGGGGGCTCCTTCCCAGCACAGCCCAGGGCCTCTGCTGGTGGGACTGGGACTCACCATGGTCAGGACAGTGCGGCTCAGGCTCCTGTACTCCTGTGACGCTGGGTCACGCAGGCTCTCATTGAAGCTCCTGTTGATGATACGGAAGGACAGCGGGACACGGACGAGCAGCTGGGCAGCAGGCAGCTGGGCTGAGGTTTTGCTGGGGTTGGGGCCACCCTGGGTGGGAGCTGTGCTGCCCTCAGACGTTATCTGGGTGGGAAGGACCTGAGCGCTGGTGCTCCCGTTGCCTTTGGTGCTGCCGTGCATGGTGGTGGGAGTGGCAGAGCTGCCGTTGGTGCCGAGGTGGGGGGCCCAGCCACTGCTGTTTGAGGTGACATTGGCATGGGGGATGGCTGGGCTGCTGGGGACAGGCACCACAGTGCCATTGGATGTGGCATTGCTTGTGGAGTGGTTGCCAAACTGGAAGTTCGTGGTGTTTGTGCCAGGGAATGCAGTGGCATAGGGAAAGATAGAGGTTTGGGGCCGGCTGGCCCGTGTGCTTTTGGGGAATATATTTGGCAACCAGGTGGTGGTGCTGGTTTCCGTGGTCATCTCCACAGTGGTCGTTTCAGTGGTTTCCATCTCCATGGTTGTCTCGGTGGTCATGGCACGGGTACCTGGAGGAAACCCCTGGAGTCAATGCCTGCAGCCCAATCAGGGAAGGTTTCACCCAAAACAGCTCATCAGCTGGGCACTGTGGGCAGCACCACAACCCCCAGCAGCCAACAGCCAGCTGCTGTTGCCCACGAGGCTAAGGAGACCTTCACAACACCCCACATCGGGCACTTGTGGCACCACCAAGGGTCCAGGTGGAGCTGGCTGGGCGCTGACACCTGCGCCATGCCCAGCCTGCAAACCCTGGGGTGTCCCTGCCATGCTGGGGGCTCAGGCACGCCACCCAGTAAAGCCCCCCTTGCTGTGGGTGACAGCCTGGGGTGCCCTCGTGCCCTCCAGTCCTGCCTGGCCTGGCTGGGGGCCAGTACAGGCAGCTCCCAGGCAGGTTCCCAGCAGGGTCCGGGTGCTCACCGGGACACACCTGCATTCCAGCCCGCGAGCCCCGGGCACAGCCTGCTCCGGCTGGTCCCGGCACAGCCCGGCCCTTGGCCGAGCTGTGGACACGGCAGAGGGGCCGTGCCCTGAGCCCCCAGGTACCAACACACCTGGGCACGACCAGGCCTGGGGCGCTGCACCCCAGAGCCAGAACGGGGACAACGTCCCTGCTGCCAGGATGCTGCCAGTTCCAGTATCCCCCGGTCCCCACGCTGATAGGGACCCCACTCTGCTCCCCCTGCCCCTCACCTGTGCCCAGCCCCTCACCTGTGCCCAGCACCAGCAGCAGCAGGAGGACTGGGAACGCCATGGGGCTTGTCCGGGGGGTGCCGGCGCCTCTCGGGGCTCGGCAGCCGCTGCTCTCCCGTTAGCTGGCGGCACACGCCTCAATCCAGGGATCCGGAACTGGCAGCTCGGCAGCGGCCTGAGCTTTATAGAGCACCTGGAGCAGGTGGGGAGGCCCCGCCCCGCCTCCGGCTCCAGGCAGGGGGGGTCGTTCTGCCCCGCTTGGCACGGGGGTGCCACGGCGCCCATGGGGTCCCCGCAGCATCAGCCCCCCAGGTTGGGTCTCTCACGCTTGCCCGGCTCGGGGAGACCCCGCTGGCAGCGTCCCCATTCCTCGGGCAGACCCAGCCGCGGTGGGCACAGGACGGGACAGCAGCCGGGCATCCTGGGGCAGGGGCGGGAGCAGCATCTGCCGGGCTCCCTGCGCGGAGCCACCGACCTGGTGAGGGGCACGGGGGGGGGACACGGAGTCCTCCAGCCCCTCGTGCAGGGGGGGCCTCATCCTCTGGCTCAGCCCAGGGTTAATCATTAGCGGCTGGTCATCGCCTCGCCCTACACTCAAATAAACACTGACCCCCCCGAAACGCTTACGCAGGTACAGCCCAGGGCCCCACCACATCCCAGTACCTCCCAGTAAGCTCCCTCCAGGTGCCAGGGCCCCCCCAGCAGGTACAAACCCCCATCCCCAGTCAGGACACGGGTGATGCCAGGTGCCAGTGCCCCACCCCAGAGGTAACGGGCACCGCCCGTGCTTGGGCACAGGTGACATGTGCTCCTGGCATGGATGGGCATCAAAAGCTACTGGTCCCACTCTGCTCCTGCCCTGCAGAAATTCCTGATCCGTGGGAGAGCCCCAGTCTCTCAGCAGGGTGCTGATTCCTGCGGGGGTCCCAGTTCCTGGGGAGGTCATGGTTGGGGTCTCCACACTTGGCTCCTGGCCAGCCTCATGTGAGGCCAAAGTGCCACCCCAGCCACACCAAAGGCGAGGTGGTGCTGAGAAGGGGAGCAGAGAGGGGGACCCTGAATTCTGCAGTGATTGAGGGCAAGGGATGGATGTGCAGGTGGGGTGGGACCCAGCAGCACTCTGCTCCCCCCACAGCGGCCACAGCCTGGGCAAGCCAGGCCACGTGCAGGCAGCTGCAGGCAGGATGCAGGCAGCACCTCTGGGCAAACATTTCCTTCCCAAAAGGCCTCAGCACAGGAATGGCTCTCCCCGTGCAGTGATGCTGACCCCTGCTGCCCTCTGCTCCAGCCCTAATCCCTCTCCCCACGCAGCTCTGGGGGCTTTCCCCTGAGCCAGCCATCCCCCCAGAGTGAGGGCTGCACTTTTCCTCCTGCAGACACCCACAGAGGACTGTGGGGGGGGCTGAGGGCCAGGAGGGTCCCAGCAACTGCTCTCACTCACCAGCCCTGGGAGCAGGAGCCATGTGCCCACCCTGTCCATGCCCAGTGGGTTCCATGTGCCCACCCTGTCCATGCCCAGTGGGTCGATGCATCCACCTTGTCCATATCTTGTGGGTCTGTGTGTCCAGCCTGTCCAAGCCCAGTGGATTCCCGTGTGTCCAGCCTGTCTGTGTCCAGTGTGTCCAGCCTGTCCATGCCTGGTGGATCCCGTGTGCCCAGCCTGTCCATGACCACTGATTCCCTGTGTCCATCCTGTCCGTGCCCAGTGGATCCCCCGTGTCCAGCCTGTCCATGCTCAGTGGAATCCCTGTGTCCAGCCTGTCTATGCTTGGTGGGTCCCCCGTATCCACCCTGTCTGTGTCCACTCTGTCCGTGTCCGGTGGATTCCCGTGTGTCCCGTGTGTCCGTGCCCGGTGTGTCCGTGTGTCCAGCCTGTCCGTGCCCGGTGTGTCCGTGTGTCCGTGCCCGGCGTGTCCGTGTGTCCGTGCCCGGTGGTCCCGACTCTCCCCGTCCCCGCCCCGCGCGTGCCCGGCCCGGGCCGGTGGTCCCGAACCTGCGGCGCCCCCTGGCGGGCACAGCCCCGCACGACGCTCCCGCCGCGCACCGGGACCGGGACCGGGATCAGAACCGGGACCGGGACCGGGACCGAGAGGGGAAAGGGGACCTCTACTGGAGTGAAACCGGGAGGGAGACAGAGACTGGCACTGGAGCGAGAGCGGAACCGCTGCTGGGAACAGACCGGGAGCAGCATCGGGAGTCGAGTGCAGTAATGCAGAACGGGAGTGAGACCGATACTGGAGCGAAACGGGAGCGGGAGCGGGACTAGGAGAGGGAGCAGGAGCGGAGCGGGACCGCAGCGGGAATGGAACCGGGAACGGTACCGGACCGGGATCGGACAGGGTGCAGAAGAAGGACCGGAACAGGAACGGGAACCGCGGTCGCCCCTCGCAGCTCGGGGGCGCGGGAGGACGCGCTCAGTAGCCAGCGGTGATTTCACCTGTCCCGGTACTCCCGAGGAGAGCCAGCTGCGCTCCCGCCGCGGCCCCGGGCACAGGCCCCGGCCCCGGTCCGGTTCCCAACACCGGAGGGCAACCCCGCGTTGCCCTTTTAAGAGGGGCCCGGTGCCGCCGCGCCCATTGTCGCCGCCGCCGCCGCGGGGCGGGGGGGCCGGGCCGGTGCCGGGGCCGCGCTCTCCGGGGCGGGCGGGATGGGGGGGTGGGGGCACATTCCGCCGCGTTGCCGGGACAGCCGTCGCCGTGGCGACCGGTCCCTGCCGCCGAGCCGCGGTGCGCGCCGCGCAGTTCCCACGGAGCGGCCCGGGCGGCGGCGGCGGCGGCTCCGCTCCCTCCGGGGCGGCGGGAGGGCCGGGATGCGGTGCAGTGTTGTGCTCTCGCCCACCAATATTGCACTCGTCCCGGCCTCCCGCCGCCGCGGGCTGCGCCGGCGGGACCGGCCGGGCGCTGACCCAACCCCGCGACCACCGGGAGGACGGCGCGGGACGGAACCGAGAGCACGGGGCGGGGGGGAGACCCACGGCCCTCTCGGGCCAGCGGGAACCCCCAAGGGACCGGGCGCGCAGGGTAGAAAACACTCAAAACTTTATGGCCAGGCGTGGGGCAAGGACCGGAGCGCCCGGGGCAGGCGTGGCGGGAGCCCCGGCACTGCGGGGCCCCGGTACTGGCAGTGCAAAGTCCGCGGGGGGCCGGGAACGGGGCCCGGCCGGGAGGAGCGGCGGGGCCCGGTGCGCCCCCGGGTGCCGCCGGTGGCGGGAGCCCGGAGCGCCACCGGTGCCGCTGGCGGGGGTGGCCCGTGCCGGGCGCGGTCACTCGCGTCCCTCCAGCAGGAACCGGCGGAAGGGCTCGAAGTCGGCAGGGATCGTGTCTGTGGGGAGCAGCGCGGGGGGCGTCAGGAGCCGCCGAGGGGAGCGAGCCCCGGTAAAGCCCCCGGCCCAGGACTGAGCCCGCCGCAGCGGTGAGGGAGGGGATGCTCAGCCGGCCGCCGGGCCGGTGCGGGGGTCCCGGGGGGCCCTGCTCACCGTTGCAGCGGTACTGCAGGTTGGACCAGATGATGTTCTCCTGGGAGAAGCAGAAGACCCCCAGCCGGCCCCCGCGCATCGTGGTGTCGATGATCACACCGGAGTCGGCCACCAGCTGCGGGCCCTCGTACAGACGGACCCTGCCGGGGAACGGGGCCCGACCGGGTCAGCGGGCCCTCACCGGGACCCCTCCGGGGCCAGCTCCGGGATTCCACCGGCACCCCGCCGGTAACCGACCGGGGCAAACATCGGGATCCTACTGAGACTCCATCGGGGCCAGCACCTGGATCCCACTGGGACCACTCCACGACCAGCACCGGGCCCCGGGCATCCCGACCCGGGGACGGTGGCACCGGGCTGGAGCCGGGGCATCCTGCGGGAGACTGGGCCGGGGGCACCGGACCGGCTGGATTCTCGGGCCGGGGCCCCCCGCCGTGGCCGGGCTGAAGCCCCCCGCGCCGCCCCCGGCCCGGCCCCGCCGCCTTTGTCGGGCGCTTTGCATGTGAAAGGCGCCGGCGGGGTCGCCATGGCGACGGGACAATGGCCCCGGGGGCCCGGGGGGCGGAGGGCCCGGCGGCGGAGCCCCCCCGCCGCGGCCGTCCCGGCGGGAGCCTTAAAGGAGAAACGCGGCTGCGGCCCCACCGGGGAGAAACCCTCCCCACGGCCAAAATCCCCACACTGCGGTGGTCTCAGGGGCTGGATCCCCCCATGGCCGGTATCCCCACACTGCGGTGGTCTCAGGGGCTGGATGCTCTCCCCCACGGCCCGTATCCCCTCACTAGGGTGGTCCCAGGAGGCACAAGGCCTCCTCACGGGCATCCTCCTGCCCCTGAGGGGGATCCGCAGGGCAGGACCCTTACTCGTGGTTATCATCAGGGCTGGTTTCTCCCCGGCATCCCCCCACTGGTGTGGTCCTGCTGGGGGTGCACCGTGGAGTCACAGCCCCCTCCCCAGCGGTCCCCACGCCCCCCCTGCTTACCTGATGTAGCCCACCTGGGGCCTGTGTGCCAGCTGCCAGCGGTAGGAGGTCTTGTCCCTCCAGCCCACGTTCCGGGGGTCCTTCCAGAGCAGGCGGACGTGGTCGGGCGTGTGGCCCGTGTGCCACAGAGCATTGCGCAGGTGCTCCCCGGGGCCCGTCGAGGATTTCACTGCCTGCAGGTGCATGGGGGCTTCAGGGGGGGCCTCAACAGGGGAGCCTGACCCAGCCCGTGGGTGGGGCCACCACCCACCTTGAGCTGCAGCCCCGGCTCGGCCACAGCCCGGAAGGGGGTGGCCTGCCAGTAAGTCTGCTCCGTCTGCTTCCACATCACCACATAGAAGCTGGCGCTGTCCTGGTAGCTGAAGATGAAGCCGGCGTAGTCATCGTCGGTGATGGTGTTGACGTGGAAGGTGCCCTCAAAGTCCACCCCGTTGAAGGCCGTGTAACCTACAGGCAGGAAACGCTGCGGGGAGCCCTCTCTCCCCACAGGGCTCCCAGCCCACCCACCCTTCATCCCTCATCTGTGGGGCAAAGAACCGGCTCTTACTCCCCTGCACGGTGGGAGTAAGGGGGTGAATATATCTTACCCACAGCCAAACCCGGGTCGCTGTTCATGGTCTGCACGATCTCCATGCCCTGTGGGGGGGACAGCTGGGTGAGGGGCACCCCTGGGCACCTCCCAGTCCCCTGAGCTCCCACCCTGCAGCGCAGCCCCCAGAAACACGGGGCGCAGCACCCACACCTGGTTGAGCACAACCCAGTTGGGGTCGATCTGGGCGTCCCCCTCAGGGTCAAGGATGACGGTCTGGTAGGCGCGGAAGTCGGTCAGCGTCACCTCGGCGCTCTCGGGGCACACGTCCAGCTGGTCCACCACCGTGTCATTGTCAAAGTCCTCCTCACAGACGTCACCCACACCATTCCCTGGGGACACGTGCTCAGTCAGGGCTGGGCTGAGCCCAGGAAGGTCGTCCTCCCCCTGCCCACCCCGTGCTCACCGTCTGAGTCCTTCTGGTTGGGGTTGGGAATGAGGCGGCAGTTGTCCGGCCCAGGTGCCACATAGTCCGGGATGCCATCGTTGTCATCATCGTTGTCACAGTCATCCCCCAGCCCATCGTTGTCCGAGTCCAGCTGGGAGCTGTTGGGGATCTCAGCACAGTTGTCCTTGGTGTCCTGATGCCCATCTCCATCACTGGGAGCAAGAACAAGGTCAGAGCAATGGACAAAACTGGGGATCTCCCCAAAGGCCCCATTGTCCCTCCTGACAGGTCCCTGAACCAGGAGCCCAGTTCTGCCCCCCAGGACACAACTGGGAGGTCACCCTATGGCAGGGCTGTCCCCACCTGTCCTCGTTGGTGTCACAGATGTCTCCTACCAGGTCACTGTCCATATCTGTCTGGAGGAGAGCGGAGCCCTAGTTCAGAGCACATCCTGGGGCGAGGAAGAGGAGCCTCTGCTCCCCACTGGGCCAGGCCCCAATCATCCAGGCCCCCAGGCCCAGTCTGGCCCCAGCCATACCTGAGTGGGGTTGCTCATTTCAGGGCAACTGTCACAGGCATCCCCAACACCATCCTCGTCCCGATCAGTCTGCAGAGGGTTGGGCACCTTGGGGCAGTTGTCCAGCATGTTGGGTATCCCTGCAAGGATGGTGCTGAGTGCATACCCTCCCCTACAGGATACCCTGCCCCCCTGGCACAGCCAGGCCAACCCAAGAGCAGCTCACCATCCCCATCAATGTCATTGTCACAAGCATCCCCCTCGCCGTTGCTGTCCGTGTCCCGCTGGTCATTGTTGGGCACATTGGGGCAGTTGTCACAGGCATCCCCAAAGGAGTCAGTGTCCGAGTTCTGTTGGTCCTTGTTGGGGAAGAGCCGGCAGTTGTCCTGTGGAGAAGAGGATGGGGATGTTGGCAGTGTGGTGGTGGGCAGACAAGAGGCCACAGTCCCACAGTGGTCAGGGCAGACAGACATCGCCAGCACCCTGAGACCATTCCCAAACCACCAGCCTGCTGCTCCCCAGGAGAAGCATCTTGAGGGACTCAGAACTGAGCCAAAGCAAGAAACCCTCCTTGAGCCACTGGCATGGCCACCCAACCAGCACAGCCACCTCCACATTCTTGACACCATCACCATCAGCATCGTCATCACACTGGTCCCCAATGCCGTCGTTGTCAGCATCCTCCTGGCCAGAATTGGGCGTCAGGCGGCAGTTGTCCTGCAGGCACAGCCAGCATTAGGGACAGGGAGGAGATGAGGCCTGGAGCACAGCCCTGCTGTGGATCCTGCACCCCCTGGGCCTCCCCTGCAGGAGCCCACCTGCTTGCAGTGCTTGTTGTTGTCGATGCAGGGCAGGGGCTCGTCCGGGTACCCATCCAGGTCTGTGTCTGGCCCACACACGTTGCCATTGCCAGCCCAGCCCACGTTGCACTGAATAAAGAAGAGATCAGGAACTGGAAAGGGCCCTGGCAAGACAAATGCTGCTGTGCTGTACTCCCACACCCTCCTCCTGTCCCTCTCCCCTGCTCACAGCACAGGAGATCTCCCCATTCCTCTCAAACAGGCAGAAGCCGTTGATGTCGCAGGGGTTGGAGGTGGGAGTGCTGCAGGACCTCTGGGGGATGCAGCCAGACGTTTGGTTGCCCACAAAGCCCGACTTGCAGGGCCCGCACTTGTAGGAGCCCTGGGGGAGAGAGGACAGGGCTGGGATGAGGGAGCTGAGCGGCCCCAGGAGCAAGGGAGGGAGCGGGACAGCACTGCTCACCAGAGTGTTGGTGCAGATGGAGTTGGGGTCGCAGCCCCCATTGTTCCCATCGTTGCATTCATCAATATCCGTGCAAACCTGTGAGTAATGTGGGAGGAATGCTCACCTGGGGCCTGTCCCTGTGGGTAGCTCTGCCCATTCCTCGCCATGAGAAGCTGTCCTCCTCCACAGGCACTGCATCATCCACGCTGTGCTGCACTCCAGGGACCCCACAGGGACCCCGCAGTCCCATGGCACTGCACTCACCTGCTTGCTGGCCCTGGCATAGTCCACCCCCACGCCAGAGACGGTGTTGCCTCGGTAGCCACGGGGGCAAGGCTCACAACGGAACCCCGGGGCTGTGTTGATGCACTTGGAGCCAGGGAAGCAGGGGTTGGCATGGGCACACTGCAACACCAGGAGAGACACAGGCTTCATCCTTGGGCACAGCATCCTGCAGGGTGGCTGCTGCCCCAGGCCATCCCAGGCGTTCCCAGAGGAAGCATCCTCTGCACGCAGAGCCCTGGCAGTGCCGGGGCTGCTGGTGCCCCCCAGCCCGTGCCCACCTCCTCGATGTCAGCACAGTGGGTGCCGTTGCCCTCCAGCCCCGGCGGGCAGGGCCCGCAGCGGTACCCAGGGTACTCGTACGTCTCCATGCAGTCCACACCACTGAAGCAGGGGTTGGGGTTGCAGCGGGACCGGTGCTCGTGGAAGCCTGAGGAGAGGAGAGGCAGGTGAAGGGTGAGACAAGGTGGCTCTTTGCCCCCCGAGGTGGGAGCAGAGCCTCGCCAGCACTCACCGCAGACCTGGCACTCCATGATGGTGTTGCGGATCAAAGACATCTCCTTCACCTGCAAGGCAGCAAAGCAGGGAGCATCAGGAGGGTGCTGGCACTGTGCTCTGGGAAAACCCAGCCCAGGGAGTGCCAGCACCCTCTCAGTCCCACCTGGTCCCTGATGTCTTCCCGCAGCTCGGTCAGGAGCCGGTTGAAGAGGGTCAGCTGCGTGACGAGTGCCTTGGTCTGCTCACCTGCCAGCAGCAGAAAGGAAAGGTCAATCCCAGCACAAAATCTCCCAGGGCTGTGGGCCAGGACTGTTCTGCCCATTGGCACTGAGCTAGGAGGATGAGGCAACTGACAGCCCATGCTCACACAGGGCGCGTTTCCCTATGGCACACCCCACACCCTCTGATCCCACATGGGGCACTGGGACAGGCTGTGCAGGGATTTCTGCCTCTGAGGAGCCCCAAATGCCTCACACCAGGCAACGAGGGAAGTAGAGCAGGGACTTACCCAGGATGGAGGCCAGCACACTTGTCACTGCAAGGAGAGAGACGAGACATTACCAAATGTTGCTGTCACACCCCAGCAGCGTCACCTCACATGGTCACTACTGGTAAGCACATGTGCAGCACTGTAGCTCCCACCTGTGTGGGGACACTGGGCCAGGAGGGACAGGAACATCCCTCTGTGCTGTCACCCCCCACCTCCTTGTGCCACGACCCACACGCATGACCCCGAAACCCCCCAAGCCCTTACCTGCACTGTGAATGGACTCATCTCCTTGGAAAGGGCACTCACTCAGGGCCCCTACACGGCTCATGGACCCTCCCAGGATCAGCTTCATCGACTCTACAAACCCCTGATGTGTGTGGGGAGATGCAGTCAGCATGGAGGGCTCTGCCCATCCCCAAGCATGCATTGGCCGGGCTCTCAATCCCCCTGGCACTCACCTGCATCCTCTGGTAAGCCTTCACCCCTGTGCGCACCTCGATGGACTCCACCTCGGCCAGGGGGATCTCCGAGAGCTCGGGCAGCCCCACGCTGGAGTCCATCTGCTTGCAGTCCACGTAGAGCTCCACGCTCAGCGTGTCCCTGCGCAGCCCGCTCAGGCGCACGATGACAGAGTGGCTCTGCCCGTCCGCCACGTGCGCGTGCTGCAGGTTGACCGAGTGCACCTTGTTGTCCTCCCGCAGGTACCTCACCAGGACTGCAGGGGAGCGGGAAGGGGCCGTCAGCTCCCCCCCAGCACCGGCAGCACCCTGGGAGCTGCTCTTCCCTGCAGGAGCTCAGCCAGGGCCGGTCCATCCCCACCCACCTTTGTTAATCTTCCCCACGACGGACACCTCCAGCCATCGGGTGTTGTCCTTCTTGGAGTAGAGGCCGAAGAGGGTCCCCCCCTGCTTGGGGGGCAGGCGGAAGGTGGACAGGAGGTACACGTCGTTGACAGTCAGGAGCTCCATGCGGATCTTGTGGGCCACGCTGGCCATCTGCCGAGCTTCGCTCACCAGCAGCAGGTCGATGACTGCGGGACACGAGCACCGGGGTCGCCACTGCACCGGCAGCCGCAGCTCCGGTGCCCGGTGCGGTCAGAGCGAGGGTGGGTGGGGGTGTTCCTGGACCGCCGGGCTCTGGGGGGACCAGGGAAGCCCGGGGGGCTCCGGGGCCGCCCCCGCGCGGTGGCGCTCCAGGACCGGCCGCGCCTCCTAACGGGACCCGCGGAGCCCCCGCACCGGCGGGACCGGCAGAGTCCCGGCCCGGAGCCCGCCCCGCTCTTGGGGCTTCCCTGCATCCCGCTCCGCGGAGCTGCCGGCGGGCCAGCCCCAGTAAGGGGCGATCGGACCGGGAGACACCGGAGGGACGGTCGGGGCTCCGGTACCGGCTCGGGGCGCTTAGGGGGGAGCGCGGACAGCTCGGTCCCGCTGCCGCACGGGTGCCCTCCTGCTCCGTGCAGACGCACCGGGCAGACGGAAAGGGGCTGCGACGCTGGGGTCAGTCCCCGCCTCGCACTCCCCCGCGGCCCCGAGCCAGCACCGGAGCCGGCGGCCACCCAGCGCCCCGGGGTGAACGTTCCAGCGTCCCCGGTGGCCGCAGCCCCGCTCCCCCGGGGCGAGCAGAGCCGCTGTCAGCGGCCGTGGGACGGGGTCTGCCGCCGCCGACCCCCGAGTGTCGCCCGTCCCGCCGCCCCTTCGTGGCCGCCCCGCCGCCTCCCCGAGCCCCTCCGGTACCTTGCAGCTCCTGACGCGCCGCGGCGGCGGCGCCCAGCAGGAGCAGCGCCAGCAGCGCGGGGCTCCCCGGTGCCCCCATGGTGCCGCCGGTGCCGCCGGTGCGGAGCGGAGCGCGGCGGGGCGGGGTGGCGCACGGGGGAGGGGCCGGCGGGGCCGGCGAGGAGGAAACAAAGAGCCGTCAATCACCGGGCGCATCCCGGGGACACCGGCGGGCCACCGGCCGCGGCTCCAGCCCCGGAGAGGGGCACCGTGCCGGCGCAGCGCACTGGGCCCGGGGCTTCGGAGACCCCCCCCGGCACTGCCGGCCCCGGGGCAGCCCCCGTTCACAGCGCCGGTTCACCGGGAGGTCAGGCGGGGGGGGCTGGGGCCGCCCCAGCAGAGCCGGAGCATCCCGGCCCGGGAGAGCGGGACCGGCCGCGGGGCCGCTTGTGCGGGGGTGCCCCGCGCCGCGGAGCCCCCGGGGCCGGCAGGGCCCCGGGGCCGCTCCGCACCGCCGGGGGATGCTCGGGCCGCGGAGCCGCTCCCGCGGAGCTCCGGCCAAGGCGGGCGGGCGGCCCGCGGCGTCCCGGCCGTGTTTACAGCTGTTTCCCCCGGTACCATAACAACCGGCCGAGCCCGGCCCCGGGGCTGCCGCAGCCCCGCGCCCCCGGCCCGGCTCCGCGCCAGCGATCCCGCGTAACGAGGGGGTGCGGGCGATGGAGGGGGGTGGTCCCAAGCCGCACACGGGGCGTTTTCCCTCCGCCGCTGCCAGCGGGCTCCCGGCCCGGCTGCTGTCCGTGGAGAGCTGCGGGAGGGTGCGGGGCCGAGCAGGGTGAGCAGTGCGGGCCCACGCGGGGAGATGCGGGGCGCAGCAGGAGTGTGCGGTGCGGAACCGAGAAGCGTGAGCAGGATGGAGCTGAGCTGAGCCGTGCGAGGCAATGTGGGGCTCTGCGGGGAGATGCGGGGCTGAGCAGGATGGAGCAGTGTAGAGCTGAGCAGTGCGGGGCAGTGCAGAGAGATGCGGGACGCGGCGGGACTGTGCGGTGTGGGGCACGGCACCGTGAGCAGTGTGGAGCTGAGCTGAGCCGTGCGGGGACAGGCGGGGCACGGCAGGGCCGTGACACGGTGCGGGACACGGCAGGGCCGTGCGGTGCAGGGCCGAGCAGTGTGGAGCTGAGCTGAGCCGTGCGGGGACAGGCGGGACACAGCAGGGCCGTGACACGGTGCGGGGCACGGCAGAGCTGTGACACAGTGTGGGGCACGGCAGGGCTGTGAGCGCGGTGCGGGGCACGGCAGGGCTGTGATCACGGTGCGGGACACGGCAGAGCTGTGACACAGTGCGGGGCACGGCAGGGCTGTGATCACGGTGCGGGGCTGAGCAGCGTGGAGCTGAGCGGTGCGGGGCAATGCAGAGAGATGCGGGGCACGGCAGGGCTGTGAGCACGGTGCGGGGCCCAGCGGTGTGGAGCTGAGCCGTGCGGTGCGGAGCGGGACGCGGGTTCTGCTGCAAGGACCCTGCAGACCCCACCACCACCATTCCCAGCCCGGACCCCGCTCGGCTCCGCTCCATCGCGGGGACCCCCGGTCGGTGCCGCCCCGCGGCGGGGGCGGGCGGGGCCGCCCGTCCGGTTCCGGGTCGGCGGAAGATGGCGGCGCCCATGGAGCTGTTCTGCTGGGCCGGGGGCTGGGGGCTGCCCTCGGTGGATCCCGACTGCCTGGCTGTGCTGGTGAGCGCCGGGGCCGGCACGGGGGTGGGCCGGGGTCCCGCGGGCAGAGCCCCGCTCTATCCCTCCGTCCGTCCCTCCCGCAGACCTACGCGCGGTTCACGGGGGCGCCGCTGAAGGTGCACCGGGTCACCAGCCCCTGGAGGAGCCCCTCCGGTAAGGGCCCCGCCGAGGATACCGGCACCACCACCGGGACCCCCACCCCATGGCAGCCCCGTGATCCCGTTGCCTCCACTCCCCATCCCTGCACGCCTTACGCCTCCCACCCCATTACAGCCTCCCAGCCCGTCTCATCCCTCCTGTGGCCCCACACCGCTGATCCCCTGCCCTATTGCACCCTCTTATCCCACTGCAGCTCTCTTCCCCTATGGCCTCTCCTCCCCACGTGGCACCATCCTACCCTATTGCACCCCCTGTAGCTCATCACTCCCCCTGTCCCATTACCACCATTACCATCTAATTGCACCATCACACCCTCCCACCCCATAGCATCCCTCATCTCCCGTGCCCCTGACTGCACCCTCACCCCCTCTTATCTCGTTGTACCCCATTGTCATGTGTCCCCCACCACTGCACTCCCCTCTGTCCTGTTCCAGCCCCATCTTCTCATCACCATCCCTGTTCCATTACACCCTCTCTTGCCCTATTGCACCCTCATGCCCCACCACATCCCCTGTCCCATTGCACCACCCCATCCCATCGCGACTCCTGTCCCATTGAATGCCCTTATTGCACCCCCCACCTCATTGCACCCCCCTTTTCTCTGTTCCCCCATGCATCACTGCACCCTTATGCCCCATTGCTGCCCCTGTCCCATCGCTCCCCATTGCACCCCCTGTCCATCCCCACCACACCCCTCTTGTCCTGGAACGTTCCCCATTTCCCATCACACACCTTCTGCCCCGTCCCCTGCACTGCTCTGTCCCCACCTCACCTTACACCCCTGCACTGCCTCGTGCCCCATCCAGGCATGGGTGTCCACCCCCCATTGCAGTTCCCTGCACCCCTCCCCTGCTCAGGGCATGGTGACTGCAGCCCCCACTGATTCCCCCTGCCCGCAGGGCACCTGCCCGCGCTGAGGACACGGGACGAGGGCACCATCTCCAAACCTCAGCAGATCATAACCCACCTCAGGAAACAGGTACAGAGGGGCTTGGGGCACCCCCTGCCTGGGCTGGGCTGGTGGGTGCTGGAGCCCCTCAGGGAGGAGGGGACTCTGTTGTGTCACCCACAGGTGGGATTTGGGCTATCCCATGGGATCAAACTGGCATTTTCTCTGCAGAAATACAATGCTGACTATGACCTGTCAGCCACGCAGAGCGCGGACACGCTGGCCTTCGTGTCCCTGCTGGAGGAGAAGCTGCTGCCAGTACTGGTGAGGCTGCAGGGAAGGGGGGCTTGCTGGGCATGGGGTCTGCTCTCTGGAGCTGTGCAAGCAGGCTTGGGTGTGCCCAGGTGCCAGCAGCAGCATCCTGGCAGCCTGGCATGGCAGGGATGGGCGTTTGGGGGTGGCAGCCGTGGGTTGTGCAGCCCAGGCTGAGGTTTGCCCTTGACCCCTGGTGGTCTCCAGGGTGGCTGTGCCAGGCAGGGGCTCTGGTGTGCCAGCAGCTCTGCCGTGGCCAGGCTGTGGATTGTTCTCCACCATAGATCCACACCTTCTGGGTGGATGCCAAGAACTACGTGGAGCACACGCGGAAGTGGTACGCAGAAACCATCCCCTTCCCCCTCAACTTCTTCCTGCCCAACGCCATGCACAAGCGGCACCTGGAGCGGCTGCAGCTCATCTGGGGGGATGACTACATGGAGGATGAGGAGAAGCTGGAGAAGGAGGTGAGGGATGGGGTCTGGGCACAGTGGGTCCTCACAGGGAAATCCCTGTGAGGCTGTCCTGGGGTGACTTTATGATGTTCGTATCCCCATTCGTCTGTTTAGCCCAGAAATAAGGTTTGCACCTTTAAGATTGGCTCTGAAAAAATCCAAACTGGGGTGTGGGTTTCCCCCTCCTGCTCCCCTGAGCTCTGTGGTGGTACCTGGGCAGGTGACAACCCTCTGTCCTCCTCCTGCAGCTCTACCGGGAAGCTCGGGAATGCCTGACACTCCTCTCCCAGCGCCTCGGCTCCCAGAAGTTTTTCTTTGGAGACTCGTAAGTGGCCAGAGTGGGGAGAGGAAGGGACCTGAGAGCCCCTACACCCCAGCATGGCTGAGGCCCCGTGGTCTGCAGGGGAGCTGCAGCCACTTTGAGGGCAGAAGAGGCTCATAGGGGACGGGGCACTGTCCCAAGGAGGGAGAGCCACGTGCTGTCCTCTAGGGGTGCTGGGGCTGGCGGTGTCTGGTGGCTCTGGGTGGCTTTGGGTGGGGACAGAGTCCCAGACAGGGCTCTCTGTGCCCCAGGCCAGCTTCCCTCGACGCCTTGGTCTTCAGCCGCCTGGCGCCGCTCCTGAAGGCGAAGCTGCCCAACGGGAAACTGCAGCAGCACCTGAAGTCCCTGCAGAACCTGTGCAACTACTGCACCTCTATCCTCAGCCTTTACTTCCCCTGGGACGGAGGTGAGAGCCATCCCCCGCCTCAGCCTGCAGCCATGGGGTGACCTGTCCCCCCCAGGTGCTTCCCTCATTCTCAGGGTGACCCTTCCCACCCACACCCCTGCTCTGCCCCTGCAGGTGACCCCCTGAGCAGTGCCCCTCGGGCTGCAGGCACGGACAGCAGTGAGGCAGAGGAGGACCCCCACAAACGGCGCAAGCAGCTGCTGTCAGTGCTGGTGGGGCTGGCGGCCATGCTGGGCTACGCCTTCCTCAGCGGCATCGTCTCCATCCAGCGCGGCAGCGTGGGGCCGGCCGGCCGGCAGCCCATCGCCATGGAGGAGGAGGAAGAGGAGGAGGAGGAGTGAGGAAGAGCTGTGTGACTGTTCCTTCCCAGCCCCTGGAACTGACTGTTTTTACTCTGGAAGCCTGGCAGCATTGCTGCTCTGCTCTGTGTCCCACCAGGAACCACAGCCCTCTCCGTGGGAGCGTCCCTGCCTCACCAATAAACCTCCCTCTCTCCACCTGCACCCTCTCGTACTCCCAGCACCCCCAAGGCACTTCCCAGTTTCCCCAGTTGCCCAGGCTGGAGTTTTGCAGCAGGCACCAATGTGTCCTGCCTGTGGCTCTGCCCCTCCCTCCAGCCTTGGGTCTTGCTGAGGTCCCACAGGGGGGACCTAAAAGCATCTGTGGCATCTGAGCAGTGTCCCTGTCCCTTCTCCAACAGCTGTGGGGCTGAGCCCCACATCTCCCTGCATCATTCCCCTGTGACAGCACTCAGGGTAGTGCAGACAGCAGCTCTGCAGGGCTGGTACCGCCCCTCCACGCTGCTGCCAGCCCAGCAGCACAGCCGAGACACAAAACCAGAGCCAAGGGCAGCCGAGGCTGCTCGTCAGGACACGTCCCCAGCCCAGGAGCTCTCCCCGCTGCCAGCGGGACACCCGGAGCCCCGCTCCAGCAGCCGGGATCCCTCCAGCGCTGACATCTGTTTGCATTCCAGCACGCCTGCCAGCGCCGGGGAGCTCCTGCAGCTGGCACAGCTGGGAGCGCATGGCGCGGGCTGGGAGCGGGGTCGGGGGCGGCCACCTGGGCTCCGTCTGCCCCCGCGGTCCCCTGGGCCACCGGGCGTGGGGCTGGTGCCGGTGTTGGCCGCGCCGCCGCTCCCGCTGGCCGCTGCCGGTTTACGATGCACGGATGGAAAGGCGGCGCGGGGCCAGGCCGGCACACAGCCCTCGCTTGTTTGGCCGCCGGCTGCCACCGCCAGCGGCATCCCAGCCCTGCTGCTGCGGCGGCTGAATGTCCCCAGGCTGCGCTCCTGTGCCCCCCAGCCAGGCACCGCCAGCGGCATCCCAGCCCTGCTGCTGCGGCGGCTGAATGTCCCCAGGCTGCGCTCCTGTGCCCCCCTAGCCGGGCGCAGTAGCCAGGGGCCCCCACACTGGGCTGGAGCAGAGCCACGGTGCTGGGCCAGCTGCGGAGCCTCCCCCATACTGGCCCAGTTCGAGGGGCCCCACTGGGAGGGGATGAGTCAGTGCAAACCCACCCCCCCCCAGCACGCTCCCCTCTAACGTCACTCAGGAACTATGTGCCCCGTGCTCCCGGTTCCCATTAGCTGCAGGGGCTGATGGCTGCTCCAGCAGGAGAAAGCACAGCTCTGGCTGGGGAGAAGCTGGAGCTGCCGACGCCAGAGCTCTGCTCTAAATCCCGGCTGCGTGTCCTGACTGCAGCTTTGGGCCCTTCCCTGCCTGGGGGATGCTGCAGTGGAAGGCAGGAGAGAGATGCCACCCCTTATGGGGACAGCCCCCTGCATCCCCAGCCCTGTGGGATGCCCCAGGAACCTGGGCAGAGGAGGGATGGGACCCATGGGGCCTCAAATCTGTCTCCTCTGGCCCCTGGCATAGTCCTGCCCACAGAGCTGGCACCAAGGGGAGGCCAGGGGTTCAGGCAGGTTTGTAGAAAACCTGTTTATTTTATGAAACATCTAGAAAAGCACAGGCTTTGCAGCCCTAGGGTCATACAGGTCCTCTGGGGTGCAGGGGGCTGCAGGGACTGTGCTGCAGCCCCAACCCCATTGGAGTCTTCTCTCCAAGCTGCCACCAGCAGAGTGTTCCTGGCTCTGGCACCTCCCTCCTCTGCCAGGCTAGGCTGGCTGCTTCCAGAGGAAAGTCTGGATGGAGTCGCTGGGAGCCACGGCCTCGATGAAGCCGACATGTGGGTCAGAGATCCCAAAGGACACATCCGTGGGGGAGCTGTGGAGAAAGCAAGAGGGGATGGGGGCTCAGTGGGCTCAGTGGGGCCTTTTGGCAGGGATCAGAATTGAGCCACTCACCGGTTCAGGACCACCAGCACCACGGCACCGTCGGGGCGCAGGAAAGCAGAGTGCTCCAGGTCACACCGGTGGCACTTCTTGGAAACAGCCAGTCCCACCCGCTGGGAGCCCTCGGGGATGAACTTACTGTGGGGACAAGCAGGGTCAGAGTGTGGTACTTAGGATGTGGTACCTGGAGCCAGCAGCCTGTGGCCCTGACCCACCTGAAGTGCCCCAGGTGGTAGAACATGGGCTGCTTGTAGAAGACATCCTTGCTGCTGTCCACGATGACGGGGCTGTCCACGTAGTTCTTGCTCCAGTTGGGGCCTCCCTCCATGTCCAGGGCCAGGTTCCAGTCGGTCCAGCCTGTCACGTAGTTGTTGAGGTTCTGCAGGGCAGGGGGTGGTCCTGAGCCACGGGCAGGCCCAGGGGCTGACCAGGGTGGCCAATGTGTCCCCAGCTCCCACCAGGCCCTACCGACAGGATGCTGTGGCTGTACTTGCTCCCACGCTCCCAGCCACCCAGGACCACTCTGGGCTCCCAGAAGTAGGAGCCTGTGGAGGCCTCCGTGGAGAGGAGGAAATAGTCTGGGAAGAGGTGATGGGTGATGGTGAGTGTCAGGTCGATGGGTGCCAGAAAATCCAGGTACCAGTGGATGCCGATGCCGCTGATGTAGCTGGCAGCCACAGGGTCTTTGAGAACCTGGCAGGAGAAAAGGATCACCAGTGGCCAGGGCTGGGAGATCTGCTGTGGGGCCAGGACAGCTGCTGTGGGCACTCACCACCTCGGCCCAGTAGGGCAGCATCACCCTCTGGTCATCCAGGATGATGAGCTGGACGTGGCGGTGGGAGCTGTTGGCCAGCGCCGGGCCCAGGTCCTGGGCAATGAAGTCCCTCTGGTGCTCAGGGGAAAAGCCCAGGCACTGGAAGGGGTAGAAGACAATCTCACCAGCCGTGGGCTCGTTCCCTGCTGTCACTGCCCAGAAGGTCAGGTTGTGCTTGGCATATTCATCCAGGAACCTGGTGTGGGGTAGAAGGTGAATGGCCCCATCACACCTGTGCCAGCTCCAGGTATGGCATCCCTGGCACCCACCGCACTCCCGTGGCCCCTACCGGATAAAGTACTTGGCCCAGGCCCGGTGGTACTTGTCCCCAGGGCTGCCCTTCAGTGTTCCCCTCCCTGTCATTGCTCCATTTGTCTTCATCCACACCGGGGAGGTCCAAGGGCTGGCATACAGAGACAGCGGCCGCTTGGCCACTGCCTGCGCTGCTTGGAGGATGGGGATCTAGGGAGAAGTAGGATGGCACAGAGATCTCTGGGTCTGTCCCAGTGCTGGACAGCAGGAGGAGTCACCTCCCTCCCCAGAGGTGGGATGGTGTTCCCTTTCCCCACCCCATCCCATCCCATCTCATCCAATCCCATCCCATAGATCCCATCCCATCCCATGGATCCCATCCCATCCCATGGATCCAATCCCATCCCATAGATCCCATCCCATCCCATCCCATCCCATCCCATCTCGTCCAATCCCATCCCATAGATCCCATCCCATCCCATGGATCCATTCCATTCCATCCCACCCAAGCAGCAGCCCCAGTCCCTCAGACCCTTTCTGCAGGACTCACCTTCATGTGCGTGTCCTCCTCGGTCAGGTTGAAGTGCTTCAGCTCGAAGTCGCCCTCGGCGTCAGCGTAGGTGTACAGGCGGATGGAGAAGTCAGTGCTGGCCATGGGCACACGCACCAGGTTGTACTCAATGCCTGAGGATGGGGCAGGTGGTGATGGGCATCCTCGAGTTGCATTTGGGGGCTCCAGATCCCCCAGGTCCCCAGAACAAATCTCAGCAGCCAGACCCCAACAGCTTTGCTGCCCTGGGCTCACCTTCCTCAGAGAAGTAGGAGCGGAGCAGGTGGTTCTGGGCAGCCTTGGACAGGGACTGGATGTTGATGGCAGCTGCGTCAGTGATGGAGCCACCAAAGCCCTTCACCTTCTGGTACCTCTGTGTTGTGTCCAGGGTGAGGTGGAAATCTGTGGGGACACACAGTGTCACCAGCCCTGCCACCTGTGAGAGGACAGACCCTCCCACAGCCCAGGGTGGTACCTGGGCTCTTGGTGTTGTGCTGGAAGCTCCCCTGGCTCCGCTCCAGCCTCTTGCCAGCCTTGCTGCTCTCATATTTGATGTAGGAGCCAGGGGCTGGCAGGACCAGGGGGTCCAGAGTGTCACAGTACGTGGCACTGCAGGCACAGACCAGTGAGCCATGCCCAAAATCCTTGGCATCACAGGGACGGCCACCTGCAGCAGAGGAAAGAGTGAGTGGGCACTGAGGGCTGTGGCAGGAGCCCAGCTCATCCCTTTGACTCATGACAGACTCCAGATCTGCCACCCTCCAAAGCCCAGGGACACGTGCCAGCACATACCTGTGACCTGCAGGGCTGCCTGTGCCAGCAGGAGCCAGCCCAGGACACTGGCACAGCCTGGCCCCATGGCACCTCTGCTGCAGCGGCTCCGACAATGCCGATGGACACGCTGGGAGCAGGACAAGGTGTCAGCACCCAGAGCTGCTCAGCCTGGCCCAGCCACACACAGGGACAGAGACACAGGGCAGGGAGAGCCCCAGCATCATCCCCCTGCCCAGGGGACCACTAGAACCCCCCTGGCAGGGCTAAGCCTGTCCTGCCCTCTGCCTGCTGCTCCAGCCCAGCATCCACCTTCCCTCCCACCCCTCCAGAGTCCACCAACAGTTCTGGCCATGTCCCAGGTGGGGGTGCAGCCCCCCAGGTGTGGGCAGCCCCCAGGTGTGAGCCTGCTGCTCCTAGCTGCCCACGCTGGCTGTACCCAGCAACTTTGTTCACTCCCATCAATTCCCTCCCACTTCTTCTCCCTCCTCACCCGTTCCACAGCTGTGCCATGCCATGTCATGCCATGCTGCATCACCCCATGTATCCCCAGTGCCCCCCGAGCCATGCCCAGGAGCAAACAGCTCCACACTCCCAATCCCACATGCGTGGCAGCTGGGGTTTGTCCAGCCAGAGTGGTTTGGGGCTCCAGCCCCTGGCATGGAGAGTGC
This sequence comes from Agelaius tricolor, assembly GCF_023055355.1. Lineage (NCBI taxonomy): Eukaryota > Metazoa > Chordata > Aves > Passeriformes > Icteridae > Agelaius > Agelaius tricolor. The sequence goes on from NW_027269326.1 coordinate 1,170,423, forward strand.
CACACTCCCCTGTTCTTTCAGGTGCTCAACCCTGTCTTGTCCTTCCCATGGTGCTGGGCAAGGAGCCTCTCAATGAGAGCACAGGAGGAGCCACCTCCAAGCCTCGGGACCCTGGTGCCAGACTGAGGACACCTGGGGACCTTTGCCAGGGTGGGATGGTGCTGTCTTGTTGCTCCCCGAGCTCCTGTGGGATGTGGAGCAGGGCCAGGCAGCTGTCCCACCTCCATTGCCTCCCACTCCCTGCCTGGGAATGATGCCCAGCTTGGCCAGGGCATGGCCTCAGCACGGTCCTGCTGCCCAGGGCTGTCCCATGCCCATACCTGTGCCCATCTCTGTCCCCATTCCCACCAGCTGAAGCCACCTCGGACCCAGGGGACTCACCTGCCTCCAAACCACCTCTCGCTGCTGCGTCTCTGTGGCAGCAGTGGCAGGTCCCGTGTCCCGGCTGTGCCTGGTGGGAGGGGATGCTTCTGGAGGAGCAGGAAAGGTGAGTTTGGAATGGGACAGCTCATGGGACTCTGTGTTTGAAGAGGAGCCTGGGGATGATTTTGCAACCTGGCTCCAAAGAGCTTTCCTCACACCGCAGCATTTGCAAAGCTCTCCTGAAACCTGTTCCAGTGGCCAGAGGGAAGCTGGGGAGGGGAGGATGCTCACCAGCCCCCCAAGTGCCTCCATCACCCCCCACAGCCAGGCCTGCCCTGCTCCCTTTGGGAAGAGCAGCTCTGTGTCCCTGGGACACCTCGGACAGGGCAGGGCAGGGTTGGCTGTGCCCGCCTTGGGTCCCTGCTCTTGGCAGCACCTCAGCTTTGTGCTGCCACTGCCACCACCACGACCTGTGTCCCGTTTGTGGCTGCTCCAGGACCTTTCCTGGCACGGGCAGAGGCAGCAGCCGCTCCCGGCAGGGACTCCCGACCCCTCCTGGGGCGGGCACAGCGGGGGCTGCCCGCTCAAGTCCCCTCGCCCCCGCCGTGGCCCGCAGGCCGGAGCCCCACGCCGCAGCGGGCTGGGTGGAGCCGGCAGCAGCGGTTTATCATCGGCAAAACAAGTCTGGGCTCCACACCGTCTAATTTGGGATCCTTCCTAATTACAGGCATCTGCTCCGCAGGAGAAACAGGAGGCGGGCAGAGGCACGGGGGGAGTGGCAGATCCCCGGGGTCCCCCTGGGGCAGCTGGGGAGGGTGGCCAGGAAGAGACCCCCACCCAGGGACCACCGTCCCTCACTCAGTGTCACATCCCCACCCAGGAACCACAGCCCCCGAGCCAGGGTGACAGCCCCCTGTGGGAAATAGTAAAGGTGAGATGATTTTCAGAGAGCTGGAAAAGCAGGCCTCAGAAACAGAAAGAGCAGAGAACTAGCTGCAGCTGCAAAGTCTGAAAGTAAAAAATGTTATGAGTACTTTTAGTACTTTTAGTAATTGGCTAAAACAATTGCCTGTGAGCTTTAGCAATGTGCTATTGGCTAGAAAGTTTTTAAAGTGCTCTGTAACAAAGAAATCTTCAGCTGCTACTGGCTGTACATGAGCTTTACCTTCCTATTGTCTCAACCGTGTCATGAGGCTGATGCAGCAAATAAAGCTCAAGGAATGTACCCCAACAGTCCCATCCCATAAAAAAAACACCTCTCCAACACACCTCCCACCCAAGGCCCTGCTCCTCCTGCTGCCCCCAGAGAAGGGATCCCCCAGCCCACACTGCAGGCAGTGAGGATGGTGGGGGTGGTTCTTCAGCCTCACCCCACCCCTCACAACCATCCTGCTGTGGCTCCAAACAGGCAGGAGCAGCGAGACAGCCCAGAGGGACTGGGCTAAAGCCTTTCCCTGCACGATTGCCCCGGGGCACTACTGAGCACCAGGGAATGCGGGCTCTGTGTGGGCCATCCCAGCACAGCAGAGGTCCGATGTCCCTTGAGAAGGGGACATTCCCAAGGTGTCAGGAATAGAGTGGCAGCAGGACCTGGGCACTGATGAGGTCATACCTCAAATCCTGGGGGGCAGATCTGTGCCCCTCATGAGGGCTGGAGCATGTCCTGAGAAGGGGATGGAGCTGAGGAGGGGTCTGGAGCATGTCCTGAGAAGGGGATGGAGCTGAGGAGGGGTTTGGAGCTCCAGGAGGAGCTGGGGAGGGCTCAGCCTGGAGAAAAGGAGGCTCAGGGGGACCTTGTGGCTCTTCACAATTCCCGACAGGAGGGGACAGCCAGGTGGGGATCAGGCTTTGCTCCCAGGGAACAGGGACAGGACAAGAGGAAATGGCCTCAAGTTGCATCAGGAGAGCTGTGGCATTTCCCAGGAGGGATTTAGGTTGAATATTAAAGAAAATTTCTTCATGGACAGGACTGTGCAGCCCTGGCATCAGCTGCCTGGGGCAATGGTGGAGTCGCCATCCCTGGAGGGATTTAATAAATGTGTAAGGAGCACTTGGGACGTGATTTAGGGCTGGCCTTGGCAGCGCTGGGGGAACTTGGGTTGGACTTGATGATCTTCGAGGTCTTTTCCAACCTCAAGGATTCCATGACTCTATTCTATGATTCTAAGCACAGGCAGCCAGACCCAGCTGCCGTTGGGGCCAGCACTCCCCAGGAACATGGATAAAAGCACAGGACAGGCTGGTGTGCTCCAGGAACAGGGCTGGGACGGAGCCCGGTGCCACCTTCACACCACACTCCAATAAACCAGCTGTAAAGCCTCTGGGTTTTTCATTTTCCCCAACCTCAGCAGTTCCGTGGCTTTCACACAGGGGCATTAGCCAAGGAGAGCTCTGGCTTTCTCATTCCTGTACTTCAAAGGTGCTGGTAACGTTCCCAAAGGCACAGGGAATACTGTAACTGGTATTTAGGGAAAGCAAACAGGACAGGGAGGTCACTCCGGGCTGCGGTCGGTGTTGGCCACAGCCAGAATAGAGGGGACTCTGTCCAGAGGCCACCCTGGAGAGGTGGCACCAGCCTAATTTGTCCATAAGGTTTGGTGGATGGGCACACTGATATCATTTACTCTGCCTTTCTGACAGCATCTGACATTTGGATTTTTTTTTTTAATTCCCCAAAAAAAAAAGTAGGCTGGGGAAAACCAACAGCACATATGGAACGAATCAAGGGCTGGCAGCAGCAGAGGCTCCAGCTGCAGGGATAAACAAGGAGCCACCCGCAGGCCACGGGGGCCGGAGCCCCCGGGGCAGCCCTGGCCCCGGCGAGGAAAACCGAGCGATTTCCGAGCGCGCAGAGGAAACACTGACGGGAACAACGGCGCATTCCGGAGGGAGCGCGTCATGGCTTTACTTGGCGGCCGCCACACACGCGAAGGTTTCAAGGGGGCCACGTGTGGAAGTGTGCTCCAGGAGACGGCGCTGAGGGAACTTCCAGGGGGATGGGAAGTGCCGGGAGGGAGGGGAGGCGGGGAGCAGCAGGTCCCGGGGCCAGGAGCACACGGAGCCCCTCGTGCAGGGGCTGCACTCCCACCTGCTGCTTCCACCCTTGAGGGATGCTGGAAAGGGTGGGGGAAGAGCTGCCCCCCAGCACCGCCCTGAGCCCCCCAGCACTCCCCTGGCTGTCACTGCTGGCGCCACAGGTAGGTCTGGATGGAGTGGGCTGGAGCCACAGTCTCAATGAACCCCATGGCAGGGTCCCGGATTCCAAAGGGCACATCCCGGCCAAACCTGGGGAGCGAGAGAGGCTGAGCAGGCACGGCTGGGGCTGGGCACCACCCCCATCTCCTGCCTGGGCTGACCTGTTGAGGACCACCAGGACAAGGGCACCGTCGGGGCGCAGGACGGCCACGTGCTCCAGCTGGCAGAGGAGGCAGCGGCGGCTGCTGTGCAGCCCCACGCGCCGGGAGCCCGCGGGGATGAACTTGCTGTGGGGAGAGGACCGGGAGAGGGGTTCTGCCCCTGGTCTGGGGCTAGTGGCCACACCTGAGCCCCCCTGACCCACCTGAAGTGCCCCAGGTGGTAGAACATGGGCTGCTTGTAGAAAACATCCTTGCTGCCGTCCACGATGACGGGGCTGTCCACAAAGTTCTTGACCCAGTTGGGGCCTCCGTCCAGGTCCAGGGCCAGGTTCCAGTCGGTCCAACCAGACACAAAGTGGTTCATGACCTGGGAGGGCAGGAAAGGGGCTGAGTGGGGCTCCTCCAGCACTGGGTTGGGGGTGTGAGGGTGGTGTGAGGGCAGAGTGAAGGAGGAGTGAGGGCACTGTGAGGGCCATGTGAGGGCACTGTGAGGGCACTGTGAGGGCACTGTGAGGGCAGAGTGAGGGCAGAGTGGGGGCCGTGTGAGGGCTGTGTGAGGGCCGTGTGAGGGCCGTGTGAGGGCACTGTGAGGGCAGAGTGAGGGCCGTGTGAGGGCAGACTGAGGGCAGAGTGAGGGCCGTGTGAGGGCTGTATGAGGGCCGTATGAGGGCACTGTGAGGGCACTGTGAGGGCCGAGTGAGGGCTGTGTGAGGGCCGTGTGAGGGCACTGTGAGGGCACTGTGAGGGCACTGTGAGGGCCGTGTGAGGGCCGTGTGAGGGCTGTGTGAGGGCCATGTGAGGGCCGTGTGAGGGCCGTGTGAGGGCCGTGTGAGGGCCGTGTGAGGGCAGAATGAGGGCCGTGTGAGGGCCGTGTGAGGGCACTGTGAGGGCCGTGTGAGGGCACTGTGAGGGCCGTGTGAGGGCAGACTGAGGGCCATGTGAGGGCTGTGTGAGGGCCGTGTGAGGGCAGAGTGAGGGCCGTGTGAGGGCCGTGTGAGGGCAGAATGAGGGCCGTGTGAGGGCACTGTGAGGGCACTGTGAGGGCCGTGTGAGGGCACTGTGAGGGCCGTGTGAGGGCAGAATGAGGGCCATGTGAGGGCCGTGTGAGGGCAGAGTGAGGGCCATGTGAGGGCCGTGTGAGGGCAGAGTGAGGGCCGTGTGAGGGCCGTGTGAGGGCCATGTGAGGGCCGTGTGAGGGCAGAGTGAGGGCACTGTGAGGGCTGTGTGAGGGCTGTGTGAGGGCACTGTGAGGGCAGAGTGAGGGCAGACTGAGGGCCATGTGAGGGCCGTGTGAAGGCCGTGTGAGGGCACTGTGAGGGCCGTGTGAGGGCTGTGTGAGGGCCGTGTGAGGGCAGAGTGAGGGCCGTGTGAGGGCCGTGTGAGGGCCGTGTGAGGGCCATGTGAGGGCCGTGTGAGGGCACTGTGAGGGCACTGTGAGGGCCGTGTGAGGGCACTGTGAGGGCCGTGTGAGGGCAGAGTGAGGGCCATGTGAGGGCCGTGTGAGGGCAGAGTGAGGGCCGTGTGAGGGCCGTGTGAGGGCCGTGTGAGGGCAGAGTGAGGGCACTGTGAGGGCTGTGTGAGGGCTGTGTGAGGGCACTGTGAGGGCTGTACCGTCAGGATGCTGTAGCTGTAGTGGTCTCCTCGCTCCCAGCAGCCCAGGGACACGGCGAAGCGGAACATGAAGAAGCCAGTGCAGGCCTCGGTGTAGAGGAGGAAATGGTCAGGGAAGAGCTTGTGAGTGGCCTCCAGGCTCCAGGCAGGTGGGACGATGGCGTCCAGGTACCAGTGGACGGCCAGGCCAGCCACGTAACGGGCAGCTGTAGCATTTCCCAGCACCTGGGGAGCAAAGGAGATGCCTCACACTGAGGCCACCCATGCCTGAAGCCTGCAGGGATGGACACATGGACTCCATATGGCCTCTCAGGGCCACCTCTTGTCCCCTCCTGTGGGCACCACACCCTTTGAGCAGCACCCTAGCATGGATCTGGTGCCCCAACATGGCCTTGGCACCTCCTTGGGGGCAGTGCTAAGGAGGTGGGCACAGGTTTTCCCCTCAGTGGGCCCCTTGCCCCCAGCCCAGCTCTGCTGCTGCCTGGTCCTCCTCCACACACCCCTGGGGTGGTCCAGCCCTGCAGCCATGGAGGGAAAGGAGGAACACACTGCCTGGCTTGAAGCTGGGGCAGGAGCACGTTTTCCTTTCTTTCCTCCTAATTTAAGGCAAATATCCCCAAACAGCATCATGGGGGGAAACCAAATCAGCCAAAACTCTGCCCGGAAAAAGGTGCTGGTGCCCAGCAGCTGCGGCAGGATCCGGGGATCCAGGGTGTGGGTGCCACCTCCTGTCCTCACTCCCGCCGGGCACAGGCGGAGGCGGCCGCTCCGGCAGACCCGGTTTGCTCCCACTCTCTAGGGCTGGGAGAGGCCACGGCTCCATCTCCCAAAGAGCCTGGGGCTGGGCAGCGAGGCGGAGGGGAAGGAAGGGGCGCTGCTCTTCACCACTTTGGCCCAGTGCGGGAGGTGGATGCGCTGGTCGTCGAGCATGAGGAGCCGTGTGCGGTGGGGGCTGCGGGCCAGCGCGGGGCCCAGGTCCTGCGCGATGAAATCCCGCTGCTGGGCGGCCGTGAAGGCGATGGTGGGGGCTTGGGGGGGCGTGAAGAGCCCCGCCAGCGGCTCGTTCTGGGCCGTCACCGCCCAGAAGGTCACGTTGCGTTTTGCATATTCATCCAGGAACCTGGTGTGGAGAAGCGGGGGCAGAATCAGATGTGCTGCCCCCCCCGACCCCACCCCACTCCCCGATCCTCCCGCTGTCCGTCCCAGCCTGGCTCCACAGACGGTACTTGATGAAGTAGTTGGCCCAGGTCTTGTGGTACTTGTCCCCTGCCTTCCCCTTCAGAGTCCCCTTCCCACGGACGTCCCCGTTACTCTTCATCCAGGCTGGGGCGGTCCAGGGGCTGGCAAACAGCAGCAGCGGCCGCTTGCTCATGGCCAAAGCTCGGCGCAGGAGGGGAATCTGTGGGAGGGGGCAGAGGGAGAGGGTCAGCTCCAGCTGCAGCTCCCCAGAACCACAGAGCCCAAAGCACGGGAGAACTCAAAGGACCTCAGCAGGGACTGGCGGCTGGCAAGCACCACCCCCCGGCACAGCGCCCTGGCTCCTCACCCTGCCCGTGCCAGCTGGGATGCGCCAGGACGTGCCCCGGAGGAGGTGCCAGCTCCCACAGGCTGTCCCCATGCACACTGCCACGGCGGGCAGGGACAGCAGCACCTGGTCCTGGGGGTCCCAGCACACGCAGGAGCTCCGGCACAAGAGGGGACAAGGTGCTGATGGCAGCGGCTTCAGCCTCCCACCTTCATCTTCACGTCCTCGTCCGCCAGCCTGAAGTGCTTCAGCTCGTAGTCCTTGGGGACATCATCGTAGCTGTAGGGGCGCACGGAGAAGTCGCTGCACGCCATGGGGACCCGGATGAGGTTGTACTCGATCCCTGAGGAGCAGGAAAAGCATCAAGTGGCACCGGAGCAGGTGACGATGTCCCTGCAGCGGGGACAGGCACAGCCACCTCTGGTGACCCCAGGATCTGCTCCCACTGCCGTGCCCTCACTGCTCACCGCTCTCGGAGAAGTAGGAGCGCAGCAGATTGTCCTGGGCCGGCTGGGACAGCTTCAGGATGTTCATGGCAGCAGCATCGGAGAGGGAGCCGCCGAATCCCTTCACGTGCTGGTACAGCGTGGAGATGTTGAGCGTCAGCAGCAGCCCTGCGGGAAGAGCCCGGCTCGGTCCCTGCTGCCCGAGGGGCCGCGGTGGCACCGCCACCCACCAGTGGCGCTACCTCGGGTGCTCAGACTGCTCTGGAATTTCCCCTCGCTCCGCTCCAGCCGCTTGCCGGCCTTGCTGCTCTCATATTTGACGTAGGAGCCGGGGGCTGGCACGACCAGGGGGTCCAGCGTGTCACAGTAGGTGGCATTGCAGACACAGACCAGCGAGCCGTGCCCAAAATCCTTGGGGATGCAGGGTCGGGCACCTGGGAGGCACGGGAGGGTGGGGGTGGCTGCCGGCTCAGGGACGTGTCCCCATCTGCTCCCCTGCCTGCCCCGGGGAGATGCCACTGTCCCCGTGCTCCGCATCCCGGGCACCTCCCGGGCACCTCCCGGGCACCCAGCCCCGCGCTGCCCCAGGGTGCTCAAGCCCCGCTGCCACCCCCGCGACGTCCCCGGGCTCACCTGCCACCTGGGGCACCGGCAGCAGCAGCAGCAGCCAGCCCAGGATGCCGAGAGCCCGCATGGCCCCTCCGCGTTCCCCGAGCTCTGGAAGGTCCCGGGGAGCAGCACCTGCGGCGGGGACACCCTCAGGCCCGGCAGGGGGATGGAGGGATCAGCCCCATCTCCTCAGCCCCTTCCAGCGCCACGGAGCTCCTGTCACACCCTGTATTCCCCCTAAACCCCCTCATCTCGCTCGGGGAGGGTCCAGCCCTGCCAGGAGCCCGCAGCGCGCCCGCCTTCACCCCGGCTGCTCCCGACCTGCACTGCCGCCAGCCCTCCTCCTCCTCCTCAGCAGCTGCAGCCTCCCCACCTGGCCTTTACAGGGAGCTGCTCGGAGACCTCCCTCCGCAGCACACCCTCTCCCACCCCCACAGCTCCTCCTTGCTCCGCTCCCGGCCCGTACCTGCCCTGGGGCGAGGACCGCCGATCACCTGCTCGCCGGGTCCCCTTCGTCCTCCACTGCCACGGCAAGGAGGGACAGGGACACGGTGCTGGCAGCTGGGCCTCAGTGAAACGTCCAACCTGCACAGAGAAGGGTCACAGGAGCAGATCTGAGACCCCACTGAAGGAGGAGCTGATTATTTTGTCAGGCAGGGTCTGGATGAGCCCCTGAGAGCCCAGCAGAGCCAAGGGCAGGCTCATGGCACGGCTGTCTGTCCTGCTGGGCACCTCCAACAGGACACCCACTTATCCCTGCCCACCACCCTGCTGTCCCCACTGTCCCCCAGGAGCCACAGGGCTGTGCAGGAGGGTCCAGGACACCCAGGCAAGGTCAGTGAACGTGGCTGCACAGTTCAGGGCAGCATAGGGGCACAGCAAGGGTGGCCAAGTGGGAGCTGGGGCTCTTGCCATTCCCTGCCCAAGCCTTTGGCATCACTCTGCCCAGCTCAGCAGTAACAGCAGTGACAGCAGTGGCAGCAGTGACAGCAAGCAGGCAATACCCCAGCTCCTGGGCAAGCAGGGCTGCACTCCAGCTGTCAACAACAGCAGTTAGACCCTCAAAGGGGACCCTGCTGTCCCAACACCATGCCAGGAGCAGAGCCCAGCTCTGGTGCTCCTGTAGCACTCCCTGCTCCTCCAGGAGTCACCCTCCAGCCCAGCAAGCCAAGGCTGACCTGGGCCAGCTCACCTGGGCACACAGACCCTACCTGGTGCCATCACCCAGGATGTCCCCACTCCTGTAGACACGTAGCCCTCACTGTGGGGACATCCTCAGCATCCCCACACAGGGCTGGTGTGGGAATGGAGAGTGGCCACATCTCAGCCACAGCTCCCAGCCACAGCTCTGCTGGCTTGGAGCATCAATCAGCAGCTCAGGGCTGCCCTGCACAGGGTTAAACTGCTCCGTTAGATTTCCCTCCATGGGTGGAGCAGCACTTTGTGACTAATTTTCTCCATTTCTGGCATATCAGATACAGCTCTGGGGCAAATCAATTCATCAAATTTCCTCCTAACCCCAGCATTGCCCTGCCATGGGCCCTGCCACAGTTCCACCCCTCTGCTGGGAGCTGAGCCATGAGACACCTGAGCCTCTGGGGCTGGGGCAGATGGGGCCAGGCAGCCCCTGGTTACAGCTCACGGGGCAAACAGGTGCCCCAGGAAGGAGCTCCTGTCCCTGTCCCGCTGCACCGTGGCTCTCCCACCTCCCAAGTGTGATTAAGGTGTGACCAGACTGCTACACCCAGGCTAATGAGCCCCAATTTTGGGGAGGGATTAATAGCTCCTAAGGCAATCAGCCGCCTTGGAACTCACTTCCAGACATCCGTGATGCCCCCACTCACCCTTCCCCATTCCAAGCTCCAGTTCTTCCTGCCCCCCATCACCCACAGCCCCCCAGCTGGCTCAGGTCCCACAGCTCCTGGAAGCAAAACACCGCGGAGGCTGCTGGAGCTCATCCTTATCAACACCAGCTGATAAGAGCGCCCTGCTGAGCAGGAAAAGTGAGACCCAGGGGCCGGGCAACGCCTCACATGGCACAGCAGATACCAGGCAGTGCCACCAAGCCCATAAAGCTGCTTCTTGTGGCCAATCTCTAAAGAGGGGGAGCTCCTGGGGGTGGCAGGGGCCTCGTGGCATGGTGTGACCGCCCTTTGCAGTGCTCAGGTGGGTTTGTTCAAGGAGGTGGGGTCAAAGGAGCCACCAGAGGAGCCAGAGGGTGAATTTTGTCCCTAAGCCAGGCCAGTGTGGATGGGGACACAGGGACATGGAGCTGGGCTGAGTCACCTTTCAGGGGATCACGACTTTGTTAATATTTATGCCAAAGAGCCTCAGTGTGGCATCACAGCAACTCCTTCCCAACAGCGAGACCCCAGCCCAGAGCACGTGGGGACAGTCCTCAGGGTGACCCAGGGTGACACCAGCAGCCCCCAGTCACCACGAGCCCCACACAAGCCAAGGCTTTGCACAAGAATTAATGAGCAGAGCCAAGCCCAGCGACGTCGGAGGATTCGCCCCCGCTGCGTTTATCCCAGAGCCAGTCGGTCCTTGAGCACCGAGCCGAGCGCAGCGGCACCGGGGTGATTCAGCATCCGGCCACAGCTGCGAGCAGCCGGGCAGGTAAGCGAGGAACAGGTGGGGGAGCGGCCCTGCAGCGGGAGAGGGATGCTGGCAGCGGGGCGATGGGGATGGGGCTCGCTTCGTGATCCTGGAGAAACATTTCCCTCTTGTGGACAAACACAAACAGCCTCGGGGCAGGAGCGGGCTGCTCTCGCCAGGACTCTGGCGGCAGCTCCCGGGGTCCCACGAGCAGCATCCCTGGTGCTCCGTGGCGTGCCAGTGTCCCAGGGTGACACTGTCACTCACCGGCCACGCCTGGGCTGTGCTCAGCCCACGCAGCATCGCGGCTGTCAGTCCTGACAGCACCCCTGGGCACATCCCACCTGCACGGATCCCCGCCGCCCTCCTCACCCTGAAATTATGACCTCCCTGCCCTAATCTCCTGCTCTCACACCCTGCCAGCTCCCTCCCTCCTTCCTGGGTGCGCCCACACTCAGCACCCACTCCCGGTCCTGCCCCCGCTTGCTCCAGGCACCCCAGATCTGTGGTGGGTGCTGAGCCCCTGGTGCATCCCCAGCTTCCCCACCACGGTGGGGACCCCTCAGATCAGCCCCCATGGGGAACAGGAGGCTCCAGGCAGGGCTGCTGCAGCCTGGACAGCCTCCCTGCCCCAGAAAGGCCCCAGGAGCAGATGGGGCTCAGCTAGAGCTGGCTGGGACCCTGAGCCCCCCATGCTGCCATGCTCCTGGAGCTGGCCCTGCCTCCAGCCCTGGCCTCAGGACCTTGGTCTGGGACAGATGTGACCCACAGAGCCCCTGGCCTGACATCGGGCTGCAGGTGGCTCCAGAGTGGCAGGGAAAGCACAGAAAGCTGAGGCTTGGCTGCAATCCCTGCTCAGCCCTTCCATCGAGGGTGGGTGTCCAAGTGCTTTGTGCCTGCTCCTGATGCAGCACCCAGGGCATTCAGGGTGACTCCCGAGCCACCTGATAGCTCCTAAAACCTGTCCCCATCAGCAGCAGGAGCACACCTGGGCTCTGCTCAGCCCCAGCCAGGCAGTGCATGCTCAGAGCTGGGAGCAGACTCCTGCCTGGAGCGTCTCAGCAGGGTGAGCCCCACGGGAGCTGAGCTGGGCAGAGGGGCAGGGCAGGGAGAGGGGGCTGCCCACGACGCTCCAGCTGCTCTGTGCTGCTCTCCAGGCTCCAGCAGGCTCCAGGCCGGGGTGGCACCCAGCCACAGTGCCCAGGAGCGGGGGAGGGACCCGGAGCTTTCTCTTGCAGCCGCAGACATCAAGGCAGCATCCATGTTTAATGTCGGAACAGCAGAACACAGCGCTCACAGCCTGTGGGGTCTCCACCCTGAGGGGCACCGTGCCCCCGGCCCTCCTGCACACGCTCAGCGTCCCCGGCCCGCTCTGGCTCTGTCACAGCCCCGGGGACGCTGCCCCTGGCCCGAGCCCGCGGGCAGCTGGGGCTGCGCGTCTGGCCCCCGGCGCTCGGCCCCGTCACTGCCGCTGCCACACGTAGGTCTGGATGGAGTTGGCCGGAGCCACGGCCGCCAGGAGGCCCACGGTGTCTGCCAGCCCAAAGGTGATGTCCTGGGGGGACCTGCGGGGTGACAGCAGGGTGGTCACACCTGCAGCACCTGCACAGGGCCCAGCAGGATGGGGTCCCATACAGGGCTGGCAGGATGGGGGTCACACATAGGGGTGATGGGACAGGGGTCCCACACGGGGGTGGCAGGACCGGGATCCCACATGGGGCTGGCAGGATGGGGATGCCATACAGGGGTGGCAGGGCCGGGATCCCACATGGGGCTGGCAGGATGGGGGTGCTATACAGGGGTGGCAGGTGGGGGTCCCACACAGGAGTGATGGGACAAAGGTCCCACACAGAGGTGGCAGCTTGGGGGTCCCTCATGGGGGTGGAAGGACGAGAGTCCCACATAAGGCAGGCAGGATGGGGGTCCCACATAGGGCTAATGGGACAGGGGTCCCACACACAGCTGGCAGGATGGGATCCCACACAGGGGTGGCAGGACAGGGGTCCCTCACAGGGGTGGCAGGACGGGGGTCCCTCACAGGGCTGATGGGACAGGGGTCCCACACACAGCTGGCAGGACAGGGGTCCCACACAGGGGGGCCAGGCTGCATCACCCACCGGTTCAGAACCACCACAACCACAGCCCCATCAGGGCGCAGGAAAGCCGTGTACTCCAGCGCTGTCTTCTTGGACTCTCTGGAGGCGACGAGCCCCACACGCTGGGAGCCCTCGGGGATGAATTTACTGAACAGACAAATGAGAAACAACCTCAGGGAGACCCCAGAAGAGCTCCTCTCGAGCCAAATTTGCCTTGCTTCTCTCAGGACAAGGCAGCTTAGCACATGTTGTGGGCTCCAACCCACCTGAAGTGCCCCATGTGGTAGAACATGGGCTGCTTGTAGAAGATGCCTTCACTGCTGTCCACGATGATGGGGCTGTCCACATAGTTCTTGACCCAGTTAGGGCCCCCCTCCAGATCCAGGGCCAGATTCCAGTCAGTCCAGCCGGCCACAAAGTGGTTCAGATTCTGCAACAGGACAGCTCAGATGCCTGCCCAGCACCAACAACCCTCCCCAGGGCCAGCACGCAAGGGCCTCACCGTCAGGATGCTGTGGCTGTATTGGTTGCCCCGCTCCCAGCAGCCCAGAATCACATCCCGCTCCCAGAAATGGGCCCCGATGCACGCCTCCGTGGCCAGGATAAAGTAGTCAGGGAAGAGCTCATGAGTGGGCAGCACTGTGTCCTGTATGGGGCCGATGAAGTCCAGGTACCAGTGGATGCCGATGCCATGGACGTAGCGAGCTGCCTGCTCATCCTCCAGGACCTGGCAGGGAGAAGAGTCAATCCCATGGGGCACAGAGGCCCAGCCCTCCACAGGCAGAGCACCCAAGCCCCCCACAAGGACAGGGGCTCTTCCCAGGGTCACCACACTCACCACTCTGGCCCAGTGTGGCAGGTGGAGCCGGTTGTCGTCTAGGATGATGAGCTGGACGTGGCGGTGGGAGCTGTTGGCCAGTGCTGGGCCCAGGTCGCGAGCAATGAAGTCCCTCTGCTGCTCAGCTGTGAAACCCAGGCACTGGAAGGGGTAGTTGTTGATCAGCCCTGCCGTGGGCTCGTTCTCTGCTGTCACTGCCCAGAATGTCACATTGTGCTTGGCGTATTCATCCAGGAACCTGGCGTGGGGGGAAGGGGCGAGCCGTGAGGAGTCCCCAGCGCCACCACTGAGAGGCCCCCGGGTATCTCCCCTGGCCCCAGCAGCTCCTCACCGTACAAAGTAGTTGGCCCAGGTCTTGTGGTACTTGTCCCCTGCCTGCCCCTTCAGTGTCCCCTTCCCCACGTAGGACTCGCTGGTCTTCAGCCAGGTGGGGGAGGTCCAGGGGCTGGCGTACAGCGACAGCGGCCGCTTGCTCATGGCTGAGGCTCGGTGAAGGAGGGGGATCTGCAGGAGGAGGTGGAGGGGCCAGCTCAGCTCAGCCCCCATGACCCTCCACCCTCCCCTGCTCCCTCCCACCGCTCGCCTTCAGCTTGGTGTCCTCGTCCCGCAGGGCGAAGTGGGTGAGCTCGTAGTCGTAGGGGACGTCATCGTAGGTGTAGGCATGGAGGGAGAAGTCACAGCTGGCCATGGGGAGCCGGATGAGGTTGTACTCCAGCCCTGCCAGCACAGCGGGACACGAGGTGTCCATGATGTCCATACTCCCTGTCACCATCCCACCTGTGTCCCCCACGTCCTACCCTCCTCAGAGAAGTAGGAGCGCAGCAGGTGATCCTGTGCTCTTTCCGGCAGGGATAAGATGTTGATGGCGGCTGCGTCGGTGATGGAGCCACCAAAACCCTTCACCCTCTGGAAGCGCTGCGTCGTGTCCAGCCTGAGGACAACATCTGCAGGGAGGGGAGCCCAGCATGATGGTGGGTTGCTGCAGGGTCCATCCCATCCCTGCCGGCCGCGGCAGTACCTGGGGCGCAGAGTTTGTGCTGGAATTTCCCCTCGCTCCGCTCCAGCCGCTTGCCGGCCTTGCTGCTCTCGTACTTGACGTAGTAGCCGGCGGCTGGCAGGACCAGGGGGTCCAGCGTGTCACAGTAGGTGGCATTGCAGACACAGACCATGGCATCACGGCCGAAGTACTTGGGGCTGCAGGGCCGGGCGCCTGGGGGGCACGGAGGGTGGTGGGGGCAGCCCCAGGGACGTGTCCCTGCCAGCTCTCCCGCCTGCTCCGGGGGTGACGCCATTGCCCCCCTGCTCCACACGCCGGCACCTCCCGGGCACCGAGCCCCGCGCTGCCCACGGACCCCCAGACAACTCCCGGGCATCCCCGCCACGGACTCCAAAGGTATTCCCAGCTCCTCCCCTCCCATTCCGGGCCGCCCCGGGACCCCCATCCCCGGGCCCACCGCGTATCCCGGGTCCCCCTCGCTCACCTGCGGCCCGGTGCACGGCCAGCAGCACCGGCAGCAGCCGCCAGCACAGGGCACCGACCGCCCCCATGGCCCCGCCGCTCCCGGTGCGCTCGGAGCCGGCCCGGCAGCACCGGCTCCGCCGCCGGCCTTGCCTTTAAGGGAGCCCGGGCAGCTCGTCCCGCCCACACCCGGTGCAGGAGCGGCACCGACTCTGGGCGGGCTTGGCCCCGGCCCTTCCCCCGCTCCGGTTCTGGCTCCGCGAACCGGGAGAACCGCGTGGGAACGGGGTCGCTTCCCCCCGACCCGTCCCCGAGAAGAGCAGCCAGTCCCAGTCCCGGTTCCCGTGCCGGTCCCTGTGCCGGTGCCCGTCCCGGTTCTGTTCCCGGTTTCGGTCCCCGCTGCCTCCCCAGGCCCCGACGGCACCGGTCGCCCCGTCCCGCGGAGCCGCTACCGGGAAACCGGGACCCGGCACCCCGTGACCGGTCAGCTGACCGCCCGCCCCGCCCCGTTCGGCCCCGCCCGCCCCGTGACACCGGCCCCGTGGGCGGCGGCGACCACCTTTATTCGGTCTCTAGCGAGGGGCAGCGGCCGCGGGACCGGCCCCGCAGCGCGGCCCGGGCGCAGCCGGGCGGGGAGGAACGGGCACGGCCAGCACCGGGACCGGCACCGAACAGGGCGGGGGGCCTGGAGAGGAGACGGGCACGGGAGACAGAGCAAGGGACAGGCATGGCAGTTCCGGGGTACGCTGGCACAGGAGGCCAGGGACCGGGCCAGCACAAGGGACAGGCAAGGTCGTCCTGGACTGAGGATCAAGCCAGCATAGCCAGCCAAAGGGACACGGCAAAGGACAGCATGGCCAGGGCAGGGGACAGGCACGGCCGGCACAGGGGACACACGGCCATGCCAGGCTACAGGCACGGCTGGCACAGGGGACAGGGGATGGCCAGTGCGTGGGTCAGGCACAGCCACAACATGGGACAGGGCAGGGGACAGGCGTGGCCATCCCAGGGAATAGGCACAGCTGGCACAAGGGACAGGGCAAGGGACAGGCATGTCCAGAAGAAGGAATAGGGCAAGGAACAGGCATAACCATCCCAGACAGGCAGGGGACAGGCACAGCTGTCCCAGCCCCCCACAGACACCCCAGGGGACCAGCCCCGAACCCCAGCCCTGCTTGGGGAAGGGGCCCGGCCGAACCCCTGGGGCAGCAGTGCAGGGCCCAGCCCCACCGGGGCAGCAGCAGCAGCAATGTCCGAGCAATGTCCAGGGCTGAGCCCAGAGCAGGATTCCCCCCCAGGGAGGAGGGTCCCTGCCCGGCCGTGCCCTCAGAGCGCGCTCTCCTTGCAGGCCCCACTGAGGCTCCGCGGGCGGCCGCGCTCCAGGCGGCGCGAGGACAGGAGCCGCCGCAGGGACGAGGTGGAGCTCAGGTCCCCGCAGCTCTGCAGGTGGATCCCTTCGTGGGGCCGCTCTGCACCTGGCCAGGCACTCCAGGGAACCTGCAAGCCATGGGGATGGGCTGCAGCCACAGGGATGGCAGCCCTGGCCATGACATCCCTGGCCATGACACCCCTGCTCATGGTACCCCTGCCCATGGCATCCCTGCCCGTGCACCCCTGCCCATGGCACCCCTGCCCGTGCACCCCTGCCCGTGCACCCCTGCCCATGGTACCCCTGTCCGTGACACCCCTGTCCGTGACACCCCTGCCCATGGCACCCATGTCCATGGCACCCCTGCCCGTGGACCCTGCCGGTGACACCCCTGCCCATGGCATCCCTGCCCATGGCACCCATGTCCATGCCACCCCTGTCTGTGCCACCCCTGTCCATGGCACATGGCACCCCTGTCTGTGCCACCCTCCCGTGCTCACCCCCCTGTGCTCAATCCCCCCCACGCTCCAGCACAGCCAGGCAGCACACGGGGCAGGAGGACAGAGGTGACAGGGATGGCAGAGGCGTGCATCACGCGCCCACACTGGCATTTGGGACAGGTTGGTTCCCGTCAAGGCCTCCCGGGCTGCGCAAGGACTCCCGTAAAGCTGAGCTGTGGGGATGTCCCAGCAGCTGCCTCCAGGTGCAGTGACTCAGGGGCAAAGCCAAAGCCATTGCAACAGGAATGATTTTCCCAGCTGTGGCTCCAGTGGGGATCAAGGAAAAGGAGCTGCCCCCCAGGAAGGGCTGGGCAAGGACAGTGCTGCAGGAAGAACGCTCTGCCTGCAGCCAGGGTGCCCACACAATGGGGGTGCAGCAGGGGAAGGGAAACAATGGAAGGGCCAGGGTGGAGGTGTTGATGAGGAGAGAAGGGAGGGGAGCGTGGATGGGAGTTCTCTGGGAAGGAGGAGTTGCCCATCCCTTGTAGCTTCCAGAACCCACCTGTTTGTGCCCATGGAAGCTGTGCCCAGACACCTCCATGCTGCGCTTGGGTCTCTGCAGGAACCTGGCCACCAGCCCACGGGTGCCCCGGTAGCCCTTGAGGTCCCCCAGGGAGCGGGTGGCTGTCTTTGACAGCTGCTGTGGCACCTTCTTGGAGGGTGGCAGCTTGTTCTTCCCCACGGAGCCAGCCCGGAGCAGCGGCGGGGAGTCACAGTGGGAACGGTGGAGCAGGCAGGCCTCGGAGCACAGCCCTGTGGGAGGGGTGCTGTCACACTCAGGACACTGCTCTGGCAGTCCTGTCCTTGTCATCAGAACAGGGACACTGCCCTGATGGACCTGTCCCATTGTCAGACCCTGCTCTGATGGGTCCATCCCCACCATCAGACCTGGGACACTGCCCTGATGGACCTGTCCCATTGTCAGACCTGGGACACTGCTCTGATGGGTCCATCCCCACCATCAGACCTGGGACACTGCTCTGATGGACCTGACCCATTGTCAGACCCAGGACACTGCTCTGACAGGCACAGGACACTGCTCTAATGGATCCATCCCCACCATCAGACCCAGGACACTGCTCTGACAGGTACAGGACACTGCTCTGACAGTCCTGTCCTCATCATCAGACATAGGACACTACCCTGATGGACCTGTCCCATTGTCAGACCCAGGACACTGCTCTGATGGGTCCATCCCCCCCATCAGACCTGGGACACTGCTCTGACAGGCACAGGACACTGCTCTGATGGACCTGTCCCCATTGTCAGACTCAGGACACTGCTCTGACAGGCACAGGACACTGCCCTGATGGACCTGTCCCCATTGTCAGACTGTTCTGATGGGTCCATCCCCCCCATCAGACCTGGGACACTGCTCTGATGGACCTGTCCCCACTGTCAGGCCCAGGACACTGCTCTGATGGACCTGTCCCCACTGTCACACCCCAGGACGCTGCTCCCAGCAGACCTATCCTCAGAGCCCTGGGGTCCTGCTGTGTCCCATCCCCAGTCAGCAGAGCACTCCCACCACTGGTCCCCACTGTCCCAGCCCCAGCAGGGTGAGTCCAATCCCCAGAGGGCTACAGACACCCCCCACACCCCCTTTCTCTCCCAGTACACCCCAGTGCCCTGACCTGTATCAGCGGAGGAGTCAGACACGGTGTCCTCCAGTGCTTTGGTATAAAGTACTTCCCTGAAATCTGCCGGGAGCAGAGAGAGCCCTCAGGCCTGGGCAGTCGTGCACACCCCAGGCAGCAGAACCCTGCAGCACCCTTGCTCCCAGCCCAGCAGAGCTCCCCTGCTCGCCCCGTTCCATCCCAGACTGGCTCTAATCCCACCTGGCCGCACAAAACCGCAGCCAAACCTTGCGGCACATCCCGGCCGCACCGCACAGACGCTGCTGCCACCCTCCCATCCCATCCCATCCCATCCCATCCCATCCCATCCCATCCCATCCCATCCCATCCCATCCCATCCCGGACGTCATTGTCACCTACCAGCACGGCCGGCCATGGGGACGCCGGGGTCACTGTGGGACCTCAGCAGCGGGCGCGGGGCCAGCCCCGGGGCCGGGGACGAAGGGCACGAGGTCTCGCTGTTGCGCCGGGGGCGGCCGGCGGTGGCGGTGTCCGTGTGGCGGCCACCGCCGCGTCCCTGCAGCGAGGAGCCCTTGTCCTTGAGGCGCACCTCGGGGAAGCAGGGCCCGGCACAGCGCACCGGCCCCACCAGCCGGTTGCAGCTGTGGGTGACGGCTCCCCCCACCAGGACGCCGCCGTCGGGGCCGGGCTCCGCGGTGGAGCAGGAATAGGAGCGTTCGCCCCGCACGCGGGGCTGGGGCATCTCCTCGAAGGGGCCCTGCAGGGCCAGCGTGGGGCTGCGGGCGTGGTGGCTGCACTGCACGCAGTCCACGCTCAGGCAGTAATCGGCGCGGCTGCGCTGGATGGAGCGGAACAGGACGTAATCCACGGAGCGCATGGAGCCCTGCAGCTCCAGCAGGCACGAGTCCTCCGAGGGGCTGCTGTCCCCGGGGATGTCCATGATCTCGGACATGATCAGGGACCCGCTGTCCATGGAGACTGCGAGAGGAGAGGACGGGCACGGCTGAGGAGCTGCTGCAAGAGCCGGACGTGCCCGAGGGGAGGAGCCCTCACCTTCCCCGCTGAGCACGATGGAGGGGACACGGTCGCAGGTGCAGGCGTGGGAGCCCTCTGTCAGCTGTGAGTCGAACAGGGTGGCCTGTGGGGCAGCAGGCACAGAGCTCAGCTGAGCTGGAGCCCATCCTGCCCAGCCTGCCCTGCCCACGGCCCCACAGCCCCCACCTGGCTGTCTCCCCGCAGCCCCATCACAGTCTCGTATGATGGGGGGAAATCGGTTGGGTAGAGAGGCACGGGGCTGTCCATGGAGCCGTTGTAGGTGATGCTGTGGAGGCAAGAGCAGAAAAGCCACTCTGGGTGGGACAAGCCCAGCCTGGGGGCACACGGACCCCCCTGTCCTACCAGCCTCGCTCCCAGCTGGTACCTCTGTGCATCTGTCTCAGAGCTGCAGGTGTACTCAGGTGGGTAGTAGGGGGGAGGTGGCACTGGAGGCACAAACTCCTCGAAGTCCATCATGCTCTGCAGGAAGGTGTCAGGTGGGGACGTGCATTCCAATGTCACAGAGCTCGAGCGCTGTGGGACCAGCTGCAGGGAGAGGGGACAAGGGAGACCTGAGACCTCCTGCCCTGAGATCCAGCGAGGGATGTGCATCCTGGGATTTAATCTGCACCTGGCTGGTACCCCAGGGACCAGCCCAGCCTGGGACTGCTGCTCCTGGGCCAGAGCTGGCACTCACCACATGGACGATGTCAAGGGAGAAGATCTGGATGCAGCACACGACAGCAGAGAGCATGCAGATGATGGTGGAGAAGATGGTCAAGCCACAGACACTGAAGAGGAGATCCTGGGGAGCAGTGGGGTGAGCTGCAGAGCCCGCCGAGCATGGCCGGGGGTGCGGCCGCTTCCCAGGGAGCCCTTGCATCCCCCTGCTCCTCCACCTTGAGTGCCACACGGATGCTCCGGCAGTTGGCGTTGGGGAACATGGTCAGCTGCTCGCTCTGCTGGCTGCAGGAGGCGGGCGGGGGCTCCGAGCGGGCCTGGCAGCAGACACACGTGTCCCTCTCCTGGCGACAAGAAACACTGCGAGGAAGCTCTGGATGCCGGGCGATCCCCTGAGAGCCGCCAGCACATCCCACCAGCTCCCCAGAGCCCCCCACAGCCAGCAATGAGCCCGGGGGTCCCTGCTCGGCCTCACCCTCTCGCAGGCCTCCAGGGTCTTCACCAGCTGCGCGTTCTGGCACGACAGGATGGAGCCGGCGAGGCTCAGCATGACGCCCAGCACCGAGAGCAGCGTGAAGAAGGCGATCTGCAGCGGGAGGAGAGGGGCTGCCGGCGGAGCAGGGAGCCGGCAGAGCACCCGGGGGCACGGGGGTTGCTCGGCCTCCCCATCCTGGGCTCCCCCGCCTGCGGAAGGGTGTCCCCCCAACACCTACCACCAGGGTGAGCGGCCGCTTCCAGGAGACGATGCCGACCAGCCCGGACAGTGCCAGCTGCAGGTGCACAAGCCCCGGGGTGAGCACAGGGAGAAGGCTCTGTTAGGCAGAGGGGCCAGAGCAGCCCCTGCCCACGGGCAGAGCCCCCTGGTCCCTGCAGGCCTGGAGCCAGCCCGGGAGCAGTGGGGCTGTAGGAGCAGCCCTGGCGCCACGAGATGGGAGAAACTGCTGATTCAGGGCCTGGGGACTGCGGGCTGCTCTGGCTGGGCAGCAAACCCAGGCCAGCATCCGTGCTGCAGGGTCACCACGGAGGACCCCGGGTGCTGCCCCCACCCCAATACCCAGCAGACAGAGCAGAGCCCCCATCGCCACCCCGTCCCTGCCCTGTGGTCACAGTGGTGCCCCCACACCCCTCCCTGCCCGTGGCTGCGGACCCCAGACATTCCCCCGCACGCCCCGGGGGTCCCCATCCCTCACAGAGTCACCCTGGGGGAGCCCTTGGGATTCTCCCACAATGCACCGCGGCAGGAACGGGCAGAGGGTGGGGGAGCAGCGGGGCTGCCCTCCCCTGGGACCGGCGGCGGGCTCGGTCCCGGGGGGGCAGCGCAGCCCCCTCCCCGCGCCGCCTCGGCCCCGCACTCACCGAGAAGCCGGCCCAGGACGGGCACGAGTGCCGGATTTTGGTGGAGGGGGTGATGGTGGCCGCCACCAGGCTGAAGGTGACGATGAGGACGCCCAGGATGGCTTGCACGAGAGCCAGGACCAGCAGGACCTGCAGCCAGGTGCGCTGGAGGCGGAGGTGGGTGAGGCTGCGGGAGCTGCGGCCGGTCAGCGAGCGGCTGGAGTCCGTGGGGGAGGGCATGGCCGCGGCGGGCGGCGGCTCGGGGCCGGCCCCGGAGCCCCGGGGCAGGCGGCGGCACCGCGCCAGGACCGCGGGGAGCAGGAGCAGCCGCTCTGCGGGAACGGGCCGGGCTCCACCTTTCGGCCTTGCCGGAGGATGCTGACGGCGGCTCTTCCCTGCCCCGGGCGGGGGGGGCTCGGGCAGCGCCCACGGCCACGCGGAGCCGGGGCCGCCTGAAGCTCCGCGGAGAACAGAACCGGCCTAGAAGCGCCGGCCGGACACGGAGCGCGGCCCCGGGACCGCCGCCTCCTCCCTGGCCGTCGGTGGAGCGCCGGGCCCCCGCCGGGAGCTCATCCCGCCCCGCGGGGTCCGAGAGCCGCCGCCCGGGACGCGGCCCCCGGGGCAGCGGCAGCAGGCGGGAGCCGCGCTCCGGACCGGAGCATCCTCCGCGGGCGGCGGCGGGCGCAGGGCCGGGTCCCGGTACCGGTAGGGGCGGGCGGCTACCGGCGGTCCGTCCGCCCCGCGCCCCGCAGCCCCGGCGCCGCGCGGAGCGGCGGGCGGGGACGCCGGAGCGGCGGGAGGCTGCGGCCGAGCATCGCCGCCGCCGCGCCCTCCGGGAGCGCCCGGGGCCGCAGCTGGAGGCGGGCGGGCGGCGGAGCGCCGGGAGCGGCGGGGACGGTCCCCACAGGCCGGCGGGGCTTGGCCGCGCCCGCTCCGGGGCCGCCCCTGCGCGGCACGACGGGAGCTGTAGTCCGCCCACACCGGCCCCGGGAGCCGCGACACCGGCAGAGGCCCCGCCGCTCCCCCCAGCCCCGGGTGGCGCACGGAGATGGCGAAGGAGGGGTGTGAACCTTCATTTATTCCTTAAATAAACCGGGAGCGGTCGGGAACAGCACACGGGGAGCAGCGGAGGAGGCGGGGACGCCCGGAGGAGCCCCGGCCGCAGCGGGACCGGGAGGGCACCGGCCCCCACGGCTGAAGGCACAAAGCCTCTCGCCAGCCCCGGAGCATCCGAGAGGAGATGGACTGAAGCAGAACGCGTGAGACCTGTCCTGGGGATCCCCAGGGACACCAGGACAGGGGACAGAGGGCAGGTAAGGGGGCGAGGGGCTGCACACCGGGACTGGCTCAGCCCCTGAAGGCCTTGGCTGAAGGGTGCTGGGGGCAGCAAGGGGGTCACAGTCCTCGAAGCGGGTGGGGAGGGGGCTGCAGGAGCTGTTCAGCCCTCCCTGGAGGCAAAGGGGTGCCATGTAAACGCCAGGGCTGCTCCTCGGCACCCAGCCTGGCTTTGGGCTCCACATGGACGAAAGGCAGGATCCCCACAAGCAGCAGCTGCCCGAGCTCTGCCTGTCCCTGCCCTGTTCTCCTCATCCCTGGGCCTGAAGAGAGGGAGAGGATGGGGAAAGGGACAGGACAAAAGGACAAGACACCCTAGGGAAAGCACCAGCCCCATCCTCATCCCACTGGAGCAAGCCCCAGGAGGAAGAGGGGGATGACGTTCTTGGCAGAGCATGGGGGTCCCAGGGCACACGGGGGGCAGGGGACCCTCCCACACCCTAAGGGAGCACAAGCGTCATCACCAGGTGGGGAAACAGGAGAGCACAAGGAAGGCAAGTGACCGTTCCAGTCCCTGGAAGCAGCATTCCAGCCATCTGGGGAGGCTCCTGCCCCCAGCAGCTGGTGCTGGAAGGGAGGGCGATGGCTCAGGGCTCCCCACCCTGCTCCCCCCAGTCTGCTGAGGGGAGGGGACCAGCACAAACCACAACAGCCTCTGTCCGTGAGGAAAGGGGGTTAAGAGCAGCAGACGATTCAGGCACCAGCACTTCCAAGCTGGGATGAGGCAGCCTCTGACAGCCGATGGGGATCCAGTGAAAGTGCGACTCGGGTTTCCTCTTCCTCGGGAAGAGCCCCGGGGCGCCGGGAGGGGCAGGGCCCGCACGGCTACGGGGCACGGAAGGCGTTGGTGGCCGCGCCCGCGGCGGCGTTGGCCGCGGCCGTGCGCACGGCCTGGTTGGAGAAAACCCCGGCTGCAAACTCCTCCTGCGCCTTCTGGAAGCTGGCACCCGTGCGGCGGTACAGGGAGTGGATCTGGGGCAGGAGGGAATGGGGTCAGGGCTGGGGCTGCAGGCCCTGGGAAACAGAGCTGTGATGGCCCAAACAGCCCCAAAAGGGATGAGGGATGGCTCAGGCTGCAGGTCCTGAGTGAACAGAGCTGTGATGGCCCAAACAGCCCCCAAAAGGGATGAGGGATGGCTCTGGCTGCAGGCCCCAATTGAACAGAGCTGTGATGGTCCAAACCTCCCCAAAGGGATCAGGGATGGCTCAGGCTGCAGGCCCCAATTGAACAGAGCTGTGATGGCCCAAACCTCCCCTGAAAGGGATCAGGGATGGCTCTGGCTGCAGGTCCTGAGTGAACAGAGCTGTGATGGCCCAAACCTCCCCAAAGGGATCAGGGATGGCTCAGGCTGCAGGCCCCAATTGAACAGAGCTGTGATGGCCCAAACCTCCCCTGAAAGGGATGGCTCAGGCTGCAGGCCCCTGGTAAACAGAGCTGTGATGGTCCAAACCTCCCACAAAAGGGATGAGGGATGCCTCTAGCTACAGACCCTGGGTAAACAGAGCTGTGATGGCCCAAACCTCCCCCAAAAGGGATGAGGGATGGCTCAGGCTACAGGCCCCTGGTAAAGAGACTTGTGACAGCCCAAACCTCCCCAACGGGATGGCTCTGGTTGCAGGCCCCCGTTAAACAGAGTTGTGATGGCCCAAACCTCCCCCGAAAGGGATGAGGGATGGCTCTGGCTGCAGGCTTTGATCCCAACCCACCTTTTTCAGCATGATGATCCCCAGCACAGCCACTGCCGTGAAGGACAAGGACACCAGGATCATCATCACGGCCACGGCCGTGTTAGTCCGCAGCGCTATCAGGCTCAGGATCCAGCCACTGCAAAACAAGAGGCAGTGACCCCAGCTTCCCTCCTCCCCATCCACCTCTTGCCTTTGTAGGGTCAGCACATGGCCCACCTGAATCCCCAGTTTGGGATGCCAATGGCCTGCAGCACATACATCACGTTCTGGGCAAAGAAGACGAAGAAGAAGACAAAGAAGTTGAAGGAACTGTCGCTCCTGGGAGGAAGAAATGGGCACGGTTAGGCCACAGAAGGAAGCTCCCAAACCTTCCTTAAAGCAGGAGAACAGGGAGCTCGGGGTGGAACAGCACATCCTGCAGAGCCAGAGGCCCCCAGGAGCTGGAGCAGGTGCCCAGGGCTTGGGACACACCTGAAGGCTTTGTACATGGGCCGGTACCAGCAAACAAAGGAACAGGGCGTGTAGAGCAGAGCCCAGAGGATGGAGAGGCCAAACCCAGAGCCGGATGTGGGATCCACGCAGAACCAGGCGAGCGAGGACAGGAAGTTCAGGAACAGAGCAATGGTGCTGGCTGAGGGACAGGACAGAGCTCAGGAGCCCGTCCAGGCTCCCCCAGCCCCCACAACCACCTGTTCAACCCCATTTCCCCGCCGCAGCAGCACAGGAAATTCATCCTTCACCTGCTGCCAGGCTCTGCCCCGAGGCTCCGCTGCAGACTCACCCATCCAGAGGTAGTACATGGTTGTAACTGTTTTCTGGAAGTCAGCAGGGATCTCCACGGGGATGTCCTGGTAGAAGCACGGCTTCACCGGGCAGAAGGACGGCAGCGGGGGCCAGTTGTTGAGCCTCGCTGCGGACGGAAAGGGGTGAGGAGGAGCGAGGAGGGCTCCGGGGGGGTCCCACCCCTGCCCAGCCCCGCAGCCACTCACTCTGGGAACCGCCGAGGGCCGCGTTCTGCAGCTCCCGCTCCCGCCGGTCCAGCTCCTCCGCTTTCCGGTTGAGCTCCTCCTGCCGCTTCAGCAGCTCCGCCGTGGCGGCGGCGGCCGAGGCCTGCGGAGAGGGGGGACACAACCCTTGGGCTCCCGCCGGTGCCCGTGTCCCGGCCTGGCGGCGCCTCCCCCCGTACCTGCGAGCCGTAGGAGCCGTAGTTGCGGGGCTCGGTGGGACTCGCCTTCCGCGGGGGCTGCGCGGCCGCCGGTACCGGGGGCGGCGGCGCTACCGAAGGGGTCTGGAAGGGCGGCGGTGGCTGCAGGGGAAGAGCAGAGAGGTGAGACCCGCGCCGGCAGCGGGGAGGGCTCCGGTGCCCGGGAAGAAGATCCGGTACACGGGCAGGCCCCGGTGCCCGGGCAGGCCCCGCCGCTCACCGCGTCGCTCTCGAAGGGGTTGTAGCCATCCAGCACAGCGCCGGGCCGGGCCTGCAGCGCCGCGGGGTCCTGGAAGGGGTTGTCCGGGAGCACCGCGGGGCCGCCGCGCTGGGCCATGGCCGGACCGGGACCGGGAGCGCGCTGGACCCGCGGGACCGGCGCCGCCGCCGCCGCCAGGCCCCGCCCCTGCCCGCCGCTGATTGGTTCCGCTGCGCCGTGACGTCATCGGGGAGACCCCCGCCGCAGGGGGCCGCTGCGCACGCGCCGGAGCCGCGCCGGGCGGGGCGCGCGCGTGACGCGGCCACGTGTCCCGGGGTCACGTGCGGCGCGCCCGTCCCCACCCCAACCCCGGGCCCGCCCTTCCTTCGGGTACCCCCGACCGTGTATCCGCCGCCCATCACCTCCCGGTGTCCCGGTATCCATTGAATTCACCCCCCGGTGTCCCGGTATCCATCACCCGTCACCGCCCCGTGTCCCGGTATCCATTGAATTCACCCCCCGGTGTCCCGGTATCCATCGCCCATCACCCCCCCGTGTCCCGGTATCCATTGCCATCACCCCCCGGGTTCCCCATGTTCCGGTCCCCGCCCAGCCGGACCTGCCGGGACAGCAGCTCCTCCTGCGCGTCCCCCCGGTCCGGCTCCCTGCTCTTACCGGGCAGCCCCGGTACCGTTCACCTGCTGCCCGCGCAGACCCCCCGTCCCCCCAGGCGTTACCCCGCGGGTCGCGGGGGCCGCTCCAGCAGCTGTCACCACAGCCAGCCAGGGACTCGGGCACGACGAGCACTTGGGGAATTTCTCCTGTGTCTCCTGGAGCTGTTATTTATAGGAATCTCCAAATCCTTCCCCCCCAGCTGCCCGGGGACTGCACACGGACCTGTCCCGGGTCCTGCTGAGCATCCCGGGAGCAGGACATGCACCTGTCCCTGCCCTGTCCCCTCCCGCTGCTCAGCAAACTGCTAAAAACACTCTGCACAGACTGAGAGTGACATCTGAATCCCACAGGTGAGCTCCCACCTCAGCCCAAACCTGGAGCTACTCCTGGCAGAGGTGGAAGCTGTGGATTTGGGGTTTGGACACCAGCATGAGTTTATTTTCTTGAATCCTAAGGTATGAACCAGTCAATTTAATTCTCCTCCAGCCTCAGGGTGGGGCTGGGCACAGGGGCAGGGGGACAGGAGGCAGTGAGGGCTCCCAGCCCAAGCTCAGTGAGCTGGGATCACAAGTCCATGGAGATGGCTCAGTGTCCCCGTCCTGAGGCTCTCACAGGCCCATGGAGATGGCTCAGTGTCCCCTCCCTGAGGCCCATGGAGATGGCTCAGTGTCCCCTCCCTGAGGCCCATGGAGATGGCTCAGTGTCCCCTTCCTGAGGCTCATGAAGACGGCTCAGTGTCCCCTTCCTGAGGCCCATGGAGATGGCTCAGTGTCCCCTCCCTGAGGCCCATGGAGATGGCTCAGTGTCCCCTCCCTGAGGCTCCCCATGCTCACTCCAGGTGAAACCAGACATTTCCTTTCCCCTCTGCATGGTGACAGCCTGGCACAGCCTGATGGTGCCACAGCAGAGCACATCTGTCATCCCCATCCCAGTGAGACTCTCCCCCTGCCATCAGCTGTGACACAGCCCAGAAAACACCCAGGGAACAGCCCAAACCAAGGCCCAGCCTCCCTGCAGAGCTGGGAAGAGTCAAAAAGCCACAGCCAGCCCTGGGGTGGATGTAGGACAGTAGGACAGCTGGATGTGGGCTCCTGACAGCCTCTTTTCCAACAGCCACCAGCAGCAGCCAACACTCCCCAGCTAAGGCTGAGAGGTTCCTTCAGGTAAGAGAACAGAACCCCAGAACCCCTTCCTGGCCAACACCTTGGGTGTCTCTACAGGCCTGCAGTGATGGAGGGACCATCATCACTCAGGGAAGCCCTGTTTGAGGGCCCCACTGTCCCTTCTCTGCCTCCCACGCCAACACTGCACCCAGGGCATGAAGAAAGGGCCAGTCCCTGGTTTTCTGCCCCACACAACAGCATCCACTCAGGTCCAGCTGCAGCCCTGAGGGCCAACAGCAGCTCCTATTCAGTGTAGGCTTGGTGGATACAGCTGGACCACAAAGTTCCTCTCATCCCTCTCCTTCCCCCCACAGGGCACAGCAGAACAACCCCAGGATCAGCTGCTGTCAGGCCAAACCCAGACCAGGTGCTTTATTCACTTCATATTTATTTTTCACAAAGACTGTACAAAATTCTTATAAAACTCTGGTGTGGGGATGGGCTATGACATTGATCCAAAAAATAATTCCCATGCAGTCCCACCAGTTCCATAACTTACAAGGAAACAGATAAGCTACAGAGAGCTGCGAGTCCTGGAGTATTTACACCGAGGAGGGCAGGAACAGGAGACAAAGCAACACAGGACAAGAGGTATTTACAGCACGGACACACAGACCCCCCTCACCTCACAAGAACAGCAGCAGCGACAGCAGGTCAGGCCCGTGGTGCTCCTAGGCCGACAGAATCTGGGCTATTTACAGTATCTCACATATTAACAGCTTTACAAACGTGTCCAGGAAGTTCATCTCATGTTTATATAAAAAAAAAAAAAAAAGCACCAAGTGTCTGAATAGAAATCACACAGGCCTCCACGGGGGCTAGAATCCGAGGGCTGGCTGGCACCTGTGGCGTCACCGGCTGATGTCCCGGCTCGAGTCCCACATTTTTGTGCTGGGCTCCATGCCCAGCATGTCAAAGAAGGGGTGCTTGAGGGCCTCAGCCAGGGTGACACGCTTGGAGGGCTCGTACTCCAGCATGCTCTCGATGAGGTCGAACAGGCGGTGATGGTCCTCGGCCTCCGAGGTCAGGTATCGCTGCAGGTGGAGGGGAAGGTGAGGCTCAAGGAGGCTACATCCCATCCTGGGATGTTCCCTGGTTTGTTCACACCATCTCTCAGCCTGGAGCTGAGCTCTGCACTCCTCTCTATCCAGAACTGACAGATTTTCACACACCCTCCCTTCCCCAGGCACTTCCTGAACTTTCCATGTTCTCCTCGTCCTCCACTTGAGATGAAACTCAGGCTGCTGCAGCTTCCTATTGCTGGGACAGCCAAGGCTCCCTTCAACCACCCTTCTGCTGGCCCAAGCTTGCCCAGAGGGGGAATCTGAGGAGGCCTTACCCGCAGTGGTTTGCAGTTCTCCCGAACGTAGCGTCCAGCTGAGGTGTTCTCGTCCCAGTCCAGGCGGCCGTGGTAGAAATATTTCTGTTTCCTGTCAGAGTAACAGGTGGCAGCAGGTTACACCTGAGCACAGCACACCCTGCAGCAGCAAGGGGCCAGCCCCAGTGGGACACAGCTGGCTCCAAATTGGGATGTGCCCCAGGGAGAAGCACTGCCCGTGGAGCAGGAGGGCTGGCACAGCTGGCCTTGCTCACCTTGTCTTCCGGACCATTCGAGAAGGAATTGGCCCCAAAATCCTCTCCATCATGGCCAGGTGCTCCCTGTTGTCATGTGTCTGGGAGAGAGAAATGTAAAGGGAAGGCATGGAATAGATTCCAGTGCTTCTGCCTCCAGCCCTGGGTGTTCCCCCACCCAGAACCCCTTCCTGGCCAACACCTTGGGTGTTTCCACAGGACTGCAGGGATGGAGGGACCCCCATCAGTCTCAGGGAAGCAGCCAGCATCCTCTCACCAGTTGGGAAGTACCCACACAACACAGTTCTCACCTGGAAAAGGGTGAAACCCACATAATACTCAAAGATGATGCAGCCAATACTCCACACATCACAGGGCTGGCTCCAGCCAAGCTCTGAAAAACAATGTTGTTTAAATAAATGATCCAGTTACAACACAAGAGTCCAAATCCCTCTTTCTTTTAAAAATAAATAACTAATAAAAAAACCCAATAACATCCTATTCCAGCCAGGCTTCTGGTGCTCTGCTGGCAATACACTGCCCAGCTGATGGTGGATCATGGAATCATCAAGGTTGGAAAAGACCTTCAAGATCACCAGCTCCAACCTGTGACCAATCCCAGTCCAGGACACTGAGTGCCACATGGAGCCATTCCTTGGACACCTCCAGGAATGGGGACTCCAAACCTCCCTGGGCAGCCCCTTCCACTGCCTGACCACCCTTTCCGGAAGAAATTCCTCCTGATGTCCAATCCTGGAACAACTGGAGGCCATTTCCTCTTGTCCTGTCCCTTGCTCCCTGGGAGCAGAGCCCAAGCCCCCATGAGGAAGCTGTGGAGAGTGAGAGGGTCCCCCCTGAAACTCTTTTTTCCCAGATGGAACAAACCCAGAACAATGACAGGGCTGTAACCATGGAGTTCCCAGGAAACAGCACTGCAGAGCTGTTAAATCAAGCACTTCTCATCTCCCAGGGCAAAGCCAGAAAGCTCCTGAATGATGTGGAAGCCCAACACCCCCTATCCCAGCGGGGTACAGGGGGCACAGCTGCCCTGGCAGACCCAGGGGCACCTTACCCAGGATGACTTCAGGGGCCCGGTAGTGCCTGGTGGACACGATGGTGCTGTGATGCTCGTGGTCAAAGGTGGCACTGCCAAAGTCCACCACCCTGATGGCCGTGCTCTTCACGCTCCTCTCATCCCGTTTCTGCAGGGGGGACAATGGCATCCATCACCTGGCAGCCCCTCCAGCCCCTGCCTTACCCAGCTGAGGGCACCACGGGAGGGGGAAGCTTCAGCAGCCCCAAAGCAGCTCCCAGCAGCAGCCATGGCTCACTCAGCACTGGCAGATGATGCAAAGCCCTGAAGGACTGCACAGAGCCCACATCCCCTGGGGCTGTGTCTGACCCCTCTGGCAAGGTCAGGGACACCAAGAGAGAGCCAAGTGAGGCAGTGTGTTACCTTTTCCAGGTTGTAGGAGAGCTCGTAGTCAGAGTTCACAAAGAGGATGTTCTCTGGCTTGAGGTCAGTATGGGTGAGTTTATTGTCATGCAGAACTGAGGGAGAAAACAGAGCCTGGGTGAGGGGAGAGAAGCAGAACAAGGCTGCACCCCTCCAAAAAGCCATCATTGGTTCAGTTTGCTCATACTGGCACCAGTTGAACCCACATTTCAACCTGGGTGTGAACAGCCAGGCAAAGCCCAGGCCACGATGCTTCAGTAGAAGCACAAAGATTTATTGTATTGATCGCCAGAAGGTGCAGGGGGGTGGATGCTGGAGTGCTCTGAGCTACTGCCAGCCCACAAGCACCAGAAAATGAAGAGGATTCATTCCCAGCGGGGCAGGAAGGCTCAGGCTCAGAACCACAGCAAAAACTTGTTGCTCTGGGCCACCAGTTGCAGAAAAGTGCAACCTACTCAGCTCCCCAGGTCAGCCCAAAGCAGGGGGAGAGCAGCAGGGAACACTTACACTTCACAGCCTGGCACACCTGGAAGGCCATGTGCCGTACTTGGTGGATGGGGTAAGGCAGGTAGTTGTTATCCTTCAGGAAATCAAAGGTGCTGAGCCCCAGCAGCTCGAAGGAGATGCACATGTGGCCATGGTAGTCAAACCAGTCAAACATCCTGACACAGAGACTGACAGAAACATTCCAGTTGGGAACAGCTCTGCAGGCACCACTCAGCTGTGTCACCCCTGTGTCAGGCTCCTCCTTTCCCTGCTCAGTCTGTACCTCACAGCAAGCCCAGGTGCTTCCAAAACTATTTAGGATCACCTTCAAGCACACGACACCCAGCACCTCTTCCACCCCAGCCCTGAAACCAGCCCTTCCTGCTGAACACCAAGAGCACACTCACTTGGTGTTCTCAGGATCCTTCTCGTTGATTTTCTCCAGCACGTTGATTTCCAGTCGAGCAGCCTCTTTGTATTTCTCCACGTTTTTAATGATTTTCAGAGCAACGCGTGCACCACCCCTGTGGGAGAAACAGGAAGGAAGCACAAGGTGAGCCCTGAGCAGGTAAAAGAAGCTGTGCCCTGTGAAAGAGACCTTCTGACCAGCCTCCCTTGCTCAAGCAGGTTGTTATTAAGGGGTGTCTACCAACGGTGCCCCTTTCCCTCCCTACAAAACAACCCAGAAGCTTCCCCCAGCACATGGGCAACACAAAGAGGGTGAGAGCCTGGAGCAGCAGAGGATCTTGGAAACCAAGGGACTGATTTTCACCCCCAGGCTCCCACATTTTGCCAGCCACGGTCTCCCCTTTCCCCACATACCTCCGGTGATCCATGCACTGCACCACTCTGCCGAAGGTCCCTTCCCCCAGGGTGCTGATAATCTCATCTGGGAGGGAGAGAAGGAGAGGGAAGGAGCTGAGAGAGGGAGCAGGACCTGGCTGCAGCGATACACAGGGCAGAGGAGAATGCATTGCAACACCTAACCTGCACACAGCTGGAGAGACCGGAGCAGCGGAAGGCTGACACCGGCTGCACAAGGCAGCTGCCCTAATTCCCTGGCACTTCAGTAACAATACACAATATAAACGTAGCTTTAACAAAAGGGGAAGGAAAAGGAGAGGGTTTTCTCTTTAATAAACAATGAAAATAAAATGAAACAGAAAGATAAGACAGATCTGCGACTGCGATGGGAGCTTAACTAGAGAGCTAAATTATGTTACGATTTGGCTGTACATCTTTCTTGTAGCCAGTCGCCGACGCGATAGATCAGATGCCCCTCGTCGTCGTCCTCCACACTCTTGGCCCTTCTGCTGCTCTGTCGACTCCGCTGCTGGCCCAGGCAGACAGGGAATTCATCATTCACCAATCAGATTTTCAAACCAGCGCAGCAGCAGCCAGCGTCACGCATTGGTTGGTTTGGAAATTCACATGGTTGTTTGAGGAGGGGTTGCAGGAGGAGATTCCCAGCCAATTCATACGGCACAGAGGAATATATAACGATAGGGATATTGCAAGGGAACATGTCAAGATACAACACACTAGCTCAGAAAAGAAAAAAACAGTTTGCTTTTCGTTGTAGCAAAAAAAAAAAAAAAGAAAAAAAAAAGAAAAAAAAAAGAAAAAGAAAAAAAAGAAAAAAATAAGAAAAAAAAGAACCTACAAACAGCCCCAACCCGAACCAGTGTGACAGCAGAGCTGTCAGAGTGAGGGAGTTGAGGGGCATGGAAAGGGCTGGCTGTTCTTGCTCCCACGGGGGCTCAGAGAGGAACAGCACCGGCCTTCGGGTCCTGGGGACAGCCTGAGCACGCCGCAGAGCAGGGGCAGCAGGAGGCAAGTGCTGGCTGGGAGCTCCTGCACAAGCCCAGGCTGCCCCCACAGGCACCCCTATCCCACTCCAATAACCGCCCACACAGCTTCCCCCAGCCCCGACACTCAGGGAAAGATGAACTCGGAGATTTCAGAAAAGCGGCTTTAGATACAATGATCCATCCAAAACGGAAAGTTCCCAGTGACTGCCTGGGGAAAAGATGGACACTTCTTCCTAGACCCTCCCCCAAAGAGGCTGATCCTGGAAGGACTAACTTCCAGAAGAGAAGCTGAACCCAACAGGGAACAGGGACAGCCCTGGGATGAGGCAGATAAGAGGTTTATGCTGGAGAAGAGAAAATTCCTGCCTTCGGTTCCTCAGCTAAGTATCCCCACACTTGGGAGCAACCAGCCAGCAGACTTGGGACCCAAATCCAGCCCTCAATCCCCTCCCTGGACACAGAGCCAGAACAGACCAGACAACACTGAGAGCTCCACACACAGAGCAGAGAATGTGTCTGGGGTCTAACAGAAGTGGAAGGTGAACAGCAGAACAGACAAGAAGAGAAAGCCAGGGATGCTTCCGGGAAGAGCCTGGGATGGTTCTGCCTCCACCTGAGCTGAGTGCTCCAAAAGCTCTGCTCCTCCACAAAGCCCAAATCAGCTGGGCCCACCCAGGAGGATCCTGCTCAGAGCCAAGGCCCGAAACAGGGACCACAGGGGCAGTCACCTGTCCCAGGCTCTCTGGGACTGGGACCAGCTGAGCGCTGGCTCTTCGAGCCTTGCACAAACCCTGCCTGGCTGGGGCTCCTACACAGCCCTCCGTGAGCATCACTGAATGGGAGGAGATGCAGCACCACCCTGGGGACCCGCCAGCCTCGGGGGGCACTCCTGTCCTCCCACTGAGAGAGGGCCTGAGCCACCCGTGCCCAGCTGGCACCGGGCAGCGCCAACCACGGCGCGCAGGGACGTGAGCAGCAACAACTCTGCACCAAAACTCCTCTAAAAAACACACACACACACACACACACACAGAGCTCAAGCCGACTCCGACAGAGCATTTAAGAAGTGAATTTTCTACTTACCCAGCTCAGCACCTGGGAGAGAGAGAAAGGTTACAGGGCAGGCACGGCACAGCAGGATACTCACCGATGAGGAGCGGCTAAAGGACCGGCTGCGGCGCCGCCTCCGCCTGTGCTTACGCCGGCTGCTTTTGCAGCTCCGGTAGCTGCCCTCGCGGTCCCGGGAGCGCCGGTACTCGTACGAGTGGCGGTACTCGGGCTCGTAGTAGGCGTCGCCCCGCTCGCGGCTGTAGTCGTTGCGCCTGTAGCTGTCACAGTAACGGCGGTCGTAGGCCCTGCGGTCTGCTGAGTGGTCGTCGTAGCTGGGCATGGGGAGAGGGGAGGGGTCAGTCCCTCTCAGAGGGATTCAGAACATCTGAGATAGCCCAGCTACCCCAAATGGTATAAAACTACCAGGATGGGCTCTGAGGTGGTGTTGGAAAAAGGTTTAATAAAGGAGAAGTAAGAAAGCTCTTACAGGTAAGAACCGAGCAAGGGGCAAGAGGTTCTTGCTCTCAGAGGAACCCAGCTACCCCAAATGGTATAAAACTAACAGGATGGGTTCTGAGGTGGTGTTGGAAAAAGGTTTAATAATAAAAGGAGAAATAACAAAGCTCTTACAGGTAAGAACCGAGCCAGGGGAAAGAGGTCCTTGCTTTCCCAGCACACCTGAGATAGCTCTGCTACCCCAAATGGTACAAAACTAACAGGATGGGTTCTGAGGTAGTGTTGGAAAGGGAAAAAGGTTTAATAAAAGGCAAAATAAGAAAGCTCTTACAGGTAAGAACCGAGCCAGGGGAAAGAGGTTTTTGCTCTCAAAGGAACCCAGAACATCTGGGATAGCCCAGCTACCCCAAATGGTATAAAACTAACAGGATGGGTTCTGAGGTGGTGTTGGAAAAGGTTTAATAAAAGGAGAAATAACAAAGCTCTTACAGGTAAGAACCGAGCCAGGGGAAAGAGGTTTTTGCTCTCAGAGGAACCCAGCTACCCCAAATGGTATAAAACTACCAGGATGGGCTCTGAGGTGGTGTTGGAAAAAGGTTTAATAAAAGGAGAAATAACAAAGGTCTTACAGGTAAGAACCAAGCCAGGGGAAAAAGGTTTTTGCTCTCAGAGGAACCCAGCACACCTGAGATAGCCCAGCTGCCCCAAATGGTATAAAACTACCAGGATGGGTTCTGAGATAGTGTTGGAAAAAGGTTTAATAAAAGGAGAAATAACAAAGCTCTAACAGAGAAAACTGAGCCAGGGGAAAGAGGTTCTTGCTCTCAGAGGAACCCAGAACATCTGAGATAGCTCTGCTACCCCAAATGGTATAAAACTACCAGGATGGCTTCTGGGGTAGTGTTGGAAATGGAAAAAGGTTTAATAATAAAGGCAAAGTAACAAAGGTCTTACAGAGAAAAACCAAGCCAGGGGAAAGAGGTCCTTGCTCTCAGAGGAACCCAGCACACCTGAGATATCCCAGCTACCCCAAATGGTATAAAACTAACAGGATGGGTTCTGAGGTAGTGTTGGAAATGGAAAAAGGTTTAATAAAAGGCAAAATAAAAAAGCTCTAACAGAGAAAACTGAGCCAGGGGAAAGAGGTCCTTGCTCCTGCTGAAACACCCCACAAAAGGGATTATTTCCTTTGTTCTCTTCTTTTTCTAGTGAATTACTGTCCAACAAATTACCTAGGCTGGACCTCTTGGCCTCTGTCCAATTGGGCAGCCCCAGGTCTGAGGTGAAGTCCCAAAGGTCCTATGAGGTGTCTTTGTACCAAACTGGGAGAGAAACTTCTGGGCTTTTTGCCTTTTTAAGCAGACAAAGAATAATTTTGGACCAAACACTGCTACACTGGGGAATGTTGAGGGGTTGGAGTGGACTTGAAGATCTTCATCACCTCGCCCTAGACCAGACTGCCTTGTCCAGTCTGGCCTTGAACACTGCCAGGGTTGGGGCAGCCCCATCCAAACAGTGTGCCAGTGTCTCACCACCCTCACAGGGAAGATCTTACTCATGTCTAGCCTAAATTCTCTCTCTTTCAATTTGTACCCATTATTCCTTGTCCTATCACTACAGTTCCTCATTGAGGGTCCCTCTCCAGTTTCTTTGTAGGCCCCTTTTAACACTGCAAGGTGCTGTGAGGTCTTCACACAACCTCCTCTTCTGCAGGCTGGAAACCTCTCCCAGCCCCAATCCTCTCACAACCTCCTCTTCTGCAGGCTGGAAACCTCTCCCAACCCCAATCCTCTCACAACCTTCTCTTCTCCAGGCTGGAAAACTCCCCCAGCCCAAATCCTCTCACAACCTTCTCTTCTCCAGCCTGGAAAACTCCCCCAGCCCCAATTCTCTCACAACCTTCTCTTCTGCAGGCTGGAAACCTCTCCCAGCCCCAATCCTCTCATAACCTTCTCTTCTCCAGCCTGGAAACCTCTCCCACTCCCAATTCTCTCAGCCTTTCTCCATGAGGAAGGTGTTCCAATCCTCTTAACAACACCCCAGCCTCCTCTGGACCTGTTTCCAACAGTTCCATGTCCTTGTTATGTTTGGAACACCAAAACTTTTGCAGTGCTTTGAGGGAGCCCAAGGCAAGAGGCCATGAACTGCCAACCCTTGGCATAACAAGGGGGACAGGGATCTGTGTCCCAGCCAGGTGAGGGACACTCTGAGCTGAGGACCCCAGATCTTCCTGTACTCAAACTGTGAAGGGATAAAAGCTCAGCGGGTCCTTTGTTCAGGATCCCTCCTTGAAGGCACCAGCTGGAGCTGTTACTTTGTTATTGCACCAAGATTAAACCATTTTTAAGGATTGAGATGTCTGAGACTCTGCTGTGAGAAACCAGGGCTGAGCCAGTAAGGAAACTGGTCTGACTGGGAGTGTGGGGTGTGTAGGGAGTCAAACAGGGCAAACACTGGGTCACTGAAGCCACTGCTGTGAAGGAGCCTCAGTCCCTGCTCAGGTGGTGCAGTGGCACTGCCAGAGGGGCTCCTGGCTGCCAGACAGGGAAGTTTCCCAAAGAGGGGAGTGAGGGGCTTTGGTGACAAGCACTGCCCAGGCTGTGACAGCTCAGAGCAGGCCCAGGTCACGTGGAACCTGGGTGAGTAGGGATGACTGGGCCATGATTAAGGGACTGGAGCATCTCTCTTAATGAGCAGAGACTGTGGGAGATGGGCCTCGTTAGCCTGGAGATGACTGAGAGGAAATCTCATTACTGCACATCAATATCTCCAAGGCAGGTGCCAGGATGGTGCCAGACACTTTTCAGTGGTGCCCACTGACAGGATGGGTAGCAAAACCATCAACTAAAACACACCACGTTCTTTCTACCCCAACACAAAGAAGAAGTTGTTCCCACAGAGGGTGGCAGAGCACTGGCACAGCTGCCCAGGCCGAGCATGGCACCTCCCTCTCTGAGGACACCCCACATCAGTATCTCCAAGGTAGGTGCCAGGAGGGTGCCAGACTCTTTTCAGTGGTGCCCACTGACAGGATGGGTAGCAATGACCATAAACTAAAACACACCATGCTCTACCCCAACACAAAGAAGAAGCTGCTCCCACAGAGGATGGCAGAGCACTGGCACAGCTGCCCAGGCCGAGCATGGCACCTCCCTCTCTGAAGTATCCCACATCAGTATCTCCAGTGCAGGTGCCAGGATGGTGCCAGACACTTCTCAGTGGTGCCCAGTGACAGGAAGTTGTTGGCACAGAGGATGTGAGAGCACTGGCACAGCTGCCCAGGCCGAGCATGGCACCTCCCTCTCTGAGGACACCCCACATCAGTAACTCCAAGGTAGGTGCCAGGAGGGTGCCAGACACTTCTCAGCGGTGCCCAGTGACAGGAAGCTGTTGGCACAGAGGATGTCAGAGCACTGGCACAGCTGCCCAGGCCGAGCATGGCACCTCCCTCTCTGGACACATCCCAAACCCACCCGGCCGTGTCCCTGAGCACTGGGTGACCCCAGAGGTCCCTCCCAGCCCAGCCCCCGTGTGAGCCCGTGCAGGAGGGCAGCTGAAGCCCCGCTCACCTCCGGGATCGGACGTGGTAGCTGTCCTCCCGCCGGTGCCGCCGGTCCCGCTCGCTGCTGCTGGACCGGGACCGCGTCCGCCGCCGCTTGTGCTTGCGGCTCCGGTAGCGCTCGTGGTAACTGCCGCGGCTGCTGCGCTCCGACGAGCGGTACCTTCGGGAGTGCGGCATCTGCGGGGACAGCACGGACACTCAGGGACCCGTGGGGACAGCAGGGACACAGCAGGGACACTCAGGGACCCGTGGGGACATTCAGGGACCCATGGGGACAGCGGGGACCCCGTGGTAACTGCTGTGGCTGCTGCGCTCCGACAAGCGGTACCTTCAGGAGTGTGGCATCTGCGGGGACAGCACAGACACTCAGGGACCCGTGGGGACAGCAGGGACAGTCAGGGACCCGTGGGGACAGCGGGGACCCTGTGGTAACTGCCGCGGCTGCTGCACTCCGACGAGCAGTACCTTCGGGAGTGCGGCATCTGCGGGGACACCAGGGACACTCAGGGAGGCGTGGGGACCCTGTGGGGACACCCTGAGGACAGTGGGGACCGTCAGGGACTCATGGGGACAGTGGGGATCCCCTGGGAACAGCAGGAACCCTGTGAGACACTCATGGGGACAGCAGGGACCCTGTGAGGCACCCATGGGGACAGCAGGGACCCCATGAGGACAGCACAGACACTGAGGCACACATGGGGACAGAGGGACACTGAGACACCCGTGGGGTCAGCAGGGACCCTCTGAGGATGGTAGGGACCCTGTGAAGCCCCCATGGGGACAGCAGGCACCCCATGAGGCATCTGTTGGGACATCAGGGACTTTGTGAGGTCAGCAGAGACCCTGTGAGACAGCTGTGGGGACAGCAGGGACCTGTGGGGATGGCACAGACCCTGCGAGGCATCTGTGGGACCAGCAGGGACCCTGTGAGGCACCCATGGGGACAGCAGGGACCCTGTGAGGCACCCATGGGGACAGCAGGGACCCTGTGGGGACAGCAGGGACAGTGAGGCACCCTGTGAGGCTCCCTTGGGGATAGCAGGGACCCTGTGAGGCACTCGTGGGGACCCCATGGAGACCCCCTCTCAGCTGTGAGGCACCCGTGGGGACAGCAGGGACCCTGTGGCACCTGTGGGGACAGCAGGGCAGCATTAACAGCTGCATGGGACAGGAACCCAATGTGTGTGAGTGTGCCAGGGGATCTGAGAGAGGAGAGCAAACTCTGAGAGACCCCAGAGCCCCACAGGACAGGGTGAGACCCCCTCATGGTCATCCTGCCCCGTTCCCTTTCCCAGAAAAAGAACCCTGGTTCTCATGGCCAGGTTTGTATCTCTTCCTCACACCCATCTCTACTGCCCACAGCTCCAGGAACAGCTTTTGCACCTTTTCTCTTCAAGCTGCCCAGGAATGAGGGAAGCAGCAGCACCAAGGGAGGTGAGGGAATGTGAAATGAAGCCCTGGATGTCACCAGAGCCCCTGGGCAATGTGAGAAATGGATTTATAGAAAATCCTCAAAGCCTGGCAGAAGTTTTAAAAGGTGGCCTTGCAAATAAGACTGGATAATTTGGAGAAACAGAAGTATGAAAGATGCATTGTAGTGGGACCCACGAGGGGTAATTTTAAATTATTTGCTTTAAAGTATTTACAGCATAGTGTGGCTAAATAAGCCAAAAAAATTATTCTGATGTACTGTAATTAAGAAAGAGATCATTTCTGATTGTGATGACGTGAATTATAACATCTGAATTCTTTCACCCTTCATATGAGAATAAATAGAATAGAATAAATAGAGAATAAATAGGATAAAAGAGAATAGAATAAATAGAATAGAATAAACTGAGAATAAACATAATAAAAGTTTTTAAAATGCCTCTCAGTTGCCCCATCTCTGGGTCAGAAAAAGGCTTAATCAGGCTTAATCCAGCAATGGATGCCCAGAGAGCAGCTCCTCAAGAGATGCCTCAGGTTTCCTGCCAAGTGACATCTACACTGGGTCACAAGGGTGGGGAAGGCTCTGGGGCTGTTTGGTCTCTTCAGCTGGGACTGAGGGGAGATCTCGGGGGGCTGCAGCTTCCCCAGGAGGGACAGCTCTGGTCTCTGCTCTGTGTGACAGTGACAGCACCCCAGGGAATGGCTGCAGCTGTGGCAGGGAGGTTTAGGCTGGATATAGGAAAAGGTTCTTCCCCCAGAGGTTGTTGGGGCACTGCCCAGGCTCCCCAGGGAATGGTCCCAGCCCCAGGGCTGCCAGAGCTCCAGGAGAGGTTGGACAATGCTCCCAGGGATGCACAGGCCGGGATTGCTGGGGTGTCCTGGGGAAGGACATCAGGATGTGCTGATGCCTTTGGATCCCTCCCAACTCAGGAGATTGGTGACACACATCCCTCTGTCAGTGGAGAACCACCCAGGAGCAAACCCTCCCTTCCCAAAGGGCACCAACAGAGCCCTGCAGACCCTCAGCTCTGCCTCTCTGGAGAGCCTGGAGCCAAGGGGATCCAAAGGGCACCAACAGAGCCCTGCAGACCCTCAGGGGTATCAGCTCAGCCCTTCTGGAGAGCCTGGAGCCAAGGGGATCCAAAGGGCACCAACAGAGCCCTGCAGACCCTCAGCTCTGCCTCTCTGGAGAGCCTGGAGCCAAGGAGATCCAAAGGGCACCAACAGAGCCCTGCAGACCCTCAGGGGTCTCAGCTCAGCCCCTCTGGAGAGCCTGGAGCCGAGGAGATCCCGAGGTGGGATGGTACAGAGGCTGCAGCCCCTCAGACCCTGCCAGGCCGTGCCCCACAGCTCTCAAACATTCCCCATACGGATTTGGGTTCCAAGCACAATTGGTGGAATCATGGAACGTTAACTGGGAGGGACCATCACGCTCACTCAGTCCCACCCCCTGCCATGTGCAGGGCCACCTTCCACTGGCCCAGGCTGCTCCAACCTGGCATTAAACACCGCAGGGATGGGGCAGCCACAGCTTCTCTGGGCAATCTGTGCCAGGGCCCCAGGAGAAGCCGGAGCTCCCGCGGCAGTTTCCCCCATCCAAAATGCCCCCGGCTGCGTCCCCGTCCCCGCCCAGCGCTGACATCACTGCCAGGGCTCGGACAGGCCGAACCGGCCCCGGCGTGGGGTGATCGGGGGCACGGGCCCGGTACCGCCTGCACGGGGGGCTTTGCCCGGGGTTCCCCCCGAGCCCCGCGGTTTCCAGCCGCGGACTGAAGGGAGCGCGAAGGCGGCGCTGGCGGCCCGCCAAGGCCCGGCTCCGTGGAACGAGCACCGGGGCTGCGTTCCGCAGCGGGGCTGGAACCGCTTTGGGGACGGTGATGGCGGCCGCGCCGGGCGGGGCATCCGCCGTGCAGGCCCGGAAGCACCGGGACACCGGGAGAGGGCGGGGCGGCCTCGGCGGGGAGGCCCCGACCGGGTCCCTCCAGGCCATCCGGCCCCGCCGCCCTCACGGGAACACCCAGGCCACCGATTGCCACCGCGGCCCCGCCGGGAACGACAAACCGGGCCCGCCCCGCGCCGCCCTCACCGGCCGCGGCCTACCCACCCCGCCCCGGCCCGCGGGGCCTCGCACCGCGCCGCACCGCCACGCACCGTCCTCGCAGCCAGCCCGGTGCGCTTGTCCCACAGGAAATCCGTGATGGCGGCCGTGGGCCCCCGGGCCCCGCTCCAGCTCCTGCCGCCGCCGCCGCCGCCGCCGATCCGGGTCCTGCCAGCCCGCGGGGCCGCGCACGCACGTACGCGATCACGTACGCACGCACGTAGGCGCGCGGAGCTGCGTCACACCAGGTGGGGCCGGTGGGCGGGGTTAGAGCCGAGGGGCGGGACCGGTTCCGCACGGATCCCGCTTTAAGCCACGCCCCCTCTCGGACCCCCCGGCGCGGCCTTGGCGAGGCCGAGGGGCGGGGCGAGATTTGAGGGGCGGGGCCTGGGTCGCTCGCCCCACCCACCTCCTCCCCGAAGCCACACCTCTCCCTCCTGACGGCGGCGGGACAGACCCGAGGGGCGGGGTCGAGCTATGGGCGGGGCCTATGCTGATATCCTCGCCCATCGCCTCCAGGAGTCCCGCCCCTTGTCCGCCCACCTTCTTCCAAGCCACGCCCGCTCCTCGTTCCACCGCCCGCGATGGGGCGGGGCTAGACAGAAGGGGCGTGGTCCCTCTCGGGTAGCCCCGCCCCTCTCTCCTCGAAGCCCCGCCCCTCTTCGGTCCCGCCGGCGGTACCGGGGCCGGACCGGGGGGCGCGTTCTCCTTCCCGAGGCCCCGCCCGCCAGCCCCGCCCCGCCCCGCCCGCCGCGGGGTCCCGCCGCCGCCGCCGCTCCGGTGCCGCCCGGGCCTTGCCGCTCCCCGCGCCGCCGCTCCGGTGCCACCGGCGCTTCCCTGCTGCCGGCGGCCGCCGCGCCCGCGCCGGAGCGTGCGCAACAGGCGGGCGCCGGCGGAGCTCCGTGAGCGCTCGGTGAGCGAGTGGCCGCGGGCGGCGAGCGAGCGCCCGCCCGCCCGGGGCCGGGCATGTGCGGCGGGGCGACGGGCAGGGCGCCCGGGCAAGGGCGTTTGAAGGAAACGTGAGGCGAGGCGGCGGCGGCGGGATGGAGGCGGCGCCGCGGCGGAGCCCCGAGCCGCGGGAGAAGCCGCCGGTGCTGGACGGGGAGGCAGCGGGGGCGCCCGCGGGGGCGTCGGGCGCGGCCCCGGCCTCGCCGGCGGCGACGGAGCAGATCGTGGCGGAGGGCGAGGCGGCGGCGGCGGGCACGTTCGTGCAGCGGCAGCTCGGGGCGATGCTGCAGCCCGCCGTGAACAAGTTCTCGCTGCGCATGTTCGGCAGCCACCGGGCCGTGGAGATCGAGCGGCAACGGGTGAAGTCGGCGGGCGCCTGGATTATCCATCCCTACAGCGACTTCAGGTGGGACCGGGACCCCGCGACCCCCGCCCCGGCACCGGCACCGACCCCCATCCCGGCGCCGGTCCCCGCTCCGGCTCCGGTGCCCGCCGCCGCTGTCCGTGGTGCTGAGCGCGGCCCCGCCGCCCGACACCGTAGGGGCAACAAGTGCCGGTAGCCGGGGCTCCGCACCGGCCCGGGGAGGCGGCTGCCGACCGCCGGAGCCCGGGGCCGCGCTGCCCCAGCCCCTTCCCGTCCGGGATTATCCCGCCCGCACGGACGGCTCTGTCCTGCCCGGCTCCCGCGGCTCCCGCGGCTCCCGGTGCCCGGGGCAGCCCGGCTCCTCCGAGCCGCGGAGCTCCGCTGACCCGGCCCCGGGCGTGCGGAGGCGGAGGCGGGGGATGCTGGGCTTTGCCTGCCCTTAGAGCTCCCCCCGCCCTTCTCGATGCTGTTTTTAATTCCATCAGGAGCCTTCCTCCC
The DNA here is from genome assembly GCF_023055355.1 of Agelaius tricolor. NCBI lineage: Eukaryota > Metazoa > Chordata > Aves > Passeriformes > Icteridae > Agelaius > Agelaius tricolor. Next base: position 1,213,839 of record NW_027269326.1, read on the forward strand.
CCTGGGACGCGGCTCCCCGCGGCTGGAGCGGGGCCGCTTACCCAGCGAGGAGCCGGGCCCGGCTCTCGGTGTCACCGGGATCACAGCGGGAGCTCGGGGATGGATGATGTGGGAGGAACTGGGTGTCACGGGGATGTTGAGTCATATAGGGTGGGCTTTCTCCACGGGGAATGGAGCTGCCAGGCAGTCATCTCCCGCAGCAAGCTGTGACATGGACGATGTTCCCAGCCTGGAGAACGCAGCCAGCACCCGCTGGGGGTCCCTGGCACCTGTAGCCATCCCCCCTCACCACTGGGCCCCTGCCACTCGCTGGGTCCCTTGCACCACCCCAGCATGGCACCCAGCCCTGAGAGCCCTTTTCCAGGGAAAGCATCCCAAAGTTTGTGAGCCTGGAGCTCGGCAGGAGCAGTTTCTGCACGCAGCAGCGTGAAGGGAGCTGGCAGGTAGACAGACAGAGGGATTACTCCAGTGTTTATCACATTAGGGAGATACATAAAGGCCATGGAGATCAGGGCCCCAAGTGTTCAGTGTGACACTCAGTGAAGGACAAGGCCTGTCCTAAAGAGCTTAAGCCTAAATCTGAAGTGAGGGCTCCAGGCAGGCTTGGGCAGCTGCAGGGACAGGCAGCTTCCCTGCTCAGCTTCTCAGGGCACAGCATGGAGGTGCAGGAGGCCATTCCTCAGCTGGGTCAGGCCCCTTCTGCCTCATTTCCTTCCCTGGCCCAGCAAATCCTGGCCATTGGCAGGAAGGTGTTAATTTGGGAGAGGCTCCTGACCCTGAGGTGGGTTCCTGGCCCTGGGGTGGTCTCTGGACCTGACCTTGGGGTGGCTCCTTGAGGAGAGGGTGCCTCCCCCTACTCCCCTCAGGCTCTGGTGCTCTCTCTGACGAGCCTCTCACAGCACCAGGACCTCCCTTCCCCTTCCCCTTCCCCTTCCCCTTCCCCTTCCCCTTCCCCTTCCCCTTCCCCAGCTGCAGAGATCCCAGTACCCGTGTCCCACCATGGGTATGGGGTAGGAAATCCCCACAGGCTTCTGCCACCTGCAAAAGCTGGTTTGGACTCACTGGGCACTGAGAGCTGCCCTGAAATCACCTTTGGAGATTTGAGCCTACACCCACAGCCAGGGCTGGGACTAACAGGGGATGCCTGGGGACACCTAAACCTGGGCTTGCTTTCCCAAGGGCCCATGAAGGCTCTGATGGGGGATCCCAAGGCTGGTGGAGAAAGTCGTGATGTGTCTGTGTGAAGAATGAAAACATCCCGGTGGCATTTGCATGTGAACAGGGCTGCTGGGTGTCCTGACATATCCAGCTGCTGCCGGCATCTCTTGGCTTTCCCTCCCTTCCAAACCCTCTGAGCCTGCCCACTCTCAGCCAAGGGAGGTGGATGAGGAGTGCCCTCATCCTGCCCTGTGCATGTGGCACCTCCTGAAGGGCTGGACCCTCCTCCCACCTTCCCCTGGTGCCAGCATGGTCTATCCTTGCTTGGCTGCTGCCTGGCTCACCACAACAGCCTCCCTGATCCTTTTCTGCTGCCCCAGGAGCTCGGCTCTCCGTTTGCATAACCAGCAAAGCTTATCCCAAATCCTGCTAAGCCACCTCGGGTGGTGGCAGGGAGACAGCAGATGACAAGGAGCCTCAGGGGAGCAAAGCCCACATCCTCTCTGAGCTCTCCATGGGGCACGTGGCAGCTTTGGGGTGGGGGCATAGGAGTGAATGCACTGCCCTGCAGTGGAGAGAGAGACAGCCAAGCTCCTGTACCCCCCATTCCCACACAGGGTGACTTTTGCACCCCATTTCTGCTCACACCTGGCCCAGGGTGTTGTTAGTCATGTGTGTGGGCAGGCACGTGTGTGTGTGTCTGCTCAGCACCTGCCTCTCTGCACTGTCAGACCCTAACTTTGATCCTGGTTTATTGTCTAACTGTGTCCTGCCTGTCCCACTCTGGCCCCTGCATTCCCACCCTGCAGGTTTTACTGGGACCTCATCATGCTGCTCCTGATGGTGGGGAATTTGATCATCCTGCCCGTGGGCATCACCTTCTTCAAGGATGAGAACACCCCTCCCTGGATCGTTTTCAACGTGCTTTCGGACACTTTCTTCTTGGCTGACCTGGTGCTGAACTTCCGGACAGGCATCGTGGTGGAGGACAACACGGAGATCATCCTCGACCCTCACACCATCAAAATGAAGTACTTGAAGAGCTGGTTCCTGGTCGACTTCATCTCCTCCATCCCTGTTGACTACATTTTCCTCATTGTTGACCTGGAGACCCAGGTGGATTCTGATGTCTACAAGACGGCGCGGGCGCTGCGCATCGTGCGCTTCACCAAGATCCTGAGCCTGCTGCGCCTGCTGCGCCTCTCGCGCCTCATCCGCTACATCCACCAGTGGGAGGAGGTGAGAACCCCAGGGGGGTCTCCTGCTCAGGGTCCCAGGCCAGGCTGGGGGTCCCCAGCTGGAGGGCAGAGGGCTCCAAGGGCTGTCCTAGGAGGAGAGTTCCTCTGCAGCTCCGCTCCTGCATGTTCTCCAGATCTTCCACATGACGTACGACCTGGCCAGCGCCGTGGTGAGGATCTTCAACCTCATCGGGATGATGCTGCTGCTGTGCCACTGGGATGGCTGCCTCCAGTTCCTGGTGCCCATGCTGCAGGACTTCCCTGAGGACTGCTGGGTCTCCAAGAACCACATGGTGGTGAGTGCCCAGACCGGGGTGATTCCAGCTGGGATCTGCCCTGGTGGGGAGAGGATTTGGTTCCCTGTCTGCCACCCCAAGGCTGGAGCTGCTGGGAGACGTGCTGGTGAGCATTGTCCCCGCGGTCACAGCACTGAGACAGGGCAGAGGGAACCTCTGCATCACCTTCCCATCTCAGCCCAGCTTGCTGGAGCCAGGGAATCCCTTGGGGAGGGAGTAAGACACTGAGGCTCCTGCCTTCTCTCCAGAGCAGGGGCTGGTGCCTGTTTAGGGCTTCACAATCCTCTTCATGGAGGAGAACTCATCCCTTTGGCCTTGGAGGAACCTTGGTCTCTGGACTCCCCAGCTCAGGGAGGTGGGACTGGGGGGGTTCAGCTGCACAGCGCCTTCCACCAAACCCTTCAGCACTACTGTCCCTCACCTGCAGAACGACTCCTGGGGCAAGCAGTACTCACACGCCCTGTTCAAGGCCATGAGCCACATGCTGTGCATCGGCTACGGGCAGCAGGCCCCCGAGGGCATGACCGACGTGTGGCTCACCATGCTCAGCATGATCGTGGGAGCCACCTGCTACGCCATGTTCATCGGCCACGCCACCGCCCTCATCCAGTCCCTGGACTCGTCCCGGCGCCAGTACCAGGAGAAGGTCAGTGGGGTTGGGGAGGGAGGGCCTGGGTACTGGGGAAAGAGTCTGGCACTGCTCCAGAACCAGCTCAGCACAGCTGCCATGCCCTTCTGATTCCACAGGCTGGGATCTTTGGCCTTGCCACTCTCCCTTGGGTTGTTGCAGGTGGAGCTTGGGCTGCCCATTGAGGGTGGGACCATATTGGTGTCCATACTGGGGGTCACTTCTGCACAGTGTGGCCCCACCCTGCCCTCTTCCCTGTGCATCCTGAGTGCGCAGCTGTCCCGTCCTTTGCCCCCTTTGGGTCAGGGCACTGGAGCAGGGGTGTCTGTATCTACACCATTGAGGAGAAGGGACACATCCTGCAGCCGTGCAGGTGGTGCCAGCTGAGCCCCGTGTGACTCCCCTTGTCCCCACAGTACAAGCAAGTGGAGCAGTACATGTCCTTCCACAAGCTGCCTGGGGACACCCGCCAGCGCATCCACGAGTACTACGAGCACCGCTACCAGGGCAAGATGTTTGATGAGGAGAACATCCTGGGGGAGCTCAGTGAGCCACTCAAAGAGGTGAGGGCAGCACTCCCGGGCTGTGAGCTGGAGGGCAGAGGCTGCTGCTGGCAGGGGCCAGGCTCGGTGATGTCCCCACTTTTTGAAAGAGGATGACCCCTGTGTGGGGAGAAATTATGAAAAGGACTCTATAATATCAGAAGGGTAATTAATTATTCTGTTCTGTTCTATTCTATTCTTTATATTATATTATGTTATATTATATTATATTTTATCATATCATATCATATCACATCTAAACTGAATTTGCCAAGTACTCAACTTTGTACACAACTGCTCAATATCTCTTGACTGTCGGCTGACAGTCCCAACATATGTACACACTTGGCCCTGATAGGCCAAGGAAACAAAACACCACCACTCTGGGTAAATAATTTTCATATTGCATTCTACTTTGGCACAACACAGGCACAGCAAACGAGAAGAATTGTTTTTCCTTTCTCTGAGGTTCAGAGAATGTGAAACACAGAAATATTCTTGGGAAGAATTGTGTCTTGCTTTTCTCTGTGAAGTGAAATGTGGCCACACCCGCTGAGCTGCTCCTCATCCTCACCCCACAGGAAATCATCAACTTCAACTGCCGCAACCTGGTGGCCAACATGCCCCTGTTTGCCAACGCTGACCCCAACTTTGTGACAGCCATGCTGACCAAGCTGCGCTTCGAGGTCTTCCAGCCTGGGGACTTCATCATCCGTGAGGGCACCGTGGGCAAAAAGATGTACTTCATCCAGCACGGCGTGGTCAGCATCCTCACCAAGGGCAACAAGGAGACCAAGCTGTCTGATGGCTCCTACTTTGGGGGTGAGGCTGGGCTGGGGGAGCTGGTGGACAGAGTAGGGGCCAAAAGCTGCCCAGGAGCAGCAGAAGCTGGGGCATCCCTGATGTTTCTGCCCGCCCTTCTCCTCTTGTCCAGTGCCAAAGTCTTGGCATCCAGTCAAAGTGCCAAGGTCTCCACGCCAGTTCTGTCTGGCTGGGGCAGGGGGAGCATCCACTGCTGGCCAGGGAGGAGAGGAGGTTAGAGCAGAACATCTGAGCCAGTTTATAGGATACAGGCACAGCTCTGGGAGGGAAACAGGCCAGGCCATCACAGCAGCCACACCTGGGGGTGTCCCCATGGCCTGGAGAGGGAGGAAAATGCCTGGCCAAGGAGAGAGGCTGCGGGGTCTGTCCCTGCCTCTGAGCCGTGCTTTGTGCAGGGTGCTGGGGTGCTGGGCAGTGCTGTTCCTGCTCGCAGGGCCGGCAGGGGGCTGGATGGCTGTGTCACCCTGAGGCCAGCCCCGTGTCCCTGCAGAGATCTGCCTGCTGACGCGGGGCAGGCGCACGGCCAGCGTCAGAGCCGACACCTACTGCCGCCTGTACTCCCTGGCCGTGGACAACTTCAACGAGGTGCTGGAGGAGTACCCCATGATGAGGAGAGCCTTCGAGACCGTGGCCATGGACCGCCTGGACCGCATAGGTGAGGAGGAGGGGCCTCCTGGGCTCAGCACAGCCACCTCTGCAGCCACGCCCAGGGCCCACAGACCCCCAGGCACACAGGTGTGGAGTCACAGAGCTGGGATGAGTGCCCCAGCCCCATGGGTGCCCAGCAATGAGGATGATGGGGAGCATGGGGAAGCAGCCTGCCCTCTCTCTCCCCCCCCAGCAAGATCCATAGGACAGGCTTCCCTGGGGAAATGTAAGTGCACTGCACGGTCCTTGCAGTGTTTGGCAGTGACCAGCTGCTCCTCCTCACCCTTCCTTGCCTGTGGAGGACAAGCAGGACCCCAGCCCCCAGTCCCTTTGGAGTCAGGACTCTCCTGTTTGGTCCCTGCTGCTTCCACTGCTCTAATCTAGGCCCTTCCCCTGGAACGCTGGTGAGGTTTTATTGTCCCTTCCCCAGTGCCACCCTGCCCTCCACACTGTCCCCAAGAACCCACGGTCCCAGTGTCGGTGACACTCCTGCCTCCCCTCCAGGGAAGAAGAACTCCATCCTGCTCCGCAAGCGAGCCGAGCACAGCTCGGGGCCCCTCAACACCGAGATGATCCAGCAGATCGTGAAGCACGACCAGGACATGGCCCACAACATCCAGGACCTGCAGCAGATGGCGATGGGCCGGGAGCTGAGCGGCAAGCCGGTGATTTGGGAGCCGCTGGTGCACGCACCCCTGCAAACAGCCGCCGCCACCACCAACGTGGCCATCGCGCTGACCCACCAGCACAGCCTGCAGGCTCACATCTTCCTGCCGCCCTCCTCCATCTCCAGCCCGCTCTCTCCCGAAGCCACGCTGCTCACCAAGCCCGTGCGCCGCTCCCAGCCCAGCCTGGGCGGCTCCCGGCCCTCCTCGGTGAGCTCGCCCTCCGGGGCTCAGTCCCACCTGCAGACGCCGGCCGCAGGTTCGCCTTCCTCGCCCATGCTCCAGTCCCAGGTACCGCTGGAGAGCGCGGGGGCCCAGAGACCCAGCTCGGGGGCGCAGCCCCTGCCCCGCACGGCGCAGAGGGCGGAGATGCCAGCGGGGGCCAAGCAGCCCCCGGCCGGTCCCCAGCCCCAGCTCTCCCGGTCCCGCGGCGCCTCGGTCTCCACCTCGCTGCTGCAGCAAGCGGCGGGCGCTGCGTCCCCCAGCTCCGAGCAGGCGCTGCCGCCGGGGAGAACGCTCCACTACAGCCTGTCCCGAGCCACCGGCTCGCACATCTCGCTCCTGATGCATCCCCAGCAGCTGGTGAAGCACAGGAGCATCCAGGGGCTGCCGGTGGGGCGGCTCACCCAGGATGTCCGGCTCCTCTCCGCCTCCCAGCCCTCCCTTCCCAACAAAGTGGCCCAGCAAGCCGACGGGAGCTCCTTGAAGCAGGGCAGGAAATCTGCAGGGAACCTGGCCCGCAGGTCCTCGCCCTCGGTAGCCGGACTGCTGGCCAAGCCGTGCTCGGGGATGCCCGCACACTCGCAGCAGATGCCCTCGGGATCGCTGGCTCAGCCCGGCCGCTCCACGCCGCAGTCCCCGGGCCCCGCGTCCCGGCAGGCAGCCGGTCCCTCCCGCAAGGGCTCCGTGGCCTTCAGCCCCGAGGTGGAAACGGCGAAGCCCAAACTCCCGTCCAACATGTGAGTCCTGGCGGCGGCCGCACGGGCAGGAGGGAGCCGGGCGTGCCGGCGGCAGAGGAGGCAGGAGAAGCAGAGCACCAGCCCCGCCGTGTCGGAGGGAAAATGAGGTGAGAGGCACCAGCCGGGGCCATGGAGGGGCTGTTTCAGGCACGGGGACACGGCAGGGATGGGCATGGGCCCAGCTGGATGAGGAGGGGGCTCTGCTGACTGCCCCAAGGGGGTCACCCTGCCCGGGCTCTCCCCCTCCTTGCTCATCACCATCTGTGAGTTCTGCCCTCCTGCCGGAGGCATAGGACAGGTCAGAGCCCTTGCCCAAACTCTGGCCTCTCTGGGGAGCTCAGATCCCCATAACTGCCCCTCGGGGGCTGGGCCCCCCACGCTCTGTGCCGTGTGTCCCACAGCCTGGCCTCGGGGCAGGCTGACAATGGCAGCTCCTCCAGCTTGTCCTCTGTCACAGCAGGGGCTGCCCGATGCCCACCTCGGTCCCCAGACTGCTCTGCCAGCGCCTTTGCCTCCAGGGTGAGGAGGCAGAGGCACCCCCTGGGTCCTCTGCCCGGGTGGAGGGAGGAGGCTGCAGCCCATGGCAGGGGCGTGGGGGCCCAGGGTCAGCACTTCCCCTTCCCAGAGTGCCAGGACTTCCTGGGGGTCCTGGGCAGGGCTCCCCTGGTGTGACGAGTGCCAAGGGCCAACGCTGGGGGGCCGAGGAGCAGCCCCCCAGTCCCTCTGCCCTGCTTGTGGGACCGTTTTGCCTCAGAGGTGCTGAGTGCCAGGGAGGTTGGGATGTGCTGCTGGGCAGGGCTCTGCCCCACAGCCGGGCACTGCCCCTCCACGTGCCCCCATGGGGGCAGCCTGGGGGGATTCTGCTGCCTGCAGCTCCAGGAGGATGCTCAGAGGGTCAGTCCAAGGGGAACCCTCTGTGGCTCCAGGAGGATGCTCAGAGGGTCAGTCCAAGGGGAACCCTCTGTGGCTCCAAGAGGATGCTCAGAGGGTCAGTCCAAGGGAACCCTTCTGTGGCTCCAGGAGGATGCTCAGAGGGTCAGTCCAAGGGAACCCTCTGTGGCTCCAAGAGGATGCTCAGAGGGTCACCTGCAGGGCCCCCACTGCCTGTGGCTGCAGGAGGATGCTCAGCCCGGGCTCTGCTCCCCTGCCCTGCCCTGCAGTCCCATTTCCAGGTCCCCTGGAGATGCCAGTCACCGGTGCCACAGGAGCAAAAGGCTGTCACAAAGAGATGCCAATCCCGGGCAGCGCCTGGGTGACGTGTGGGGCTGTGGGGTCACCCCCCGTCCAACAGGAGCCCGGGGTCCCCGCAGATGCCCCCTCCCTCCCCCTCCAGAGACAGTAGTGTGCAATGTGTGTGCGAGTCGTGGCTCTGCCAAGCAGCCGAGCTCTGCTTCCAGTGTCGCTTTGGGCCAACCGTGTTCAGTCCTGGTTAGAGTAGTGTCCCCTCCGTCCCCACCGCGCCGTGCCAGCTGCTTCCCTCTCCCGGAGTCAGGAACCATGGCTTGTCTTCGTGCTCTGGGGCCGAGCGGGGCCCGCCGGACCCCCAGCGCAGCGGGCGAGGTCTCGTTCCCCTCGGTACTTCCCCAAGTGAGGTGTCCCGTTCTCCACCCTCGTGTTTTGGGGCGTCGGGAGCAGTCCGGAGCTCGGGGCTGCTCTGGGAGCACCAGCCCACAGGAATCCCGGCAGGGGATGTCCTGCACTGCCTTTTTTCCATGGATTTCAACCGCCCTCCCCTGCTCACCGCCCCGTCCCGCTCCATCCCCGCGCTCCGTCGGGCGGGGGCTGCAGCGGAGCCGCGCTGCTGTCCCGAGTCCCCGGGCTGTGTTCCCACCGCGTGATGTAGATGTGTTAGCGGCCATCCCAGCGCCCCGCAGAGCGTGCGGGGACAGCACCGAGCTCCCTCCCCACTGTACAGCCCCGTGTCGGGAGCCGGAGCCGCCCTGCGCTCCTGGCGCCGCCGCCGTGGGCACCTCGTGGCCCGGTGCCCACCCCGGGGGAGGCTGCAGGGGCTGGGGGCGCAAGTTTAGCCACCAAAGACCATGATCCTCCACTCTTGCACTCACGGCAGTCCATGTACAGAGCTTGTAGTTTTCATATCGCAGAGAATTTAAGAGCGTTTTTTTATTTTTTGGTCGTTGTACATAATGGATTTAAATAATAAAGAGAGATTCTGAGCTGGTCTAGGGGAAACTCCTTCTGCACCTCCTGCGACCCCACAGCACCGTGCCCGGGGATGGGGCAGGACCGGGGGATGCTGCAGCACCCCGGCTCCAATCCTGGCCTTCTGCAGAGCCGGGAAACCCTCGGGAGCCATCGAGGGGCCTCTCCCCGGCCCCACAGACCAGGGTGGCACGGCAGGAGCCCAAAGGCAACAGGTCCCCTCCCACCCAGCCCGGTCCCTTTCGGCCATGGGCAGATTAATGTTTAATCTTTGGTTATTTTCCCCTTTCCATCTCCGGTGCCTTTATTGCCGGGGGGAGGGGAGGGTTTGATACCGCCTGATTGCAGAGCAGCACTCGAGGCATTAACGCGATTAAATGAAGGTCACACAGCGCAAGGTGGGCCGGGGCACCCGAGCCACGGGCACTGCGGCACCTGGAGCGGCTCCCGGGGCACGGCCGCGCTCTGTCACCGGCCACAGCCCCTGGGCAGGATACGGTGGTGGCAGGACACGGGGACAGACAGGACACGAGGGCTGACAGGACACGGTGGTGGCAGGACACGGTGGTGGCAGGACACGGTGGTGGCAGGACACGGTGGCAACGGGACACGGGGGCTGGCAGGACACGGGCGCTGATGGCCACCCCGCTGTGCCCTGCCCGGTCTCCCCAGCGCAGCCCCGCATTACCGGGGCAGGCCCCGCCCGCAGCCCCCCGTTACCGGGGCATCCCTTACCCGCAGCCCCACGTTACCGGGGCACCCCCTGCCCTCAGCCCCCCGTTACCGGGGCGCCCCCTGCCCTCAGCCCCCCGTTACCGGGGCAGTCCCGGCCTTCAGCCCCCCTTTACCGGGGCAGCCCCTGCCCTCAGCCCCCCGTTACCGGGGCATCCCTTACCCTCAGCCCCCCGTTACCGGGGCAGTCCCGGTGCTGGCGCCCCCCCCGCTCCCCGCAGGAATTAGGCTCCGTGACACACGAAGAGCTCAACGCTGATTAACGGTTTCTCTCTAATTTGATTATTTCAGATTACACCGCAGCCAGCCTGATTAAGGGGGCGCAGGGCAAAAAGGGAATTTTTTGGGAATGAATTCCAGCATGTGTCCTATTCCTATTCCAACACTCTCCCATCCAGTTGGGGTCCATCGGCAGGGCTGGCGGCTCTGGCGGCCGAGGCACGGGGACCACCGGGTCACGGCAGAGCCCCGCTGCCCGCCCGGGGCTGAGGGCAAAGCCCCGGGACACGGGGGCCCCGCAGAGCCCCGGGGATGCTGGCAGAGCCCCCGCCCGTGCCCGGTTCCCGCTCCCCAAGGACACCCGTCCTGGAACCGGAGGCTCTGCCCCGAGCCCCCGCGTCCCGGTGGCGGCGGGAGGGGGATTAGAGGGCACCACGGAGAGATTAATTAACGCGGGTGAGCCGGGATTAGGGGATTCGGGGCGGGCGCCAATCTGCGGGGCGGGGGCCCAGGCAGGAGCTGCGGGCAGCAGCGGGAAGGTGGCACCGCGTGTGCCCGGCCCGGGTCACCCCTGCGGTGTCCCCTCGAGGGCCCGTGGGCAGCGGGACCCCTCCCCGGAACCCGGGAGCTCCCACGGGCACACGGGCGTGCGGTGCAACGCACCCTCCACACCTGTACTGCAGGTGCCCCGTACCTGTGCAGCATCCACACGGTCTGCAGCACATCCCACAGCCGCTCTGTACCCTAAAACTGCTCTGCACCCTATAACAGCACTGCACCCCATAACTGCACCCCACCCCACAGCTGCTCTGTACCCTATAACAGCACTGCACCCCATAACTGCTCTGTACCCACACCTGCACAGCACCCACACGGTCTGCAGCACACCCCACATCCGCCCTGTACCCTAAAACTGCTCTGTACCCTATAACAGCACTGCACCCCATAACTGCACCCCACCCCACAGCCGCTCTGTACCCTATAACAGCACTGCACCCACACAGGCTGCACCACACCCCACATCCGCCCTGTACCCTAAAACTGCTCTGCACCCTATAACTGCAGCACACCCCACAGCCGCTCTGCACCCCATGACTGCTCTGTATCCTGTAATTGCTCTGCACTCCACAGCCCCTCTGCACCCCACAGCCGCTCTGTACCCACATGGTCTGCAGCACACCCCACACCCGCTCTGCTCCCCATGACTGCTCTGCACCCCACAGCCCCTCTGCACCCCATAACTGCTTTGCACCCTACACCTGCTCTGCACTCCATAACTGCTCTGCACCCCATAGCCCCTCTGCACCCCATAACTGCTTTGCACCCCACACCTGCTCTGCACCCCACAACTGCTCTGTACCCCACACCCGCTCTGTATCCTATAACTGCTCTGTACCCCATAACTGTGATGCACCCACACCTGCACAGCATGTCAGCCGCACGACACCCCACACCTGTGCTGCGCCCCACACCTGCGCTGCACCCCACAGTCGCGTGTTATACCACACCTGCACGGAGACACCCGCTCAGCGCCCCAAACCGGCCCTACAACCCCACAGACCGCATGGACCCCCACACCGGCCCCCCATACCCCCGTTCGGCCCCAGTTCCAGCGCACCCCTGTCCCCGTCCGGGTGCCCGCACCCCCATTCCCCGCCCGGTTACCGAACACGCCCCGCCACGCCCTAAAGCCACGCCCTGGAGCCACGCCCTCAATCCCCGCCACGCCCCCGCGCCACGCCGGGCTCTCTCTCCATTCCCGCTCTTCACCAATCACCGGACTCGCTCCCGCCCCCGCCGCGCTTCTATTGGCTCAGCCGCCTTGGGCTCATCCTCGCGCGATGAAACGGGCCAATGGGCGCTGCTGCAGCCGCGTGCCCGCTGGCCCGCCCTCAGGCGCGGGGCACACTGGGAGTTGTAGTCCAGCGGCATCGCTGTAAGCGGCCGCCCCCGCGCTTCGGGACTGCGCGTCCCGGCGTTCCCCGCGCGGTGGGCGGGGCGGGGGCGGGGCCAGAGGCGCCGTGGAGGTCGCGGGCGGCAGCGGCGGGACCGTGAACCGGCACCGTGAACCAGCACCGCGGACCGGCACCATGAGCGGCGATAGCGGGGCGCGGGCAGCGGCCGAGCGCGAGGAGTTCGCCGCCTTCTTCCCGCAGATCGTCCGCGACCTGACGGAGGACATGCTGGGACACCCGGAGGTGGGAGACGCCGTGGCGCGGCTGAAGCAGGTGAGAACGGGGACGGGGCGGCGGCACCGGGGATGGAGGGGGAGTCAGGTCATGGCTGCTCACCTGGCTGCGCTCCGCAGGTGCTGGAGTACAACGCGCCGGGCGGGAAGTGCAACCGGGGGCTGACGGTACTGGCCGCGTTCCGGCGGCTGGCGGGCCCCGAGCGGCAGGACCCGGAGAGCCTCCGCTGCGCCCTGGCCGTGGGCTGGTGCATCGAGCTGGTGAGAACCGGGACCCCCCCAATGGGGATGGAGACCCCAATGGGGATGGAGACCCCCCAGTGGGGACGGGACCCCTCCAGTGGGGGTGGGGACCCCAAAGGGGATGGAACCCCAATGGGGATGGGGAACCAAATGGGGATGGGACACTCCGGGGATGGAACCCTCTGGAGATGGGGGCCCAATGGGGATGGAACCCCTCCAGGGGATGGGACCCCCGTGGATATGGAACCAGCCGGGGATGGGACCCCCCCTGGGCATGGGACCCTCCTGGGGACGAGACCCCCCCCCTAGGGATGAAACGCCCCTGGGGATGGAGAGACCCCAATGGGGATGGGACCCCTGGATATGGGACCCCCCCTTTGGGCATGGGACCCCCGGGGGATGGAACCCTCTGGGCATGGATATGGGACCCCAATGGAGATGGGGACCCCATGGAGATGGAACCCCTCCAGGGGATGGGACCCCAATGGGGATGGGGACCCCCCGAGGGATTGGATCCCTCTGGGCATGGGAACCCCTGGGGATGGGGACCCCCGGGGTTCCCCCATCCCTGACCCAGCCTCTGGCAGTTCCAAGCCTTTTTCCTGGTGGCCGACGACATCATGGACTCGTCCCTGACCCGCCGGGGGCAGCTCTGCTGGTACAAGAAGGTGAGAGCAATCAGGAGAGCCCTGCTCAGGGCTGGGGGTGTCCCCTGGGGGCCAGGAGCCTCTGGGACACCTCCCTGCTTGTCCTGGGGGTCACCAGCCTTTGGGACACCTCCCTGCCTGTCCTGGGGCTCAGGAGCCTCTGGGACACCTCCCTGCCTGTCCTGGGTGTCACCAGGCTTTGGGACACCTCCCTGCCTGTCCTGGGGGCCAGGAGCCTCTGGGACACCTCCCTGCCTGTCCTGGGGGCCAGGAGCCTTTGGGACACCTCCCTGCCTTTCCTGGGGGCCAGGAGCCTCTGGGACACCTCCCTGCCTGTCCTGGGTGTCACCAGGCTTTGGGACACCTCCCTACCTGCCCTGAGGGTCACCAGCCTCTGGGACACCTCCCTGCCTGTCCTGGGGGTCACCAGCCTTTGGGACACCTCCCTGCCTCTCTGCTGCAGGAGGGGATCGGGCTGGATGCCATCAATGATGCTTTTCTGCTGGAGTCCTCGGTGTACAGGCTGCTGAGGAGGTACTGTGGGCAGCAGCCCTTCTACCTGCACCTGCTGGAGCTCTTCCTGCAGGTGAGCCTGGCTCCCCAAACCCTTCCTTGGGGATTTCTTGGGGTCTGGGCCTATTTTCTGATGTGGTCCTGAAATTCCTGGATTGTGTGTGGTGCTGTTTGAGGCTCCCAGGATGAGAATCTTGACTCCATGTTTCAGAAGGCTGACTTATTATTTTATATATATATATAAATAAATTATATATTTATATAATATAAACATAAATATTATGTTAATTATGTAATATAATATATAATGATAATAAATATAATTATATATTTATAGATAAATTGTATAAAAATAAATATATTAAGAGAAAATTATATATTAAAACTATACTAAAAGAATAGAAAAAAGGATTTCAACAAGGACTAGAAAGGAATGATAGCAAAATCTTGTGACTGTTCACAGCCTCAACACAGGTGGCTGTCATTGGTCATCAAGTAAAAACAATTTCACATGCTGGGTAAACAATTCTCTAAATCACATTCCAAAGCAGCAAAACATGGGGAAGCTGAAGCTTCTCAGGAGAAAATATCTTAACAAAAGGATTTTTCATAAAATATGGCTGTGACAGACAGGTCCTGCCTTTAGACCCAATGAGGAGCTGAAACGGGGCTTGGGCTCTGCACTGTGGGGTTGGGACTGTCCTGGAGGGCTGTGGGAATGAATCATGGAATCCCAGACTGGTTTGGGCTGGATGGGACCTTACAGATCATCCCATACTCCCCTGCTATGGAGAGCTGTGTGTGAATGAATCATGGAACCCCAGACTGGTTTGGGCTGGATGGGACCTTAAAGATCATCAAGTTCCACCCCCCTTGCCATGGGGACACCTTCCACTGTCCCAGGCTGCTCCAAGCCCTGTCCAGCCTGGCCCTGGGCACTGCCAGGGATCCAGGGGCAGCCCCAGCTGCTCTGGGCACCTGTGCCAGGGCCTGCCCACCCTCACAGCCAGGAATTCCTCCCAGTACCAATATCACTGATGTATCACAACCATCACCCTGTATCTCGTTCTCCCCATGCAGAACATCCTCCTCCCTGTTTTTTACAACTCCTTTAAACACTGGAAAGCTGCAATGAGGCCACAAATCCTTTCTTTCCTCTCCAGACAGGCTACCAGACCGAGCTGGGACAGGCTCTGGACCTCATCACTGCTCCAGTTTCCCAGGTGGACCTGAGCAGGTTCAGCGAGCAGAGGTACAGGGGGGCAGAACCAGGTCCCCTCCCTGCCCTGCTCAGCCTGGGGCTGGGTTTTGGGGAGCCCTGGGGCTGGGTTTTGGGGAGCCCTGGGGCTGGGTTTTGGGGTGCCCGGGGCTGGGTTTTGGGGTGCCTGGGGCTGGGTTTTGGGGTGCCCTGCAGTCCCTGCCCTGCAGAGGGGGGCCCTGGGGCTCAGCCTGGTTCCTCTGGCACAGGTACAAGGCCATTGTGAAGTACAAGACAGCGTTTTACTCCTTCTACCTGCCCGTGGCTGCAGCCATGTACATGGTGAGTGTGCTGGGGCCTCACCCTCCTGCCAGGCTGGCCAGCAGGGCAGGTCCTGGCAGGCTCAGTCCCCAGGTCCTGGAAGGTTTAGCCCCTGGTGCTGGAAGTCTTTGCTTGATCCCCAGGCCCTGGAAGGCTTTACTTTATGCCCAGGTCCTGGAAGGCTTTGCTTTAGCCCCAGGCCCTGGAAAGCTTTGCTTTAGCCCCAGGCCCTGGAAAGCTTTACTTTATGCCCAGGTCCTGGAAGGCTTTGCTTTGGCCTCAGGTCCTTTAAGGCTTTGCTTTAGCCCCAGATCCTGGAGGGCTTAATGCCCAAGTCCTGGAAGGTTTTACCTTATCCCCAGGTCCTGGAAGGCTTTGCTTTAGCCCCAGGCCCTGGAAGGTTTTACCTTATCCCCAGGTCCTGGAAGGCTTTTTTATCCCTGTTATTCCCTCCCCCAGGCAGGCATTGATGGTAAGGAGGAGCACGAGGATGCCAAAGCCGTCCTGCTGGAGATGGGGGAGTTCTTCCAGATCCAGGTAGGAGGTGTCCCTGCACCCCTGGGTCCTTGCCAGCTGCTGGCTGTGGCACTCAGGCCCTGCCATTGTCCCACAGGACGATTTCCTGGACTGCTACGGGGACCCAGCCCTGACAGGGAAGGTTGGCACCGACATCCAGGACAACAAGTGCAGCTGGCTGGTGGTGCAGTGTCTGCAGAGGGCCACGCCACAGCAGAGGCAGATTCTGGAGGTAAGGCTGGCATCACACACCTGGCAGAGGGGCTGCAGTGCCTGCATGGGCACCTGGAGTGCCTGCATGGGCACCTGAGTGCCAGGATGGGCACCTGAGTGCCAGGGGCTGTCACCTGGCTGGGAGGAGGAGGGTGAGAAGAAAGAAGAGAGTGTTGGGGTGTTGTGTGTGAGGGTCCTGGGAGGAGGGAAGAGGTGAATCTGACTCCATAATTCTTAGAAGGCTGGTTTATTATGTTATGATATGATATTATGTTAGAAGGAATTATATACTAAACAATAAAAAAAGGAATACATCAGAAGGCTAAAAAAAGAATGAATAATAAAAACCTGTGACAGAGCAGAGAGTCTGACACAGCTGGGCTGGGATTGGTCATTGAGTAAAAACAATTCACATGGAACCAATCAAAAATGCACCTGCCACATCCCAAAGCAGCAGAACACAAGGAGAAGCCATCAGATAATATTGTTTTTCTTTTCCTCTGAAGCTTCTCATCTTCCCAAGAGAAAAAATCCTAGCAAACAGATTTTTCATCAAATATCACAGTAACAAAGAGAGAACAAAGCTGCTGCCCCATGGGCTGGCATAGCCCTGACTCACTCCAGGGTTTTTCCTCAGGAGAACTACGGCTCTAAGGAGCCCCAGAAGGTGGCGAAGGTGAAGGAGCTCTACGATGCCCTGGGCTTGCAGGCGGCGTTCCGGGAGTACGAGGAGAGCAGCTACGGGCGGCTGCAGGCGCTGATCGGGAGCCACGCCCGGCGCCTGCCCAGGGACATCTTCCTGGACCTGGCACAGAAGATTTACAAGCGGCAGAAGTGATGGAGGGGCCTGGCAGGGGGCTGGAGCTGCTCCCTGCCCTGGGCGGGGCCGGGGGCGGGTTCGAGAGGGTGCGCGGGGCTGGCCGGGGGGGTTCAGCCATCTGAACAATAAATATAAATTATTGTAGGTGCGTGGCTGCTGTTGTGCGGGGACAGGGCTGGATGGCGGGGAGGGGGATGCCGGGATGTGCCGGGGTGTGCCGCTACCCCTCCGGTGCTTTCCGGGGTGCGGGGATGCCCGGAGCGCCGCCCCCGCCGGCGGCGGGGCGGGACCGGGCGGCTCCCGGCGGGCGGCGGCGGCGGGGCCGCGGCTCCTCCCTCCCTCCCGCAGCCGCATTCGCCGCCGCAGCGCCGAGGTGAGCGGGGGACGGGGAAGGGGATGGAGCCGGGCGGGGGCTGCAGGGGGATGGGGAGGGCCGCGCCCAGCAGGGCCGCTCCTGCTGCCGGGCCGCCGGTGCTCGCCCCGGGGCCGGGGGATGCTCGGGGATGGGGGATGCTCGGGGCTGGGGGATGCTCAGGGCTGGAGGATGCTCGGGGGCTGCTCGGGGCCGGGGGATGCTCGGAGCTGGGGGATGCTCAGGGCCGGAGGATGCTCGGGGGATTCTTGGGGCCGGGGGATGCTCGGGGCCGGGGGATGCTCGGGGTTGGCAGATGCTCAGATGCTCGGAGCCGCCCTCCCGCGCTCGCTGCTGCCCGTTTCCTGCCCGGAGCCTCCAGCAGGTGCCCGGGGCTGGGGCTCCCCCCCGGTAAAGCCGGGCCCGGTGGTGCGGTGCCGGTTCTGCGGCGGTTCCGGCCAAGCCCTGGTCCCTGAGCTCCCCCGGTGCCACCGCCCCCAGACAGGACAGCGTCCCCCCCTGCCCGCCCCGCCTTGACGAGGCTCCAAGGGCGTTTTCTCCTTGACGGCATCCCCGAGATGCTCCCGACCCTCCGGAGGGAATCCAGCCCCGGGCCAGCCGAGCTTCCTGGGCTCGTTCCCAGGCCATGCTCCAGGGACCAGCGGCTGCCTTCAGTCCCTGCCCGGCTGCAGAGTCCCAAGCGTGGCAGGAAGCTGTGGGGCAGCCCCTCCCTCGGGGCACATCCCTTTCTCTAACCCCCAGCCCTTGTGCCAGGCCCTGCTGCAAGGTCACTGCTGTGCCTCTTCCCCCGGCTGTGCCTCTCTCCAGGTTGGTCCTGCCGTGTTCTTCCCTGACCAGGAGGGTGTTTGGTGCTTGCAGGGAGCTGGATGGTGTAGAAGAGAGGAGCTGCTGGCCTTTCCTGGGAGCCCTGGGCACTTCCAGCGAGGCAGCACCATGCTGGCTCCAAAGAAAGGCCTCCTGTGCAACCTCAACCACATCCACCTGCAGCACATCTCCCTGGGGCTGCACCTCTCCCGGCACCCCGAGCTCCAGGATGGCTCCACGGGCGGGGGGGAGCAGACAGGCTGCACCCAGTGCCCGGAGAACCGGGAGCCGGTGGATGCCAATTCCAACAATCCCTCGGTGAAATGTCGCTGCTGTGAGTCCCACGCCCCGGCGCCAGAGACCCTCGGGCTGCAGAACCCCGAGGATTTCCCCTGCCTGCACAGCGGAGACGAGGAGGAGGCGGCTTCCCCTTGTGATCCCCCTTGTGATCTGGCTTCTTCCTCCTCCTCCTCCTCCTCCTCTGTCAGTAGCTGCTCGGATTTCAGCTTGGATGACTCCCCAGTCTCGGTGTACTGCAAGGAGTTCGCCAGAGCAGGGTCCCAGTCCCCTGACAAGCAGCTGAACGTCATTCCCACAGAAAATGCCTGGCATGGAGAGCCCCTGGCTGATAGAGAGCCCCTGGCTGATGGAGAATCTCTGGCTGACGGAGAATCTCTGGCTGATGCAGAGTCTCTGGCTGATAGAGAGCTCCTGGCTGATGGAGAGTCTCTGACTGACCAGCACAGGACGTGCCATGGGAGAGATGCCAACCACAACTCCCCGGTGCCCCCGAGAGCCACCAGGAGCTCTGTGGCCAGCAAGAGCCCGGACAGCCTCTGCAGCAACAACTCGCTCGATTCTCAGTGCGAGGAGCTCTCTCCCAGCACAGCAGCACCGGAGACCTGCACCGACCTAGACCCCAACTGCAACCCCCTCCCCGAGGCCGGTGCCGCGCCCCCAGCGCCGCCGCCCGTGCCGGACCGGAGGGATCCCGGTGTCCCGAGCAGCGCTGCGGAGCCGCGGCCCCGGCCCGGCGGGGTCCCCCCGCCCGTGCCCCCTCGGCCCCGGCGGCGGCTGCAGGTCCTGAACGCGCACAGAGCGGAGCAGCAGCTGGGCCCGGAGCCCAGGGCCGGCCCGGCTGAGCTCTGCAGAGACACGGCCACCAAGACCATCACCTCCTTCCACGAGCTGGCCCAGAGGAGGAAGAGGAACGCGGCTGGACCCACGCCTGCCCAGGCCAGGGTTGACCGCAGTGACTGGCTGATCGTGTTCTCGCCTGACACGGAGCTGCCCCCCACCAGCGAGCTGCTCTCGGGCACGGCGGGCCAGGAGCCAGCCCGGCCCCAGCCCCAGCCCCAGCCCCAGCCGCAGCCCCAGCCCCAGCAGGACGGGCCAGCCAGGCCTCCCGGCCCCAGGCAGAGAGAGGTGACCACGTTCAAGGAGCTGCGGTCCCGCAGCGCCGCCAGGCAGCCCAAGGGCCCGCGGGCAGAGCCGGCCCAGCACCCCCCGGTGCCCCCGGGGCCCGCCCCGGGCTGGGGACCCCCCGCGTCCCTGGGGGGGACACCGGGGCTGGCACACGGCGACAGCCACCAGCCGAGAAGGAGAGCCCGGCCGAGCCTGCAGCCCATCGCGGAGGGGCAGCCCAGGGATGTGGAGAAGGGGGGGCTGCCCCCAGGGGAAAAGGGGCTGGGCACTGCCCCGCTCCGGAGGCTCGGGGCGCCCGGCGGGGACCCCGCGGTGCCACGGGCGGCCCGGAGAGGAGACGAGACCGGCACGGGGGGTGAGTTTGGAGGGGAGTCTGGGGTGAGTCTGGGGTGAGTCTGGGGTGAGTCTGGGGTGAGTTTGGGGTGAATCTGGGGGTGAGTGAGTCTGGCTCCTTCCGGGGTCCTGCCTGGGGGATGCGGGGCCCGGTGCGGGTCCCCGGGCGGTGGGAGCGATCCCGGGGCGCTCCGGGCCGGGCACGGCGCGGTCCGGGGGTGTCCCCGCATGGCCCGGGACGTGCCGGGGCTGTCCCGGTGCCGCTCCGCCCCGCGGCTCCCAGCGCGTTTCCTCCGCCCGGCCCGGCCCCGCCGCCCTTCGCCCCGCGGCTCCATGAGCCGGAGCGAGCCGGGCCCCGCCGCCGGCCCCGCTCCTCCCCCGGGCCCGGGCAGTGCTCCAGCCGCCGCCCCGCCTGACCCCGCTGCCCCGCTCTCTCCAGCCAGGCCCGAGCCGCTCCCCGCCGGAGCCGCCGCCGGAGCCGCCGCTGGAGCCGCCGCTGGAGCCGCCCGGCCCGGCGGGGGAAGAGCGGAGGGGCCCCATGGCGAGCAAGCGAAAGGTTGGGGCAAATCCTCGCCGGAGGAGTGGGACAGAACCGGGCGGGAGGGGAGGAGGGGGCAACGGGACCCGCGGGGTCGGGAGGGTGCGAGGGGCTCGTCCCGGGCCGGGTCGGTGTCCGGGGCATCCGCAGCGCTGGGCTGGGGCAGGGACGCTGCGGGCAGGGACCGGCAGCGCTGCCTGCACCGGGCCCGGCCCTGCCCTCCGCCAGCCGGAGAACGCGGCTGCAGCCGCCACCGCAGGTCCCGGTTCCAGCACAGCACCGTGGGCGCTGCAGGGTCCGGTGGTGTCCGGGGCTGCCCGGTGTGTCCCTCTGAGCTGACCCTCCTCTCCTCCTCCTCTCCTCCTCTCCCTCGTCCCCAGCGCTGCTGGTCGCCGTCAGCTCCGCTGTGGACAAGGTCATCGCCCACTTCAGCACCGCACGGAACCTGGTGCAGAAGGTGAGAGCTGGGTTGGGCTGGGCAGGAAGGATTTTGGGATTCCCTCATCCCTCCCAGCGGAATCAGGGGTGGGTGCTGCCCTTCCCTTCCCTCCCCTCTGCTCGTGCCTCCCTCAGGCCCAGCTGGGGGACAGCCGGCTCAACCCCGATGTGGGCTACCTGCTGCTGCACACCCTGTGCCCTGCGCTCTATGCCTTGGTGGAGGACGGGCTGAAGCCTTTCCAGAAGGATGTGATCACAGGCCAGAGGAAAAACTCCCCCTGGAGCGTGGTGGAAGCCTCGGTGAAGACAGGTGAGGGTGAGGCTGGGGGCATCTCCAGGTGCCTGGAGTGCTGCTGTGCCTTGGGCACTGAGTGTCCGTGCCCTGGCACTGAGTGTCCGTGCCCTATGCACTGTCTGTGCCCTGAGCACTGTCTGTGCCCTGAGCACTGAGTGTCCATGCCCTGGGCAGTGTCCATGCCCTATGCACTGAGTGTCTGTGCCCTGGGCACTGTCCATGCCCTATGCACTGTCTGTGCCCTGGGCACTGAGTGTCCATGCTCTGGGCACTGTCCATGCTCTGGGCACTGTCCATGCCCTGGGCACTGAGTGTCTGTTCCCTATGCACTGAGTGTCCATGCTCTGGGCACTGTCCATGCCCTGGGCACTGAGTGTCCATGCCCTGGGCACTGAGTGTCTGTGCTCTGCCCCCCACAGGCCCCAGCACCCGCTCCCTGCACTCCCTGTGCTGGCACGTGGCCGGGCTGGCCCCACTCAGCAGCAGCAGGCAGAAGTTCCACGCCTTCATCCTCGGCCTTCTGAAGTGAGTGGTGATGGCCCCGCCAGCCTCACTGCCACAGCAGCTTGGAGCTGTCCCAGGGGCTCTAATTTGGGCTCTCTTTGTCTTGTTTAGCATTAAACAGCTGGAGTTGTGGATATCTCACCTGCAGAAGAGCCCAGGTAAGGACACGGTGCCCAGGAGCTCCCTCCCCAAGCCCTCTCAACCTGCCAGGCTGAAAATCCCACTCTGGGCTTGGGATACATCCACTTTCCATGGTGGATCGTTTTCATGGTGCATCTTCAGCACAGAGGGTGCTCTGGCTGACCTGGACAGCCTGGCTGGCCCTTGCTGGGGATGTGACAAGCACAGGGGGCATCCTGCCCCTCCCTCACCTGTCCCTGTCCCCACAGGTGTGATCTCCGTGCTTTACTCACCCACGGCCTTCTTTGCCCTGAGCCAAGGCCCTCTTCCCCACCTTGCTGACGAGCTCCTGCTGCTCATCCAGCCCCTGTCGGTGCTGACTTTCCACCTGGACTTGCTCTTTGAGCACCACCACCTCTCCGTGGACGTCCGGCCCTTGTCCCGCCGGCTGCAGTCCCCGCTGTCCCCTGTCCCTGCTGCTGGGGACAGCCTGGAGGATGAGACCCCCCCCGATGCTCTGGGCAGGGTGGGGGGCACAGGGGGCCGGTCCCAAGCGACCATGGGTGGGTTGGTCCCTGCTCCCCCAGTGGGAGCTGCCCTGCAGCAAACCCTGCAGCAGGTGCTGCGCTGGGGCGACCAGCTCAGCCGCACCTTGCTGGGCTCTGACACCCCCCCGGAGAGCCACGGGGCTCAGGAGGGCGCTGGGGGCCCTGGGGCTGGCCTCAGTGGCTGGTGGGGCCAGCTGAGCCAGAGCTCCAGGATTTACACTGCTCCCAGCAAGGAAAAGTCCCCCTCGGTCTGGTGGACGAAGCTGCGGGCGGGGGAGCCCAGCCCGGGCCAGGCTGGGCAATCCCAAACTTCCCTGAGTGAGCCCAGAGGCACAGAGCTGCAGCTCCTCCAGACCAAAGCTGGCCCTGAACGCTCTGGCCCAAAGCCCAGCAGCAGCACTGACACCTCAGGGACCTCTTCCCCTGAAGATCTCTTCTTGCCCACTGGAACCAGAGTGTTCCCCAAGCTGGATGATCCCACTGCTGGAAAGAACCTCCTGGCTGCTTCCCCAGAGCCTCCTGCCGCCAGGAGCCAGGCAGCACCTTGTGGCCCAGAGATGGCTGATGCTCCCAGTGCTGACAAGGGCAGCTGGCTGGGCTGGCTCTTTGGAGCCACCAACCCCTCGTCCAGGAGCTTCCCCTCCAGCCCTGACACCGCCTCGGCCAGGTCCAGGTGAGACCCAGCTTGGGCAGGCACAGGGGGAAGGGTTTGTGTGTGCTGAGGGGTTCCTGTGTGCTCAGGTGTGCTGAGGAAGGGTTTCTGTGCTGGCCTCGTGGGGATCTTGTAGGGTTTCCCTCGGGATTAATGCACGTCCCAAGCGCTGCTGCCATCGCCTTGGAGCAGCAGGAGCTCCTGGGGAAGGCTCAGTGCTGCTTGGTGGCTCCCAGCTGAGCAGATCAGCAGCAGGAAGGGCTCCCAGGCGAGCTGGTGGCTCCCTTTGCTCTGGCAGGAGGCCGTCCCGCTGGCTGGCCCCCAGCCGCCGTGTCCTGGCCGGGGTGGTGAAGGGTCTGGCGCCGGACAGGAGCCGCGCCCCGGAGCAGCAGCCGGGCAGGACCGAGCCCGCCCTGCCCCCGGCCCGCAGGTGAGGCTGGGCTGGGCTGGGCTGGGCTGGGAGAGGGCAGGGCTGGGGCTGGGCAGGGCTGCGAGGGCTTTTCTGGGTGAGGGAAAGCCGGGGCTGCTCTCAGACACGGCCCGGGGGTCGCACACATCCCTAAAGGGAAAGCCATGACTGCACCCCCAAGGATCCCCTTCTCCTGCTGGGCTGTGGGGGAACCTGAGCCTCTGCCCACCTGGGGTCAGCTGTTTTTCCCAGACGTTTTGGGGACAATTTTTTTGCATTTTCTTGTGTGCTTCGTGGATTCGTGGCAGCTTGTGTGGGGCAAGCACGTGGCAGCTGTGACCTGGCTGTTGGAACAGCTCTGTCCCAGTGGGCAGGGTGGGTGTGTGGCCATCCCAAATGGTGTTTGGCTGCTTCCCTCTTCCCCATCCTCACTGACCCCGATATCCCCACACCCTCTGTGCCATCTCTGATGTCCCCACACCCTCTGTGCCATCTCTGATGTCCCCACACCTCCTGCTCTGCTCGCCCTCCCAGGGGCTGCTTGGCAGGACAGCTCTGCCAGGTACAGACCCCTCCTCAGGGGCCACCTCTGCCTGAGAAAATCCCTGATTCCCCCCAATTCCCACCCCCCAAGGGCTGAGGGAGCCTCTGAGGGTCCTCGGGGTCCCCGGGGAGTCTGAAGTGACATTTGTGGCACAGGGGTGACATTTGTGGCACAAGGGTGACATGTGTGGTGCAGGGGGTGACATTGGTGGTGCAGGGGTGACATTTGTGGCACAAGGGTGACATGTGTGGCACAGGGGTGACATTGGTGGTGCAGGGGGTGACATTGGGGGCACAGGGGGTGACATTTGTGGCACAAGGGTGACATGTGTGGTGCAGGGGGTGACATGTGTGGTGCAGGGGTGACATTGGTGGTGCAGGGGTGACATGTGTGGCACAAGGGTGACATGTGTGGTGCAGGGCAGTCCGGGCACTGTGTGACCACACGGGCACGGCCGACGGGCACCTGAGCTTCCAAAAAGGGGACATCCTGGAGCTTCTCTCCACCGTGGATGAAGACTGGATCCGCTGCTGCCATGGCAACAGCACCGGCCTCGTTCCTGTCGGTTACACATCCCTGATTTTGTGAGGAGGAGGAGGAGGAGGAGGAAGGGACCTGAGGGAGCAGCTGAGCTCTCCGGAGCGGTGCCAGCTCTGGGTGGGGATGTCTCCTGTCACCTCCAGAGCTTCACCGCCTCCGGGGCTGGCGGCTCCCAGGGGACCCTGCCCTGTGCCTGTCACTGCTGCATGAGGTCACCGTCTGCCACCGCGTCCCCCCGGCTCCTCTGCGGCAGCTCGGGGGTCCCTCAGCTGCTGCCCCCCCCGTGCCAGGGCAGGGGCGGCTCCTCTCCCTGCCCCGCGTCGCCTCCGTGCCGTCTGTCTGTCCTGCCACCGCTGCCACCTCCACGAGCCCCGCCGGGGCCCGGGCCGGCCCCCCCAGCACTCTGTAAATAATCGTAACCACTGGAATGAGCTCGTTCCGCCGGGAAAAAGCTGGAAATAAAGGATGTGACTCACGTGTCCACGTGTGGCAATGGGCGCTGGGGCTGGCACTGCCGAGGGGCCGGGCTGGGTGGGATGAGGGGATGCTCCAGCCCGGAGATGCTGGGGCTGTGTGGGTTCTCAGCATCCCGGCTGCCAGCCTGGGAGAGCAGGGAGGCCTCACAGCCCAGCAGAAGGTGCCCACAAGATGCCCAGGCTCCTCCACGGCGTGGGAGAGGCGGCTGCAGCCTCCCAGAGCCAGGAATATCCCTGGAAAAGCTGCTGGGGAGCGGCCGTGGGAGCCGCGCAGCAACTGGGAACAGCCCAGGTCACTGCTTGGGTTATTTATAAAACTTCAAGTGATCTTTTCATAGCCAGAGGATGGCAGCAGGGGCTAAACGGCTCCAAGTTCTCCGTGTTTGTGTCATTGCTTGTGATTTCGTGCCAGAATTTGCATTTCCTGCTGGGCTCCCGGTGAAAGGAAGGTGTGGCCATGCCGGGGAGCGGCCACACGGCAGCAGCAGCCTGGCCCCAGGGACGGTTTTGGGCCTCTGCTCCCTCCCATGGCCACGTTTCACCCTCCCGACTTCCCCTTTCGGTGGCCGAGAGCCGCTGTGTGAGCCCCGGGTGAAGCTGCTCTCCTTTCTCTCTGCTCTCATTTCCACTTCTCTCGCTGGGATTTTTATTCTCAGACGAGTGACGTTATATCCTAATTGGAATGTTCCTTGGCTCGCCTTAAGGAGGCTTGATTGATTTCCACAGCTGCTTCTGGACTTTTTGAACGAGGTCATGCCAGGAGGGAAGGAAGCCAGGTGGTACTTCCATTTATTTATTTTCTTTTTAAATAAACAGCCCTCCGAGCCTTGGCCTGGGGCCTTGGCTTTAAAAGGGGCACAGAGGTCAAGCATGGCATTTTCATGATCACAGAGAGCCAGACTGGGAAAGGGAAAAAGAAAAATCAGGTTCCACACAGGGGGTGTTGAGGAAAAGCTGTTCCATTCCTGAGGGAGCCTGCAGGTGAGAGATCCCTGCACTCACCTGAGCAGGTGAGTGCCCTGCCCCAGTGGGACACGCCCCGGGGGTGACAGTCCCCAACCTGAGCAGGACAAGGGGGGTCCTTGGGTTTATCCCCTGGGAATAGGCACCAAATCTGTGGATTCAATGGCTCCTGCCCCAGTTTGCCTGCCAGGCAGCCGTGGTCACAGCCCCTGTGACCCCTCACAGTGACTGCGCTGCCCCCACCCCTCCTGCAGAGCCACTGGGGTCACACGGAACCCTCTGAGATGTCCAGCAGCTGGGGGCTCAATCCCAGGGGCTGTTCCTGGGTTGGTTCCCATCCCAGGGGGTGTTCCCATGTTCCCATCCCAGTGGTTGATCCCATGTTCCCATCCCCAGTGTGTGTTCCCATGTTCCCATCCCAGTGGTTGATCCCATGTTCCCATCCCCAGTGTGTGATCCCAGGGTGTGTTCAGGAGCTGGGACAGCCCAATCCCCACCTTGTCCCCAGCCCAGAGCACTCAGTGTCACCTCCAGGTGTTCCTTGGACACCTCCAGGGATGGGCACTCCAACCCTCCCTGGGCAGTTCCAATCCCTGAACCGCCTTTCCATGGGGAAATTCCTGCAGTGCCCACCCTGAGCCTGCCCTGGCCCAGCCTGAGGCCGTTCCCTCTGCTCCTGTCCCTGTGCCCTGGAGCAGAGCCCGGCCCCCCCGGCTGTGCCCTCCTGGCAGGAGCTGTGCAGAGCCACAAGGGCCCCCTGAGCCTCCTTTGCTCCAGGCTCAGCCCCCTCCCAGCTCCCTCAGGGATTCTGCAGCCCCTGCCCAGCTCCCTCAGGGATTCTGCAGCCCCTGCCCAGCTCCCTCAGGGATTCTCCAGCCCCTGCCCAGCTCCCTCAGGGATTCTGCAGCCCCTGCCCAGCCCCTCAGGGATTCTCCATTCCCTTCCCAGCTCCCTCAGGGATTCTCTAACCCTTTTCCAGCTCCCTCAGGAATTCTCCAGCCCCTTTCCCAGCTCTGGACATGCTCCAGCCCCTCAATCTCTTTCTTGTCACAAAGGGCCCAAAGCTGAGCCAGGGTTTGAGGTCTCTCAGCAGAGGCAGCAGAAGGGGCTGGGGTCACTGTCCTGGTCCAGGCCAGGTGCCATTGGCTCTTGCCCACCTGGGCACACCTGGGCACAGCTGGGCCCGTGTCCAGCTGCTGTCCCCAGCACCCCAGGGCCTTTCCAGACACTTTTCCCCAAGCCTGGAACGTTCTGTGGGGGTTGCAGTGACCCAAGGGAGCACCCAGCACCTGCTGAGCCTCACTCCATGGATCCCATGGATCCAGCCTGCCCAGGTGGATCCTGTCCATCCACCTCCTCCTGTCCTCCTGTCCATCCACCCTCCCACCCAGCTCAGCAAAGAAAACCCCCCGAGCCAACCTTAGGAAAAGATTTTCCATTTAATACTAGACTCTCAGGATTGAGATGCAGGCTTTTTATGCAATTACATCCAATGTTAAAATTGGTAATACATAATTTACAAAGATTAACATCAAAACAATGATCTATTTAGATATGCTTTGTAAAAAGGAAATATATTAGCAGCATTTATTTTCAGCAATCACACAGCCTACACCCATGCAGACTAAGGTTCAGCTCTATTTGCAGTAACGTAGTGCTTCCTGGCTCCGGCGGCGATCCTGGGGACACACGGGTCTGCTCAGTATTATAAAATAACCAAAAAATAAAAAAAGTCATTAATTTCTACACCAGTAAGAAAAAACAATTCTTTGCACTTACCTAACATTTGATTGTCTAAAAAACATTTTGTTTAGTCTTTCAACAAAAGAAAGATAAAATGACAGAGCTAGTGTCTCGCTTCTGTACGCACTTTATTTTTTTTTTTTTTAAAAACTTTTTAGTGTTTAACACCATTTGAGACAATGATTTCTGTTTGAAACTAAATGAGACAACTCGAGGGTTTGGACATGCGATATTCCTACTACACGCACGAGTATTTTATACTCAGGGTTCCTGGTACTGTACAGTGCTTCTCTACAGTAAGAAAATATTCCAAACTATTTTCTTATTTCTTTTTTTTTTTTTAATAAAATATTTTTTTTTCTCAAAGGGTTTTTTTCCTTTCTTTTTTTTTTGTGGTTTTTTTTTTGTTTTGTTTTGTTTTCTCTTTTTAAATCAACACATAAAAGTTAATGGAATGAGTCATGTTCCACTAAGAGTAAAATAATTATAATAATAACAAGAATGTACATTAGGACGAGCTTGGTCCATAAAAAGGAACATGTAACTACGGTATTGCTTTACATCCACGCAGCAGATATATACAACTTGGCACATTAAAAACTGGATTTCTTATAAGAACACCTAAAACAGGACTGGATATGCATGTGTACGTCTGAGACAGGAAAGCAAAGCCACCGTCCGGGGGCAGCGGGGGGGGCTGGCGGGACAATCGCGACAATCGCGACAATGGCCGCGGGGCGGGGCCAGCGGGAGCCGCTGCCCGGACGTTCGGCTGTCCACCAGCACACGAGGGTAGTGTTAGCAGTTGATAAATTCTACAGCTCACGACAAACACTCGTTCGGATACTGCCTGACGGGCACGGAGTGAAAGGGTCCTTGGGGTTGTTTTGTTTTTTTTTGGTGGTTTTTTTTTTCGTTTTGTTTTGTTTTTTTTTTTTTCCTTTTTTCTTTTAACGGATTTTTATTTGCACAACACACGAGACACACGAGAACCACAGCTTATCAAAAAAACCAACAGCAATGGTGGCGTCAGGAGCTGACTTCGCTTTTATAAAATTTCTCTGCAGAAAAAAAGTGAAAAAAACTCACACCCCACCCCCTCCCCCCGCACAGCAAGTGCCTCATCCCAGCTCTCCTGCCCTGCTCCAAGGGCCTCTGGAAGCTTCTCCTTGGCACAGACCACAGGGACACGTGCTCAGCTGTCCCACGGCGAACCTCGTGCTCGGCTGGGGACGTTTCTCTCTTCTTGGAACTTGTGCAAATCAGAGGCCACAGCTTCAGGGCAGCTTTTCCTTTTAAGCCACTGGGCCTTTCCTCTCCCCTCTGGATTCCTGGATTCCCTTCCCTGGCGGTGCTGAGGGTGGCTGGTACAATCCCAGGTGAGCAGTGACCGTGGGGCACATCCTTCTCAGAGTAACTCAGTCCTTTTCCTCTGCCCTCCCTATTATTATTATTTTTTTAAATTTTTGTTTCGTTTTTTCTCCTCTGAGTGGGAATATCAAGCAAAAATAAATTAAATTTGACCATCCTGGACAATAACCACGAGGTTTCCTCAGTACCTAACATCAATACAAGGCACGCCCACCAACACACACACCAAGAGCACTGCAGAGCAGGGTGGGCGCCGTGCCAGCCCGGCCCCCCAGGTGCTACTGTTTGTATTTTGTCAGTTTGCTGCTGCCCTCCTTCCCCAGGCTGGGCTGTGCCCCCAGCCCAGACAGAGCCCAGAGCTCGGCTGCCCCTCCTGGGTCACTTCCTGAAGCTGCTCTCGGGGATGGTCAGAGTGCGGCGCCGCAGCTTCCGGCCCGAGCCCTCCTCCAGCAGGTAGGTGACATCGATGGCTGCAACAGAGCACAAGGGGCACCTCGGTCACTACAGCATCACTGAGCTGGGAAAAGACCTCCAGGATCATGGATCCAACCTGTGAGGGATGCCCCACCTGGGCACCCAGAGCTCAGCCTCCCATCGCTCCTCAAACACAAAATTCCTGTTTCTTTATTGCTGGTTCCTCCAAGGATGTTTCCCTCCAGGAAATCCAAACCATGCCTGGCAAAAGTACTGAGTGACCCAAGCCCTGAGCCATGGCTGGACCAGAAAACCTCCACAAATCCTCTCAACCCAAATGAAGCATCAGTCCATGACTGTGTGGCATTGGACAGACTGGACAGGGCTCATCCTGGGCTTGAATTTAAAAGCAGGGTCACACTTTGCCAGCGTCCCCTCATCCCACAGCTCAGACAACACCTACAGCAGGTACTCAGAACCAAAGTAAAGCTCATGAAAGGTCAAAAGAGACTTTCCAAAATCCCCTCAGTCTTTCCTGGCCTGTCTGTTAAGTTTCTCCATTGTAGATATTGAATGATGCAGGGGGGAATGAGTTCATGGAAAGGTTTTGTGGTTATTAAAAATATTATACAAAAAGACCCTTAAAAATATGATACAAAACAGTGTCATAGTTGTAAGAAATTTCACTTGGAAAATTTAGTGGATTTCTGTTGCAAAGGAAAACGTGGCTACAAAGAAAACTGACTTTCCTAATGCCCACTAGCAAGAAATCCACACAAAACCATTCATTGTATCAACACAGCTCAGCCAAGTGACCCCAGAGCTGCAGGAGACCCAGGGGCTGTGCAAGCAGAGCCTGAATTCTCACCGTTTTTCCCTGGGATTTTCTCTAGGAGGTTGAGCAGGATCTGGTTCAGCCTCTCCCTCTGCAGGTGCCGCCGCTCCTCGGGGCTGCAGAGCGGCCTCGAGTCCGAGGGGTTCTCGTCCCCCTTCTTCTCAGCCTCGCAGCTCTCGCTGGCCACGGGCTCCTTGTCGGGCTCCTCGGGGCTGGGCAGCTCCCCTGGAGCCTGCTCAGGGGCCCCCAGCACCTCCTCCATCAGGGGCAGGGAATCTTCCTCTTGGTTTAAGTCTTTGATCTGTGGTTTCGAGCGATCCGATTTCCAGGATGACCTTACAGGAAAAATAAAAGGGTTTAAAGAGAAGTTTTTCACCTGAAAGGACAATTCCCAGCGAGTTCAGGACTCATCCATGGGCTGGGGATCTCTGGAGCTCAATTTCTTCCTCCATCCCTCCACTCACACCCCCCCAATGCTACATCTTTATCTGCATCGCACCAAACACAGCTTTGAAAAACAAATGGATTTTTATTTTCAGTTTCAAAAGATTTTACCTCCAAAACCACTGTGGCCCAGCCCCTAGTGGGATGTTCTTGCAGGCTCTACCAGGTCTGGGCTCTGAGTGCCCCACAGACACAGGCAGCAGGCCCAGGACCTGGGTTCCTCCATCTGGGAAGGCTGGAGCCTCCTGTTCTGAGCATCTCCTCACTCAGCTGCTTTTTTCTGACTGTCAAATGGCTCCTTTCTTTTCCTGATGTACATTATTATTAATGCCTATCCTGCCTCACTTGTTCCCTTTTATCTCTCTGCAAGTTTAGAGAGCTTTAAATAATTTAAACTCCTTATTTCCATAGCACCCAGGGGAAAGGGGCAGGAGGAGAGTGGGCACGAGAAACAAACAACATTATTTCATCTCTTCTCAACAATCTGGGAGGGGAGACTCACCTGCCTCCATTCCTCTTGTAGTTGTCTGGCACATAATGAGGCTGCAAGAACAATGAAGATTATGATCAATACCAAATCAGATTCACAGTGGAAGGAAGTGCTGCTCTGTCAAATACTCTGGAAGTGCCAATGCAGGACACTCTGGAAATGCTGGTGTACCTCAAAGAGACTTCACAGGAGGAGGCACAATCATGTAATAAGATCAATTAGAGCCACACTTGTCTGGTTCCTCACATCTTCTAAGTAAATTTCAAGCCACAGACCATCATGACAAAAATCATCTTTGCTTTCTGCACAGCATCAATCTGGAACCTTCTCCAAAGCCACTACAAAAACCTCTGCCCCAGGAAGAGCAGAGCTCACTTGCAGAAGGTTTGCAGATCTGCTACCTCTGAGTCTCTCTCTGAGCTCACCATCACCATTCCCTGAGCACCTCTCTACCTCTCACCTGCAGGTTCTGTTCCACCCAGTTTTCTTTCCAAGCTTGCTTTCCAGGCAGCTTTTCCCCAGGCTGTGCATACTCACAGAATCATGGAATGACTGAGGTTGGAAAAGCCCTCCCAGAGCATCCAATCCAAGCTGTGCCCCATCCCCACCTCGTCCCCAGCCCAGAGCTCTGAGTGCCACCTCCAGGTGTTCCTTGGGCACCTCCAGGGACGGGGACTCCAAACCTCCCTGGATTTGGAAGGAGGTTTGGATGGGGCCTCCAAACCTCCCTGCCAAGGCCTGACCACCCTTTCCACGAGGAAATTCCTCCTGATATCCAGCCTGAGCCTCCCATGGCACAACTTGAGGCCGTTTCCTCTTGTCCTGCCCGTTGTTCCTTGGGAGCAGAGCCTGACCCCCACCTAAAGCATCAGCTCCCTCTGCCTGACCAAGCTTCATTTATCAACACTCAGGAGCTTTCCAGAACTCCATCCAGCCTCCTAAAACCAGGTGAGGAAGCTGAGAGCAAAGCCACTCACAGAGAAATCCCTCTTGGGTGTGAGTTTCTTGGGGAAGTGGTCGAAGGCGTAGGGCTTGGTGCACACGGGGTAGCGGTTGCGGTGGATCTTGTAGAAGAGGTGAGCTGATTTATCCAGGCGGTAATCACAGATGTAAACATCCTGCTCCTTCACCCCCTTCGGCCTCCCTGGCACCAGAACAAGGAGAAAACAGTCATGGACTGAGGGGGAAATGTGGTTCATCCCAGGGGTCACAGGTTTCCACCATGCAGTTGTGGAGCACAAGCTGCAGCGTGGTTTCCATGGGCACTGCAGAGCTGTCACTGCATCCACAGCCTGTTCCAACACTGAGGAAATCCATCCATTTCTATCTCTGACCCTTTCCTTAAACCTCCAACCTTTCACCATGCAGCTGTGGAGCACAAGCTCCAGTGTGGTTTCCATGGGCACTGCAGAGCTGTCACTGCACCCACAATTTCTTCCAACACTGAGGAAATCCATCCATTCTATCTCTGACCCTTTCCTTAAACCTCCAACCTCACCTGTTTTCACCATGCAGCTGTGGAGCACAAGCTCCAGTGTAGTTTCCATGTCCCTGTTTGCTCCCTCACTCAGAACCCCAGCAGGGTCACTCTCAACACCTGCATACTCTGATCAAACACTTCCCAAACTTTCACAGACACAATTTTCAACTGACATCATTTTCTCTTCCCTCTTCAAACAGGAATCCCTGTCCCAGGGCAAAGCCTCAGCTCTGAGCCACACAAACATCCCCAGAGCCTTTGGACAGCAGGAACTGCTCCAGGGCATGTCCTTGCTTCCAGAACAGAGTGGATTTGTCCCAGTGCCTGGTTCAGGGTAAGGATGATGTTGGCTGGTGCCCAGCAGTGCTCACCCTCAGCCCTGCACTCTCCAGGCTCCCCTGCTCTGCCAGCAGGGCCAGCACAGCTGACCCCAGGATGTCCCACACCATGGAGTGCCCAGCCCAGTGGGGGTGGCTGGGATCCCCAGTCAGTGCTGGGGAGTGGCTGCACTGGGCATCGCTTGTGCTCCCTGGGGTTTATTCACAGAATCATGGAGTGGTTTGGGCTGGGAGGGACCTTAAATCTCATCCCATTCCAGCCCCTGCCATGGCAGGGACACCTTCCACTGTCCCAGGCTGCTCC
Organism: Agelaius tricolor; assembly: GCF_023055355.1. Taxonomy (NCBI): domain Eukaryota; kingdom Metazoa; phylum Chordata; class Aves; order Passeriformes; family Icteridae; genus Agelaius; species Agelaius tricolor. Next base: position 1,246,946 of record NW_027269326.1, read on the forward strand.
AAGCCCTGTCCAGCCTGGCCTTGGACACTTCCAGGGATCCAGGGGCAGCCACAGCTTCTCTGGGCACCTGTGCCAGGGCCACCCCACCCTCACAGGTAAGAATTTCCTCTGTGTATCCAACCTAAATTACCTCTCTTTTCAGGCTGAAGCCATTTCCTCTTGTCCTGTCACTCCAGTTCATGATTAAGAGCCTCTCTCCACCTTCCTTTTAGCCCCTTCAGATATAGGACACCTCTCTTTCTGTAACCTCCCTTTCCATTACTACTACTACTACTATCATTATTATTACTACAATATTTTCATTTGTTTCACCCATGAAACTGTTTTTATCCCAACCCCAGGGGTTTAACTCTTACCTGTTCCCTCCCATCCCAGGGAGCGAGTGGCTGGGTAATGCTGAGCTTCCAGCAGGGGTTAACCCACCACAGCCCAGTGCCCAAATGCTTAGGAATGTGTTTAATTCCCACCTTTGCAGTAGGTGTAGAGGTCTAGCACACAGCAGGTCCCCACCACGGCCTCCAAGGGGATGATTTCATACAAGGGCACCCGGAAGAGTTCGTTGTGGTAGAACTTGCGAGACGGGGAATGGTGCGTTTCGTGTGGACGGAAATAGTGGTGGCCAAAGGCAAAGCGCTCCTCCCTGAGGGGGCAAAGGGGACACAAACACCAATCAGCCCCTGACACAACCACTCAGTGCCCCCTGCTTTGTTTGGAGTTCCCTCTCTTGCACTTGGCTCTGATGAACAGCAGAGTCACACAAATTCCATGTTCCACTGCCCGCCTGCAGTGAGGACAAACCCTCCCAGTGTGGTTTCCATGGGCACAGCAAAGTGTGACTGGCCAGGGCACAGCACAGCTGTCACTGCATCCACAGCCTGTTCCAACACTGAGGAAATCCATCTATTTCTATCTGTGATCCTTTGATTAAACCTCCAACCTCATGTGTTTCCACTGTGCAGTTGTGGAGCACAAGCTCCAGCGTGGTTTCCATGGGCACAGCAGACTGTAACTGGTCACAGCTGTCACTGCATCCACAATCTGTTCCAACACTAAGGAAATCCATCCATCTTTATCTCTGATCCTTTGCTTAAACCTCCAACCTCACTTGCTTCCACTGTGCAGCTGTGGAGCACAAGCTCCAGCATGGTTTCCATGGGCACAGCAGACTGTGGCTGGCCAGGGCACAGCACAGCTGTCACTGCATTCACAGCCTGTTCCAACACTGAGGAAATCCATCTATTTCTCTCTGTGATCCTTTGCTTAAACCTCCAACCTCACTTGCTTCCACTGTGCAGTTGTGGAGCACAAGCTCCAGCGTGGTTTCCATGGGCACAGCACAGCTGTCACTGCACACACAATCCCTTCCAACACTGAGGAAATCCATCTATTTCTATCTGTGATCCTTTGATTAAACCTCCAACCTCACAAGCTTCCAACCATGCAGTTGTGGAGCACAAGCTCCAGTGTGGTTTCCATGGGCACAGCAGACTGTGACTGGTCACAGCTGTCACTGCACCCACAGGACAGCAAAGCTATCACTGCACCCACAATCCCTTCCAACACTGAGGAAATCCATCTATTTCTATCTGTGACCCTTTGATTAAACCTCCAACCTCATGTGTTTCCAACCATGCAGCTGTGGAGCACAAGCTCCAGTGTAGTTTCCATGGGCACAGCACAGCTGTCACTGCACCCACAGCACAGCACAGCTGTCACTGCACCCACAATCTGTTCCAACACTGAGGAAATCCATCCATTTCTACCTCTGATCTTTTACTTAAACCTCCAACCTCATGTGTTTCCACCGTGCAGCTGCAGAGCAAAGCTCCCGTTGGGAATTCCCAACCTCTACACCTTGCTCATTGCTGCATCCTAAAGGTGAGACTAGCACAAAATCCCTGTGCTTTGGCAGGCAGGTCAGTGGGATGGCTCAAACTCCAAGGCTGTCTGGCACTCACTTCTCGTTTTTCCAGAGCTTCTCGATGCGGAAGATGTCGAGCTTGTCGCGGTTGATGTGGGACAGCAGCCGGTACGATTGCCGCACCGGGTGCCCGTCGGGGGTCCTGCGGCTGTCTCTCATCAGGTACACACAGTCACCTGTCCAGGGACACAAAGGACACACCTGGCCTGAGCCCAGCACAGCAGAACCACAGGAAATAATCATTAAAATGAACACAAGCTAATGCTGGATTGTAAGGAATGACATGAAGCCACTGCAGAAGCTGCCAAGAGCACTCAGATGTTTTTCACAGCAGCTTTACACAAAAACTACCCACAGCTTTCCATGGCAGACTGAAAACACCAGCCTCTAAGGGATCAAAACCATGACAAACCACAGGGTATGTAAACATGCCAGTCATGATTAGGAAAAGGTGTAGGAATTAGTGATGGCTGCAATAAATATGTGAGAGAGAAGACACTTAGGGAGGAGGTTACTATTAAGAAAATCCTGTCCTGAGAAGCCCCAAGCCTTTGGTTATTCCAGCAGAATTCCAATGAGATGTGGAGCTCAGGAAAGGTAAAGAGAATACAAAAAGGACTGAACAAACTGGCACTGCTGGCAATCAAAAAGTGTTTCCCAAGGGCAACCCCTAGGCTCAAATTTATTAACTTTGTCCCATAAGTGAATTCACTCCCTAATTTCTCTGCTCTGCCTGTGAAATCCCTGGGCTGGAAAGGACTTTAAAGACCATCCAGACCCACCCCCCTGCCATGTGCAGGGATATCTTCCACCAGACCAAGCTGCTCAGAGCTCCCACCTGGCCTTAAGCACTTCCAGGGCTGGCAAGAGATTCCACTTCTGTTATTTACATAAAAATGACCAAAACCTGGGAGGCCCCAAGTCATAAAAGCTCCCTTGGGTAGGAGCAGAGGTCACACAGCAGAATGTTGTGGCTGGCAGCAGCAGCTGCTCAGGAGGAGAGAGCACAGGAACAGACAAGGCAGGGAAAACCTCCCTGTGCTGTCCCTGCCTTTTCTGTTTATGGACTTTCAGAGCCAAAGGCTGGAGCTTTGGGGATTAATCCTTCTTCCAAGTATTTGTCTAATCTTTTTTGGAACCATTTATGCTCTGACCTCTCCACCCTCCTGTGGCAAGGCTTGCCACAGTCTAGTCATGATTTTATAAAAAAATCCTTCCTAGACTTTAACTGTTGCCAGCTAATTTCTGGTTGTTCCTTAATTTCTGCATCGTTGCACCTTCCTGAGCCACATTTCACAGACCTTCATCATTCACCCTCCAAATCACCTGGGCAGACTCTGTCCACAGAAAAGATGATCCAGATCAGATTATCTCTGTTATCCTTGTTTTTCCAGGTAATGGGATCCTCTGAGCAATGGGATGTCAGAGCAGCACAGGCAGGCAGGGCAGACAGACACCCCAGGAGGTTACAGAAGGGCACAACCCCTCTGCTATTTTGTGCATAACCATTTCTGATACTCCCTTTGCCTTTTTGACTCAGCTAGAACATTTTTCTCATGTTTCCATTAAGTTACAATGACTCCTGGGAGTTGTTTTCCCTATTTTTAGGGAATATACATATTTTTGTATATGTGTAGTTATTGGCTGTTTGTCTTCCATGGATATTGGTGTTATGAATTATTATTATTAATCTTGGGAAAAAGATGCCAGGAACCACTGAGGACATCATGGCCCCAGGGTCATTCACACCCCAGTTTTGCTATAAGCAGATTCAGGATTAAAATGAAGCACATTATATTTTCATTCATATCATCTCATTTATCAATCTTATCTAAGTTTAAAAGATGCTCCTAAGGACTCCTCATAGGCAGAAATTTCTCCCATATATCCAACCTAAATTTCATGAGGTTCCTGTGGTCCCACCTCTCCAGCCTGTCCAGGTCCCTCTGGATCCATCCCTTCCCTCCAGCATTTTGACCACACCACAGAACTTGGTGTCTTGACCTAAAACTGGGATAACAACAGCTTCCCTTACAACTTTATGAGTAGCTTTTAAAGAAATTGGAGAGGTGGGTTCCTTAAAAGACTCTTAGAATACAAGGAACATCCTCAGAAGAGCTACTGGCCCCAAGCAGAATGTAAATAAAACCATTTCAATTTTAAACCTCATTTTAAACCAGCTTTTTTCAACTCTTCTTCCCCACCTCTCCCATGAGAAGAAAGCAACCCCAGCATTACTGTGCCTGACTGAAAAAGGAGCATTCAGAAGGAGATGTAGACTCTTGCTCTAAAGATCAGGAAACTTGATTTGAATTCCAGTTTATAAAGATCTACTGCCTCAAAAATGAAGTTTCCAAGGAAAAAACATAGCAGCTGTTGCTGGTGCATCAGGGATGATGATTTGTTAGAATTTCTGGCTAGGTGGGTTTTCCAGGATCCATTCTGACCCCTATTTATCAATTCCTATCCAAGACAGAACTCCATGGGATGTAATGGATCAGATCTGTTTTATTTGTATCATCTCCTGAGTTTAGGTATTAGAGAATTTTTGCAGTGGTGTAACACTCAACAACTTCCAGCAGAATTGCCAAAAAATTAAGAAACAAGTTCTGCAGCCACCCCTGAGAGGGATTTGGTAACAGCAGAGTGTGACCACTCACACAGCTGATTTTCAGTCTTGTTCCTCCAAAACATCAGCTCTCAAGCTTGGAACTGCTGTTCAGGGTGCAGCTCCTCCTGGGCAGGCACTCCATGCACTTCCAGCCTTTGTGGCAACATCAGCCTCTTCCCAACAATACACAGCTCCCAGGAAAATATCAACCACACACAGACTTGAGGGGCTGCAGGCCATGATTTTGCCTCAGAGTGTGGAATTATGAGGCCCTTTAGACACCAGAGGCAGTAAAAAGCTGTTTATTCCACAGTCCAAGCTGCCTGATACACCCACAGCACAGTAAAGGTCCTGCCTGAGGACTCAGAGTGGAAAAATCAACAAGGCCATGGATTTCCCCTTCCCCTGCTGGAGCTGCATGTTCTGTTCCAGCACCTTGTGGTGGAATTTGCTTCCTCTGCTCCCTGTGCCTGCAGAGGCATTTGGTGCCCAGCAGCTGCAGCTTGGTCTCCTTTGTCCCCTGCTGATGGCACACAGAGCTCAGAAATGTCCTACAGAGGGACATTTCTCTCTTGAAAGGGCATTTCTCTAATGAAGGTCACCAAGATCAGATCAGAGGCACACAAGGAAAATTTACCACACTGGGAGAGAAATTATCTTAATGCTCTGAACACCTGGAAGATGCCACAAGCCCCTGATAAAACATCATCCATTTCAACAGAAAATGTAAAAGCAAGTTCTGATACAGCCCTTGAAGTAAAAAAAGACATGAGAAACCCAAAGGCTGAACTCTGGACAGAACAGACAATGCAGAGCAACACCCAGCAAGGAGAACTGAATGCAAATTCCAGAATCTTGCAGATGGGATAATGAATATGCTGGTTTTTGACCTTTTTCTGAATTCCCCCTTTTCCTGAAGGCTCTCCTATTTCCCTCTAGCAAACTTATCAGCTGGTTTCACTCATTCAAGAGCAGTTTCCTGATAATGATAAAGGGTTCTTTCTAACCTTGTGAATATTTGTAGGATGAAATGAAAAAATAATCAGTGAGCTGAATTGTGCGGCTGTGGCAGCTGCCTTGGAGAGATTCAGGAATTGAGAGCACAGTCCAGAAGAGATAAGCTTTAGGGAACACACAAGCAATGAGCTGGGTGTTTTAATGCCCATTCTGCACTAAAATACTGGAGGTCTGACAGCCTTCTTGGCCTTTACTTCTAAATGTTAACTACCAGCAGTTGGCTCAGCATCATCCTCCCCTGGCCAGGACAACCCTGTGCTAATTAACATTTCTTCATCAACAGCCTGTGAGAATTCTGACTGTGTGTCACTCCCAGCACTGCAGAGAGAGCAGCTTCCACTTATGAAAAATCAAAGTATTTTTGCCACAAGCAGCAGCTTCCACTTGTGAAAAATGAAAGTGTTTTTGCCACAAGCAGCAGCTTCCACTTGTGAAAAATAGAAATATTTTTGCCAGGGTAATGCTACAAGTGGCAGCTTCCACTTGTGAAAAATCAAAGTATTTTTGCCCCAAGTGGCAGCTTCCACTTGTGAAAAATGGAAGTGTTTTTGCCAGGGTAATGCCAGAGATCCCTGCACACTGCTGGCCCCAGAGGCAGCACCTACCCTGGCGGAGCAGCAGATCATCCCTCAAGAGGCAGATGTAATAAACACAGCCAGGCTGGGCATAGTGGGGCCGAGGGATCATGGGAACCTCCTGCAGGGAAAAAGAAAGGCAGTTGTGAGATTGATAAGATAGGAAATAGTTGGTTATAGGTTTTTTGTTATAAGGTATTATATAATTTTCTGACCCAACAGGCTGATGTTAACAGAGTTTATTTTGCTTTTTTGATTTATCACTTTAATTTCTTTTTATTGTAATGTGGATATTTTTGTCCAATAAGGTCTTAGTACATGTATGTAATATGTAATAGGTAACATATTACATGTTTTTATTATAACATCTAAACTTTTAGCTTATTTTATACAATTACGTTATTACTATACTACAAAACTTTTTATCATCTTATTTTATTATAAATACATATATTATATTATATTATATTATATTATATTATATTTGTTTTTATATAGATGTGTATATAGATGTGTATATAGATGTATTACAGATATATAATTTTCTTACTTACTTAAAGAATATTCTTACTTATAACTATACAAGCCTAAGTTTATGATTTTTCTATTCAATATTTGTGTATTTTCCTTTTACATTAATTTAGGCTTCTTCTAAGGCTACAAATCAAACCCTCTTGAGACTGTGAGGATTCCTATCTTTCTGATTCCCACACCACCCTATGGAAATACACAGAGAAAAACTGGGAAAAAAACAGAGAAAAACTGACCCCTCGTGGAACTGAACCTAAATCAAGGAAGCTTCACCAATCCCAAAAAGATACAAATTCAAAATACAAATACAAAAAACCCCTAAGGAGCTGCTGTAATTTTATAAGAGTGATAGGAAGGAGAGTTTTGTTTTACCCTGTTCACAGCTCGAGGTTCACACTGCTCACACAGGTAGTGTTCAACATCTGAGTTCACACCCATGCAGTCACAGTGCTGCCACACCTGGAAGAACAGGTACATCCCAGTCACAAAGTCCTGGCCCAGATTACAGCTGCAAACTGCATTTTCTCAACAAATATTAAGGAAAGCAAGAAAATAAGCTTCACACAGGAAAATCAAGATTTTCTATGAACTATTTCACACCATGGCAGCACACAGACAAGATCTCCACGCAACAGAAATATCTTTGCCTTCCAGACTGATTTATTCATGCAATAAAAAACCTCACAGCAACCCAGCACTGCTCATGTCTCTGAATACCCAAAACCCAGCAACACCTCAACACCCACCATGCACTTTTCACACTGGATCATGAGCCCCTCGTCCTTGTAGAGGCCGCAGATGCAGCGGATGACGTCCTCGTCCTTCTCGTGCCCGTTGTCCTTGTCACACACCGAGGTCTCGCTGCTGTCGGCCTCGCTCGCCGTCTCCCCCACGATCTCGTCGATCTGGGCCGAGGCCTCGTGCCGCGCGTTGTAGTAGGCCTTGCGCAGCCGGCACACGTCCCGCCCCGTCGGGGACTTCCTGCCGTAGTATTTCTGAAAAAAATCACAAAAAAACCCCCAAAAATGCTTTATTTCCTGTTTAGCTCCTGTCTGTGCACACCTGGGAGGCCTGGTGGCCTCTCCATCTCCCTCCTGACCCTGGACAGAGTATCAGTAGGCCTTGCGCAGCCCACACGCGTCCTGCCCCGTTGGGGACTTCCTGCCGTAGTATTTCTGAAAAAAATCACAAAAAAACTCCAAAAAAGCTTTATTTCCAAGTGCTGTCCTGTTTAGCTCCTGTCCATGCACACCTGGGAGGCCTGGTGGCCTCTCCATCTCCCTCCTGACTCTACTCTCAGAGTATCAGTAGGCCTTGCGCAGCCGGCACACGTCCCGCCCCGTCGGGGACTTCCTGCCGTAGTATTTCTGAAAAAAATCACAAAAAAAACCCCAAAAATGCTTTATTTCCTGTTTAGCTCCTGTCTGTGCACACCTGGGAGGCCTGGTGGCCTCTCCATCTCCCTCCTGACTCTACTCTCAGAGTATCAGTAGGCCTTGCGCAGCCCACACACGTCCCGCCCCGTTGGGGATTTCCTGCCGTAGTATTTCTGAAAAAAATTACAAAAAAACCCCCAAAAATGCTTTATTTCCTGTTTAGCTCCTGTCCATGCACACCTGGGAGGCCTGGTGGCCTCTCCATCTCCCTCCTGACTCTACTCTCAGAGTATCAGTAGGCCTTGCGCAGCCGGCACACGTCCTGCCCCGTCAGGGAGTTCCTGCCGTAGTATTTCTGAAAAAAATCAAACAAAACCCCAAAAAAGCTTTATTTCCAAGTCCTGTCTATTTTAGCTCCTGTCTGTGTAGACCTGGGAGGCCTGGTGGCCTCTCCATGTCCCCTCCTGACCCTGGACAGAGTATCAGTAGGCCTTGCGCAGCCCACACATGGCCCGCTCTGTTGGGGACTTCCTGCCGTAGTATTTATGCAAAAATCACAAAAAACCCAAAAAGTGCTTTATTTCCTGTTTAGCTCCTGTCTCTGTGTACAGCTGGGAGGCCTGGTGGCCTCTCCATCTCCCTCCTGACTCTACTCTCAGAGTATCAGTAGGCCTTGCGCAGCCGGCACACATCCCACCCTGTCGGGGACTTCCTAACGTAGTATTTCTGAAAAAATCACACAAAAACCCAAAAAGTGCTTTATTTCCAAGTCCTGTCTATTTTAGCTCCTGTCTGTGTAGACCTGGGAGGCCTGGTGGCCTCTCCATGTCCCCTCCTGACCCTGGACAGAGTATCAGTAGGCCTTGCACAGCCCACACATGGCCCGCCCTGTTGGGGACTTCCTGCCGTAGTATTTCTGAAAAAAATCACAAAAAAAAAACCCAAAAAAGCTTTACTTCCAAGTCCTGTCCTGTTTAGCTCCTGTCTGTGTGTACAGCTGGGAGGCCTGGTGGCCTCTCCATCTCCCTCCTGACTCTACTCTCAGACTATCAGTAGGCCTTGCGCAGCCCACACATGTCCCGCCCTGTCAGGGACTTCCTGCCGTAGTATTTCTGAAAAAAATCACACAAAAACCCAAAAGAAGCTTTATTTCCAAGTGCTGTCCTGTTTAGCTCCTGTCCATGCACGCCTGGGAGGCCTGGTGGCCTCTCCACGTCCCTCCTGACCCTGGCCAGTGTTGTAGCAGGCCTTGCACAGCTGGCACACGTCCTGCCCTGTTGGGGACTTCCTGCCATAGTATTTCTATAAGAACCAACAAAAAAACCCAAAAGTGCTTTATTTCCTTTTTAGCTTCTGGGAGGGATTCTCCCTACAGCTGCAGCCCCAATGCTGGGGTGGCCTCCTCCTCTCCCTCATGACTCTGGCCATAATAGTAGTAGTAGGCCTTGTGCAGCCAGCACACATCCCACCCCGTTGGGGGCTTGCTGCCGTAATATTTCTGCAAAAAATCACAAAAAACCCCCCAAAAAAGCTTCATTTCCTGTTTAGCTCCTGGGAAGGGTTCTCCCTACAGCTGCAGCCCCAAAGCTGGGGTGGCCTCTCCATCTTCTTCCTGACTCTGGCCAGAATACCAGTAGGCCTTGCACAGCCCACCCCATCGGAGACTTTCTGCTGTAGTATTTCTGCAAAACCCACAAAAAACGCCAAAAAGTGCTTTATTTCCAAGTCCTGTCCTGTTTAGTTCCTGTCCATGCATGTCTGGGAGGCCTGGTGGCCTCTCCATGTCCCTCCTGACCCTGGCCAGTGTTGTAGCAGGCCTTGCACAGCTGGCACACGTCCTGCCCTGTTGGGGACTTCCTGCTGTAGTATTCCTGCAAAGACCAACACAAAACCCCAGAAAGTGCTTTATTTCCTGTTTAGCTCCTGGGAGGGGCTCTCCCTACAGCTGCAGCCCCAAACCTGGGGTGAGGTCTCCATGTCCCTCCTGACTCTGGCCAGCAGGTGCATGGATGTGACACGGACAGGGGAGGAACTGAGAGCAGCCCTGGGAGGAGGATTTGGGGTGATGGGTGATCAAAAACTCAATGTGCCCTGGACCTGCGTGTTCACAGCCCAGAAACCACCCCTGTCCTGGGCTGCATCCAAAGGAACATGAGCAGCAGAACAAGGAAAGAGATTTTTCCTCTCTCCTTTGCTCTCCTGAGACTCCACCTGAGGTGCTGTGTCCAGTTCCAGGGACCTCAATGTAAGAAGGACATGGAAATGCTGGAGCAAGTCCAGAGGTGGCCACAAAGTTGCTGAGGGGACTGGAGCCAGGCTGGGAATGCTCAGCCTGGAGAAGAGAAGGTTGTGTGGAGACCTCAGAGGTCCTTGCAGGGTCTGAAGGGGCTCCAGGGAAGCTGGAGAGGGACTGTTCATCAGGAACTGGAGCGACAGGACAAGGGGGAATGGGTTCAAACTGTAAAAGGGAGAATTTAGGTTGGATATATGGGACATATTCCCTGTGAGGGTGGGGAGGCCCTGGCACAGATGCTCAGAGGAGCTGTGGCTCCTTCTGGATCCCTGGAAGGGTTCCAGGGCAGGTTGGACAGAGCTTGGAGCAGCCAGGGACAGGGGAAGATGTCCCTGCCCATGGCATGGGGTGGAATGGGATGAGCTTTAAGGTCCCTCCCAGCCTAAACCATTCCATGATTCTGTGATTCCATGACACCTCACACTGAAAAACAGGGTATCCCTTCCAAAAGGAATGAAAATTTCTTTAGATCAGCTATTCCTGAGTGTCCTTGACCGTCTCTGTGACCCAAGGCAGTCAAGGGCTCATGATTTGCTATTGAGCCCTCATCAGGAATGGATCAGCACAAGTTCTCTTCCTCCAGAATAAATTTCTTCCTTTATTCCTGTAAGAGCATTAAAAGAGGGCACATCCCTGCTGCCAGTGCAGCAGCTTTCAGGCCAGACAGAGCCTCACCTCTGCATTCCTGAAGACCTTCAGCATGTCCCCATCAAAAGCTTCCACAGTTTTGTAGTAACCAGTCAGGATCTGCTTCTCAATCGTGGCCAGGTCCAAGGGGTCAGAGATCTTTTCATAATAGTCTGCATTTCTACAACAGGAATGTTGGCACAATGTCAGGCTCAGCAGCAATCCCCACTGTGCAAATCCATCAGAGAAAGCAGCTCTGGGAAAGCAGCACTTACTTTTTCTTTGGGGGCAGGTTCAGGAGAGGAGCTGCCAGCGCCTGCCTGGAGGAGTCTGCAACAGGAACAGAGCTTAGTGACATCAGTGGAGTGAAACTTCTAAAGAAAAGCAACTAACAACATTCAATCTGGGTTAAAAAAAGGCTTTTCTGTTATCTGAGCCACGGGGAATTGAAATGCTTCTGCATTTCTAGATGTTGGTGCCTGTAATTGCAGTACACGTAGCACAAGGACGACAGCTTCTGATTTTTTCTGGAATTTTGAAAAATCAATTTCAAAGGACAGCAACATCTGCAGATTCTGGTGGTAAAGCAGGGGGTTGAGGCTAAAGCAAAGTGATTATTGGTAAGGGAAGAAATTTTAAAAAACAAGAGTGATTTAACCCCCCCGTATTTTTCTAGCATTTCCTATTCCCAGAGCTTGAAAACATACCCAGGAAGATTGTTTTAAAGAGAATCACCTTCACCTTTGTAGGCTATGATGCTGTCACAAATCTCCTTGAAGATCTGAGCCAGGCGGGCGGCACGAGCCACCTCGAGGTTCTCCTCAGCCGCTGCCAAGCGCCGCGTCCGCACCGAGCGCGACGTCTGCAGCGCCGAGAACTGGGTCATGAACACATCTGGGAGAGGAGCACAGGGTCACCCCACATCACAGAGACATCTTGTGATGCTGCCTTTGTGTAAAGGTTAAAATGGATTCTATATGTGTGGTGTTCAAGTAACTTTGTTGTAAAGATATGGTTTTATTTCTGTTGTTAATTAAGCTTAGCCATAGTAGTCAAATATAGCTGATATGTGTTACAGATACACATTATAATACTGGCTTTTTGTAAATAATAAAATGGATTCTACATGTGTGATGTTAAAGTAACTTAGTTGTAAAGATATGGTTTTATTTCTGTCGTTAATTAAGCTTAGACATAGCAGTGAAATATAGCTGATGTAAGTGAAATAGCTGATATAAGTATATCTTACAGATGCACATTATAATACTGGCTTTTTGTAAATATTAAAATGGATTCTACCTGTGTGGTGTTAAAGTAACTTTGTCATAAAGATATAGTTTTTATTTCTGTCGTTAATTAAGCTTAGACATACTAGTGAAATATAGCTGATATAAGTGAAATAGCACTGATATAAGAATGTGTTATAGATAATATATTATAATACTGGCTTTTTGTAAATATTAAAATGGATTTTATATGTGTGGTGTTAAAGTAACTTTGTTATAAAGATGTAGTTTTTATTTCTGTCATTAATTAAGCTTAGATAGTAGTGAAATAGCTGATATATGTTATAGATACACATTATAATATTGGCTTTTTGTAAATATTAAAATGGATTCTGTACGTGGGACATTAAAGTAACTTTGTTATAAAGATGTAGTTTTTCTTTCTGTGTTAATACAGCTTAGTGAAATAGCTGATGTAAGGATGCTTTGTTAAAATGCCTGCTGGGATGGGCTAACACCCAATGAACACAGGATGAAGACACCTGTCCAGATCTGCCAACCATCAGCATTTGCTGTCTGAAGAGAGCATGGACCAAGGCCCAGACTGGAAGTGGTAAAGAGGAGCCAAAACCACAGCCAAGAAACATGCATGCTCTAAAAAGGTGGACCCAAGGAGGGGCCATGTAAAATAGTTCCTGGAATATGTAAATTAGTTTATGGATATGCATAAGGGTCTATGAATATGCAACAGGCTGAGGTAATGGAAAAGGTATTTAAGGGGTATCCCCAAAGATAACAGTGGCCATAACAACCTTTGAGTGGCCATAACAACCTTTGCTCTCTGGTCCTTGTCTCCAATTTCCTTTATAAAGCTTTTTAATTTTCACAGGAGAGTCAATGTGTTTTTCACACTCCACGCAATATATTCCTTTCTAAACCAGAAATTTGTAAGAGATCAAATCACAGCCTCTTCTCTGGTGTAGCAACTCCACCATCGATTATCAAATGAAGAAGCTGCAAGATGTAGGTGGGGCTGTGTGTTCTATTTCCATCTGTTAGAGGTGGGGCAGTTATCTCTGTTCACTGGGCAGTTCTCTTTATCTCTTCCACAACCAATCCTCCCTCTGGGTAATATCTTCTGTCCATGGCCACTGAGTGTCCCTGCAGGGCTGATCCAATCCCATCATCCCATGGGGAGATGCTCCGCCCAGGGGAGGAGCCAAGCATTCCTACCTGGATCCAATCTGAGCTTTGGGACAGCCCAGCAGCCTTTGCCCAGTGCATTGCCAGAGGAGCAGCTTCTGCTGCCCTGCATTGCCAGAGGGAGCCCAGGCCCATCTGCAGCAGCCCTGGAGCTGCAGAGGAAAACTCCCCCCTTGTGCAGGATCCCTGCTCCAGCAGAGCCACAGCTGGCACTGCAGGAGGGCTGAGCCCCCATGGGATGGGGCTGTGCCACCCCCTGACACACAGGGGACAGGGCATGGGCTGGCTCTGGCAGTGGGGTTTTTTTGTCTGTACCATTACATTTGTATTTTGATTTTTCCTAGTAAAGAACTGTTATTCCTGCTCCCATATCTTTACCTGAGAGCCTTTTAATTTCAAAATCCTAATAATTCAGAGGGAGGGGGTTCACATTTTCCATTTCAGGGGAGGCTCCTGCCTTCCTTAGCAAACCAAGACAAATATACACCAACGTTGCAAGTTACTCATTCCAAGAACAGATTTAGCCAGAGTTTAACTCTTTGTGTCCCGGGGTGGCCTCACCAGATTTGATGTTGCCGTCGTCGCGGCAGATCCCGTTCCAGCGCGTGTACAGCGACGAGCTGTGCATGCTGTCACTGTGCTTCACCTCCTCCTGCTTCTGCCTGATCTTCTCCCAGTTCCGTACCAAGAACACGTGGTGCTTCAGCACAAAATTCCTGCAGGGATTAGGGAGCTGGTCAGGAAGCTCTTTTTACTGGAAAATTCATTCTTTAATGTAGGGAAAAGCTGGATATTCAGAGGTGTATCCTGGGCATTCTCTGCTAGGTGGAGAGGAATTCCAGTTCTGCTAAAGCAGAACTAAAAAATGCTTTTTACTGGAAAATTCATTCTTTAATGTAGGGAAAAGCTGGATATTCAGAGGTGTATCCTGGGCATTCTCTGCTAGGTGGAGAGGAATTCCAGTTCTGCTAAAGCAGAACTAAAAAATGCTTTTTACTGGAAAATTCATTCTGTAACATAGGGAAAAGCTGGATATTCACAGGTGTAACCTGTGCACTCTCTGCTCAGTGGAGAGAAATTCCAGCCTGGCTGCTAAAGGAGAATTAAAAAATGCTTTTTACTGGAAAATTCATTCTTAAATGTAGGGAAAAGCTGGATATTCACAGGTGTATCCTGGGCATTCTCTGCTCAGTGGAGAGGAATTCCAGTTCTGCTAAAGCAGAACTAAAAAATGCTTTTTACTGGAAAATTCATTCTTTAATGTAGGGAAAAGCTGGATATTCACAGGTGTAACCTGTGCACTCTCTGCTCAGTGGAGAGAAATTCCAGCCTGGCTGGTCAAGGAGAATTAAAAGCTGCATCCTCAGCAATTTCAGGATGCCCCATCTTCTAGAAGAACACATCAGTATTTGCATAGCACTCCATTCCTGAGGCAAATCCCCCTGAAATCAGCCCTTACCTTTCCCTGTTAGACATGGGCTTCATCTGCAGCTGAGGTGTCAGCCTGGTTGGGGCATTCACACTTTCACTGGGTTCCTCAGGGATGTGGCCCCTCTGGAAAACAGATTGTTCTGATAGACAGGAAAAACTGTGCCAAGAACTCAGCACAGCAGCCAAAGCAGTCCCTGAGACAGAACCTGCAGCATTTCTCTACTGTATTTCTGTTTAAAGTTTGGGTTTCTGTTTCAAGTTTAAAATTTACAAATACCCCAGTTTTTGGTCTGGTGGCACAGACTGATTTCCCATCAACCTCACCCACCCAAACTCTGTCTTTGCTACTTACTCTCTTCTTTAGTTTGTGCTTTGACTTCCTCTTCTCTTTCGACCTCCCAGGCCTTCTGTGGGTGCTCACAGGCTGGTTGCTTTTGCTTGAGAGTCCATTCATGCGTTGACTTTTACCCCCAATTATTCCTCTGCATTTGTCAAAGCCACATTTGCAGAGTTGCTTTGAGGAAAAAGGAAAAAATCCAATAAACCCAAAGGTCTAGATTCTCTCTCAATATTAAAAAGAACTTTTTCTGCCTAATACAGCACAACAGGTTTTGTTGTTTTCCCACTTTACAGAACTATTAGGCCATAGTGAGATTTTTCAAGGTCTCACAGTGGGGTTTTTACCTGTTTTTCAACATTAAATGAGTGGAAGTTGTAGTCATAGGTGAGCTCTGTCCCAGCAGGCATGTCCTTCAGTGCATACAGCCCGATCCGATACACGCCATTCACAGACCTGAGGGGAAAATACAACCAAACACCCCAAAATTCAACATAAAATCATCTTTTTGCACAGAGTGGTGCTGTTAGAGACAGGCAGCAACACCTCTGCTGTGCCCTGGCTTATGCTTGTGCAGATCTTTTATTTATCTCTTACAATAAACTTTGAAAGCTTAAAAGTGAACATCACATTTAACAAGAGTAGCAATGCCAGGGTCTCTCCACCCTCACAGGGAATATTTCCTTCCCAATATTCCATCTAACCCTGCCCTCTGGCAGTGGGAAGACATTGCCCCTTGTCCTGTCACTCCAGGCCCTTGTGAATGATCTCTCTCCATCTTTCCTGCAGCTCCTTCAGGTACTGGAAGGACACATTTAGGTCACTTGGAGCTCTTCTTCTCCAGGCTGAACAATCCCAATTCTTTCAGCCTTTCCTCACAGCACAGCTGCTCCACCTCTCTAATTAATTTGGTGCTTCCTCCAGACCCACTCCAGCAGCTCCACATCCTTCCTGTGATGGGACCCCAGGCTGGAGGCAGCTCTGCAGGAGGAGTCTCACCTGAGCAGGGCAGAATCCTCTCTTTCTCTTCAACTATTTTATTTTGATTTGGATTTTCAAATTTCAAACTTTACTATTGCTTAAATCTAGAATTATCTGAGAACCACGAGCTACTTTGATGTACAGTGACTCCTGTTCCACCACCTGCCCTTCCTTCCCCTGCAAATCACTCACTACAAATCCCTCAGCAGTATTTCCTCCTAAGTGCAGGTATGACACAGGCTGTGCTGCAATCCCACTATTTCCTCTTTTCCTGCTTTAAAAAGATATTTGAATTGTCAAAAAGAAAGGGTTTATGTACAGATAGATGATTTTAGAGCAGCAGAATTAGGAGTGAGAAAACCAGCAATACTGGGAGGGAAACAGCCCAGTGTAACCAGTAATGCTGGGAGGGAAAGGTCCCAGTGTGACAGCCAGCAGTGCTGGATCTGCCAGCAAACTTGGATCCTATCTCCAAAGCATCCAGCACTCACCAACCCTACACAGCTTCTCTTGAGCAACATGAGCACCATGTAAGGATTGTTTCCAGTTTGACTCCCTGTTGATGCAGGGTGACTTCACTGTAGGGAATAATGTGCTCTGATTCCATTGATTCAGGAGGCTGAAGAAATGCTTTATTAAGCTACACTATATTACACTAATACTATAGTGTATTAGAGATAATATACTAAAGAGATACTAAGGAAAAACCCATGAGTGTGTGAGACACTCACAACACAGCTTTGACCCAACTGGCCAATCAATCCAAACAACCATCACCAGTGTCTGATTAACAAATCACTCTCAGTAAACAATCTCCACAACATATTCCACATGTGCCAAACAACAAGAGCAGCAAGAAGAGATAAGAATTGTTTTCTCTTCTTCTCTGAACTTCTCACTGCCTTCTCCAGGAAAAATCCTGGGAGAGAGGATTATGTCTCTCTCTGTTCAGAGAATGTCAATACCACAAGTCCCCTCCCTGTTTTTAGATCTGACTCCCTCAGCTGAACTGGTTCTCCCTCTCTCTCTGGGCACACAGGTCCTGCAGGAGCAGAATCCCTCTGCTCACCATTTCTGCATCTCACAGTTGGGGTTGCAGCTGTGGTTGATGAAGCGAGCCTCGTTGCCCATGCGGTAGCTGTCGATGACCATGCCGCTGTCCAGGTTCAGGCAGTAATGGTCGCTGTGGTTGTGGTACTGCTCAATCATCCGGTTCCTGTGGGCAACACACGGTGGAACTTGTCATTCTGCTTGTCCCCACACAGCACACAGGGAGCAGCACAGTTAGAGCACATTGCACATTTCAGAGAGGGCTTTTGTCCTAGGTTGGAAATGGGGCTGTGTTTTCTATTCCTCTCTGTGGAGCAATTCTCTGCTGTTCATTGGGCAGTTCTCTTTATCTCTTCCACAATCAATCCTCCCTCCAGGAGATATTTGCTGTTAATGAGCCATTAATCATTAATTATCTTCTGTCCATGGCCAGTGAGTGTCCCTGCAGGGCTGATCCAATCCCATCATCCCATGGGGAGAAGCTCCGCCCAGGGGAGGAGCCAAGCATTCCTACCTGGATCCAATCTGAGCTTTGGGACAGCCCAGCAGCCTTTGCCCAGTGCATTGCCAGAGGAGCAGCTTCTGCTGCCCTGCATGGCCAGAGGGAGCCCAGGCCCATCTGCAGCAGCCCTGGAGCTGCAGAGGAAAACTCCCCCCTTGTGCAGGATCCCTGCTCCAGCAGAGCCACAGCTGGCACTGCAGGAGGGCTGAGCCCCCATGGGATGGGGCTGTGCCACCCCCTGACACACAGGGGCCAGGGCATGGGCTGGCTCTGACACTGTTGTTTTGTATTACTGCATTGTTTATATTTTTTTTCTTTTTAAAATTTTCTTCCCCAATAAAGAACTGTTATTCCTGCTCCCATAGCTTTGCCTGAGAGCCCCCCTTAATTTCAAAATTATAACAATTCAGAGGGAGGGGGGTTACATTTTCCATTTCAGGGGAGGCTCCTGCCTTCCTGAGCAGGAGCTGTCTTGTCAAACCAAGACAGTTTTGAAGAAAAAGCAATGATAATCTTATATATTTTATAGAACCCTACACCTAGAGATGGAGAAAAACCACTATTGTACCTATTTTTATAAGTCAAGGCCACTGACAGAGCTTGGGTTAGAATTTAGAAATTTGCTCTTCTGGAATGCTCCCTTTTGGGTTCTGCAGATGATTTGTACACATTTCATGTATGGAAGAGAAAATGCAAGTGTACATTCCTTGGGGTGTCTGTGTATGCACATGTGAACAACTCACTTCCTTCTGGGCAGTGGGCAGGTTCTGGAATCATCCATGGCTCACAGAGCACAGGGACAGGAGGCAGAGCTTATTTCTATATGAGGAGAATGCAGCTGCCTTCTGGTGCAGCTCTGAGAGCAACAAGTCCCTCCAACTTCAAACATCCCACAGAGTTAACAAGACAATTTCTTTCTTTCAATGCTTCCACTTGTTCTTTTTCCTTCACATCTTCCTGCAGAAGCCCATGGCCCTTCCAGCCCCACTCTGCCCCTCAGTTCCACCTGGAGCAGCCCAAATCCTGCAGAGTTCTCATTTCAGATCCAGCCACTTGTGGCATTTTGCATTTATAAGGCAGATGAGGCAGATGATCCATTTCAAACATGAATCACCCCTCAATACTGCACTGGGAAAAACCAAAACCCCCAGAATTCTAAACCTCCCTTTCCCCCTCATCCTCCCCTTTGCTCCAGGCCGAGTGACCAATTAGAATTTCCCAATCTAATCAACACATGCATGACCTAGAGTAGAACTTATAATTACTACTAAATACCATCAAATACGTACCAATGTTACAAGTTACTCATTGCAAGGATCTCTACACTGGATTTACACAGAGCTTAACTGTCCATGTCCCTAAAAGCCATTTATGATCCTTCCATGCTAAATGCATTTTGTATTTATAGGGCAGATGACCCATTTTAAACATTATTCACCCCTCAATACTGGACTGAGAAAAACTTGGTTGACCAAAATCTCCAGAATTCTAAACCTTCCTTTCCCCCATCCTCCCCTTTGCTCCAGGCCGAGTGACCAATTAGAATTTCCCAATCAACACATGCATGACCTAGAGTAGAACTTATAATTACTATTAAATACCATCAAATATGTACCAATGTTACAAATTACTCATTGCAAGGATCTCTACACTGGATTTACACAGAGCTTAACTGTCCATGTCCCTAAATGCCATTTATGATCCTTCCACGCTGAAGCAGCGAAGAAACATTCCTACTGAATTGTCCCTAAAAGCCATTTATGATCCTTCCATGCTGAAGCAGCAAAGAAACCATTCCTACCTGAATTGTCCCTAAAAGCCATTTATGATCCTTCTACGCTGAAGCAGCAAAGAAACATTCCTACTGAATTGTCCCTAAAAGCCATTTATGATCCTTCCATGCTGAAGCAGCAAAGAAATATTCCTACTGAATTGTCCCTAAAAGCCATTTATGATCCTTCCACGCTGAAGCAGCAAAGAAACATTCCTACCTGAATTCTTGCTCACTGACAACTTCTCCCAGGTACTCGATGATGAACTGCCCTGCCTTCAGGGGCTCCTTGGTGCGGATGCCCCAGCCCTTCTCCTCAGCCCTGAACCTCTCCAGGCACTGCACCCACTCGTGCCTCTGGATGCGCTGGTTGCAGCACTGCTCCCCACAGGGACACGTGTTGGGGGAGCACTCTGCAAAGATCATCCTGCAACACACAACACACAGCGTCACGGGAGGGCAGCGGCCCTTGGGATCTGTCATGTAAATAGAATCAGATCCTGAATGGAAAGATAAGAATCAAATCATAAAGGTGATAATAAAATAAATGTATATTATCAATATATAGTAAATATTTATTATATTATTAATGATACAATAATTACTATAATGAAATTATTATAATAAAATTACTATATTTATAGTATATTTATATTTATATTTTTATATTTATCAAATATAAATATATATTTATATATTTATATATAATATAAACTTATATATAATATATATTTATATATATTATAACATATTCATATATAAATATATATAATATATCTACATATATAAATTAGTATATAAATATAGTATATATATACTATATTTATATACTAATATATACTATATATGATTTTATATACTAATATATAAATTAGTATATAAAATCATAAATCAATAGATGAAATCAAGATAAAAATATAGAAATATAAATAATACAGGAAAAAAAATTATATATAAAAATATAAATATATAATATATATATTTTTTAAAATACATATTTATATAAACTATAGAAATATAAAAGATTTATATTTATACTAAATTATATATATATAAATATAATTTATTAATATATAATCTATAGAAAATAGAGGAGGGGGCACAGCCCACGAGGGGGCACAGCTCAGGAGGGGACACAGCCCTGGAGAGGGGACACAGCCCAGGAGAGGGGGACACAGCCCAGGAGAGGGGGACACAGCCCGGGGGGGGGACACAGCCCAGGGGAGGGGGACACAGCCCTGGGGAGGGGGACACAGCCCTGGAGAGGGGACACAGCCCTGGAGAGGGGACACAGCCCAGGAGAGGGGACACAGCCCAAGAGGGGACACAGCCCAGGAGAGGGGGACACAGCCCAGGAGAGGGGACACAGCCCAGGAGAGGGGACACAGCCCACGGGGGGGGACACAGCTCAGGAGAGGGGACACAGCCCTGGAGAGGGGACACAGCTCAGGAGAGGGGACACAGCCCAGGAGAGGGGGACACAGCCCAGGAGAGGGGACACAGCCCGGGGGGGGGGACACAGCCCAGGACAGGGGACACAGCCCTGGAGAGGGGGACACAGCCCAGGAGAGGGGACACAGCCCAGGGTCCCTGGGACCTGGAGCTGCTCCTGTGGCTGCTCCACCATGCCAGGGCTGGGGCTGAGCTGGGAGGGAACTGGTCTGACTGGGAGCACTGGGAGTGTGGGGGAGCCAGCAGTGACAATCTGGGGGAGCCCAGAGCTGCTCCTCCAGGAGGCTCCAACTGGGAATTTCCCTCCCTGTGATGCTGCCTTTGCTGCTGGGGTGCACCCAGCACAAGTCAGTTCCTAGGAGATGATGAGAAAGAATCCATTTCTAACCTGTTCAGACAATCCTCCACACAGCCCTTGCCACTGTCATCCTCTGGTTTCTTACAATTGCAGGTGGTGGCCTCATAGCCAGAGAGAGGTTTGACATCCACATAGACATCTAGAGGGGAAAAAAAAGAAAAAAAAAGGGAAAAACAAACTCAAATAGGGAAAAGAATTCTTTTCAGGTGAAAAAACAGAATTGTTTATCTCCAGTATTTTCATTCTAATCAGTAAAGTAAAAAAAAAAAGCAGGTGGAAGTGTCTTTGGTAGGACAAAGAGCAGGACAGAAAGGAGGGTGTCACATGAAAATTCCACAGTTATCACAGTTTAGTAAGAAGATTTTACTTACTGGAACGGATTTTTTTATAAAGTGGGACATCTGGCTTTTTATACAACTAAAAGGAAGAGAAAGAAAATTTTAATACATTGCATAAGTGCATCTGTTATTCAAAGGGATCAGGGAAATTATGTTCTGTACATAGGCAACTGCTCTGGAATCATTACTAGAAATCTGTGTTCTCTTCCCTAGGCTCAGACTGCATTAACAAATAGGTCACAAAAAGGACCTGAATAAGAAGAATTTGGGCTTGGTGAGACAGTGGAGCAGTTTGTTCACCACATCATTTATTCTGTCTGCCCAGAGCAATGTGGCAAACAGCTGTCCTGAGGACAGGCTCCTCTGAACAGGGCTTAGAAGAAGAGGAATTATTTATACCTACTTTGGAGAAACCATCTTTGGTGCAATCACCATGTGCCAATGCTTAAAAAAGTGAAAACAAAAAAAACAAGGTGCTGATTTATCCAAGTGACTCAATGATCTTAAGGGGTTTTTTTTTGCAATCTAAAGGATCCTGGGATTCTCTAAGAACTGTGAGTACAGGGGGGAACCATGAGAAATGCAGATTCATCTTCTCTGCAGATGGAGATGATGGGAAGGGAAAGGGGAGCTTACATCACAACTCATAATTTCATAAATATTTCAGCCTGTCAAACAAACTTTGAGGAATAATTTACAATTATTCTCTATTTCACACACATTTCCTGCACTAAGAGCCTTCCCTCAGTGACCCCTGTGGCCCACAGGGACAACCCAGACATCTCCACACCCCTGTACAGAGAAACTCCTCTGCAAGGGCCTCCAATATTCCAGGGCGAGCTCGAAAATGTCAAGGGAACAGATTCCATGTATTTATTACTTATAAAATACTGAACAGATGAGACAGGCCATGGTTAATATATGGCAAGAAAGTGTTCTAGGCTGAAATGCTCCTGAGTTGAGGATCAGATTCCAGGGGTGTTGGAGTGCAGCTGGAGCCACAGCACCTGGGAATGTGTCCTGCTCATTTGTGTATCTGAGAGCACTTCCCCACCACAGAGCTGAGGGAAGAAGATTCTCCCTTAAATCCTGTGGTAAATCACTTGGTGGAAACATCCCAGGCAATAAAAAAAAAAATCCTATTTTTAAGCCTGCACATATTTAAAGCTCTTTAAAAAAGAACGAGACTGTTCAACAGTTTCTCTCCTTTCCTCAGTATGAAAATTTCAGCTTGCAAGTGAAAAATAAATTCCACTCTGCTGGGATTGATCCAAGAAAAATAAGGCCTGAAATTTCTCAGTGCTGCTGGCAGTACATCCCAATTCTCCTGAGGCGTGTCTGAAACCAGCTCCCCACACAGAGCAGCACTGCCAAAATAAAAGTCTGCAGCCAAATTAATGACTTTTGTCAGAGCAGGCACTCCCGGGGTTGCTATTTTGCAGGAGCTGGAATAATGGGAATTTTCACCATGAAATACACATGCAAATCCCTCGTCCCCTCACGCAGCTGGGATGTGTGAACAGGCTCTCTCTGAGTGCTGCTGTTTCCTTCTGATCCCAGTCTTGGCAAGCCCAGTGAGTTCTTATCTCCTACCTGGTTGTGTTTCCACTGCCAGAGGATGTCGTAAGGCAGCTGGAAGTCGATTCTCTTTTGTCTGAGGTACTTCCCTGAAAGCACAGAAAGGTTTGTAAGGGGCACACACTGCCAGCCACATGTCCTGAGACAAGGGGAGCTGCTCCCAGGCACCTGGCCAGCCTCTGGCAGGGCCTCTCAGGGCTGCAGGCACAAAGGAGAGGGGCAGGGGCCTCAGGGAATGTTCTGGATGGCAGGGCAGGCACAGGGAACCCCCCCAGGACACAGAACCGGGTCCTGCTCAGGAGGGGCCTCCGTGGGCAGCGAGGGATGGGAAGGGAGGGAGGGAGGGATGGGTGAGATCCTGCCATGGGCAGCCCTGGACAGCGCTGAGCACACCTGAAACACGTGAGCACACCTGAAACAAGTGAGCACAGCACTGACCACACCTGAAACAAGTGAGCACACCTGAAACAAGTGAGCACACCTGAAACAAGTGAGCACAGCGCTGAGCACACCTGAAACACGTGAGCACACCTGAAACAAGTGAGCACAGCACTGAGCACAGCACTGAGCACACCTGAAACACGTGAGCACACATGAAACAAGTGACCACAGCACTGACCATACCTGAAACAAGTGACTACACCTGAAACAAGTGAGCACACCTGAAACAAGTGAGCACACCTGAAACAAGTGAGGACAGCACTGACCACAGCACTGCCCACACCTGAAACAAGTGACAAGTGACCACAGCACTGACCACATTCAAAACAAGTGACCACACCTGAAACAAGTGAGCACACCTGAAACAAGTGACCACACCTGAAACAAGTGAGCACAGCACTGCCCACACCTGAAACAAGTGACCACAGCACTGACCACAGCACCTGACAGGACTGACCACAACCCTGTGAGAGTACCACAGCCAACCCCAGACAGAACTGACCACACCTGAAACAAGTGACCACAGCACTGACCACAGCACTGCCCACACCTGAAACAAGTGACCACAGCACTGAGCACTCCTGAAACAAGTGAGCACCCCTGAAACAAGTGACCACAGCACTGACCACAGCACTGAGCACACCTGAAACAAGTGAGCACACCTGAAACAAGTGGGCACACCTGAAACAAGTGACCAGTGACCACAGCACTGAGCACACCTGAAACAAGTGACCACAGCACCTGACAGAACTGACCAAAACCCTGGACAGAACTGACCGCAACCCTGGCCAGAAGTGACCACACCTGAAACAAGTGAGCACAGCACTGACCACAGCACCTGACAGGACTGACCACAACCCTGTCAGGATACCACAGCCAACCCCAGACAGAACTGACCAAAACCCTGGACAGAACTGACCACAACACCTCACAGAACTGACCACACCTGAAACAAGTGACCACAGCACTGACCACAGCACTTATCAGGACTGACCCCAACACCTATCAGGACTGAGCACAGCCCTGTCCTCAAAGCTGACACCTTCTCCTGAGTTTTCCTGTGCACAACCCAACACTTTAACACCCAGGACAAGACCCACGCTGCCCATGCAGGCTGGTAAATCACAATGTTGTACTCAAAGAAATGAAATCAGTTTTGAAAAGAGTCTCCCAGCCTGTTCCCGTGACCTTTACCAGAAGAGATTTAAGAATGAATTCAGACTTGGCAAATACATTCCTAGATTTTTTGGAAAGGCTTCAAGGGGATCTGTATTTTCAGCAATAACTGGAACTCGTTTTAGACAGGAGTTCCTGCTTTCACTGCAGATTTTGGCTCCATTCTTTCATTCCCTGTCACCCCTAAAGGACACAGACCCATTACATCATTCACACCAGTCCCCAGGGCTGACACTGCTTAGTTCCAGCCAAGATTCAACATTCTCTGATCATTTTGCTGGAATCCTGTGTCACAAAACCACAGGGAGCAGAGTGCCTAGGATGAGGTGTCAGGCCCAAGCTGATTTTCTTCCCCCAGCTTTTCTAACTGTTAACAAATGCCTTTATGTTCCTCCAGCAATGCTCTGTGGGTTCATATAAATTCACATGCATACCCTCACCACTGGAAAATAAAAATGGTAATGTTTTCCTTACAATTTACCCCTAAATTACTTTCCATTTTCAATGCCTTATTCATCCCTAGCAGGTTCCAGGAAAGAGCTAAATCTGCTGGGAATTTGCTTTCACTTCTATGACCTCAGCAGCCCAAACAAAAGGCTCTTTCAGGTGCCCTGGCACCGTGCCCCCAGCACAGGGAAGGTCCCCCCAGCCCTCCCTGAGTGTCCCCAGTGCAGTCCCCTGGCAGAACCCCAGCCCTGGTCACTGCTCTGGGCTTAAACCATGCCCAGGCACCCCTGGAGCCACAGCAGCAGCTGCAGGGCAGGACCAGCAATGCGGGTTGGGAACCTGGTGAACCTGGTTTTGAGTCCATTCAAAAAGGAGCTGAGCAAGGGCACATCTTGAAGAATTGAAATTGTCTCCTTCAGCTCTGAAAGCTGTTCTGTGCCTCCTGATTCACACAGATCTGTCCAACTGTGCAGGGAGCCAAAGAGTTCAGGTACAGGAGACAAAGCAGTGACAGCTTGTGTTTGATGGGACAAAGATTCCTGAATTCCACAAACCTGCTGGGCCTGACAGGACTTGCAGCAAGAATCAGAGCACTTCAAAAGCTGAAACAATTACCTGAGAATCAGGAAATTACTCAATCCTACCAGGTTTAACCTGAGCTGCAAACAGTGGAGCTCTGGACCATCCCCCCTGGCCCAGGAGAGGCATCCTGAGCTCCATCCCCTCTGAGGGCCTGGGACTGGCTTGGGCTATGGAGTGTTCAAGGACAGGGACAGGTTTGGAGCAACCTGGGCTCTGGAATTCCATGGAACAGGGTGGAATAAGATGACCTGTAAGGTCCCTTCCCACCCAAACCATTCCATGATTCTGTGAAATCCTAAATCCCTTTTTTTTTCCTACCCGAGACCTAAAAATGGGGATGAAATAAACCCAAAGATAACAGCAAAGTTTTTAATTCTTCCACCCTTTTATCCCTGTGTAAAGACAGACACCATTAAGTGCATGGAGACATGGGGGAATTTATCACTCCATGCTCAGCTTTTGAGATTTAAATGGTCATAATTTACTTTGAGCTGGAGACTATTGCCCTGCATTTCATCCAAGGACTATCACAGTTAGAGCAAGTTTGCAACCAGAATGGTATTTTCTGACACCCAAAAAAAATCAAGAGCAATGTTTTAAGCTAAAAAAGCTAATTGAGTCAAACTGGGGAAAACACAGGGGGATGGAGTTGGCAAAGTTGATGTGCCAAAAGGCACGAGTGACCTGGCAAGGGATAAAAAGCAGAGAAAAGCAGAAGCTGTGCAGCCCCCCCAGTGCCACATTTATCTGCCAGCAATGAAGATCCAGATGAGGTACCCACCAACGTGGATAGGGGCTGGGAAGAGCCCGTGCTCGTGCTCCCCTGGGGTGTATTCC
This sequence comes from Agelaius tricolor, assembly GCF_023055355.1. Classification (NCBI taxonomy): domain Eukaryota; kingdom Metazoa; phylum Chordata; class Aves; order Passeriformes; family Icteridae; genus Agelaius; species Agelaius tricolor. The sequence goes on from NW_027269326.1 coordinate 1,273,607, forward strand.
AGCTTCTCCTTCTTCAGCTGGATCAGGCGACTCTTGGGGCTGTGCAGGACAGGGACAGAACCAAAATGTCACAATGGAGATCATCTGACACTTGCAAGAATGCATTTTCTGCTTTAATTAAGGCACAAATGTCTGGAGCATCAGGCAAGAGAGGAATAACAGAAATGGCCAAAGAAATGCTCTCCAGGCTGCCTGTCAAACTCTGATCCCAGCCCTCCCACAATGGGGCTTTTCTCCATAAATGATGTTAAGGCAACACCCAATGGGACAGCATTGACTTGAAATGTGATGTAAAAGTAGTAACTAAAGCTACACAAATAAAAGAGGACCAGCAGATTGTATCTGGTGGTTTTGCTGAGGACCTGGACACGTGACACACGTACAGCCCTGCTCTCCTTCATCTGCTGCCCTTTAGAAGGTTGCTCATCAGGAAAGGCAGAAAAATGAACAGAAATCAGAGTTAAAAAAGCAACGAGACAACCCTTTGAAGGAAGAGAAATAGGAGAATGGAATTAGAATGGTTGTGTGGGTCAGGCAGGTGCCAGCTCTGTAATCTGGTGTTTATAAACATCTCCTCCTGGCCAACAACAAACCTTGGAAAATTGAATCTGATGTGGTTATTTTTAGAACTGCAGTCCTGCAACATTCAAAGGAGACTTCTAAATGTTAAATATACCAAAGATTAAATGTCTACTGAAGTTTACTGAAGTTTTTTAAGGGATTTATTTTAAGAACTGGACAAGTAACAGAAAGATGGCTCAATAAAAAAAGTGATATCATTGTTTAACTAGTGAAGGGAAACTGTAAGCTGAAAACAAATTCTGAGATACAGATATCAACAACTGGAAATACTTAAGAAGAAATTCTTCCCTGTGAGGGTGGGGAGGCCCAGAGCAGCTGTGGCAGCTCATCCTAAACCCAGAATCAGAGCAGGGAAGAACTCAGGGAAGACAAAGCAGCCTCTGTGATTTGTGACTTCCCCTCAAGTGAGTGGAGGAGTGTCGGGTCTGTCTGTCTGTCTGTCTGTCTGTCTCTGCCCCACACGGGTAGGGCGGTTCTGGGGCTGCCCGCGTTTCAAAGGACGAGTCTGGACTCTTCAGCTTTTCCATCTTCAGATTGTTTATTATTTCTTATCTACAGAATTTTCTGTCTGCCCAGCAGAGGTCTGACCCGCAAGGCAGCCAAGGGCACTCTGACCACTCACGGGGCAGTCATGTCTTTTTATACTAAAATCTACATACATGATATTTACCTTTATTTCCCAATGCTTTTCACCCATGTTGGCAAGTGCACCTTCACCATAAACCAATCCCCAAGTGCCAACATCACCACAGGAGATGGAGGACAAGAAGAAGAAAGAAGAAGGACGAGACACGCCCTGATCCCTCCATCTTGTCTCCATAACCCCCCTGTACCAAAAACCTTAAAGTTTATATTTCACCCTCTAAATGTGTCTCTTTTACACCCTTCACTCTAAAGTGATTCTCTTGTCCTCAAACTCTTGTTACTTCTGTGGATGGATCAAAATCAAGCCACCAAACACTCCTGGCAACATTCCAGGATTTCCGAGACCCCCCAAGGGTTCTCCTGGCATCTCTGGACATCGGGAACGATGTGCTGAGATCCCACAGAGGAGCAGCTCCAATCTCTGCCCTGTGTGACAGGGACAGCACCCAGGGAGTGGCCAGGGCAGGTTTAGGATGAATGATCAGGGAAAGGTTCTTCCCCCAGAGGGTGCTGGCACTGCCCAGGGAATGGGCACAGCCCCAGAGCTGCAGGAGGGGTTGGACACAGCTCAGGCCTCAGGGTGGGGTTGTTGGGGCTGTGCACAGCCAGGAGTTGGACTCCAGGATCTTTGTGGATCCTTTCCAACTTAGGGACACTCAAAGTTCCAAATATTTACACTAAAGAGAAGGAGAAGACTCTCTCAGCTCCTGCCCTAAGGCAACAGATGAAACTGTGAGATTTGAACTGTGTACAGCAGTGCCAGACCATCCAAGTGGCCAAGTTTTAGCACATCTCTCTAAAACAGATAAAATTCAAGTGGCCTCACTTTGCTCACACTGAGATCTCTGTTTCTTCCTTAGTCTTGACCCTTTCACTGATTCTTTCCCTCTACTACAGGGAGAGATTACAGCAGGAGCAGCTGATAAACTGTGCTGGCCGTTTCCCAGTGGTCTCTGTAACATTTTAAAGTGGTCTGTGACATTGTGAGAAGGTGCCAAATTTTCTCTCTTTTCAATCTGTCAGATGATATTGGAACAGAAGCACAAATTCCTGACTTCACCTGCTTTGTTCACATGGCTTTAGAAAATGTGTGACTACAAAGGGAAGAAGGGACAGAGGGAGGTGTCCACATTCTAGTGGACCCCAGGCTGCAAATGAACCAGTGGGAAAAATAAAGAAATGCTGGATTTTTCTACCCTAAACATCTCAGAGAAAACAGAGATGAACTTCACTGAGCTGTGAAATGAACTGGGTGCATAGCTGAAATTCTTTCACACAGAAGATGAGCACTTGTCACCACCCAGGCAATGAAAACAGGAACCTACTGACCCCTTCTCTGCTGCAATCCTGCTCAGAACCTGCACACATCCAGCCCTCCCAGCACCTGCACTGCCAGGACCAGTCAGACTCTGGAATAAATCTCTTACCTTCTTCACAACTGATACCCAGAAACACTTCCAGACTGCTTGAGGCTGCTTTCTGACTGGGGTTACATTTTACATCCTCACTGGGTCAGGTTCTGACAATTACCATCACATATTTCTCCACAGGCTTCAATTAAGTTGATGGTTTTATTTCACCTACTCACGAGTGGCAGCTCTTTATGGCTTTAGGTGAAAAAAGAGTTTTCCCTGGATGATCAGAGAGCAGTTTTGCTGTGTTTCACTTACTCTGTTGTTTTGTAGACATCAGAGTAGAGCCCAGCCTTCTGGTACTTCTTCTTTGGGGGGCGAGGGGCTTTCTTCTCACGCTGGCTCAGAGGAGGCAAAGGCTGCTCAGGGGTTTCAGATTCAGGTGGTTTCCCAAGGGCCTCATGTGGACTGGGAGGTTCAGCTACTGTCTCAGAGAAACTGGAAGAAAAAGTAGAGATAAAAAAAAAAATCACCTTCCCATTAAGATCATTTCAAAGGATTTCATTATTCCTCTCTTGAATCTGGTCAGCAGATAAAGTTCCTGTTTCTGAATTTCTGGGTGACTTAACTGCTTAAAAAAATACTCACTGATCATGGTCAAGTGGGGGTTAAGTGTAATCATAAGAAAAGTATGATTCTTTCTGTGATATTATTATTACAAAAAGAATGTTGTTTGTACTGCTAATGTTTATCCTTGGAGCCTCAGCTGAGTAATTCAGAAGGCAGCTCTTGCTCTCTGCTCTTGCTCTCTGGTAACCCTTCCTGAGCCCTCAGGAGAGCCACAGAGCAATTCCTGAACACATGGTGCCAGCAGCACCCTCACAGCTCCCATTTCTGCAGAGGAGAGCTCCTGACAGAGTTTGTTTATGGATGGCTGTGGGGATGAGTGTGAGATGATGAGATAAGAGAGATTTCTGGGGTGTGCCTTTAGCAGTGACTGCACAGGTGCACCCCTTAACTCCTCCTTTAGCTTTACTCTTTATCTGCTGTACATCACCTGCCATCCTGTGCTGCCTGCAGTGTCTGGGACCTACAGGAGCAGATCCATGGCACACACAGCTCCTCAGGGCTCCTTACCCCACACAGCATGAGGGAACAATCTGTGGCACCTCATCAGTTACCAACTCCCTCAATATATCCTTCACCAACATAACAAATACACCACCAACCCTTTTGGATCACCTGAGATTCTCATTTCTGGGTGTTCTCAGTACCTGAGGAAGGACCTGAACACACTCAGGGCTGACAGGTTGGTTGTGGCAGCAGCTCTCTGCTCACAGGGAGCAGGCACAGACTTTCCCAGGCATTTTCCAGGGGAAGCTGTGAGAAAGCTCAGAGAAAGAATTAAAACAATTCTTATCATCACTTGCTACACCTGTTGCTAGACACATGTAGAATGTTATGGAGATTTGTTTACCTAAGAGTAGTTTCTTCATTAGACACTAGTGGTAGTGTTTTGGTTAGTTAACAAATTAGGTCAAAGCTGTATCAGACTATCTAGAAGAAGTTATAAGTTTCTTAAAAATGTAGTACAGAAGAATAAAACAATAGTTCAGCCTTCTGCATCACAGAGTCAATGCTAATTATTACCTGGCTGGGGGCCTGCTGCCACAAATAGTAACTCTGAGTAGGCCACACTTGGTTACCTCTACACTGAACTCCTCCATTATTGTATTTGCATTTCCCCCAGATGTTGGAAGGAAGGAATGATGAATCTGACTCCCTGTTTTCAGAAGGCTAATTTATTATTTTATGATACTATATTATATTAAAGAATACTAAACTAAGCTATACTAAAGAATACAGAGAGGATATTTTACCTTTCTGTAAAGATAATAGTGAAAGATAATAATAGAAAAAGATAATAATGAAAACTTGTGACTCTTTCCAGAATCCTGACACAGCTTGGCATTGATTGGCTATTGAGTCAAAACAATTCACATGAAACCAATGAAACAATCATCTGTTGGATAAACAATCTCCAAACACATTCCAAAGAAGCAAAACACAGGAGAAGCAAATCAGATAATTATTGTTTTCCTTTTTCTCTGAGGCTTCTCAGTTTCCCAGGAGAAAAACCCCAGGCAAAGGGATTTTTCCAGAAAATGAGAACACTACAGTTCCTAAAACCAAGCAGAAGATCCCCCCAACGACTGAAACATTCTAAACCCAGCTGAGGTACAAAACTGCAAGGGAATCACCTCTTATTGCTCTCCTGCTCATCCTCAGGCAGAGACTTGTGCCTCTTCCTGGCCTGCTCCTCGGGCAGCCACCTCTTCCTCTTCCAGCCCTTGCGGTGCTCGGGGTCGAGGTTGACGCTCTGCACCACGGCCTCGATGACGTCCGTGATGGTGTCCGGCCCCAGGTGCAGGGGGCTGCTGCTGGGCTGTCTGTCCTGCAGCTCCTGGCTGACCATCCTGGCGGCCTGCAGGGCCTGCATGGACACCACCGCCTGCATCGGGTACTTGCGCGGCCGCCCCGGCCGCCGCTTCACGAAGTTGTTCCCCGTCCTCGACTGCCTCTGCAGCTTTTTGGCTTTCAGGATTTTGTTGACGTGGTCCAGATTTTTTTTTGTGGCCAGGATCTTGTTGTAATTGCACATTTTCCTCGCTTGCCTCTGCATGGCCTCCACCACGCTCCTCTTGAGGTGCCGGGGCGAGTAGGAGCCGGGCAGGCGCTCCTGCAGCAGGGAGATGCCCTCGGAGCCGGGCACGCTGGCACCGCCCAGCCCGTCCTGCTTGCCCAGGGCTCGCTCCCGCGAGTGGCTGCGGGCAGGGCTGGCCGAGGGGGGGCTGCCCATGACCCCCTCCAGGCCCTTGTCCAGCGGGGGGGGCCCGTCCTGCTGGGCCATGCGCTGCAGCAGCGCGTCCACCGAGTCCTCGGCCGCCGGGGCCAGGCGGGCAGCCCGGGCTGGCACTGCCACCCCTGAAACACACACACAGGCCTGCAGCTGGTGAATGAGGGCTCAGCTTCTGTGCTTTGCACCTGGCTGTAAACCTGCAATTCTTTGGTGTATAACTCTAATTATATAGTAATTCTAATATAATATAATATAACATAATATAATATAATATAATTATATATAACCTGTATAGCCTAGAATAATATCTATAGTAATAAATATCTACACTAATATATAAAATATATTAGATATATAATCTAAATATATAGCTATAATATATAATCTATATACAACATCTATCTTATAAATATAATGTAATGTAATATAATGTAATGTAATATAATATAATATAATATAATATAATATAATATAATAATATATAACCTGTATAGCCTAGAATAATATCTATAGTAATATATATCTACACTAATATATAAAATATATTAGATATATAATCTAAATATATAGCTATAATATATAATCTATATACAACATCTATCTTATAAATATAATATAATGTAATATAATGTAATGTAATATAATGTAATATAATATAATGTAATGTAATAGAATAGAATAGAAATATATATAACCTATATAGCCTACAACAATATCTATAGTAATATATATCTACAATAATATATAAAATATATTAGATATATAATCTAAATATATAGCTATAATATATAATCTATATACAACATCTATCTTATAAATATAATGTAATATAATATAATATAATATAAATATATATAACCTATATAGCCTAGAATAATATCTATAGTAATATATATCTACAATAATATATAAAATATATTAGATATATAATCTAAATTTATATCTATAATATATAATCTATATACAACATCTATCTTATAAATATAATGTAATGTAATATAATGTAATATAATATAATACAATATAATATAATATAATAATATATAACCTGTATAGCCTACAATAATATCTATAGTAATATATCTACAATAATATATAAAATATATTATATAAAATCTAAATATATATCTATAATATATAATCTATATACAACATCTATCTTATAAATATAATATAATAATATCATAATCTGATCTATAGTATAATAATCTGATATATTATATCTAATATATCTATTATCTAATATACTATATGTAATATAGTATATTATATATTATATTGTATAATATTGTATATTTTATATAGTATATATTATATATATTAAAAATATATACTACATATATACTATAGTGTATTATATAGTATACATTATTATATACAATATAGCATATAATAATACATAATAATAACAACATAACAATATTATTATTATTATTATTATTATTATTATTATTATTATTATTATTATTATTATTATTATTACTACTATTATTACTATTATTATTACTATTATTATTACTGTCTAACTCTAAACTCCATAGACAATGCTAGCTACAGCTTTCCCATTTTGGGCAGACACAACAATCCCTCTCCAGGCCTGGCACTCAAGGACACCTCCCTGCCTCAAGTCTCAAGAAATGTAACCAAAAGTGAGTTGGGAGGAGCAAACTTGGGGTAAATGCCTTCATTACCTGAAGCTGTAACTGAAGATTAACCTCCAATATGGACAAGGCCCAAACTTATAAAAGTGTGAAAACCTGTGACCCATCATCCATTCTCACCAGGATTCATTTGCCCAAAATGTACCTGAAAGCCCTTCAACCAATGTACCCACTTTTTATTCTCCCAATTCTGTCTGGCCTCTGTTTTTAGGTGGCCCAAGAAGGGCTTAGAGTGGGGATGTGACCAAAACCATGGAGCTAAAACTCAATAACTGCATCAACTGACAGCATTTGTGTCCTGGGAGTGCCCAGAACTTCCCCTGAAGAGATTCTGGAATATGGACAGGGACCAGTGACACAAGCCAGTCACATTTTACATCATCCCTTCTAAAATACAATTATTCTCTCTTTATTCCCACATAATCCCTCATTTCTAACAGCAAAAAGCAATGAGGGTTCACACGGTCCTCAAGTTTCTTTCTATTCAATATTAAAAATACAAAGCCCTCTGTGCACATAAAAACTCAATCCTGATAAAAAATGGAGCAACATCTGATATATTTTCAAACTCATTTTTCTTCCCTTTATAGTTTGGAAGTATTGAAACAACTATTTCCATTGCTCTTGCAGTTTTTTATCAAATAGACAAGGTTGATGATGACAGAACTGATTGGATAAAGGTAAATAAAATAACTGGACAAAAGAGAAAGGCTAATTTATACAGGAAGTAAATCTAGATCTGACTTTTAAAACTGTTATATGCTTTAGAGTTGAAGATTGGTGTTTGAAAAAGAAAGTTTCCAGGTCAACCATGTGGATTATGCATTAAAAAGGGATTTATTCCAGCCTAAGAGCTTCCCAAAGCTGCCCTGCTGCTCCTGAGTGATCAATTCCATCAGAAGAAATTCTGCTCTTCCTGCAATGAACTGGATGCTGCCTTCTCATGAATACATCACAACTGCACCTTAGCATTGACAAAATGGGAGTTTAATTGTGGCCAATTATTTAGATCAGATCTGCCTAACCCAGAGGGGCCCAGGCTGGAGCCTGAGCAGCACGTCCTGGTGTCAGGAGCTGTTCAAGAAGACAACAAAACGTGTTTATAAAGGGCTCCAGAACTTGACAGGAGGGAGATTACTTGTTGGATGGCAGAGATAAAGCACAACCAGTTTAAATATTTTCTAGTATTTTCCCAGTGCTCATCAGTCCAATTGTGTCATTCTGGAGAACACATTCCTCACTAGGATTCCAAAATCAGGAGTTTGTAAATATCTAATATATAATATAATACCTAATCTATAATCTAACATATTTTGTTTTGCAAAAAGGTATTTTCTAGCCTTCTAGCTACTCTTGAAGTATTTTCGAGTTTAAATATTTTCTAGTATTTTCCCAGTGCTCAGCAGTCCAATTGTGTCATTCTGGAGAACACATTCCTCACTTAAGATTCCAAAGTCAGGAGTTTGTAAATATCTAATATAATCTAATATCTAATCTATAATCTAATATATTTTGCTTTGCAAACAAAGAGGTATTTTCCAGTCTTTTAGCTACTCTTGAAGTATTTTCTAGTTTAAATATTTTCTAATATTTTTCCAGTGCTCAGCAGTCCAATTGTGTCATTCTGGAGAACACATTCTTCACTAAGATTCCAAAGCCAGGAGTTTGTAAATATATAATATAATATAATATAATATAATATAATATAATATAATATAATATAATATCTATAATCTAATATATTTTGTTTTGCAAACAAAAAGGTATTTTCCAGCCTTCTAGCTATTCTTGAAGTATTTTCCAGTTTAAATATTTTCTAATATTTTCCCAGTGCTCAGCAGTCCAATTGTGTTACTCTGGAGAACACATTCCTCACTTAAGATTCCAAAGTCAGGAGTTTGTAAATATCTAATATATAATATAATATCTAATAGAATCTAACATTCTAGCTACTCTTGAAGTATTTTCTAGTTTAAATATTTTCTAGTATTTTTCCAGTGCTCAGCAGTCCAATTGTGTTACTCTGGAGAACACATTCCTCACTAAGATTCCAAAGTCAGGAGTTTGTAAATATCTAATATAATCTAATATCTAATCTATAATAAAATATATTTTGCTTTGCAAACAAAGAGGTATTTTCCAGTCTTCTAGCTATTCTTGAAGGATTTTCTAGTTTAAATATTTTCTAGTATTTTCCCAGTGCTCAGCAGTCCAATTGTGTCATTCTGGAGAACACATTCCTCAGTGAGATTCCAAAGTCAGGAGTTTGTAAATATCTAATATATAATATAATATCTAATATAGAATCTAACATTCTAGCTATTCTTGAAGTATTTTCGAGTTTAAATATTTTCTAGTATTTTCCCAGTGCTCAGCAGTCCAATTGTGTTACTCTGGAGAACACATTCCTCACTTAAGATTCCAAAGTCAGGAGTTTGTAAATATCTAATATATAATATAATATCTACTATATAATCTAATATATTTTGCTTTGCAAACAAAGAGGTATTTTCTAGCCTTCTAGCTACTCTTGAAGTATTTTCTAGTTTAAATATTTTCTAGTATTTTTCTAGTGCTCAGCAGTCCAATTGTGTTACTCTGGAGAACACATTCCTCACTAAGATTCCAAAGTCAGGCGTTTGTAAATATCTAATATAATCTAATATCTAATCTATAATCAAATATATTTTGTTTTGCAAAAAGGTATTTTCCAGTCTTCTAGCTACTCTTGAAGTATTTTCTAGTTTAAATACTTTCTAGTATTTTTCCAGTGCTCAGCAGTCCAATTGTGTCATTCTGGAGAACACATTCCTCAGTATGTATTTTAAAACTCATTTTTCTTTTTTTTTATAGGTTGGAAGTACTGAAACAAATATTTTCACTGCTCTTGAAGGTTTTTTAAGTGGCTATATTCAGATGAACTAATAAAGATAATTTACCCTTTGTTTTCTCCTGGCCTTTAGAGGCACGTGGGGATGGAGCTGGGGCTCCTCACCTGCTCAGAGAGCCTCAGGCAGCTCCAATCCCCTGGAAAATGCTGCTGGAACTGCTCCAAAGGGCTGGAGCACTGCAGGCTCTGCTCTGGGCCAGCTGCAGCTCCTCCCTGACAAAGCCCCTGGAAGCCACCCACATTCCACATGCAGGGAAAACACAGCAGAGACTGATCTGCTCAGCTGCAGCAGCACCTCGGGGCTCTGAGGCTGATCAATTCGTGATTGATGTCATTGCAATGCTCCTGCACAAAGCTCTGCTCACTTCAACACTTCCTGTTCCCAGCCACAACAACTGCAGCTGCCCCTGGCGAGGGAGGGAGGGCAAGAAAGGCATTGAGACAGAGGGAAAAGGAAAATTCCATTCCCACTGCAAAGGGGAAGGTTCCTTTCCCAGTTTGTGCAGCACAGGCTGGATGGAGCATCTGTGGTAAGATCTGTTTAAAGCAGGGAGGAAATGGCATATTTGGCACATCCTTCCTAGGCAGAAACCATAACCAACTTCAAGTACCAATCTCAGGGATTTAATACAGTTTGGGAGTCTGAGAAATGTCTGAATTCTGGTGAGGAGAGTGTTTCTGCAAGTGAGCTTCTTACAAAATGGGTCAACCTGCTGGATTTCCTTCTGTCCACTCCCAGGGGAGCTCACATCCCATTTTTACAGAGTCACAGAATGGGTGATTGGGTTGGAAGGAACCTTAAAGCCCATCTTGTTGCACCCACTGCCTGATTTCTTATATCATGGATTTGATGAGATGCTATCAAACCTTTCAGTGCCTCCATTATCTCTCTGCCATGAGCATTTCTGGCCTGGCTGGGGGCATTCACTGATGGCTGGGATGAGCCACGTGTCACCCTCCATCTCCTTGGCAGGATTCTCACACAGGAGCTCCCACAGGAGCTCACATCCCATTTTTACAGAATCACAGAATGGGTGATTGGGTTGGAAGGGACCTTAAAGCCCATCTTGTTCCACCCAGGATTCTCACATGGAGCTCCCAGGGGATCTCACATCCCATTTTTACAGAACCACAGAATGGTTTGGGTTGGAAGGGACCTTAAAGCCCATCTTGTTCCACCCAGGATTCTCACATGGAGCTCCCAGGGGATCTCAAATCCCATTTTTACAGAGTCACAGAATGGTTTGGGTTGGAAAGGACATTAAAGCCCATCTTGTTGCACCCACTGCCATGGGCAGGGCACCTTCCACTGGAGCAGGTTGCTCAGAGCCCTCTCCAGCCTCTCCTGAAACTCTCTGTGACACCCACCCCAACTCACCTGGATCCTGCACCCAAGCTCTGGTCTTGTATCATGGATTTGATGAGATGCTATCAAACCTTTCAGAACTTCATTATCTCTCTGCCATGAGCATTTCTGACCTTCCTGGGGGCATTCACTGATGGCTGGGATGAGCCACGTGTCACCCTCCATCTCCTTGGCAGGATTCTCACACAGGAGCTCCCACAGGAGCTCACATCCCATTTTTACAGAATCACAGCATGGGTGATTGGGTTGGAAGGGACCTTAAAGCCCATCTTGTTCAACCCAGGATTCTCACATGGAGCTCCCAGGGGATCTCACATCCCATTTTTACAGAATCACAGAATGGTTTGGGTTGGAAGGGACCTTAAAGCCCATCTTGTTCCACCCAGGATTCTCACATGGGAACTCCCAAGGGATCTCACATCCCATTTTTACACAATCACAGAATGGTTTGGGTTGGAAGGGACATTAAAGCCCATCTTGTTCCACCCAGGATTCTCACATGGAGCTCCCAGGGGATCTCACATCCCATTTTTACACAATCACAGAATGGTTTGGGTTGGAAGGGACATTAAAGCCCATCTTGTTCCACCCAGGATTCTCACATGGAGCTCCCAGGGGAGCTCACATCCCATTTTCACAGAGTCACAGAATGGTTTGGGTTGGAAGGGACATTAAAGCCCATCTTGTTGCACCCACTGCCATGGGCAGGGCACCTTCCACTGGAGCAGGTTGTTCAGAGCCCTCTCCAGCCTCTCCTGCTACTCTCTGTGACACCCACCCCAACTCACCTGGATCCTGCACCCAAGCTCTGGTCCTGTATCATGGATTTGATGAGATGCTATCAAGCCTTTCAGTGCCTCCATTATCTCTCTGCCATGAGCATTTCTGGCCTGGCTGGGGGCATTCACTGATGGCTGGGATGAGCCATGTGTCACCCTCCATCTCCTTCGCATGATTCTCACATGTCAGCAAGAAAACCCCACAGCACAGCCTGGCCTGGGCCAGGAACCCTCTGCCTCCAGAGCAGTGCCACAGTCAGGCTTTTGCCCAGGGAGGAATTGATTTATTCCTCTAATCATTGATTAACTGTAATGTCACAGGCCTGGATTCAAGCTCTGAGCTCCACAAGGTTTAACTTAACCTAGTGAGGAACCAAACCCTACCCTGCCACAGCTGTGCTGCTGCTGCTTCTCTGAGCACCTCAAATCTCCCTGTTTTACACCCGAACCCACAGCCCTTGTACCCCAAAATGTCAGTGGAAAAACAGAGTGGAAAAACTCAGGATCACCATGAGCTGTCCCAGCAATGATATCTCAAAATATCAGAGGAAAAACTCAGGATCACCATGAGCTGTCCCAGCCATGATGTCCCAAAATATCAGAGGAAAAACTCAGCATCACCATGAGCTGAAGTTCCCCCAGCCATGGTGTCCCAAAATATCAGAGGAAAAACTCAGGATCACCATGAGCTGTCCCAGCAATGATATCTCAAAATATCAGAGGAAAAACTCAGGATCACCATGAGCTGTCCCAGCAATGATATCTCAAAATATCAGAGGAAAAACTCAGGATCACCACGAGCTGTCCCAGCCATGATGTCCCAAAATATCAGAGGAAAAACTCAGGATCACCATGAGCTGTCCCAGCCATCATGTCCCAAAATATCAGAGGAAAAACTGAGGATCACCATGAGCTGTCCCAGCCATGGTGTCCCAAAATATCAGAGGAAAAACTCAGGATCACCACGAGCTGAAGTTCCCCCAGCCATGCTGTGTCTCAGCACAGCTCTGAGCACCCAGGGATCCCAAAGCCCAGGTCCCTGAGCAGGACTTGCCTGGAGAAGAAGAAGTGCTCTCTGATGTGGATCTCTTCCTGGAAGGGCTGCAGTTTGTGCTCTCTGACTGCCTCTGTGAGGGCTTCTCCTGGTTTGGCAAAGTGCCTGCAAGGCAGAGCAGGGAAAGGCACAAAAAACCCCATCATTTCAGGCTAAAGGTTGAAATTCAGGTTACTCTGAACACCTGTGTGCTCCCAGAATGCAGGGGAAGGAGGGAAAGGAAAAACCAAGCAGGGATTGCACACAGGAAAGTGCAGAGGTAAATAAGCCATGGGGAAAGCCTTGTAATATTAACCACCAGAATGAGCTTGTAAGGGAGAAAAGGAAAGGAAAGAAAGGAAAAGAAAAGCAAAAAAAGGCAAAGAAAGGGGAAAGGGGAAAGGGGAAAGGGGAAAGGGGAAAGGGAAGGGAAGGGAAGGGAAGGGAAGGGAAGGGAAGGAAAGGAAAGGAAAGGAAAGGAAAGGAAAGGAAAGGAAAGGAAAGGAAAGGAAAGGAAAGGAAAGGAAAGGAAAGGAAAGGAAAGGAAAGGAAAGGAAAGGAAAGGAGGAGGGAGAATGAGAGGGAGGGAGGGAGGGAGGGAGGGAGGGAGGGAGAGAGAAAGAAAGAGAGAAAGAGAGAGAGAAAGAAAGAAAGAAAGAAGAAGAAAGAAGAAGAAAGAAAAAGAAAGAAAGAAAGAAAGAAAGAAAGAAAGAAAGAAAGAAAGAAAGAAAGAAAGAGAAAGAAAGAGAAAGAAAGAAAGGAAAATAAACCCCCCCATATATTCCCACTCTCAATTGAATCCAAACTCCTTGATTTTCAGAAGAGTTTGGAGAAGACCTCTGCAGATCACCAAGACCAAGCACCCTGCTCCAAACAGGGTCAGCTTGCTCAGGGCCACCCCATTCTGTGGCTTTTGCACATCTCCAGGGACACAGATTCCCTGATCTGCAATTCCCCACCCTCACTGTGACCACTGTTTGCTTCTGCACAAACAGAATTCCCTCAACTCCAGTGGGCTCCTCATCCTGGGCACCACCAGCACCAGTTTCACTCCTTTCTCTTCATTCCCTCCCAGCTGGAGCATGGACACACTGGGAAGAGCTCCCTTTGTGCATCCTCTGCTCCAGGCACGACAATCCCAGCTCTGCCAGCCCCTCTGGATGAGCAATCCCAGCTCTCCAGCCCCTCTGGATGAGCAATCCCAGCTCTGCCAGATCCTCTGGATGAGCAATCCCAGCTCTGCCAGCCCCTCTGGATGAGCAATCCCAGTTCTGCCAGATCCTCTGGATGAGCAATCCCAGCTCTCCCAGATCCTCTGGATGAGCAATCCCAGCTCTCCAGTCCCTCTGGATGAGCAATCCCAGCTCTCCAGCCCCTCTGGATGAGCAATCCCAGCTCTCCAGCCCCTCTGGATGAGCAATCCCAGCTCTCCAGTCCCTCTGGATGAGCAATCCCAGCTCTCCAGCCCCTCTGGATGAGCAATCCCAGCTCTCCAGTCCCTCTGGATGAGCAATCCCAGCTCTCCAGCCCCTCTGGATGAGCAATCCCAGCTCTCCAGTCCCTCTGGATGAGCAATCCCAGCTCTCCAGCCCCTCTGGATGAGCAATCCCAGCTCTCCAGCCCCTCTGGATGAGCAATCCCAGCTCCAAGGCCCCTCTGGATGAGCAATCCCAGCGCTCCCTGCCAGCCCCTGTCCCACCATGCAGGGCACTGGGAAGGAGGGGAAGCCCTGAGTGCTTTGTGCTGCTGATGCCATCCCTCTGTGCTGGAAGTGCTTTTTCATTCTGGTAAAGCATTTCCTTCCCCTCCTTGGGCAGAACTGCTCACCAGGAACTGCAGAAAGGTGAAAAGCCAAAAAGAAAATTCCTAAGATTTAAAAATTCTTTAAATTTCTCCCCTTGCTGTGTTGCTTTTCCTTTTCAAGACCCTGTCACAATAAAAGCCACAAATATTCCTGCTCCAGTCTATCATGGCAAATCTGTTAAAGCCCTGGGGCCTAAACGAGTGAGGATGATGATGATGATGATGATGATGATGATGATGATGATCTACACACAGAGCAGCACTGGATTTTAGGCACCTACAGAACACATTCCACTGTGTTCCCAGCACACAGGGCTTGTTGGCACTTGTTAAATCCTTGGATGATGTCACCAGGCATGGGAAGCACAATTCCCATTCCTTGGTTCAAAACCAATTTTAGGAAGGTACAGGAATCCCACAGGTGCTGCAGGGTGAAGGGCCAGGGCTGGGAGAGGCAGCTCTGCTTAGAACACAAGCAAAGATCGATTTCTTTTCCTTTTTACACATAAATATTTTCTTACAGTGAACTGCTTCATTTTCCTAAAATTTCAACTTGTAGAGAATCCCAATTACTCCTGAAAGCAAAGGCTGTGGGAGTCATGAAAATGTCATAGAAAAACCTGGTTTTGCAGTTATGAAAATGCTGAGATATTAAAAACTCTGATCATTATAAAACCCCAGATAAGCAAAAATGCACGTGGTAGTGCAAGAGGAGAATGTGCTTATCCTGAAAATATCTACAAGACAAAATCCAGGATGCAAGAAACCAGATTTTTGCTGCTCCCCTTCAAATATGGTATAGTAATGAATATTATATATTTATTATTATACCATATTTTGGTATATTATTGATTATTATATATATCCCTCCCATCCTCAAAGAATCTTCCAAAAGGGAACAGCAGGGACACTCAAGTTCTGCCCAAAATTCCTCCCCTGCCCATGGCCTCAAGGGAAACCCCAAGGTGTGTGAAGATGGGAGAATCCTTGAAAGCACCAGAATCTCTGGGAAAATCTCCTTTTAGATCCTCTCCTGCCTCCAAGTTTGGAATTTTTTTAATGATGGGCACTCTTAGCTCCTGATGACTGCTGGAGGGAATGAACAACAGCAATTTTCCAAGGATTCCAGCAATTTTCCAAGGATTCCAAGCTCTCCAGAGCTGAGCTGAGCAGGGGCACTGCACAGGTGCTCAGCACTGGCAAGAGCTCTCCTGGTTCCAGCTGGGACAGGGTGAATTTGTCCCAGTGATGCCTCAGGTTTAGTTTTTCTATTTTTCAGGTTCTGGGCTGCTTTAGTGTGTGAGTCTGGGTTTCATATGAGGGGATGCTGAGCTCTGTGCACAGAGCAGGGAGACAAAACAATTCCTGCTCCAGCTGGGCACCAAGGACAAATGATCCAAATCTCAGCCCAAGAGCACAAACACCGTGGGCTGAAGAGGGAAAAACAAGAAGGATAAAACTTCATGGGCTGGAACTGTTATTAGACAATTATTGTATATCATTTTATTTCAATTATTAAAGAGTTCTTATCTCAACCCATGAGTTTTGCTTTATTCTGACCCTCTGCCCACCCATCCCTCTGGGTTTAGTAGCAGGTCTGTCATTCCAGGGTGACTTTTCCTCCTGAGGAACTCCAAGATGCATTGAATTACAAAAATCTACATTAACCAAGTACCCTGGGAGCTGGGATTGCAAACAGAAATTAAACAGCGGGAGTTGAGTGGGGAATGGACTGTAATTCATAACAAGGGAAAAAAAGAGAGAGAAGGCTTTGGAGGTGGCAAGGACGGTGGTGCTGGCAGGGGTGGCACATCCCGGGGGCTGTCACTGCAGTGTCCCGGGGCTGCCACCATCGGTGCTCAGCGAGCCCGGCCCTGTTCAGGTCCCCCTGCCCATTCGGGTCCCCCTGCCCCGTTCAGGTCCCCCCTGCCCCATTTGGGTCGCCCCTGCCCAGTTCAGGTGCCCCTGCCCATTCGGGTCCCCCCGGTCCGTTCGGGTCCCCCCTGTCCCGTTCAGGTCCCCCTGCCCCGTTCAGGTCCCCCCGGTCCGCTCGGGTCCCCTCTGCCCGTTCAGGTCCCCCTGCCCCGTTCAGGTCCCCCCGGTCTCGTTCAGGTCCCCTGGCCCCGTTCAGGTCCCCCCGCCCCGTTCAGGTCCCCCCTGTCCCGTTCGGGTCTCCCCGGACCGTTCAGTTCCCCCCTGTCCCGTTCAGGTCCCCCTGTCCCGTTCAGGTCCCCCCTGCCCCGTTCGGGTCCCCCCGCCCCGTTCAGGTCCCCCCTGTCCCGTTCAGGTCCCCCCTGCCCCGTTCGGGTCCCCCCGGCCCCGTTCAGGTCCCTGCTGCCCATTCAGGTCCCCCCTCTCCCGTTCGGGTCCCCCCGGTCCCGTTCAGGTCCTCCCGCCCCCCGGGCTCGGCGGGACGCGGCAGAGGAGCGGCGGGGCCGCCAGGGGGCGCTGCTGCCCGCCGGTGCCGCGGCCCCGGGGCCGGAACGGGAACGGCCGGGACCCCTCGGGACAGGGACAGGGACCGGGATCCCTCAGGACCGGGACCCCTCGGGAGAGGGACGGGGACACGGACCCCTTGGAACAGGAATCGGGACTGGGACCCCTCGGGACAGGGACAGGGACCCCTCGGGAGAGGGACGGGGACCGGGACCCCTCAGAACAGCAATCGGGACTGGGACCCCTCAGAACAGGACCGGCACAGGGACCGGGAACCCTGGGTAGGGATGGACAAAGGGACGGGGACTCCTCGGGACAGGGACCAGGACTCTTTGGGGCAGGGACTGACACAGGCTCTGGGACTGCCCGGCTCAGCCCAGGAGCACACGGCCGTGCCCGGTAACACCGGTGATCCCACGGGAACGGCACCCGCACCTCACCCAGACCGGGACAGCCAGAGCAGGAGCAGCCTCACACCGGCCCGGTGCTTGCAGAGGGAACGGAAGCGGCACCGAGCGTTCAGCGGCAGCCACCCCCAGCACTCGGGCTGATCCCCTTTACTCCTCCCTGACTGCCTCCTGCACTCGGGCTGATCCCATTTCCTCCTGCACTCGGGCTGATCCCCTTTACTCCTGCACTCGGGCTGATCCCATTTCCTCCTGCACTCGGGCTGATCCCATTTCCTCCTGCACTCGGGCTGATCCCCTTTACTCCTGCACTCGGGCTGATCCCATTTCCTCCTGCACTCGGGCTGATCCCATTTCCTCCTGCACTCGGGCTGATCCCCTTTCCTCCTGCACTCGGGCTGATCCCATTTTCCTCCTGCACTCGGGCTGATCCCCTTTCCTCCTGCACTCGGGCTGATCCCATTTTCCTCCTGCACTCGGGCTGATCCCCTTTCCTCCTGCACTCGGGCTGATCCCCTTTACTCCCTGCCTGCCTCCTGCACTCGGGCTTATCCCGTTTTTGTTTTCCTCCTGCACCCGGGCTGATCCATTTTCCTCCTGCACTTGGGCTGATCACCTTTCCTCCTGCACTTGGGCTGATCCCGTTTTTGTTTTCCTCCTGGACCTGGGCTGATCCCGTTTTCCTCCTGGACCTGGGCTGATCCCCTTTCCTCTTGCACTTGGGCTGATCCCATTTTCCTCCTGCACTTGGGCTGATCCCGTTTTTGTTTTCCTCCTGGACCCGGGCTGATCCCCTTTCCTCCTGCACTCAGGCTGATCCCGTTTTCCTCCTGCACTCAGGCTGATCCCGTTTTCCCGTTTTTGTTTTCCTCCTGCATTCGGGCTGATCCCGTTTTCCTCCTGCACTCAGGCTGATCCCGTTTTCCTCCTGCACTCAGGCTGATCCTGTGTTCCTCCTGCCAGGACTGCAAGGGGAACACACTGAGCCACAGGAGCTGTAAGCAGCACACCAAGGCTGGCCTAAGATCGGCATCACTTGTCCAAAATAACTCTGATGGAAAGCTGCAGGAGGTCAGGAACAGCTTAGGATGAACAGGGAGCAGAGTCCTACAAAACTGGCCTGGACAAAACCCCAGAGCCTCGTGAGCTGCCCCAGTGTGGCTGTGACAAGGCCACACAACAGCCTCAGGTGAGAACTTCCACCTGTGCTTCACCTCCTGGGAAACTCTGACCTCCTTGGAGTCCTGTCTGCACAAAGAACCAACACAACCCTCTGCTAACACAGCTGAGACACAGGAAATGCACAAAGAACCAACACAACCCTCTGCTAACACAGCTGAGACATGGGAAATGCACAAAGAACCAACACAACCCCTTTCTAACACAGCTGAGACATGGGAAATGCACAAAGAACCAACACAACCCCTTCTAACACAACTGAGACATGGGAAATGCACAAAGAACCAACACAACCCCTTCTAACACAACTGAGACATGGGAAATGCACAAAGAACCAACACAACCCTCTGCTAACACAACTGAGACATGGGAAATGCACAAAGAACCAACACAACCCTCTGCTAACACAACTGAGACATGGGAAATGCACAAAGAACCAACACAACCCCTTCTAACACAGCTGAGACATGGGAAATGCACAAAGAACCAACACAACCCTCTGCTAACACAGCTGAGACATGGGAAATGCACAAAGAACCAACACAACCCCTTCTAACACAACTGAGACATGGGAAATGCACAAAGAACCAACACAACCCCTTCTAACACAGCTGAGACACGGGAAATGCACAAAGAACCAACACAACCCTCTGCTAACACAACTGAGACATGGGAAATGCACAAAGAACCAACACAACCCCTTTCTAACACAGCTGAGACATGGGAAATGCACAAAGAACCAACACAACCCTCACCCAACACAACTGAGACATGGGAAATGCACAAAGAACCAACACAACCCTCTGCTGACACAACTGAGACACAGGCAAACCCCTGCAGATATCTGCCAATATTGTAAAAAGAATTTGTTCAAGCAGTTAGGCCAGGTTTGTGTTCAAACTGTGGAGCTGAGGTAGTGCTGCATGGTTTTCCACGTGGAATACTCTGAAATAAAGCATCACAAACATTCCCTATGGGTCCAAAAGATCCATTCTGGATGGGTTCCCTGATGCTGATCCCTGCCTGCTTATTCCAAGTCTCTGATCCAGCACTACCATGCACCTAAACTGCATCTGGTTTTATAAATAAATAATCTTGGATGCACCAAAGGTTTTCCCTCCATCTGTGTCTTTCCTTTAATCTTTAATCCACGGTCATGGATTCAGAATCACCATTTGGCTCCACAGCTAAAACCAAAACACCCCAAACACAACATGCAAACTGACATGGATCTAAAACCCCCAAATCTGGCATTTCTCTTTCCTGGGGCTTTTTACCAGATCTGGTTTAAGTTTTCTGAGTGGTGTGGGGCTCCTTGGGAATGAGCTGGACACTGAGCCAAATGCCAGCCTCACAAAATACCCAGGTTCCAGGTGGGAATGCCCTGCCTGGAAGTGACATCCCAGCCTGAGGAATCATTCCAACCTCCAGGGCAGGGAGCAGGTAAAGGCTTCACCAAAAACATCTCTGCTCTCCCCCTCCCTTGGGTTATTGCTCACACAAACCCAGGTCAGGTCATTCACTCCAATGGGAAACACCTCTCAATTCCCAGGGCTGCTCAGGTTCCCAATTCACTCCTCAGAGCCAAATTTAACCCTCTCAGTGACACTTGGAACTTCTCCTTCCATCACTGCAGGGGAAGCAATCTCATGGTTCTGCTGCCTTCTCCACACCCCACTCACCACCTCAAGTATTTCAGTACCAGCACAAAGAAATATGAACTTGTCAAAGATCCAGCTGGGCTTAAAATAAAGAAGGAAAACATAAACCCCCCAAATGAAGAGAAAATCACAGGTGTGCAGAGCAGAGGAGCTGGCAGCAGGCATCAGAGCAGGAGAATCCCATGGGAAGAGCCAGATGAGAGCCAGGAATGTGAGGAGGGATTTTTCAGTCCTGGCTAGCAGCTGGCTCTTGCTCTGTGAAATATTAGTCACAAGTGGCTTGGGAAAATGGTTTAAACTTCAAGGGAGAATGCAGGCAAGAAGGGAAGGGGGAAGCAGCTCAGGGTCCCTTCACACACTGGAAGCAGGCAGCAGCACAAGCTGCACTTGCCCTTTGCAGGTTATCTTTGCTTTTCCTTAATATTATGCAAATGACAAGCTCCTGTTCCTGCTCCTCCTGTTCCAGTTTTGCTCGAGGCTGTCAGATGCATTTCCCAACTATGAATAAATCCAAAATGTCTAGGTTTGGTCTCAGGCATCCCCAGCACCAACCCCAGCTGTTCTGAGGTGTTGCAAGAGGCCTCCAGGCAAGGATTAAAAGCTCTGTTGTAGCAGAGATTGTCAAATTACCAAAATGGAGTTACAAAAGGAATAGGAAACATTTTCTTAAATGGAAACATTACTCACAACAGTAGCAGCAACAGGTGGTCTGAACCAAAGCAACCAAACTTCAAACATGGCTTTGAAAGTATCAAAAATGGTGATAATTTCCCTCATTTCTCTGGAAAATTAAAATTGTATGGAAAAAGCAAAGACCTTTGCATGAGCAAAGCCTTATCATGTAAGGAAGCAGGAGGAGTCTGTTGGGAGAAGGGACAGAGTGCCATGGGTGGCTCTGGGGGAAATCCCATGTCAGTCTGTGCTGACACTGCAGAACAGAGCCCTTAGTGAGGGCAGGGGCAGGGCTGGACCCCAGAATGGTCCCTGCAGAGCCCAAACCTCACCTGCCCCTGCTCCAGCCGTGTTTGGTACAACAAACCCAGACAACAAACCCAGACAACAACCCAAACCCTTTGGTACAAGAACCCAGCAGGACTCATGGAACAGAGCCCTTGGTGAGGGCAGGGGCAAGGCTGGACCCCAGAATGATCCCTGCAGAGCCCAATCCTCACCTGCCCCTGCTCCAGCTGTGTTTGGTACAAAAGGACCCAGCAAAACTCATGGAACAGAGCTCTTGGTGAGGACAGGGGCAGGGCTGGACCCCAGAATGATCCCTGCAGAGCCCAATCCTCACCTGCCCCAACCGTGTTTGGTACAACAGAACCCAGCAGGACTCATGGAACAGAGCCCTTGGTGAGAACAGGGGCAAGGCTGGACCCCAGAATGATCCTGCAGAGCCAGAGCCCCACCTGCCCCCCAGCCGTGTTTGGTACAAAAGGACCCAGCAGGACTCATGGAACAGAGCCCTTGGTGAGGGCAGGACCCCAGAATGATCCCTGCAGAGCCAGAGCCCCACCTGCCCCTGCTCCAGCTGTGTTTGGTACAAAAGGACCCAGCAAAACTCATGGAACAGAGCCCTTGGTGAGGACAGGGGCAGGGCTGGACCCCAGAATGATCCCTGCAGAGCCCAAACCTCACCTGCCCCCCAGCTATGTTTGGTACAACAGAACCCAGCAGAACTCATGGAACAGAGCTCTTGGTGAGGACAGGACCCCAGAATGATCCCTGCAGAGCCCAGACCTCACCTGCCCCTGCTCCAGCTGTGTTTGGTACAAAAGGACCCAACAAAACTCATGGAACAGAGCTCTTGGTGAGGGCAGGGGCAGGGCTGGACCCCAGAATGGTCCCTGCAGAGCCCAGACCTCACCTGCCTCTGCTCCAGCCGTGTTTGGTACAACAAACCCAGACAACAAACCCAGACAACAACCCAAACCCTTTGGTACAAGAACCCAGCAGGATTCATGGAACAGAGCCCTTGGTGAGAACAGGGGCAAGGCTGGACCCCAGAATGATCCCTGCAGAGCCAGAGCCCCACCTGCCCCCCAGCCGTGTTTGGTACAAAAGGACCCAGCAAATCTCATGGAACAGAGCTCTTGGTGAGGGCAGGACCCCAGAATGATCCCTGCAGAGCCAGAGCCCCACCTGCCCCTGCTCCAGCTGTGTTTGGTACAAAAGGACCCAGCAAAACTCATGGAACAGAGCCCTTGGTGAGAACAGGGGCAGGGCTGGACCCCAGAATGATCCCTGCAGAGCCCAAACCTCACCTGCCCCCCAGCTATGTTTGGTACAACAGAACCCAGCAGAACTCATGGAACAGAGCTCTTGGTGAGGACAGGACCCCAGAATGATCCCTGCAGAGCCCAGACCTCACCTGCCCCTGCTCCAGCCGTGTTTGGTACAACAAACCCAGACAACAAACCCAGACAACAACCCAAACCCTTTGGTACAAGAACCCAGCAGGATTCATGGAACAGAGCCCTTGGTGAGAACAGGGGCAAGGCTGGACCCCAGAATGATCCCTGCAGAGCCAGAGCCCCACCTGCCCCCCAGCCGTGTTTGGTACAAAAGGACCCAGCAAATCTCATGGAACAGAGCTCTTGGTGAGGGCAGGACCCCAGAATGATCCCTGCAGAGCCAGAGCCCCACCTGCCCCTGCTCCAGCTGTGTTTGGTACAAAAGGACCCAGCAAAACTCATGGAACAGAGCCCTTGGTGAGGACAGGGGCAGGGCTGGACCCCAGAATGATCCCTGCAGAGCCCAAACCTCACCTGCCCCCCAGCTATGTTTGGTACAACAGAACCCAGCAGAACTCATGGAACAGAGCTCTTGGTGAGGACAGGACCCCAGAATGATCCCTGCAGAGCCCAGACCTCACCTGCCCCTGCTCCAGCTGTGTTTGGTACAAAAGGACCCAACAAAACTCATGGAACAGAGCTCTTGGTGAGGGCAGGGGCAGGGCTGGACCCCAGAATGGTCCCTGCAGAGCCCAGACCTCACCTGCCTCTGCTCCAGCCGTGTTTGGTACAACAAACCCAGACAACAACCCAAACCCTTTGGTACAAGAACCCAGCAGGATTCATGGAACAGAGCCCTTGGTGAGAACAGGGGCAAGGCTGGACCCCAGAATGATCCCTGCAGAGCCAGAGCCCCACCTGCCCCCCAGCCGTGTTTGGTACAAAAGGACCCAGCAAATCTCATGGAACAGAGCTCTTGGTGAGGGCAGGACCCCAGAATGATCCCTGCAGAGCCAGAGCCCCACCTGCCCCTGCTCCAGCTGTGTTTGGTACAAAAGGACCCAGCAAAACTCATGGAACAGAGCCCTTGGTGAGAACAGGGGCAGGGCTGGACCCCAGAATGATCCCTGCAGAGCCCAAACCTCACCTGCCCCCCAGCTATGTTTGGTACAACAGAACCCAGCAGAACTCATGGAACAGAGCTCTTGGTGAGGACAGGACCCCAGAATGATCCCTGCAGAGCCCAGACCTCACCTGCCCCTGCTCCAGCCGTGTTTGGTACAAAAGGACCCAACAAAACTCATGGAACAGAGCTCTTGGTGAGGGCAGGGGCAGGGCTGGACCCCAGAATGGTCCCTGCAGAGCCCAGACCTCACCTGCCCCTGCTCCAGCCGTGTTTGGTACAACAAACCCAGACAACAAACCCAGACAACAACCCAAACCCTTTGGTACAAGAACCCAGCAGGATTCATGGAACAGAGCCCTTGGTGAGAACAGGGGCAAGGCTGGACCCCAGAATGATCCCTGCAGAGCCAGAGCCCCACCTGCCCCCCAGCCGTGTTTGGTACAAAAGGACCCAGCAAATCTCATGGAACAGAGCTCTTGGTGAGGGCAGGACCCCAGAATGATCCCTGCAGAGCCAGAGCCCCACCTGCCCCTGCTCCAGCTGTGTTTGGTACAAAAGGACCCAGAAAAACTCACGGAACAGAGCCCTTGGTGAGGACAGGGGCAGGGCTGGACCCCAGAATGATCCCTGCAGAGCCAGAGCCCCACCTGCCCCTACTCCAGCCGTGTTTGGTACAACAGAACCCAGCAGGACTGGTGGAAAGCCCGGGCTCCCTTACCTGCCAGGGGCTGCAGGGCCTTCTCCAGGGAGGCAGGCGCGGGCTCCTTGCGGAGGGGCCGGCTCAGCGCCGTGTCCTGCCCGCCGAACAGGCCGGGGCTCTCGGGTAACTTTTTCCGTCCGTTGGTGCTGGCAGAGTTGCTGACTCTGCAGCTGCCTATTGCACTTGTGAAAAGGTTTGTGTGTTCATCGCTGCTGGCTGCCTCTGAGCTGGGAGTGAATCCCCCCAGGGACAGAGCTGGGGAGTTTTCAGAGCAGTCAATCTGCAGAGGGGTCTGCAATCCCAGCGCCAAGGAATTGGACTCTGCAGGCTCTCTCCTGACCCACTGCTCATCTCTGCTTAGCAAACCCTTGGAAGGTGAGAGGTGAGGACAAGCCATGTGGCATCTGTGTTTCTCTTTGTGTTTGTACCTATCTCCAACAGCCTCCTTCCCAAACCTGTAGCGCTTCAAGGACTCCAGAACCGTTCTGGAGGAGCTGTTGGCCGTGATGGTGTCCATGGAGACCTGGGGCTGCTCGGAGGAGCGGTGCTCCCGGTGCTTGTGGCGGTGCCTGTGCTTGTGTTCCAGCATCCAGCCATAGGCCATCTCGGGGGGGACGCTGGGGTACGTGCTCATGGACAGCAGAGGAGTCCTGCTGGTGGTGAGGAAAGCTTCCTGGCGCAAGAGTTTATGCTTCTTCTTGTGGTATTTGGTGGGGTTGAGGAGCAGGTGGCCTGTATGCATGTAGGAAGGTGGGGGTAGGGGGGTGGTGAAAGAAGGAGAGGGTGGAGGAGGGTAAAGAGTTGGAGGGTACCTTCCATAATAACCTAATCCTATGGGAGCAGCTGCCAGGGGAGAAGGGGAGTAAGGCATGCCATAGGAGGGGTAGAACCCGGTGCTGGACAGGGGGAAGCTCAGGCTATGCATGAAAGGCATTTCTGCCATTGCTTCCCGCATTTTTGGAGGCCTGCCTCGCTTTTTCTTTAAATCAGGTTTTCTAATGTAGTGCAAAGGATCTAAAGGAAAAGTAGGGTGGGTGTAGAAACTATTGAAATTTATCCTAAAAATGGTAGGCAGCAAATCTCGGGGTATAAAATGGTGACTTCTGTGGGTTATTCTAATTTCACTTAACCGACTTATTAACTCCTCTAGCTCAGCGAGGAAATCAGGGTCCTGCCTCCCTCGGAGCTGAGGGTACTTCTTTTTCCTTTTTCTCTTCTGCCTCTTCATCTTGTCGTAGCTGAGGTAATCGTGGCTGCGGCGCTTGCACTTGTGCTTGTGCTTCTCCTTCAGGTTGCTGAGCACGGTGGAGCTCTCGGTTGGGATGAGGGACACGTGGTCAAACGAGTGCCTTTTCTTCTTCTGCCCGCAGAACTTCTCGGCTCGGTCCGAGGTGCTGTTGTTGTCCGTGCCTATGCCGCTGTCGCTGGGGATGGTCTCGTCGCTGTGGGACTCGCTCACGGGGGACGGCGTGGCCTCTTTGAGCGACGTCAGCTCGCTCAGGTGGGACGGGGAGTTGGGCAGCAGCGTGGGCGGGGACAGCCTCCTCCTCCCCTTGGCCGCTTTCTTCATGGCGAGCGTCTGCACCACGCTGCCCTGCCTGGAGTGCAGGTGCAGGTAGGGCACCGAGCTGGGCTCGATGAACCCCGCGTCGCTGCTCACGGGGCTCTGCCCCCCGCTCACGGCCGACGACTGCGAGCACACCGGGGACGGGAGGATCTCCGAGGGGTTCGCTGCCGAGGGCAGCAGGTGGGGGAGGACTTGTCCTAGGGACGTACCGGGAGCTTGCTGGGCAGATTTCTCCAGAACTGTCAGGCTGGCGGCACTGCTGGCTAAAATGCCGTTCAGGACAGCTTTAGGTTTCCTCCCTCTCCTTTTTCCTATGTAAATTGTTCCTTTCTTGCTGACGTTGATTTGCTGGCCTAGTTTCGAACCGAACGTGGCAGCAAGAGTTGACACGGTGTTGTGGAGCTTGGATTGCATCTTCCCTTTGGTATTTGGTTCCACTGTGCTGGACAGAATCTGATTCAGGAGTTTCTTTCGCTTCAGAGTTTTCATTTTATTTATTTTTCGAATAATTGTTTTCATTAACTGGCCATTATTTCTCTTGGCAACTTTTCTGTCTGAGTCTACTTCCAAATCACTCATGCTACAAATACTGGGGCTTTGGACTTCCTCTGGCCCTCGGAGCTGGTCCTTCCTCTCAAAGAACTCCCCAGGTCGATGCTGTTCGCTTTCAGGCCCCATCTTGCTCGAGTTCTCTGTTCCAACAAAAGGTGCCACAGACAGAATAGGTGGTTTCATTTTTATTGATGACCGGATCTGCCTTTTAGGTCTCCCCCTCTTTTTAGGAAAAGCTTGTCCTGATAAGCTTTGTTTTAGGGAGGGAATTTCGACTTCAGGCTGCAAAATTGGGGGTTCTTGCTCTTCTTTTGACTGCACTGAGAAGACTTTTGATGCTGGGATCTTAAGAGTTCTTTTAGGGGGACCTTCGAGTTCTGGCATTTCCTTGGATTTAGGTCTTCCTCTCTTGGGCTTGTATATGTCAGGTAAGAAATCATCCGACATACACAAGCTAGAGGGTTGTTTGTGAGAGCTGTAGAACTTTGGAGTTTGTTTGTCAGTGTCAGCCAGCAGTGCCAGGGACTGTCCATTAGCTTCATTCAGCTTTGGCAACTGATGCTTGACAAATTCATGCTCCACAAATGAGGATGATCCGATGTTTTTCAGGAATTTGGCCTGCTCCAAATTACTGCTCGATAGTGCACTGTATGAAATGTTTTTAAAAAGCTCTGACCTTTCTAGTTCCAGACCCTTTGGAGGTCGGCAGGCGCTCCTCGACACCACTTTAGTCCATCGTGGCTTCCTTCCTTTTCTCTTCTTTAAAGGTTTTGATTGCTGAGTGCTGCTCAGGTTTTTTGCTCCTTGGCAGGATTTCTCAGATGCAGCTATTGCACCGATCTTGAGGAACTGCTTGCTCCCAAACAAGCTGGTAAAACTCACCACTGAAGGGGTGACAGTAGCGTGGATGCTTGTCTCAGCTGCCAAAATGGGCTTTTTCCCTGTGGGAGGGCTTGTTCTCGAAGTTTCCACGTAAGATGCTTTCGAATCACTTAAGTCTTTCTCAGCACCTTTAAAATCAGTGCTGAGGGTGTGGTTCAATGTCCTGTTCAGACTCAGCAGGGAGCTGTCCGAGGAGAAGGGCGTTTTGCCCATGGGATCTGAAATGCCTTCCAAGAGCTCTGCCGTGGAACTTAAGTGCAATGAGTTGGATGCCAGCTGGGAGGAGGCTGTGGAGAGGCTCCTGTTCAGGGTGGGGACAGACACAGTGGGGGAGGGAGATGGGAGATTCCCCTCTCCCACTGCACTGAATGGGGACTTGGCTGTCGACACCTCCGAGGCACCTCCTGTCCTGAAGTCTGGTGAAGTGCAATAAACTGGAGGCTGCTTCTCGTGCTTTGATGTTTCATAAATCCCTTTCTCACTGGATGAGTAGGCATCCTGTGGAACACACATTCCTTCATTGAACATCTCTTTGCCTACATCAGCAATTTCTTTCCGAATGGAAAACTTGTCCAAGATACTTTCTTTGCTCTGTCTCATAATGTGCTTCTCAAAGGTTTTGCTGGTTGTATTTTCCTTCAGTAAATCCGCAGGCTCGTGGCTTTCAAGGCTGCTGAGGTTTGAATTGCAAGGAAGCTTAAAGGGCTCTGAGGAGGGCACGAGGGAGTCTGCTTTCAGAGTTCCAGAGTCCTTGGTAGCCAAACCAGCTGGGCTGCCAATCCCTGCTGGCTTCTTCCCACAGTCCTTGCTAACCAACCCCACAGGACTGCTGATTCCTGGCACCTTCCTCCCAGGGTCCTTGCTAACCAGTCCCATGGGGCTGCCAATCCCTGGTGTCTTCCTTCCAGAGTCTTTGTTAACCAGAGCTGTGCTGTTCCCAGTCCCTGGCATCTTCCTCCCAGGGTCCTTGTTAAGCAGACCTGTAGGACTATTCATTCCCAACAACTTCTTGCCAGCATCCTTGTTAACCAATCCTGCTGGAGTGCTGAGCCCTACTGGCTTCTTGAGAGGCTCCTTGCTGGGCAGGGCAGTTGGAGTGCTGATCCCTGGAACTTTCCTCCCCACATCTTTGCTGATCAACCCAACTGCAGAGCTGGTCACTGGCTGCTTCTTTCCTGAGTCCTTGTGGACTAACCCTGTTGGAGTGCTGATCCCTGGAGGTCTCTTCCCAGAGTCTTTGTTAACCAATCCAATTAAGGGGCTGATTGCTTGGGGCTTCTTCCCAGAGTCTTTGTTAACCAATATGGCTGCGCTGCCAATCCCTAATGGCTTCTTCCCTGAGTCCTTGTTCACCAACCCCACAGCAACCCCAGAGCCTGGCAGCTTCTTCACCAAATCTTTGTTCACCAACCCACTTGCAGTTATAGCTCCTGGCAGCTTCTTCCCAGAGTCTTTCACCAAACCAGATGTAGTTCCACTGCCACTTCCAGGCTTCTTCTGCTTGGTTTTGGAAGACTTGGAAGGAGGACAAGTTGCAATAAGTTGAGCCAATTTTTCTGTGACAGTTGTTGCTCCGTTAATTTCTGTTCTATCCTTTAAATCAGAATTATGGCTACTGATAATGGTTGGAGGAGATGATTTTATATAATCTGTCATTTCAGAATGCAATGGGGAAACTTTCTTAGATAAAGGGGTTGTTTCTACTTCGATACCTTCTTCCACGTGTAACTCAACTGGTGCAACTTCTCCAGCTTTCTTGTAAGACTTGGAAGGGTCCTAAGAGTTAATAAACAAAAAAAGCCTTTAGGAACAGGGTACAAAGTATCACTTTGAGTAACACAGTATCTTTTTATGTTTTGGTGATTAACACTTGCTCTGGTATCAGGGTTACTGTATAAACAGAGGCTTCATGATCCTACTAATTTCAAACCAAACAATAGTAATATCAGTAATTTAAATAATGGCATAATAAAATAAACACATTCAACAAATAATAGTTATATTCATATTTAAAGCAAAATGTTTTAATGGTGGACCTGCTGAGGCTTTGCTGATGTTAACAAAACCCAAACTCCCTCCCAGTCCGAAAATACAAACCATTTAATCTGTCCCCCAATTATTACAAATATCCTCCAAAAATACTGTTGATGTTTATTAATAAAAACTCACTAACAACAAAGTGCTGGGCTATTTATAGTGTGAGAGCACTTGAGGAGCTCACATGGTGCTGAGCAGCAGCTGAGCAGTGCCCTGGAAGGGCTGGCACTGTCACCGTGTCCCTGCACAGCCCTGCTGGCAGCTCAGCCCTGGCCCCCCAGCCCCTGAAACAGCTGCTCCTCCCAGCACAACACTGACAGTCAGGAAAATAAATAAAATAAAATAAAATGAAATAAAATGAAATAAAATAAAATAAAATAAAATAAAATAAAATATAAAATAAAATAAATATAAAATAAATATAAAATAAAATAAAACAAAACAAGATAAAATAAAATAAAATAAATATAAAATAAAATAAAATATAAAATAAATATAAAATAAAATAAAACAAAACAAAATAAAATAAAACAAGATAAAATAAAATAAATATAAAATAAAAAAAATAAAACAAAACAAGATAAAATAAAATAAAATTAAATTTAAAAAAATTTAAAAAATAAAATAAAAATAAAATAAAATAAGTCAAATTATTCTGTTTGCATGGAGGGGAGGGTGATAACGCACACACACGGAATAACTGAAACTCACACTTAACTTCCAGCTCACACCTAACCAAACTTGAAATTTATTCTGTAAAGGTTAAAATCAAAAGTGCAACACATCATAAATCCTACTGAGAGCATCTCAATAAATTCAAAAATTCAAAACTGGGACAGTGGAAGGCATCCCTGCCATGGCAGGGGTGTGGAATAAGCTGGGCTTTAAGGTCCCTCCCAGCCCAAGGTCATTGTGATGCTGGGATTTTATTCCCAATTTGAAAAGCACCTGGGACCTCCCAGAACAAACACAAAACATGGATGCAGTGAAAGACACCAATGCCACAGCTCTTCATCCCCCTGCCATAAAAACTGCTAAGGCAAGGCCTGGCCCTTCCAGCCCTGATGCCAGAGCTGCACCTGTGGATGCTGAAGGAAGGAACAGCCTGGATTCCTCTGCACAGCCAATTTTGGTGCTGACCATGAAGGATTTGTTCAGTCAGCTGCACTTAACCAGGAATCTGCAGCCTGGATCCAGCTGGGATGAGAAGGAGCTGTGAGGGTAATGGGGGAGCCCCTGCAGCCCCAACCCAGGGCTGCTCCTTCCTGCAGGGGTGGCAGAGGGGGCTCTCTGTGCCCACCTTCAGGCCTGGCACGCACATGGAAAGCCCTGAGTCAGCAGGACCCCACCCTGAGCCTGCAATCCAAGCTCCAGGAATTCCCTGGGGCAGACTCTGAGTGCCAGAGAGTCACTCATGGCTATTAGAGCCTTCAGAGAGCTTCATCCTCCTCCTCCAGCCTGAAATTCTGACCAGAACTTTGGAAGAAAAATCTCCTTTGTTCAACAGACTTCAAAAATCCACCTAAATATTGACTTGGGAATTCAGCTCCTCATCCCTGTGTTTACATTCAATTTTATTCCTTCTTTTTTCTGCTCCTCCTGAGTGCTCTGGCACCCCTGGGCCGGGTTCTGAGGTGCCCTCACTGCCACTGCTGGGTACCCAACACCTCCTGGCAGGCTCTGCTTTTCCCTGCTCACCTCCATTTCCAAACAAAGGGCTTGGAAGTTTGAATAGACACTTAAATAATAAATACAGAACTAACAAAACCCTTCCAAACAGCAGCTTTGATCTGAGCAAGATGCCAGGATTCTGCAAACAAGACTTTAGCATCAAACACAGATCCTCTGAAAGCTGAGGGAGTGTGCCCTGGAAAGTTTCCTTCTCATCTAAAGGTGAGTGAGTTTTCCAAGCACACTGAAAATTATTTCAAAGAACATGAAACATCTAGGGAGATGTCAGACAAGAAGTCAAAATAGTCTGTCATTTTTCTCAGCATTTTTAAACCCAAAATTCTTATATGGGATTTTTTTTCCCCCCATAAATCTACTTAATAATCAGCATGATTAACAGAAACATTTTGGAGGGAAATTTTGAAGAACAAAATTTCATCCAGTAATTTCTAACAGAAACATCTTTAGATGTTTCCTTTGGAGAAGGTTGCAGTGGCTGCAGAAACCTTAAAAAAAGTTCCCAACATCAGCCAGAGAATCAAAGTTTCTTCTTGCAATTCTGTATCATTAAAAATTTCAGAATTTTGGTTGAAGTGAATAGCAGGTACTGCAGACAGATCCCAAAATCAAACTGCAATCATGCACAGCCCCAAACTTCAGGAATAAAAAGGACATTTTCTGTGCAGAGGCAACAGTGGAAGAACTGGACTCCACTGCTCATACACTGAGGGAATCAGGTAAATAAATCAACTTGAGCCACATCAGCCCAAGTGTCCCAGCACACAGACCCTGTCCTGGACACCCCCTGGGAAACACCCCCAGGAACAAACCCCAGAACAAACCCAGAACAAACCCTGGAACAAACCCCAGAACAAACCCCAGAACAAACCCAGAACATCCCCAGAACAAACCCAGAACAAACCCTGAAACAAACCCAGAACAAACCCAGAACAAACCCCAGAACAAACCCTGGAACACCCCCAGAACAAACCCCAGAACAAACCCAGAACAAACCCTGAAACAAACCCCAGAACAAACCCCAGAACAAACCCAGAACAAACCCCAGAACAAACCCCAGAACAAACCCCAGAACAAACCCTGAAACAAACCCCAGAACAAACCCTGAAACAAACCCCAGAACACCCCCAGAACAAACCCCAGAACACCCCCAGAACAAACCCCAGAACAAACCCTGGAACAAACCCCAGAACAAACCCTGGAACAAACCCCAGAACAAAGCCCAGAACACCCCAGAACAAACCCCAGAACACACCCTGGACACCCCATGGAACAAAGCCCAGAACAAAGCCCAGAACAAACCCCAGAACATCCCCAGGAACAAACCCCAGAACAAACCCTGGAACACCCCCAGAACAAACCCCAGAACATCCCCAGAACAAAACCCAGAACAAACCCCAGAACAAACCCCAGAACAAACCCCAGAACATCCCCAGAACAAAACCCAGAACAAACCCAGAACAAACCCCAGAACAAATCCAGAACAAACCCCAGAACAAACCCAGAACAAACCCTGGAACAAACCCCAGAACACCCCCAGAACATCCCCAGAACACCCCCAGAACATCCCCAGAACACCCCCAGAACAAACCCCAGAACAAACCCAGAACAAACCCTGGAACAAACCCCCGAACAAACCCTGGAACAAACCCCAGAACACCCCCAGGAACCCCCCAAACACGGAGGGGGTTTGGGGGACACATCCCCAAGTCCCCCCAGGACACACATCCCACACACAATCTCAGGAATGTGGACATCCCCCAGGGCACAGCCCCAGAACACAGAATTCCCAGA
The DNA here is from genome assembly GCF_023055355.1 of Agelaius tricolor. NCBI lineage: Eukaryota > Metazoa > Chordata > Aves > Passeriformes > Icteridae > Agelaius > Agelaius tricolor. The sequence goes on from NW_027269326.1 coordinate 1,306,842, forward strand.
ATTCCCAGAATTCCCAGAATCACTGGGTTGGAAAAGACCTTCAAGATCATCGAGTCCAACCCAGCCCCAAGAGCTCAACTAAACCCTGGCACCCAGTGCCACATCCAGGCCTTGTCCCCAGGGATGGGGACCCCAGCACCTCCCCAGGACAGCTCTTCCTTCCCCTCAGACACAGATAAGAAATGCTCTGAGATAAGAAATGCTGACTTAGAAATGCTGTGGAACAGGACAGACATTGTTGAGAGAGAAATGGAACCAGAGACAGGTTTAGGTTTCAAAGGATGGCCCTGCAAATAAGACTGGAGACTTCAGAGAAATAAAACTGTGAAAGATCCATTGTAGTGGGAGCCAGGAGGGGTAATGTTAAATTATTTGCTTTAATGCATTTAAAGCATGGTGTGGCTGATAGGCCAAGAAACACTTATTATTATTGTAATTAAGAAAATCATTAGCTTCTGATTGTGATGGCATGAATTATAACATCTGTACTGCCTCACCCTTCCCATGAGACTGAAAATAGAATCAAAGTTTCTAAAACACCTCTCAGTTGCCTCAAATCTGGGTCAGAAAAGGGCATAATCCAACAGGACAGACCTTGGGATAGAACATCCTAGAACATCCATTGGGACAGAACATCAGAGAACATACCTTGGGATAGAACATCCTAGAACATCCCTTGGGATAGACCATCCTAGAACATCCCTTGGGATAGAACATCCTAGAACATCCCTTGGGACACATCTTGGGATACACCTTGGGCTACACCCCTAGAACATCCCTTGGGACAGAACATCCTAGAACATTCCTTGGGACAGAACATCCTAGAACATCCCTTGGGATAGACCATCCTAGAACATCCCTTGGGATAGACCATCCTAGAACATCCCTTGGGACAGAACATCCCAGAACATCCCTTGGGATAGAACACCCCAGAATATCCCTTGGGATAGAACATCCCTTGGGATAGAACATCCTAGAACATCCCTTGAGATAGAACATCCTAGAACATCCCTTGGGACACATCTTGGGATACACCCCCAGGACATTCCCTGGGACACATCCTGGGATACACCTTGGGATAGATACACCCCCAGGAAACCCCCCTGGGACACATCTTTGGAGACACCCCCAGAACATCCCTCCAGGACACACCTTGGGATACACCCCTAGAACATCCCCTGGGACACATTTTGGGTTACAACCCCAGGACATCCCCTCCAGGACATCCTGTACAGGACACATCCCCAGACACACCTTGGGACACACCCCCAGGACACCCCCTGGGACACATTTTAGGATACACCCTCAGGACACCCCCTCCAGGCCACACCTTGGGACAAACCTCCAGGAAATCCCCCAGGACACACCTTGGGACAGATACACCCCCAGGACACACCTTGGGATGCAGCCCCAGGACACCCCATCCAGGACACACCCCACAGTGTCACAGGCTGTGGCCATGGGGTCAGGGTGATCCCAGCCCAGCTCTACCGACACACTGGGCAGGCAACCTCCAAACCCACAGCTGGGACAGCCCTGTCACCTGCACAGGGACAGCAGTGTCACCTGCACAAGGACAGCAGTGTCACCTGCACAGGGACAGCCCTGTCACCTGCACAGGGTCAGCAGTGTCACCTGCCCAGGGACAGCACTGTCACCTGCACAGGGTCAGCACTGTCACCTGCACAGGGACAGCAGTGTCACCTGCACAGGGACAGCAGTGTCACCTGCACAGGGACAGCACTGTCACCTGCACAGGGTCAGCACTGTCACCTGCACAGGGACAGCAGTGTCACCTGCACAGGGACAGCACTGTCACCTGCACAAGGACAGCACTGTCACCTGCACAGGGTCAGCACTGTCACCTGCACAGGGACAGCAGTGCCACCTGCACAGGGACAGCAGTGTCACCTGCACAGGGACAGCACTGTCACCTGCACAAGGACAGCAGTGTCACCTGCAAAGGGACAGCAGTGTCACCTGCACAAGGACAGCAATGTCACCTGCACAGGGACAGCAGTGTCACCTGCACAGGGTCAGCACTGTCACCTGCACAGGGACAGCAGTGTCACCTGCACAGGGTCAGCACTGTCACCTGCACAGGGACAGCAGTGTCACCTGCACAGGGTCAGCACTGTCACCTGCACAGGCACAGCACTGTCACCTGCACAGGGACAGCACTGTCACCTGCACAGGGTCAGCACTGTCACCTGCACAGGGACAGCACTGTCACCTGCACAAGGACAGCACTGTCACCTGCACAAGGACAGCAATGTCACCTGCACAGGGTCAGCAGTGTCATCAGCACAGGGACAGCAATGTCCCCAGATCCCACAGCTGGGCAGGGACAGCACTGTCACCTGCGCAGGGACAGCCCTGTCACCTGCACAGGGACAGCAATGTCCCCAGATCCCACAGCTGGACAGGGACAGCACTGTCACCTGCACAGGGACAGCAATGTCACCTGCACAAGGACAGCCGTGTCACCTGCACAGAGACAGCACTGTCACCTGCACAGGGACAGCCCTGTCACCTGCACAGGCACAGCACTGTCACCTGCACAGGCACAGCACTGTCACCTGCACAGGGACAGCAGTGTCACCTGCACAGGGTCAGCACTGTCACCTGCACAAGGACAGCAGTGTCACCTGCAAAGGGACAGCAGTGTCACTTGCACAAGGACAGCAATGTCACCTGCACAGGGACAGCAGTGTCACTTGCACAGGGACAGCAATGTCACCTGCACAGGGACAGCACTGTCACCTGCAAAGGGACAGCAGTGTCACTTGCACAAGGACAGCAGTGTCACCTGCACAGGCACAGCACTGTCACCTGCACAGGGACAGCACTGTCACCTGCACAAGGACAGCAGTGTCACCTGCACAAGGACAGCAGTGTCACCTGCAAAGGGACAGCAGTGTCACTTGCACAAGGACAGCAGTGTCACCTGCACAAGGACAGCAATGTCACCTGCACAGGGACAGCCGTGTCACCTGCACAGGGACAGCAGTGTCACCAGCACAGGGACAGCAGTGTCACCTGCACAAGGACAGCAATGTCACCTGCACAGGGACAGCAGTGTCACCTGCACAAGGACAGCAATGTCACCTGCACAGGGACAGCACTGTCACCTGCACAGGGACAGCAGTGTCACCTGCACAGGGACAGCAGTGTCACCTCCACAGGGACAGCAGTGTCACCTGCACAAGGACAGCAATGTCACCTGCACAGGGACAGCAATGTCACCTGCACAGGGACAGCAGTGTCACCTGCACAGGGACAGCAGTGTCACCTGCACAGGGACAGCACTGTCACCTGCACAGGGACAGCAGTGTCCCCATGTGCCACACAAGGGCTCTGTGAGATGGGAGCACAGAGCTGAGGTCCAGCCCAAGTGACAGAGTGGCCTCAGAGGCTGCTCCTGTCACTGTCACCGTTAGAAATGAAGGATGGGACTATTTTCAAGTTTAAAAAGATTTATTCTAGAGATAAATATCACTCTCAGGGGTTGGGAGATTGTAGAGAACTATTCAGCTATAGCTCAAGAGCAGTCACAAGTTTCGTTGTTACAAGGTAATATATAACTTTATAAAAATATATTTTATATATATTATTATGCATATTGTATATAAGAATATATATAATATAAATTATACATATAATATAGAATAATATATACTATATATATTATAACATATACATATTACGTATATGTATAACTTTCTAAATTAATATTATTTTTAAATATTAATTTTAATTTAAAATTTTAATGTTATTTTTAATTTCTAAATTCATATTAATTAATAATTAATTAATATTAATGTAACTTACTAAACTAATGTAACTTCCTAAACTAACAGACAGCTGCCACAGAATTTATTTTACTTTCCTAACTTACCACCTTTACTTACTTCTGCTGCACTGTGGATCCTTTTGGCTCATGGCTTCTGTCTCATTTGTACACATATTTTTCTGTTATAACTTCTAAACTCTTAATTTATAAACCCTTCACCATCTTATCTATAGTTTCTCACTTATTTAAAGTACATTTTTACATACAATTATAGAAATACAAGTTTGTTATTTTTCTGTTTAATATCTGTGTGCTATATTTTTGCTCTATAGTTTCTCACTTATTTAAAGTATATTTTTACATACAATTACAGAAATATAGGTTTATTATTTTTCTGTTTAATATCTCTGTGCTATATTTTTGCTCTATAGTTTCTCACTTATTTCAAGTATATTTTTACATACAATTACAGAAATATAAGTTTATTATTTTTCTGTTTAATATCTCTGTGCTATATTTTTGCTCTATAGTTTCTCACTTATTTAAAGTATATTTTTACATACAATTATAGAAATATAGGTTTATCATTTTTCTGTTTAATATCTGTCTGCTATATTTTTGCTCTATAGTTTCTCACTTATTTAAAGTATATTTTTACATACAATTATAGAAATATAGGTTTATCATTTTTCTGTTTAATATCTGTCTGCTATATTTTTGCTCTATAGTTTCTCACTTATTTAAAGTATATTTTTACATACAATTACAGAAATATAAGTTTGTTATTTTTCTGTTTAATATCTGTGTGCTATATTTTTGCTCTATAGTTTCTCACTTATTTTAAGTATATTTTTACATACAATTATAGAAATATAGGTTTATCATTTTTCTGTTTAATATCTGTCTGCTATATTTTTGCTTTATAGTTTCTCACTTATTTAAAGTATATTTTTACATACAATTACAGAAATATAAGTTTGTTATTTTTCTGTTTAATATCTGTGTGCTATATTTTTGCTCTATAGTTTCTCACTTATTTTAAGTATATTTTTACATACAATTATAGAAATATAGGTTTATCATTTTTCTGTTTAATATCTGTCTGCTATATTTTTGCTTTATAGTTTCTCACTTATTTAAAGTATATTTTTACATACAATTACAGAAATATAAGTTTGTTATTTTTCTGTTTAATATCTGTGTGCTATATTTTTGCTCTATAGTTTCTCACTTATTTAAAGCATCTTTTTACTTACAACTACAGAAACATAAGTTTGTTATTTTTCTGTTTCATATCTGTGTGCTATATTTTTGTTCTATAGTTTCTCACTTATTTAAAGTATATTTTTACATACAATTATAGAAATATAAGTTTATTATTTTTCTGTTTAATATCTGTCTGCTGTATTTTTACCTCAATCCAAGCTTTTCCTAAGGCTGCAAATCAAACCCTTCTGTGCCCGTGGAAGTTTCTGTTTTCCTGATTCCCTCATGCTCCTGTGGACCTTGAAATGTTTCTCTGTCTCCTGGTGCTGCAGGGGAGCATCCAGCCCTTAATTCCTTCCTCAGCCCTGCTTCCCTTGGGCAGATTTATATTTATATTTATATTTATATTTATATTTATATTTATATTTATAATTTTATATTTGTAATTCTGTTTATATTTATATTGTGCTAGGGAAGCACAGAGTCAGGTTTTAATCAGACACATTTGTGAGCGCTGTGGTAAAAAGCAAACAACCTCAACATGTCCTGAGTGTTTCACCTGCTCTCTCCTCCTGGCTCTCCAAGGATCTGCCTCCATGTTTCAATTATTTGGACAATGCCATCAAAAATCACCTGGAAGAGTTTTCCTGGAATTCTGGGCCTTTGCAGCCCAAATTTCGAGCGCTGCTCAGCGTTCCTGTGGTGTCAGCTGGAATGAAATGGCCCATCTGGGCCCAAAGCTGTTCCAAAGATGAGATTCCATTGCATCCAAAAGCATTTTGTGCTTTAAAAAATGAAACATTTGTTCCTGTGCAATCTTTAGTTCAACTGTCTGGTTTAAGAGCCCATGCAATAAAAGCGTTGCCCAAAGCAATTGCATCAAACACGTGAAGTTTCCATAAAATTGGAATTATTCTTGGTTTGACACTGAGCTGAACTGAAAATTCTCTATCTCCTGTGTGAGCATACAGTTTCTAGACTTGCAGCATTCATCTGAGGAAGAATAATTCCAGGTTATTTTGCTGGAAACTATCAAAATGAACAGGTTGGAATTGCTGGGCCACAGGTAAGTGGTGGCCTTGGCAGTGCTGGGGGAAGAGCTGAACTCCAGCATCTTAAAGATCCTTCCCAAGCTGGACAATTCTGGGATTCCAGAATCATCACAGGCACCAAGAGCAAAAAAAGCCCTTGATTTTCAAAAGGGCATCAGGGTTTATTACTACTAGATCATGATTGACTGTCATTATCAGTGGTATTTATGTGCAAAAGGGTCAAGGGTAGCTGATCCTGCCTGAGAACAGGGACATCCATCAAGGCTGGTGTCACACTTCTCAACTCAACCCTAGTTACAAAGCTGAAAAAATAAAATAGAAAGATAAAAATAAAATAAAAGTTAAAAATAAATATATAAAAATAAAATTTTTTATTTTTATATATTTATATATATATTTTATATTTAGAATAAATTTTTATTCTATTTATAAAAATAAAATAGAAATAAAAACTAAAAATAAAGCCTCAGCTTCCAGCACCTGAAGCAGTTCAAAGGAAGCAGCCTGTTCAGGAAAATGTTGTTTGGGATTTCTCTTGAGAGCCACTGGCAAGCAATGAGGATTTTTTCTGCACATCCACAGCTTTCTCCATTATTGTTTTGGCTGTTGTACTTCAGGCCAATGCTCAGAGTAGAATTCAAAGGAGCATTCTGAGAAATCACAGGAATTGTTTTGTGGTTGTGGCATCAACACATTCTAGACAATCCCCCAAATAAAAATGCTGTTTATTTTTCACCTCCAAGACTTTTTAGTTTTTTAGCCTTTTCTAAAAGCAAAAGAAAGATTCTGTGGAATTAACCTAAAACAAAACACTTTTGTCCCAGATCCTGCAGGAAATATTCCTGAGCTACCCAAAAAGAAAACAAATCAATTTTTCATCTTTTGAATTTTATTTTTTTTGTTTGAAACTCTTTCAGTGGGTGGCTGTGATTTCATCAGCAAACTTCCCTGCATGACCAAAGGCAAGAGAAAAAAAAAAAACCTCCAGAATTCTGCACTCAGCAATTTTACACAGGAACAGGGAGATGGAGCAGGAGGGCAAGTCCCAACCTGCTGCTCTGTGTGTCCCTTCTTGTCTTTTATTGCTAAACCTTCACTGCTGCCAGCATCCTACAAAATAAAAGGGACAAAATAAAAGGGACAAAATGCCAATTTTTGGTCAAGGCTCAGGGTTTGGGGCTCAGCCCAGCAATGTCTCCCTGCCCCAGGACACTTTTTGAAAGGATGAAATCCATGCTCAGTGTCAAAAAGCAAAGTGAGCAGGAATGTCACTGGGAATGTCAGTCATTGCTTGGTTTCCCTTTCCTGCTTTATGATTTTCTCCTCAGGAAAAAAAATATTTATTAATTTTGATGTCTACACATTTCTGGAGGAAAAAATTGTTAATATCCCAGGGAAAATGTCTCTGCTGAAAGGGTGGTGAGGCCCTGGACAGGCAGCCCAGGGAAGAGTGGAATTGCCATCCCTGGAAATGTCCAGAATTGTTCAGTGCTGGGCCTGAGCTGGGCTCCAAGCTCTGGGAGGGCTTTTCCAGCCTGAAGGATTCTGTGATTGCAGCTTCCATCACCCACCCTCTGCAGACTGCAGATAAATCCTCTATTCATGTGTCTGAAGACACTTCCCAGGTTTTATCTGTCCTGTCAGCATTAAACTTGAGGAAAAGAAAACTGTCAGAGCTGGATTTTCCAAGGATTTTCCTCCTATTTCCATTTTCATTCCCAGGAGCAGAATTCCACTACTTCTCTTTGTCTTTCAGTGGTTGGCTGTGCACACTGCAAGTGCTAAATTTTCATTCTGATTCTGCATTGCTGCTTTAAAAGAACACAAAGTTCCCTTCCAGAGCTGCAAGTGAAGCCACACCTGGCTCTGAATGGGTCCCACGTTTGCTTCCCCTCCTCTGCAGCCACAGCAGAAATTCATAGGGAGCTTTCCTTTGCTGAAGTGGAAGTTGCAGTGCTAAAACTTCTATGGTTTATCACATTTATAGAATTGATTTTTATATATTTATATAAATTTACTTCTATGGATATGTATGTATTATATATAACTATAATTATATTATAGTATTTTTATACTTATAATATTTATATTATAAATATAATATATATTTATAGTTATGTTATATACCTTATTCATGATTTATATATATTTATAATGAATATAATAAAATATAATATATGAAATATATAATATACAATATATATTATATATTATATAATGTAATATGATGTAATGTAATATGATATAATGTAATATAATTTAATATAATATAATAAATATAATATAATATAATAAATATAATATAATGTAATGTAATATAATGTAATATAATGTAATATAATGTAATATAATGTAATATAATGTAATATAATGTAATATAATGTAATGTAATATGATATAATGTTATATAATATGATGTAATATGATGTAATGTAATATAATATAATAAATATAATATAGTATAGTATAATATAATATAATATATATTTATAGACTATGAATATAATTTATTTATATAAAATTACTTATATTTATTTTTATATATTTATATTATTATATATTATTTTATATTATATTTCTATTATTTATTGATATTTATTGATATTTATTACATCTATAATGGCAGTAAGACACAAAAAAACAACCCTTGGGTATTATATTCAAAACATGTGATGGTTTCAAGGCATCATTCCCATTTATTTCCACACAGACACTTCTAATCCCACTCAGCAATCAGCAGGATGGTGTTTATTGTCATTTCTAACAATGCAAAGTGCAAAATGGCAGCAGGGAACAGCCAGACTTAAACACAGCTCAGAGCAGCTCAGGAGAGAGCAGAGGATCTGAGGGAGTTCTCATGAGTCAGGGATTTGAAACTCTGGGCAATAATGCAAATTTAATGCAACAGATCTGCATGCTCTGCATGCAGGGCTGCCTGCCAGGGAGAGCAGGGCCTGCCCTGAGAGGAGCAGCTGCAATCCAAACCTCATGTGGTATCAACATCAATAAGATTCTACACCATCATTAATATTTGCCTTTCTACTTTCCATTTCAAATGGGATGCACCTCTAAAAAAATAAATATAAAATCCTGGTGTGAGAATTCCAATATTGATGATTTGCTCTGGTAAAAACTCCCAGGGCACCATCTCTTGATGCAAAAGGCCAAGTCTCCAGACACAGTGGTGCCTTTTGAGAGGAAAATCAGGGAATTCTGGGATGTCCTGAGCTGGGAGGGACCCCCAGGGATCAGCCCCAGGCCCTGCACTGACCCCCAAAATCCCACCCTGGGAGCATTTCCCAAACCCTCCTGCAGCTCTGGCAGCCCTGGGGCTGTGCCCATGCCCTGGGGCAGTGCCTGCACCCTCTGGGGAAAAACCTTTTCCTATATCCATCCTAAACCTGATTAATTCAACATCAAACCTGCCCTGAGTTAGAGATTTTCAGCTGCAGGAGCCACCTCAATTCAGACATCAAGAGAAATCACTGGTTGGATATTCCAGACTGTTCCAATACTCAACTCATTGCAACAGAGTCTTGTCAAAAAAAAAAACACCAAAAAAAAACAACAAAAAAAGAAAGAAAAAGGAAAACAAAAGAAAACTAACAGTGTAATAACAAACTGCCATCAACTCTTCTGATGTTTTTCAAGCCAAAGTTAGAAACATCATTAGAAGTAATAAGCTTGTTCTGAAATGGAAGAATGCAAAATAAAGACCACTGCCAAAAAGTGAAGTTATGCAATGAACACTTGAGAATTTCTTTTTCAATAGGCTGACTGCAAACACCTCTGCTTGCAGTGCAGGAAAACCCCAGTGTGAGAGCATTGTAGAGTCTGGAAAAGGCAATTTTAGCCCTTACACATCACATCCAGCACACTTGTTTTGGAAGCACAGAATTAATTACTCAGTATCCCAGACTGCTTTGGGCTAAAAGGGATTTTAAAGGTTTCATTCCACTTTTAAAGATTTCATTCCACACTTTCCTCTATCCCAGGCTGCCCCAGTCTGGCCTTGGGCACTCCCAGGGATCCAGGGGCAGCCCCAGCTGCTCTGGGAAATCTCTTTTCATGTGTTTAATACCAAACATCCAAAGATTGGGGAGCTCAGGAGTTTCAGCTCCTCAGCCCCCCAGTTTAGGTGCAAGGATTTTTTTTAGGATTTATGGTGGGGGGGAATTCTGAGCAATGTTCTCATGGAACCATGGAATGGTTTGGGTTAAAAGAGACCTTAAAATCCATCCAGTGCCATGGCAGGGACACCTTCCATCATCCCAGCCCTGTCCAGCCTGGCCTTGGGCACTGCCAGGGATCCAGGGCAGCCCCAGCTGCTCTGGGCACCTGTGCCAGGGCCTGCCCACCCTCCCTGCCAGGAATTCCTGCCCCATATCCCATCCATCCCTGCCTCTGGCAGGGTAGAGCCATTCCCTGTGTCCTGGCACTCCAGGCCACTGTTAAAATTCTCTCCCTGGTATTGGAAGGCCACAATGAGATCACCTCCAAATTTCCCTTCTCTTTAAGGTGACTCTTCCTCAAGGGCAATTGCAGTCAGGGAATGCCAGGGGAGGGGAAAAGGTTTGGGAATGTCAGGGGAAAGGATGGGGAAGGGGAAAGGGAGGGAAGGGAAGGGGAAAGGGAAGAGGGAAGGGAAGGGAAGGGAAGGGAAGGGAAGGGAAAGGAAAGGAAAGGAAAGGAAAGGAAAGGAAAGGAAAGGAAAGGAAAGGAAAGGAAAGGAAAGGAAAGGAAAGGAAAGGAAAGGAAAGGAAAGGAAAGGAAAGGAAAGGAAAGGAAAGGAAAGGAAAGGGAAAGGAAAGGGAAAGGAAAGGGAAAGGAAAGGGAAAGGAAAGGGAAAGGAAAGGGAAAGGAAAGGGAAAGGAAAGGGAAAGGAAAGGGAAAGGAAAGGGAAAGGAAAGGGAAGGAAAGGGAAAGGAAAGGGAAAGGAAAGGGAAAGGAAAGGGAAAGGAAAGGGAAAGGAAAGGGAAAGGAAAGGGAAAGGAAAGGGAAAGGAAAGGGAAAGGAAAGGGAAAGGAAAGGGAAAGGAAAGGGAAAGGAAAGGGAAAGGAAAGGGAAAGGAAAGGGAAAGGAAAGGGAAAGGAAAGGGAAAGGAAGGAAAGGAAAGGAAAGGAAAGGAAAGGAAAGGAAAGGAAAGGAAAGGAAAGGAAAGGAAAGGAAAGGAAAGGAAAGGAAAGGAAAGGAAAGGAAAGGAAAGGGAAAGGAAAGGGAAAGGAAAGGGAAAGGAAAGGAAAGGAAAGGGTATGGCAGGGACAGGGTCAGGGTATGGAGGGACAGGGTCTGGGTATGGCAGGGACAGGGTCAGGGTATGGCAGGCACACATCACCTCAGCACAAGGTGAGGAATTTTCCTTCCCCTTGGGCAGGTTCTGCCAGGAGATTGATGCAGGGAGCCTGAGAACAGGACACAGGCTGGAGAAATGGAAAAGCTTCAGCTTTGGGAAGCTCTGGAGGAGCTGAACAGAAAAGCCCTGCAAAGGAAGGATCCAGCTTCCAGGGATTCCCTGGATTCCCTGGCAGTTCTACACAAGGGTATATTCTAACCTTGATTAACAAAACTTTGATGTTTATGGGAAAAAAAGAGCAGGCTGTAACCAAACCCTTCAGAAATTTAGCATCTATGCACTATATTTGTAATCCCTGCCATTTATCCTGTTTTCCCTATCTGCTACTGCTGCTCTGATTACATCATGGAGATCATAAAAACAAATCCTCGAGGCAGGGCCACTTCCTGCTGTTTGGAAAAGCCCTGGCACATCTCTCCAGCCACTGCATTTACATGCAGTTATCTCCAGGCTGGTTTCTAACTCAGTTGGAAAAGTAAAATAGACTTTTCAGAGCCTGCCTGAGCAGTGACAGGTGAGACACAGCAAAACAAGTGCTTCTAACAGGTAGGAAAAAATAGAAATCCAAGCAGAGCACATCCAGAGCCCCATCTCAAGAGAGAAGCCATCCAAAGCCCTCCACTTGATTACAGCAAAGAGACTAAAAACCTCCCCAGCACTTTTCAGAAACGAACATGGGAATCATCTTTCACTGCTCTTGAAACAACAAATTGGCACACTGTGAAAGAGCAGTTTTTCCTCCTAATGGCCACAAAATAAAACCATTTCCAACTCCAGCCACTTCAGTATCAGAGGTTACAGAGAAAAGCAGCAGAACCCAGCGCTGCAGAGATGATGAAGCTTTGAAACCCAGCTTTAAATGTACCATGACTTGCAAATGACCCCAGAGCCACATCACTCACTTGCTTTGAAGGACAGTGCTCGTTCTTCTCCTCTGTCATCTTCCCACTCTTGGGAGCCCTTCTTGGCTGCTTGATGCTGGTTTTTATGGCAGGCCGGCAGACATAATTCTCCAGGTTCTTGGGAGGCTTTTTTGTCCTCTTGGCTTGCAGGCCAATCTTCAGTTTGAGGTTTCCCTCAGAGAAGTTGGTTTCCTTCACTGAGAACTGCTGCTGTGCATCGCCCAGAGCCTCGCCCTTGCTGCTCTCTGCGCTCCCCTCCCTGCTCTTCTTCCTCCCCTCCTCCTCCTCCTTGCTGCAGCCCTCGAGCTCCGCTTCCCCTTTGCCCACCAAGGTGCCAATGTTTGCCACAGAGGGGCTTTTCCCAGCAAACCCTTCAGAATCAGAACCCAAGCCTAACATAGCAGTATTCCGAGGGTCCATCACAGAATATTTGCCTTCAGGTGATTGTTTTAGGGAAGATTTACAGAGATGTGTTCCTCAGGAGAGCTGTTCCACTATGGGCACTCAGCATCTTTCACTCTGTGGGAGGAAAAAAACAGCATCAACTTGGATTTTCCAGCAGAAATTCAATTAATGTTTGATAAAACTAATGTAGAAATATCAAATCAATATAGAAATAATAATATACAAAAACAATACATAAATAATAGATAGGAAACCAATATAGAAATAATAATATATAAACCAAATATATAAATATATAAAAAATAGAAATAATAATATATAAACCAAATATATAAATATATATAAAACCAATATAGAAAAAATATATAAACCAAATATATAAATATATATAAAACCAAATATATAAATATATATAAAACCAATATAGAAAAAATATATAAACCCAATATATAAATATATAAAAAACCAATATAGAAATAATAATATATAAAAATATATATAAAACCAATCAAGAAAAAATAATATATAAACCAAATATATAAATATATATAAAACCAATCTAGAAAAAATAATATATAAATGAAATATATAAATATATATAAAACCAATCTAGAAAAAATAATATATAAACCCAATATATAAATATATAAAATACCAAAATAGAAATAATAATATATAAACCAAATATATAAATATATATATAAAACCAATATAGAAGTAATACTATATAAACCAAATATATAAATATATAAAAAACCAATATAGAAAAAAGTACATAAACACTATATATAATATATAAACCCATTATATAAATCATAATACATAAAACCAATAGAAATAATAATATATAAACCAAATATATGAATTATAATATATAAAACCTATATATAAATAATAATGCATAAAACAAACATATAAATAATAATAATATATAAACAAGATATAAATAACATACAAACCCAATATGTAAATATATAATAATTTGTAATATCTAATCTGTAATATATTAGATTGAATATAATATCTAATATCTAATATCTTATATATAATATATGATATATTATATCATATATCTAATGATATATATGATTTTTATATCTATATGATATAGATATCTAATCTGTAATATCTGATATGTAATATGTAATATATAATATATATTATATATGATATATTATGTATGATATATAATATATAATATATTAAAAAACCAATTAAAAAGCAAACAATTGTACTTCAGACAAGCACAGCAGCTGATGTTCCAAGACACCAACACTTCCAGTCACCTCCTTCAAAACCACAATTTATTTATCTGTAAAACTCTTTTAAATACTAAGTGAAGAACAAAAAGTGAATATTACAATTTCCAAATGATCCACGTGACATTTCAAACCCTGGCTCCAGATTTTAACGTTGACCATCAAATTAATTTCTTTATTTCTAACCAGAGCCCAACTCGTCCCAGTCTTGCTGATTCTGGACCCACTGGAAGAGCTGCAGCTGAGGAAGGAGCAGACAAATGCCAGCCAGGAGAAAGCACCCAAAGGCCAGGAATATTCTGGTTTGAATTATCTGAGCCACCAGGAAAGCTGAGCCTGGCCACGTGGGCATCAGTTTACAAACACACCACAAAATGCAGCTGGGAGCTGAGGGCTCTGCACAGCTCAGGGAAGTGATGCCAAGGCCAAACATTCACACACTGCTCGTGCTTCCTGAGGCAGGGGAAGAGGAGAGGCCAAACCTCAGCAGCACAATATATAATTTTTAGATATAAAATTATATATTTTATATATACGTAAAATATATAATATATAATTGGTAGGAATATAAAATGGAGCTATTTAGCAGAAAATAATAGAGAAAATCATCTTAACTACAGCAAATTAGAGTCAAACTCTAAGTTTGTGAAAATCCCCAGGCCCTTGTGCAGCACCGAGCCTGAGCTTCCCTCCCTCACAGAGAACAAACCAAACCTGTGCTCCTGTACTTTTATTATGCAGACAAAATTCAAAATCCCCAAATGCCAGAACTGTTTGGGCTGGGAGGAACTGTGAAGATCATCCCAGCCCAGCCTGCCATGGCAGGGACACCTTCAGTGTCCCCAAGCCCTGTCCCAGCTGGCCTGGAAGCCTTGCAGGGATGGGGTCCCTGTGCCAGGCCCTCAGCACAAAGCCAATCCCCCCATCCTGTCACCAAACCTTTGGAAATTCTCTCTCCATCTTTCTTGCAGGCTCCCTTGAGGCACTGCAAAATTATTTGTTGTGAGGGCCATTCTAAAGAGAAATTGTTGAAATATCCTCAGCACTTAAATAGCTTTGTCATTTTTGAAATGAAATGTCTGAAAAAACACTGAACTGCTGAAAAATGCATCACAGACACCAAACCAGCTTGAATCTTCTGTCCTTATCTTCCCTACAGTAATTAAGTCATTTATGAAGTCATTAATTAGGAGCAATGGCATGGAAAAATGTCATGATCTCAACATGAGTTTCAAATCCAAATCTCAAGGAGCCCAGCACTTTTCTGGAATTTTGGGCATCCTGGCAGGTCAGCAGGAGCACAGAGCACCTGGCAGGTGCCAAAACCCCCCTGGCCAGACAAAAACCGGGGGAGCAGCAGCAAGGAGCTGCTTTTGGGGTGCTCAGGAACACGGGGAGGAGAAAGGATCAGGAATGTGAAAGGTGACACCAGAGAGCACCCAGGCAGCTGCAGTGGACACAGGCTGGGGACAGATGCCAGGATTAGTGGGGACACAAGAAATGCCACAGCCAGCCACAAAGCCAGGCTTCCCTGGCTGAGTCCTCAGAGAAAACAAACTTATTTCCACGTGTTCTGGGCACATTATTTGTGGGGTTTCTAACTCCACACATCCTCAGCAATCAAAAGCTGCTATTATCACTCCTAAGACCAGAGGTAATTCAATAAAATCTCCATTTTACAAGGAGAAGAAAAGGTTAGAGCAGAGTGACATGGACACAGAAAGTGAGTGGGTGCAAAGCCCAACAGGATTCAGCATGTCACTAAAAATGGCTTTTTTCATATCCATCAATGCAGGTAAATCATTCTGAGGTAAAGCCTGAATCTGGATTATTCAGGTCCAAGAAAAG
Source organism: Agelaius tricolor (assembly GCF_023055355.1). Lineage (NCBI taxonomy): Eukaryota > Metazoa > Chordata > Aves > Passeriformes > Icteridae > Agelaius > Agelaius tricolor. Next base: position 1,322,660 of record NW_027269326.1, read on the forward strand.
GGACAGCCCCACGTGCCTCTCAAATCTTTCCTCCTCCAGTGACTGCAGTGCAGAGCACTGACCCTAATTCAGACATTTTCCTACAAATAAAATTAATGAATCAGCTTCAAATATGAAACCCACAGCAAGACTCACACCCTGACCTTTAGAAACTGCAAGACTCAAACTGCAGAGTGGGAAAGAGCAAAGGCAAAGTGTTCACCATCCCAAAACAAAGTCACTAAACATCAGCTCCCACAAACACAGAGCAGCTCATTTATTTACCCATTCATTACCCTCAACACACACAACAAAAATACAAATCCAGGTCCTAATCAGCATTTTGCCTCCATTTTTCACTGTAACCTCCTCCAGGAATTCCCAGGATGTGTGAATGCCTCTCAGATCTCACCTGCTGATCCCCAGGTGCTGTTTCCTCCCTGCCTTATCAGGTCCAAGCTCCCTGTCACTGTCTCCAAGGTGTTCTCAGGTGTTCCCTGGCCCTTGCCCTGCTCCTGTTGCCCCAGTGATGCCACTGGTGGTTTTCCTTTCTCACTTTCCCCTCTCTGTGCTGCTCCTCAGGCTCCCTGCAGGATCTGCTCTGCTCCTCCTGCAGGCTGTGCCCTAAAACCTCGTGGATGTCAAAGGGAATGAGGAGCCAAGTGCTGACAGCCACAGGTAAAAGCACCTGCAAGAATTCACCTGGAAAACTCTGGGACTTTAGAGAGCTAAACTGATCATATTTAACCATGTGAGTGAGTGCTTAGCTGTGTTTGCTGCATGGAGGTCCAGGGCTTGTTCTGAATTATCCCTCATCCATGGAGTCAGATTAAACCATTTTAATATATTGTAGTTAAGAAATAGTTATTGGAATATAATTATATATTCCAAGTCTTGTTCTGAATTATCCCTCAAACATGGTGTCAGATTAAACCTTTATAATACATTATAGTTAAGAAATAGTTAATTTCTGATTATAATTATATTCCAAGTCTTGTTCTGAATTATCCCTCATCCAAAGTGTCAGATTAAACCATTTTAATATATTGTAAGTAAAAAATAGTTAACTTCTGATAATAATATCTGTATTCCAAATGTTGTTCTGAACTCTCTCTCATCCATGGAGTCAGATTAAACCGTTATAATACATTGTAGTTAAAAAACAGTTAATTTCTGATTATAATTATATTCCAAGTCTTGTTCTGAATTCTCTCTCATCCAAAGTGTCAGATTAAACCATTTTAATACATTATAGTTAAGAAATAGTTAACTTCTGATTATAATCATATTCCAAATGTTGTTCTGAATTATTCCTCATCTGTGGAGTCAGATTAAACCTTTATAATACACTGTAGTTAAGAAATAGTTAACTTCTGATAATAACATCTACATTCCAAATGTTGTTCTGAATTATTCCTCATCCATGGAGTCAGATTAAACCATTTTAATATATTGTAGTTAAGAAATAGTTAATTTCTGATTATAATTATATTCCAAGTCTTGTTCTGAATTATCCCTCATCCATGGAGTCAGATTAAACCTTTACAATACATTATAGTTAAGAAATAGTTAACTTCTGATTATAATTATATTCCAAGTCTTGTTCTGAATTATCCCTCATCCATGGAGTCAGATTAAACCTTTATAATACATTGTAGTTAAGAAATAGTTAACTTCTGATAATAACATCTACATTCCAAATGTTGTTCTGAATTATCCCTCATCCATGGTGTCAGATTAAACCACTATAATACACTGTAGTTAAGAAATAGTTATTGGAATATAATTATATATTCCAAATGTTGTTCTGAACTATCCCTCATCCATGGAGTCAGATTAAACCATTATAATACATTGTAGTTATAAAACAGTTAATTTCTGATTATAATTATATTCCAAGTCTTGTTCTGAATTCTCTCTCATCCAAAGTGTCAGATTAAACCATTTTAATACATTATAGTTAAGAAATAGTTAACTTCTGATTATAATCATATTCCAAATGTTGTTCTGAATTATCCCTCATCCATGGTGTCAGATTAAACCATTATAATACATTGTAGTTAAGAAATAGTTAACTTCTGATAATAACATCTACATTCCAAATCTTGTTCTGAATTATCCCTCATCCATGGTGTCAGATTAAACCACTATAATACACTGTAGTTAAGAAATAGTTATTGGAATATAATTATATATTCCAAGTCTTGTTCTGAATTATTCCTCATCCATGGAGTCAGATTAAACCATTTTAATATATTGTAGTTAAAAATTAGTTAACTTCTGATAATAATATCTGTATTCCAAATGTTGTTCTGAACTATCCCTCATCCATGGAGTCAGATTAAACCATTATAATACATTGTAGTTAAAAAACAGTTAATTTCTGATTATAATTATATTCCAAGTCTTGTTCTGAATTATCCCTCATCCAAAGTGTCAGATTAAACCATTTTAATACACTGTAGTTAAGAAATAGTTAATTTCTGATTATAACAACATCTATATTCCAAATGTTGTTCTGAATTATCCCTCATGCAAAGTGTCAGATTAAACCTTTATAATACACTGTAGTTAAGAAATAGTTAACTTCTGATTATAACAACATCTATATTCCAAATCTTGTTCTGAATTATCCCTCATCCAAGGTGTCAGATTAAACCATTATAACACATTGTAGTTAAGAAATAGTTAATTTCTGATTATCATTATAACACCTATGTTGTTTCACCCTTCACATGAGACTGAAAACAAAATAAAAGTTCTTTAAAAGCCTCTCACTTGCCCCATCTCTAGGTCAGAAGAAAGCCTCCATCTGGCACGTGGGATTTAAGGTTAACAAAACTTTTGGTGGATTTAAAACCATCCAGTCCCAAACCCTGCAAGGGCTCTCAAGTGATGAACAAGACCCATCCCCACCACCTCCAACAAAACAAATCACACCCAACTCCCAGCCCTCAGCCAGCAGCTTCTGCACACCCCAAATCCCTCCTGAAATTGTTCTTCCCCCCAAAAATGACCAATGAAGCAGCATTTTAACATCCACACGTGCCACTGCAACCAAGTGCTGCTCATCAATGATTTCTCTAATGCCATGCACAGTTTAATACCTGGAATTCATCTTTATCCCCCTGCTGTCACATCCCCAGCCCTTTCTGCCCATTTCTGCTCCTCTGCTTTCCCAAAAAGAAAATGCCACATCCCAGATTTATTTTCCCAGATTTATTTCCCCACTCCCCCTCAGCAATATTAACTGAGATTTCCCCTCTGTCCATTCCTGCTGCTGCTTCTCCTGATGCAAACACACTGTCATGTCATATTGGGAAGGTGAATATTTCTCTTTTGGCTCTTTTTCATTGCTTCAGCTCCAGGGGACATTAAAACCAACTCAGCCAAGTGTTAGAAATCCCAGAATATTGCTGCTAACTCTATGGCCTCCCACAGTCCCCTCTCTAATTCCCTGTCTTCTTTTCCTTGCTAAAGAAGACAAATCACACTCAGAAAAGTGAAATAAAAAGTGGCTTAAAATATTTTTTTTACATCACAATCCCTGAACAGGGAGCTCAAGGCACCTGCACAAGCATCCTAAGAATGTTTGGAGATGGAGACATTTCTCAGGAGTAAAGTTCCTGTTCCCTCTCAAATTCCTTGCCTTCTTTTCTTTGCTAAAGAAGACAAAGCACATTCAGAAAAGGGAAATAAAAAGTGGAATAAAGCCTTAAAATATTTTTCTACATCACAATCCCTGAACAGGAGAAACAGGAGTTCAGAGCTCTTGGATCACCTGCACAAGCTTCCTTAAAATATTTAGAGATGGAGACATTTCTCAGGAATAAAGTTCCTGTTCCCTCTCAAATTCCCTGTCTTCTTTTCTTTGCTACTTCCTTGTCTTCTTTTCTTTGCTAAAGAAGACAAAGCACACTCAGGAAAGGGAAATAAAAAGTGGAATAAAGCCTTAAAATATTTCTCTACATCACAATCCCTGAGCAGGGGAAACAGGAGCTCAAAGCCCTTGGATCACCTGCACAAGCATCCTCAGAATGTTTGGAGATGGAGCCATTTCTCAGGAAAAGTTCCTGTCCCCTCTCTGTTTTCTTTTCTTTGCTAATGAAGACAGAGCACACTCAGGAAAGGGAAATAAAAAGTGGAATAAACCCTTAAAATATTTTTCTACATCATAATCCCTGAAGAGGAGAAACAGGAGCTCAAGGCACCTGCACAAGCATCCTCAGAATGTTTAGAGATGGAGACATTTCTCAGGAATAAAGTTCCTGTCCCCTCTCAAATTCCTTGCCTTCTTTTCTTTGCTACTTCCTTGTCTTCTTTTCTTTGCTAAAGAAGACAAAGCACACTCAGAAAAGAGAAATAAAAAGTGGAATAATCTATTTCTCTACATCACAATCCCTGAACAGGAGAAACAGGAGCTCAGAGGCCTTGGATCACCTGCACAAGCATCCTCAGAATGTTCAGAGATGGAGACATTTCTCAGGAATAAAGTTCCTGTCCCCTCTCTGTCTTCTTTTCTCTGCTAAAGAAGCCAGAGCACACTCAGAAAAGTGAAATAAAAAGTGGAATAATGTATTTCTCTACATCACAATCCCTGAGCAGGGGAAACAGGAGCTCAAGGCACCTGCACAAGCATCCTCAGAACGTTTAGATATGGGGACATTTCTCAGGAATAAAGTTCCTGTTTGCTCGACAGGAGGTAACAAATCAAACACTTTCCAATCAGAAGCTGCTGGGTGTTTTTGTGACAGACAGAAACCCCAGGGGACCTGTCCTGTCAGGGAGAATATTCCACAGAAATGCTGGGAGCAGAGGGAAAGCACCTGGAACAGGACACAGATTTTTTTGGGGGGGGAAGAAAGGCAAAGAACAGGTACAAAAACACCCTGGCAAAATGTTCCAGTGGGAGGAAAATCGGGAAGCAGAGACAGAGTTTAACCTGGTTTTTAACCTGGCCCAAAGGTTTAATCCCAGGGCTGAATTTGGAGGTGCAGGGTAATTCTGTTGGGTCCCTATTCAAATGCAAATCAAGGCAAAATTGCTAAAATCTGCATAACCAAGGTGTGTGGAGCAAAGGTTCCTCCACCCTTAGGCTGTGAGTGCCAACATCACTGAGTGCTGAGGGAAAAGCAGTTTGGGAATTCTCCTAAAACATTACCCCAGCTGCTACAGGGTGAGCCAGGAGCTCCCTGAGAGGTCTCCACACCCAGGGATAAAATCCATTTATTTCTACCCATCCAGTAAAAGATAAGGGTGACAGCAAACCAGAACTTCCCTTTTAAATCCTTTGGTAATTCCCAACCCACCATGGGCACACCTGTGCCACAGGTAAGGGACACAAAACCAGGGACAAACACAGAATTTGCTTTCTCAGAACAATCACAAGAGGTCTCATGACAGAGATTTTTCCCTTTGCAAGCTGGAGATGGGACTCATAACCTTATCAGAGGGGGAGAATGTGGCCACAACAGCACCAGCCCTTCCAACAGCAGCAGAAATTAATTTAATTTTAAAACAGCCAACGATCCCATAGACAACAATATCTATTTTTAAATACCTTTAATTCAGTAACTCCATGTGCTATTGCCACTTTTCTCTTGTCACAACAGCACTGCCATTTTTACCATCATGTCTGTCTCTTCCACCAAGGAAAAAACCTGCTTTTTATATCCTCCAGGACACTTCAAACTTTTGAAAATAACTTAAAAAAAAAAAATAAATCTTCTTCTGGAAATTGTAACTCAAATTTTGTCACTGGTTATTATCACTCAAACCTTTTTAGGCGACTGCTGCCTGCCTGTAGCAATGAATTCAAGTCCAAAAAGAAGTTGTGGTAATTTTGTCTTTTAAACCAAGATGTTTCAAACTTAGAAGTGTTTAAAATGAAAAAAAATTAAAAAAATAAAAAAAGAAAGCCTCTCTTTTATACTCTCAGACAGCTGAGAAAAGCTTTGGGTAAGAACACTTCTGAAGAACTCAAGCAGGCAGACAGATGATGATTTTAGAGCCCATCTCTCCCCATATGTTCAAGCAGCTGCCAGAATTTCCCTGCTTCCCACAGAGGCACCAGGGATGATCCCAAGGTGCTCAGGATGACCACAGGATTCACCCCAAACCCCTGGAAAACAAGTGCAGGTGGAATTTAAATTACTTAGCAAGGGGGATAGGCAAACCAAACCAGGGAAAAAGGGGCTGAAAATGAGAATTGAGGAGATTTGAAGGGATGGGGGCAAAGCCACAGGTTCTGTCCCTGCTCCCAGAGCCGCCAGCAGCTCCAGTTTCCCTGAGTGGCTCCTGACAACACCGGAGAGTGAATTCGTGTCCCGGGGCCATGGGATGGAAACCCACATTCCAAGCAGCTCCCAGCTCCCTGCTCCATAATTAACAGCGTGCAGAACCACAAACCAAGGGCCAAAACCTGGAGTGAGGAAGTCAAGACACCACGGAATTGAGGGACAAGGATGGGAACGTATTTTGGATTTTGATGGGAAAGGCCAAGATAAGGCTCAACCACCTGAACGCAAATCACGGTCAATCAAGCTAAAATAGGATTAAAAATGCAACGAAATCATAAACAAGCTGAATAAAACTTCAGAAGTATCATTTTGGACAAGGAAGATCACAAAGTCTACAAGACAGTGACCCAATAAACCAGCCGATATCCCAAAAAAACACAAAAAACCCAAAACAACCATATCAATATTTGGCAGGGAAATCCGCCCGTCACTCGGGGCAGGACCGCGCCGTGCCCGGGGAAACTTCGGGGATGCGCAGCCCCGGGCACAGCCCCGCTCCGCAGGGAACCGGGACCCCGGAGAGGCCCCCGGGGCCGCTGCCCGGTGCCACCGCAGCCCCCGGGCCCCGGCCGAGCGCGGCTCCCCGGCTCCCGCAGCCCCGGGCCCCGCCGCTGTCAGCGGGCCCCGCCGCCAGCGGGGATCCCCCGCCCCTCGCCGCGGCGCCTGTCAGGGATCCCCCGGTGCCTCCCGGTGCGGGCCCGCCCGCCGGGGACTCCCCGGGCCACCCCCGGCCGCCGGGGACCCCCCGCGCCGCTCCCGCTCCGGCTCCACGCCGCGCTCCGGGCCCTGCCGGGGATCCCCCCCCGCCGCCCCCAGGGATCCCCCGCCCTCACCGGGGATACCCCGCGCCCGCCGCCGCGGCCGGAGCGGGGCTGCGGTGCGGGGGGGATACCGGGGAGATGCGGGGGGGGTGCGAGGCGGCCCCGCGGCGGAGCCCAGCGCGCCTCCCCTCCCCCCGGGCCGCGGGCCTGAGGCGGTCCCAGTCCCCGCCCGCTCCTCACCGTGTCAGCGGCAGCGCGGCCGGGGCCGAGCACGGGCTGCTCCGCGCCGCATCCCCGCGGCCGCCCGGGCGCGGACGGGGCCGGGGCGGGACCGGGACCGAGCGGCCGCCGCGGCGGGGCCTGAGCCGAGCGAGGCGGCGGAACCAAAATGGCGGCGGCTCCTGCTCCGCCGCGAGCGAGCGCACGGCCACGCCCCCGCCGCAGGCCACGCCCCCTCCGCGCCCGGCCACGCCTCCAGCGCGGCCACACCCCCGCGGGACAGAGGGCGCGGCGGCCACGCCCCCGCCTTGACCACGCCCCAATATTTTGACCACGCCCTAAAATCTTTGACTACGCCTATTAAGCCACGCCCATCGCGCTCCCGGTCACGCCCACCGGGGAAAGGGCTTGGGAAGGGAAAAAAGGGAAAAGGAGGGGAAGGAAAAGGGGAATTTTTGCCCCAAAATGATGCAGGTAGTTTTTTCATCCCCAAAGCCACCTTTGCCTGAATGCCACACCCACGCACTTGCCGGTTCTGGGTCGTTAAAGTCTTTGAGTGAATGTGGAATGGTGGGATCTTAAAGGGTTGGGATGGACCTTAAAGGTTAATTAGGCTCAACACTCCTGCCCTGGGCAGAGACACCTCCCACTAGACCAGATCACTCAAGGCTTGTCCAGCCCGGCCTTGGACACTTCCAGGGATCCAGGGGCAGCCTCTGACAGGGCCTCCCCACCCTCACAGGGAGGAATTTCTTCCTAATACGTGACCAAACTTCTCCCTCTATCAAATTGTACCCATTAGCCCTTGAACTCTCACTACAGTTCCTGATGAAGAGTCCCTCTCCATCTCCCTGGAGCCCCTTTTAGACCCTGCTCTTCTCCAGGCTGAATATTCCCAACTCTCCCAGCCCTTTTAGTTGTGTTGTTGTCCCCACTAGATTTCCTCCAACAATTCCATATCCTTCATATTTTGGGAATGATGCTCACAATATCTGATGGGAATTACTACAGCCATTTGTAATTGCTGCTAAACAGTATTTTATTTAGCCAAATAGTGTTTTATTTGTTGCCAGAAATAGGAGAAATTAATTTAAAAATTAATTGTATAAGTAATATGTATATGTATCCATAAAACTGGAGTGAACAAAAATCCCTGGGACTAAAACACCCACTGCAAAAAGAAATGTGAAGTCTTTGCAGAAGCAGAGATTTAAGTTGCCAATACCTGAAAACCTGGCAATGGAACCATGAACAGCAAATTGCTCTTGCATGCAAAATTCAATCCTGAAGATCCAGATGACTCCTCAGAAATGAAAAACAGCCTGTCCCTGAGCCAGCACTGTGACCTGGAGGCCAAGAAGGCCAACAAAATACTGGGCTGGGTGAGGAAGAGCATTCCCAGCAGGTCAGGGGGTGCTCCAGGCAGTGCTGAACCTCTGCAGGGCTGTGCCCAGCTCTGGCACCCTCAGCACAGCAGGGCCAGGGAGCTCCTGCAGGGTGACAAAGATGCTGAAGGGCCTGGAGGGTCCCTGCCCAGAAAGGTGAGGGAGCTGGGGCTGCTCAGCCTGGAGAGGAGCCCCAGGGAGAGGGGCCTCAGCCCTGGGGGTGCCTGGGTGTGCCTGGGTGTCTCTCAGTGTCCCTGGGTGTCCCCAGGTGTCCTTGTCTGTCTCTCAGTGTTCCTGGGTATCCCTATCTGTCCCAGGGGGTCCTTGGCTCTCCCTGACTGCCCCTGGGTGTCTCTGAGCATCCCTGGCTGTCCCCAGGTGTCCCTGTGTGTGTCCTTGGGCATCCCTGGCTGTCCCTGGATGTCTCTGGGTGTCCCTCTGTGTGTCCCTGTCTGTCTCTGGGTGTTCCTATCTGTTCCTGGCAGTCCCCAGGTGTCCCTGTCTGTTCCAGTCTGTCCCTGGGTGTCTCTGTGTCCACAGTCTGTCCCTGTCTGTCCCAGTCTGTCTGTCCCAGTCTGTCCCAGTCCGTCCCTGTGTGCAGAGGCCAGAGCAGCCCCAGGCTCTGCTCCAGGCCCAGCAATGGCCCCAGAGCCACGGGCAGGGCCTGAGCCCAGGAGCTGCCCCTGGCCAGGAGGCAGAGCTGCTGCCCTGGGCAGTGCCCAGCGCTGAGCAGAGCCCAGAGAGGCTGTGGAGCCTCCGTGCCTGGGGATCCCAGAGCCACCTGGCCCCAGTCCTGTGCCCTGGGATGTCTGAGCAGGGTGGTGGTACCGGATGTGCCCCCAGATGTGCCCCACAGCGCTCCCTCCCATCCGCCCCATCCCAGCGCTCTGATTTCATTTCCCCATTCCTGAAAACCTGCCCACAACCCCGCGCTGCCCCCACCAAACGCGGCGCGGAGGGACGAAATCAATTAAAGCAATTAACACCCACAAAAACACCGGGGTTTAGGCCACGCCTCTGACCACGCCCACTTAACCACGACCTTCGTAGCCACGCCTCTTTTGTCCCTCAGCGCTTCCCGTAGCGGCGCCGTCACCGCGGCGGGAGCGGCCCCGGCGGGCCCGGTGAGTGCGGGGACACCGCGGTCCCTTCGGTCACACCGCGGCTCCCTCGGGGGCTCGGCCGCGCCCTCCCGCTCCCCCCCGCTCCCCCCGGGGCCGTGCCCGAACGCCCGCGCCGCTCCGGCCCCCGGTGTGACCGGGAATGGGGAACGGAGCCCGGCGGGCAGCACGTGGGGGGCACCGGGGGGCCGGGCCGCGCTCGGTGCGCGGTGACCGCGGGTTGGTTTTGTTGAATTGGGACAAACGGGGCGTTCTGGTGGCTGTAAAGGCACTTTTGGGGTGCATTGTCTGTAATTTTTGGTGGTAAAACCACGGAAAACCACGCCTGGTGCTCCCAGAGCGCTCCCGGTGCACCGGGGCTGTTCTGAGCCGGCCCAGGTGCGCTCAGAGCCGCGGTTTCCGTCCCCTTCCCCCGGGGCTGAGCCCCAAAGCTGCGCTGGTCGTTCAGGGATTCTGTCAGAATTTCAGCATTCTCTGAGAATGCTCAAAATTAACCCCGGGTTTTAAAAGGAGTCAGCAGCAAATTAAAAAAAAAATAAAAGTCAAGTATTAATATAATTCAGGGTTTGTGACTCCTTAATTTTCCTGGCTGTGACTGGGAAAGAAGATTTTCCATCCCTGCTTTCTTTGCAGCTAAAAGCGATATGAAATCAATGGGATCTATAGGATTTCTCCTTGCTGTGCACCAGCAAAGGATGGAAAATGTCCAAAAATCCCTCTTTACTCGCTCCTGAAATAGCAGGACTGGGGGGTTGTTTTCCTGCATTTATTTGAGCTGAAGGAATGAAAATTCTCATTTAGAGCGTTCACACCCTGCCCTGTGGGGTTGTTTTCCTGCTCCCTGCAGTTACAGGTGCAAATGTTCTTTTGTGCAGGTGAACCAGCTTTGTTTTTTTCACCAATTCCACCGAGGCAGCGGCTCCTCCTGAGCAATTCAGGTAATTAATTCTCCCTTTGGATGCAAATTACTGCACCCAAGAACTCTCAAAGCATCCTTGGTAGGCAATATCAGCATTTTCTCTTTGGGAGGTTCTGGGGAAAAGGCCCTGATAAAGGGAGTTTAAAAAATTTAAGATTTTACTTTCCATTAAACTATTTATTTTCTGTTAAACTCTTCCATTAAAATTTAAAATTTAGTTTTAAAATTTAAATTTAAAATTTAATTTTAAAATTTTAAAAATTTTAATTTTTTAAAAACTAAAGCTATTTGTAATTTTTATTTTAATGGCATGGGATTATTATTATTATTATCATCATCATCATAATTTTCATTTTCTTAATAGTTTTTCCTAAGCAAGTGGTGCTGACCACCAGGCTGTGTTACTGCAGAGCATCTGACACTTGTTCTGAATTATTTGTGTGCTTTGTCATGAAGGTCTTTCAACACAAACAGTTCTCTCTCAGCATAAAATAATCAGGCATAACAAAATATATATATTTTAAAATAAAATCGAAAATATAACAAAAACCCTAAAATATCCATTTCTGTTCCTGCAGGAAAATGCTGAGAAGCCTGAAAGGACTCATGTGCCATTCTCTGAAGGTAAGCCCTGTAGGAGCCTGGTGCTATTTCCAATATTTTGACTTTCCTGTGGCCTGGAATGACAATTTTCAGCATAGGAAATGAGTGAATTCCCATTGTGGGCTGAGGAAAGAGTAGGTCCAGCATTCCCACGTTTCCCTGAGGAGTCTGGGGAGGGGAGCCTGGCTGGAGCCAGCTCTGAGATGCTGCACCTTCCATTTGTGTGTCTCTCAGGAAATAGGGATTATTCCACTCTGCATGGCTGGGATGTCCAGGAGCACAACCCACCAGCCCTGCACAGATGCTCTGGGAAGAGTTTTGCCAAAAATCACAGAATTCTGGGATATTCCCAGCTGGAAGGATCATGGCCCTGCCTGGACACCCCAGCAATTCCTGCTGTGCTGGGAGCTCCCAGTGCCCCTGGAGCCCTGGCAGCCTTGGGGCTGTGCCCAGCACCTTCTGGGGGAAAAATCTTTTATTTTTTATTTTTGTTTCATTTTCTGAGCCAGAAATGGCTTGGTACTTGGAGTGGGTACAGTGATGCACTCTGCCCCAGCTCACAGCATCCCTGTGCCGTCCAAGGGCCTCCTGAAACCCTAAACAGCAGCAGGAGCTCATGGAGCAGGTCTGGAATTTTTTCCTGAAGGAGAGGAGTTCCAGCTATGTGGTTTGCTGCTGCCTTTTTGCCTTTCCCAGGCTTTTCCTCTCCAGCACAGCCGTGTGGCTGCAGCTCTGCCTTCTGCAGCTCTGGCTGTGCAGGGCTTCCCTTCCCGGGCAGGCTGCGGGAACAGCCCGGGATCCCTGGGACGTGTGGGGACAGCCCGGGATCCCTGGGACATGTGGGGACAGCCCGGGATCCCTGGGACGTGTGGGGACAGCCCGGGATCCCTGGGGACATTGGGAACAGCCCGGGATCCCTGGGATGTGTGGGAACAGCCCGGGATCCCAGAGATCCCTGGGACATCGGGAACAGCCCCGGATCCCTGGGACATGTGGGAACAGCCCGGGATCCCTGGGACATGTGGGAACAGCCCGGGATCCCTGGGACACCGGGAGCAGCCCGGGATCCCTGGGACATGTGGGAACAGCCCGGGATCCCTGGGACACCGGGAGCAGCCCGGGATCCCTGGGACATGTGGGAACAGCCCGGGATCCCTGGGACACCGGGAGCAGCCCGGGATCCCTGGGACATCGGGAGCAGCCTGGGATCCCTGGGACATGTGGGAACAGCCCGGGATCCCTGGGACATGTGGGAACAGCCCGGGATCCCTGGGGACACCGGGAACAGCCCGGGATCCCTGGGGACGTGTGGGAACAGCCCGGGATCCCTGGGACGTGTGGGAACAGCCCGGGATCCCTGGGACACCGGGAACAGCCCGGGATCCCTGGGACACCGGGAACAGCCCGGGATCCCTGGGACACCGGGAACAGCCCGGGATCCCTGGGACACCGGGAACAGCCCGGGATCCCTGGGACACCGGGAACAGCCCGGGATCCCTGGGATATCGGGAACAGCCCGGGATCCCTGGGATTCCTGGGACATTGGGAACAGCCCGGGATCCCTGGCATTCCTGGGGACATCGGGAATAGCCCGGCATTCCTGGGGACATCGGGAACAGCCCGGGATTCCCAGAGATCCCTGGGACATTGGGAGCAGCCCGGGATCGCTGGGAGATGTGGGACCAGCCTGGGATCCGTGGGAACAGCCCGGCATTCCTGAGCCCGGGATCCGTGGGATATCGGGAACAGCCCGGCATTCCCAGAGCCCAGGATCCCCGGGAGATGCGGGAACATCCCGGGCACAGCCCTGCATTCCCAGAGCCCGGGAGATGTAGAACCAGCCCGGGGTCTCTGGAAGATGCGGGACCAGCCCGGATCCTTGGATCATGCAGGAGCAGCCCGGGATCCGTGGGACAAGCGGGATCAGCCGGGCATTCCCGAGCCCGGGATCCCGGGAAGGTGCGGGAACAGCCCGGGATCCCGGGAAGGTGCGGGATCAGCCCGGTATTCCCCAGCCCCGGATCCCGGGAAGGTGCGGGAACAGCCCGGGAAGGTGCGGGAACAGCCCGGGATCCCGGGAAGGTGCGGGAACAGCCCCGGATCCCGGGAAGGTGCGGGAACAGCCCGGGAAGGTGCGGGAACAGCCCGGGATCCCGGGAAGGTGCGGGAACAGCCCCGGATCCCGGGAAGGTGCGGGAACAGCCCGGGAAGGTGCGGGAACAGCCCGGGATCCCGGGAAGGTGCGGGAACAGCCCCGGATCCCGGGAAGGTGCGGGAACAGCCCCGGATCCCGGAAGGTGCGGGAACAGCTCCACCTCCCGGCTCGGCGCTCCCGGTTCATCTCGGGCACCACGTGATGGTTTCGCTGCCATTTCAGGGATCCCGGAGAGGCGGCTCCTGTCCCTTGGCAGATGGAAACTCAGCCCAAAATCCGCTCCCTGCTCGGGGAAACGGCGCTGGAGGGGCTGGGGTGGCTGTGCAGAGCCGCACTGGGAGCTCTGTGGATGCTCCTGGTGTTCCAAAGCCCAGGGATGGGCTGGGGGCGGCTGTGCAGGGCTCTGTGGATGTTCCAAAGCCCAGGGATGGGCTGGGAGTGGTTGTACAGAGCTCTGTGGATGTTCCAGGTGTTCCAAAGCCCAGGGATGTGCTGGGAATGGCTGTGCAGGGCTCTGTGGATGTTCCAGGTGTTCCAAACCGCAGGGATGGCTGTGCAGGGCTCTGTGGATGTTCCAAAGCCCAGGGATGTGCTGGGAGTGGTTGTTTAGAGCTCTGTGGATATTCCAAAGCCCAGGGATGTGCTGGGGATGGCTGTGCAGGGCTCTGTGGATGTTCCAAAGCCCAGGGATGGGCTGGGGGTAGCTGTGCAGGGCTCTGTGGATGTTCCAGGTGTTCCAAAGCCCAGGGATGTGCTGGGAGTGGTTGTTTAGAGCTCTGTGGATGTTCCAAAGCCCAGGGATGGGCTGGGGATGGCTGTGCAGGGCTCTGTGGATGTTCCAAAGCCCAGGGATGTGCTGGGAGTGGTTGTTTAGAGCTCTGTGGATGTTCCAAAGCCCAGGGATGTGCTGGGAGTGGTTGTTTAGAGTTCTGTGGATGTTCCAAAGCCCAGGGATGGGCTGGGGATGGCTGTGCAGGGCTCTGTGGATGCTCCTGGCATTCCAAACCACAGAGATGATGCTGAGTTTTTGTTCAGGAGTAGGGACCAAGCACCTTGGTCCTCTAAACTCAGGATATGATATTAATTTATAAACTCAGGGTATAAAATGCTTCAGCTGGGGTGTCCTGAGCCATCTGTAGGCAGTTTAAAATGTGGATTTTTGTAAATGGAAACAGTGATTGGTGAAATGCAAGTGTGCATCTCTGGAACTCAGCACAGCTCTGAGCAGGGCTGTACTCACTGCCTGTGTTGACTTTGCAGCACCTCAGAGAGGAGCAATTCCCCCTCTCCAGGTGCTTGGGAGCTGCTTCCACACCCACAGCCCCCAGTGGCAAAGTTCCAAAGTGTCCAAAGTTTGAAGGTTAATTTTTTAGAAAAATTAAACAAAGATTGAAGTTTAAAAAAATTTTTTAGAAAAATTAAACAAAGATTGAGGTTTAATTAATTTAAATCATAATTACAGTTCACTATAAGTGGCTTTTAGCTTATCAACTTTAACTACGCTGTGTTGTAAACACTTTAAAATTAATAATCCAAAATTACCCCTCGTGAGCCTTAATACAATGCATCTTTCATAGTTCTATTTCTCCAAAGTATTTTTAGTCTTATTTGCAAAACATCTTTTAAAACTTATTTCTGGTTTAGTTTCTCTCTCAACAATGTTTATCCTCTTCCATAACATTTCGAAATCAACATTTCTTATCCCAAAATTTACATACAAATACAGGCTATGTGAACCTTCTGTCAAGTTTTGAGAATTTTCTGTAAATCCATTTTCCACACAAAGCACCACCAGGTTCCAGGGGGTTTTGGGAAGGAGCTGTGGTGCTCAGACTGCAAATGGCAGTAAAATAATGTCATTGCAGGAGTGATTTACACTTGGGATGTGCTGTGCTGATGGAAAAAAAAAATAGAAATTTAATGTTTGGCTGCAAGACCAGAGGACTGGACTTGTATTCTGAGTTCCTCTCCCTTCAGAGAACTCATGAGGAGCTGCCTTGTGTCCCACAGAGATTCCACATCCTGCTGAGCTCAGTTTGGGCTTTTCAAAACGTGACATTGCTAATATTGGTTTGATGAAGCATCATTCAGCTCAAGGCTGTGCCTGGGCATCCCTAAAACCTGCACACAGAGCAAGAATTTCATCCTTGTTTCATTTTCCTTCAGCGCTGCAGTGCCCAGGGCTGAGGGTTTGTGTGGTACCCCTGGCAGAGGATGGGCAGGGAGCTCCCCTGGCAGCTGAGCAGAGCCCAGAGCCCTCAGAGGCTCACCTGGGGCTTGAGGGGGACAAAATGAGATCCCAGAGGGGCCTCCCACCACATCCAGTCCCACCCCCTGCCCGGGGCTGGGACACTTTCCTGGGTCCAGGATGCTCCAAACCCCATCCAGCCTGGCCTTGGACGCTTCCAGGGGCAGCCACAGCTTCTCTGGACCCCCTGTGCAAGGATGTTCAAGGGAGATGAGAGGGATTCTGATTGCAGGCTCAGGGCTGACATTTTCTACATGATCAGGTGACAGGAATTGCCTTCTGTATTTATTCATGTATTAAACTGGCATCTTGTGCCCTGCTCAAGGCTGTAAACTGTCGCCTCCGTGGATTTTCAACTAAAATAAGCAATCCTGAAGGATCATTTACATTTGAGGAGGAAAAGGGCAATGTGGGAACAAGATGTGTGGAGTGATCTCCCTATTGGCACTGCAGCTCTTGGTTCCAGAGGCTCCAGGCTGGTTCCATCCCTTCCCTAAGGGGAGGGTCTGTCTGTCTGTCTGTCTGTGCCCCGACACGGGTAGGGCGGTTCTTGGGTGGACGCGTTTCAAAGGACGAGTCTGGACTCTTCAGCTTTTCCATCTTCAGATTGTTGATTGTTTCTTATCTACAGAATTTTCTCTCTGCCCAGCACAGGTCTGATCTGCAAGGCAGCCAAGGGCACTCTGACCACTCACGGGGCGGTCATGTCTTTTTATACTAAAATCTACGTACACAATATTTACCTTTATTTTCCAATACTTTTCACCCATGTTGGCAAGTGCACCTTCACCATAAACCAATCCCCAAGTGCCAACATCACCACAGGAGATGGAGGACAAGAAGAAGAAAGAAGAAGGACGAGACACGCCCTGATCCCTCCATCTTGTCTCCATAACCCCCCTGTACCAAAAACCTTAAAGTCTGTATTTCACCCTCTAAATGTGTCTCTTTTACACCCTTCACTCTAAAGTGATTCTCTTGTCCTCAAACTCTTGTTACTTCTGTGGATGGATCAAAATCAAGCCACCAAACACTCCTGGCAACATTCCAGGGTTTCTGAGACACCCAAGGGTTCTCCTGGCATCTCTGGGCATCGGGAGCGATGTGCTGAGTTCCCACACCTAACGGGAGGCCGAGTGCCCAAATGCTGATTGAGGCATCTGCAATGAGCCTGGCCCCACTTTCCCTGGAGCCCTGGTGGCTTTGCAGTGGCCCCTGAGGAGCCCTGGGGTGGCAGCAGGGCTGAGTCACGCCACAGCTGTCCCTGGCTCTGAGCTCTGCGTTCTGCTGCTCTCACCCAGACACACAAAATCAGAAACTGCTGCCATGGCCCTGTCAGTGCTGCTCAGGGGCTCTCAGCTTCTCCCAGAGCCTGGCTGGAGGATGCACTTTCTAAATCACTGACAAATGTTTGTGTTTTCTTTCGCCACGACATAATAAACTGCTTGTCCTGCCGCTGCTCGCTTCCTTGCCTGTTTTGGCTGGGCTTTGCAGGCAGGCTGGCTGGGGAAAAATGAATTCATCAGCTTAGCTGGCTGCTTTGGTTTCTCAGCCACGTCTGGATCCTAATGCCAGAGTCTGGGTGCAGGGACACAGGCAGGGAAATCAGCGTGGGGAGTGTAATTATAAATATCAAATAGTGGGCAGAGCTGCACTAATCCCTGGGTAATTGAGGTGATTTTGGATTGTTGGACAGGCTGAATTCTCAGGGTGCTGCCTCTCCTCGGTGTGGGCACTTCCCAGCAGTGAGGCTTTAATGGCTGCATGTGGGATCTTAAGGAATTTTGTGTAAATTGGGTCAAAAACTCAATTCTGTATTTTGGGTAAACCTCAGGTGCAGGGCTTGGCTCAGTGAGGTGGAAGTGGCTCAGGTGAGAACGGTTTCAGTGCAGGTATCTAAATGTGGAATCTGGTTCTACAGCCATGCTGAATTTCCATGCTAATGATGAGTTTTCACTGTAATTGCAATCAGAGTTCAGCTCTGGGTGGCTCGTGCCTCGCTGGGATCACAGAGGGCTCAGAGCAGAGGCCCTGGGCTGGTTTTCCCCAGCACTCCCTGGCTGCTGACAGCTTTGTTGTCTCTTTGCCTCCGTGAAAAATGCCAATCAATTTTTTAAAAAAAAATTTAAAAGTTTAATAATAATAAAATGGCTATAAAAATAGTAATAAAATTAGAGTAATAAAAATTTGGACAATTAGGATTAGGATAATAGGAGACAATAAACACAAAGAGTTACAGACATTCTGGGTACCTCTTTCTGGGCAAAATAAGCCTGAAAAAGGACCCACATTAACAGAGGATTAACCATTAAAAACAACAGCCTGTTGCATATTCATACACCTCATACATGATGCATAAATTCCATTCAAACACAGGATTCTGTCTGGGCAGTGTCAGCTTCTTCCTCTGAATCCTCACTGTGAGACAGGAAGAAGTTATTTTCTTCTGATAAGGGAGGAATAAATTCTTTTTCTCTGAAAGATTCAGGTGTCCTGTGGCTGCTATCTCGGTGGGAGTACCTCATTCCTCTCTTTAAAAAAAGTATCTTACTTGAGTTTCTATTTTACATTATTTACATAGTTTCTATTTTAACATTATATTGTAACCTAAAACTATATTCAACACACTACTTAAGAAAATTAATACATGTTTAATAGAATACATATTTATGTGCTATGTAAACATAATACATAAGCATAAATAATTGTAAACATAAAATTAATGATGTTGAACATTATAGCATAGTTTCTATTTTAACATTATATTATAATCTAAAGCTATATCTAACACACTCCTTAGGAAAATGAATGCAGCATAACTTTCTAACACAACACACCTAAATTCACTTTAATCTTTTCTCCCCTTGCTGTCCCTCAGCTGGGCCGTGGCTGTGCCCTGCACACGGCCAGGGCTGGCCTGAGCTCCGTGTCCAGCCAGGATGTGCCAGCAGCAAAGCCCCGAGCGATTTTCCACACCAGCGAGGGCGACCCGGTGAGTGACAGCCTGACAGAACTGTCCCCTGGGTGCCACCACTGTCCCCAGGGTGCCAGCAGGGACCATCCTGCCTGCCAGAACTGTCCCCTGGTTGCCAGCACTGTCCCCTGGGTGCCACCACTGTCCCCAGCCTGCCAGAACTGTCCCCATCCTGCCAGCACTGTCCCCTGGGTGCCAGCAGGGACCATCCTGCCTGACAGCACTGTCCCCTGGGTGCCACCACTGTCCCCAGGCTGCCAGAACTGTCCCCAGGCTGCCAGCACTGTCCCCTGCCTGCCACCAGGGACCATCCTGGGTGCCACCACTGTCCCCTGGGTGCCACCACTGTCCCCTGCCTGCCACCAGGGACCATCCTGCCTGCCAGCACTGTCCCCTGGGTGCCCCTAGGGACCATCCTGGCTGCCACCACTGTCCCCTGGCTGCCAGCACTGTCCCCTGGGTGCCAGAACTGTCCCCAGGCTGCCACCAGGGGCCATCCTGGCAGCCAGCAGTGCTGCCTGGGACTGTGCTGGGGTACAGGGGGTGCACACACACCTACAGCAGGGGTGCACACACCTACACCAGGTGTACACACACCTACACCAGGGGGCACACACCTACAGCAGGGGTACACACACACCTACACATGGGGTACACACACCTACACCAGGGAGTTACACACACCTACAGCAGGGGTACAGGGGGTACACACACCTACAGCAGGGAGTGCACACACCTACACCAGGGGTGCACACACCTACACCAGGGGTGCACACACCTACAGCAGGGAGTGCACACACCTACAGCAGGGGTGCACACACCTACACCAGGGGTACACACACACCTACACCAGGGGGCACACACCTACAGCAGGGGTACAGGGGGTGCACACACCTACACCGGGGTGCACACACCTACACCAGGAGTACACACACCTGCACCAGGTGTACACACACACCTACAGCAGGGATCAGCTCCGTGAATGGGCCGTGGCTGTGCAGGGCACCTGCTCAGGGTGGATGGAGCCTGAGAGCTCCTGGCAGCAGGGATTGATCCCTTCTCCAGAGCTGCCCGGATGGGATTGCAGGAGCTGGCACAGGCTTCTCATCAGACACCATGAATTTCAACTCCAGGCTTATTCTTCCCTGGCAAACCTCCCTGAGCTGGCTGTGAAGGGGACAAAAACCACACCCCAGATGACCTGAGCACAGCCCTGCAGCACCACAATTGCAGCCTCAGCCTCTGTGTGTGTCTGGAGCACAAAATGAAGGGCAGGAAATGAATGGAAGGAGCCTTTGAGGTGCTTTGCTGCTGCTGTGTAATTGGAGCCTCTGTGATTCCTCCGGGGTCTCTATGGAAACGGCGGCAGGAGATGGTCTCGCACGTGACCCCGTGCATTGCACAGCCCAGCCCAGATGGCCACCATTGTCCCCATTGTCCCCGCTGTCCCCGCTGTCCTGCGCCTGCCTCCTGTTGCCAGGCAACCGCCTCTGCCATTCTGACCCGTGCCTGAGCTTTGCCTTTGGCCACCTCGGCCTGCCTGGGGCACTCAGCTCCTGCACCACACAGTCCCATTGAAACGGCGCTAAGAAAGGCACTGAACAGCACATTTTTCAGCAGAGTTTGTGTACCCTGCCATTAGCACAGCTCCAAGGGAGGAAACAGGAGGATAAATGACCCACATTGTGTAGGAGAGGGAAGGAATTTGCCCAGAGTCAAGCAGCAAGGCAGGGCTGAAGCTGAGGATGAAAATGGGCTCTGGAGTCCTGCTCTTGTGGAGAACCACAGGTGCTGTGTCCAGGAGAACTCCAGGGAAGCCACAGTTTGAAATAAGCTTGGGAAAAAGGAGTTTTTCACATTTCTCCTCAGGTGACAGCTCCTTACAGCAGGGCACCTCTTGAACAGCCAGGATTTAACATTCACCCCTGGTGCAAGGATTTCCTGACCACTGAACCCCCCAGTTTGGCAGCTCCAGCAGCTCAGCCTTTTGCTGAAGTTACCAAAATTCCCAGAAATCATTCCTTGAATCAGGAGTTCCTCAGATCCTGCAGCTGTGCCAAGGTCAAGCCCAGAGTCCAGGACACCCTGGCCTGCCCTGTGTCCCCCAGGGAGGGTGGGACAGGGCTGGCTGCTGAGTGGAAGGGGCAGAAGGTGGGAGCAGAGGGGTATTCTGTGCTGAACAGGCTGCAAATCTGTCCTGAAGAAGGGAAGGGAGACTTAACAAGAATCCTGGGAGCAGAAAATTCATGGATGTGCAACAGAGCTTCCAGCAGTGCTCCATGGAGAGTCCATCAGGAGCTGGGAAAAGCCAAAATATTCCTGGCCAAACAGGCAGCAGAAACCTGCACACAAAAATGCTGGCACGTAAAATAAAGAGAACAAGGGAATTGTTGTATTTGTTGTTGTGCATGGCAGTTTTTATCTATAACAGGAATAAAGAGGAGGATGCTTTTACTTTAAATCCATGGGAAAAAATGCAGAAAGCAGAGCAGGACAAGATCTAAGCTTCAAAGATTAACACAAAACTGCTAAAAGTCACACAGGAAGGGCTGCAGAGTAGTCTCTGTTTACTGTCCTAATTAGACAAGACACAAAAAAGGATGATTTGAGCAAGAGGAAAGAAGTAAGGGCTTTGCAGGTATTGCATGGCAGGAAAAGAGAATCATGAAGGGGAAAAGCAGGCATTAAATTCTCAGATAAATAAATAAAAAAAAAGAAATAAAAATAATATAAAAATAATAAAAATAATATAAAAATAAAAATAATAAAAATAATATAAAAAGAAAAAATAAAAATAATATAAAAATAATAAATAATAAATAAATAAATAAAATAAAAATCAGATCCCAGGGACAACAGCTTCTTGCTGTCATTATGGTGAGACCTGCAGGGGAAACACTGGAAATAAATGCAGCAGGATTCATCAGGTGCAGTGGAGGAATAGCCCTGATCACTGGGGTCACCACAAGGGACTGGAAATTATTGCCCCAAAAAAGAAATTAGGAGTTTTTAAGCCTCCAGCCCCAGTAACCAAATGGCACAGTGGGAATCACTGCTGGGAGGCAGCAGCCCAAGGCAGAAAACATCATTTTGTCACAGAGGAAAGTGGGTGTGAGAGCAGCAGGTGACTCAGAAGGGTGCCACAGCCTTGCCACGGTTTGGGGGGGCTGCTGGAAGGGGAGGCGAATCCATGGTGCCCCCAAACACCAGAGTTTGTGCATGGGCTCAGAGAATCCCCCCATTGCTCAGTGCCCCAGGTTGTGCATGGGCTCAGAGAATCCCCCCATTGCTCAGTGCCAGGTGGGGTCTCCTCTCTTTGGCCTCTTCCAAGCATCTCCAGCAGTGTCCTGACCCCACAGCTCCTGCTTTATTCCTTTGGTGTTATTGTGTTCCTGCTTTATTCCTTTGGTGTTGTTGTGTTCCTGCTTTATTCCTTTGGTGTTATTGTGTCCCTGCTTTGTTCCTTTGGTGTTATTCCTCCTCTTGCTGTGCCCCCAGTGAGACAATATTGAGCATTGCCTCCCTGCCCACCCTCCCAGGCTCCTGTGCCCAGGGAAGGCATCACCAGGTGCCAATTCCCCTTTGCTCTCCCAGGATCCCGATTGCCCTTTGCCAGGGTCCCAATTGCCCTTTTCAGGATGCCAATTCCCATTTTCTCTTCCAGGATCCCAGTTGTCCTTTCCCAGAATGCCAATTGTCCTTTCCCAGGGTCCCAATTGCCATTTTCCAGGGTCCCAATTCCCCTTTTCTCTCCCAGAATCCCAATTGCCCTTTCCCAGGATGCCAATTGCCCTTTTCTCTTCCAGAATCCCAATTGTCCTTTTCCAGGGTCCCAGTTGCCATTTTCTCTCCCAGAATGCCAATTCCCCTTTTCCAGGGTCCCAATTCCCCTTTCCTCTCCCAGGGTCCCAATTCCCCTTTTCCAGGGTCCCAATTCCTCTTTTCTCTTCCAGAATCCCAATTGTCCTTTTCCAGGGTCCCAGTTGCCATTTTCTCTCCCAGAATGCCAATTCCCCTTTTCCAGGGTCCCAATTCCCCTTTCCTCTCCCAGAATCCCAATTGCCCTTTTCCAGGGTGCCAATTCCCCTTTTCCATGGTCCCAATTCCCCTTTTCTCTCCCAGAATCCCAATTGCCCTTTTCCAGAATCCCAATTGCCATTTTCTCTCCTAGAATCCCAATTGCCCTTTTCCAGGGTCCCAATTCCCCTTTTCCAGGATCCCAGGGTGCCAATTCCCCTTTTCTCTCCCAGAATCCCAATTGCCCTTTTCCAGGGTGCCAATTCCCTTTTTCCAGGGTCCCAATTCCCCTTTTCCAGGGTCCCAATTCCCCTTTTCTCTCCCAGGATCCCAATTCCCCTTTTCCAGGATCCCAGTTCCCCTTTTCCAGGGTCCCAGTTGCCCTTTTCTCTCCCAGGATCCCATTGCCCTCTTCTCTTGCAGGCCAAGCACACGGATCAGCACGAGGGCCGCCTGTACAGCATCCCCCTGCAGGAGGTGAAGGCTGTGTTCCCCCATGGGCTGCCCCATCGTTTCCAGCAGCAGGTATTCCAGCTTGGAGGGATGCACAGAGCCCTGGGGCTGTCCCTGGAGCCCTGGAAGTGCCCAAGGCCGGGCTGAAGGGGCTTTGGAACAAGCTGGGAAGGTGGGAGCTGTCCCTGCCCATGGCTGGGATGAGTTTAAGGCTCTCCCATCCAGCCTAATTCCCTGATTCTGTGTGGGAAGAAGCAGATCCATTGGTGACTGTGGTGTTTTCCTGTTGGGATGGGAGAGAGCAGAGTGCAGTTATCCCTTGCCATTATATAGACTTTCAGCTTCTAAAATCTCCCTTTTTTTCTGAGTCAACCACCCAGAGCAGAAGAGTTTGAGGGTTCCACCTCAGGCAACTTTTGTTCCAGTGTTTTTTATCTGGAACATCCAAGCACAAAATGAATTACAGAAATATTTTCTACAAAGCAGCACTCTCCATTTGCAGAAGGCTTCAAACCTGGTTTCATTCTAGCATGCATGCTTTTTATACATCCTTACAAAGCTCATAAGTTTACACTTTACTCGTTGGTCAGGAAAGACAAAGTGCTCCTTGGAATAATTGCAGGTTTCTCTTATTTCTCCTTCTTTCTTTCTTGGTTTCTATGTCAACAACCTTGGTAGAAAATTCTTTCAGGGGCAAACATGGATCCTCTTCTCAAACTTCTGTCTGGCTCACAGAAGTTGCTGTAAAACTCTTCCACAGGGCTGTATTTCAGTGTGAACCAGGCTGTCTCATGAAATAAGTTTCTATCTGCAACAACACAATTGTGTCTCCTGGTCTGTGGGTGAGGGGGATGGAGCTGTGCAGGCTCTGCCCTGCCTGGGTCAGGGACAGATTCCTCACCTGTGCAAATCCAGGCCACTGAGTTGGATTCATGGCCAGGCCAGGCTCCCACACCCCACTTGTGGGAACAGGGGACCCAGAAAACTCTTTTTGGGCACAGGAAGGACAAGAAAATCCTTTCCCTGAGGGGAAGCAGCACTTGACCAACTCTCAAATGCTGCTTGACCAACCCTGTGGGTGCTGCTGGGCAGAGCTGGGTGTTGGAGCCCTGGATGCTGAGAATTTTAAACTTTCTGTGCTTAAAGGCACAGCCCACAAGAGAACACTACAATTGACCTGAGGCTGTGGAGAAGGCTTCAAATATTGATTAATAATACTAAAATGGCAGGTGTGTAGTTGGTTAGAAGTTTACTTTGTGGTATTACTTTGTGTAATATCACAAAGGATATTAGTAGAAAACTTAAAGTAGAAAACTTAAAGTTCGGGGTTTTAAAATATAGAAAGAAATATGAAGCAAGATGGAAGTTTTAGAGCAGAGGTTGTTCTTCTTTACCTTCTTCCTTTTTCTTCATGGGTTTGGGTGATGTTTTCTAATTGGACAGAAAAGTCCTCAGTGCAAGTTCAAGGGATCAGTTATGGGGTTAAAAGGGAAATAATCTGGGGGTCGTTTCTTAATTGGCACAGACCCACAAGAGAACACTACAATTGACCTGAGGCTGTGGGGAAGGCTTCAAAAATTAATTAATAATACTAAAATTACAGGTGTGTAGTTGGTTAGAAGCGTGCAATATCACTAAGTAGAAAACATAAAGTTTGGGGTTTAGAATAGAGAAAGAAATATGAAGCAAAATAGAAGTTTTAGAGCAAAGTTGTTCTTCTTTACCTTCTTCCTCATAGGTTTGGGTGATGTTTTATAATTGGACAGAAAAGTCTGCACTGGGGGCTTGGAGGGATCAGTTATTGGGTCAAAAGGAAAATAACCTAGGTGTCATTTCTTAATTGGAAAGTTTAGTCTTAAAAGACCTTGTAAGAAGAGATAGTGAACAATTTTTGTGCCTTGCTCATGAAAGGCTGCAGAACTCATGGCTGTGAGGCTGTAACACAGGTAAATAATAATAATAATAGTAGTAATAATAGTAACAATAGTAGTAGTAGTAGTAATAATAATAATAATAATAATAATAATAATAATAATAAACACCTGAGTCTGACCACGAGCCACCATCTCAGGTGCCTTCAATGCTGACCTGGAGAAACCCATAGCTGGGGGTGCTGGGGGCCAGCAGGCAGGTTTGGAGCAGGGCTGGGGACAGCTGTGGCACTTTGCTCACAGCTGTCCCTCCTCAGATCCAGACCTTCAACGAGGCGCGGGTGATGGTGCGGAGGCCGGCGCTGGAGATCCTGGGGTACCTGAAGGGCTCCAACTTGGCCCACCCTGCTGTCAGATACGTGATCTGTATCCTTCAGCTGCAGCTGGAATGGAGAGAAACACAAGGAATTCCTGCAGGGAGAGGGTGGTTGTGAGCCTGGGCTGGTCTCCAGGAGCAGGAGATTTTCATTCTGGTGTTTTTCATCTCTACCATCCAAGCACCAAATGAATTACAGAAATATTTTCCATGGCTGTGTTGTAGTTGAGACAGAGACAATGCAAAGCAGCACAGCCCATTTTCAGAAGGCTCCAAACCTGGTTTTATTACAGCATTCCTGCTTTTTATGCATTCATGTGGTCTGTGCTCAGTGCAGGGGCTCTGGGCCCTTCAGGGAGCTCAGAGCTTGGATGTCTCTGTTTTAACTCCTGGCACAGCCAGGGTCAGCACACAGGGCAGGGGCTCCTCAGCTCTGCTCAGTGGGGTGGGGCAGGCAGCAGGAGCTCTCTGGGTGAAATGCCATCCCTGCTTTGACGAGCTCTGGGCTCCCTTTGTGCCCTTTCTGGAGGAATCACAGTCAAGTACAAACTGAAGTGGTTTTTCAGAGCCTTTCCTTGACAGTGCTTGCTGGAGATGGTGAGAGAGGAACAGGGAAGACCATGACCCTGTGCCACGTGGTTCACTACTGCTCCAGGCAGGGCTGGCTGGTGCTGCACATCCCAGATGGTGAGAAACCCAGGGCTCTGGTACCACACACCAAAAGAAGCTGCTTCAGGAGCTCTAGGATATCCCTCCACAACCTGTCCTTGTTTTTCCATAGTGGAAAAGGCTCATAAACCACAAGATATAAAGCACAAAACCCCCCAAATAAAGTAGAGCATAATTAGGTATTTTCACCTGCTCATATGTCCTTTGGTCCAGTTTGGTTTCCTCCATTGTTACCAAGCATGGGAAGGGATTGTTTGGGAGCTCTAGGATATCCCACCACAATCTCTCCTTGTTTTTCCATACTGGAAAAGGTCCATAAAACACAAAAACCCCAAATAAAGTAGAGCATAATTAGTTATTTTCACCTGCTCACACATCCTTGGGGCCAGTCTGGTTTTCTCCATTGTTAACAAGCATGGGAAGAGATTTTTGGGGTCTG
Source organism: Agelaius tricolor (assembly GCF_023055355.1). Taxonomy (NCBI): domain Eukaryota; kingdom Metazoa; phylum Chordata; class Aves; order Passeriformes; family Icteridae; genus Agelaius; species Agelaius tricolor. The sequence continues at coordinate 1,349,148 of NW_027269326.1, forward strand.
TGTGGCCTCCTCTGCTCCTGAGGGACAGTTCTGCAGGAAGGATGGAGCTGCATCCACCTCTGGGGTCCCAAAGCCATGAACCTGTTGAGATGAATCCAGAGGAGGCACCCAGATGATCAGAGGGATCAGGGGAGCAGCTCTGCTCTGAGGAAAGAATTGGGATTGTTCAGTTCAGAAGGAGAAATTTGGATTGTTCAGCCTGGAGAAGAAAAGGCTCTGGGTTTACCTGATTGTGGCCTTCCAGGGCCTAATGGGACTGCAAGGAAAATGGAGAGAGAATATTTACCAGGGACTGGAGGGACAGGACAAGGGGAATGGCCTCCTCCCACTGCCAGAGGGCAGGGATGGATGGGATGTTGGGATGAAATTCCTCCCTGTGAGGGTGGGGAGGCCCTGAGAAGCTGTGGCCACCCCTGGATCCCTCCAAGGCCAGTTTGGGTGGGGCTTGGAGCACCCTGGGTCACTGGAAGGTGTCCCACAGGATCATGGAATGGGTTGGGTTGGTTGATCTTGAAGGTCCCTCCCAACCCAACCCAACCCAACCCATTCCATGATTCTGTGACTTTCCTTACCAGAGCTGCAGGATAAGGACAAGCAACACAAACACCCCTACCATCCCCACCTCATAGCATTATTTTGACTAAAAAAAAAAATATATATATATATTCAAACCAACAGTTTTATTTTGCTGACAGCTCATCTCTGGGTGAAGAACTGCAAGGAGCTTTTTCACTCTTCCTACAACAAAGACAGGCTGGATCAGCCTCTGCAGGCTTCTGTCTGGCTCAAGAACTTCAAAACCTCCAATGAACGTTTCCTGGAAGAGGTTGGTGGCTGCAAACCCCACCCCTGCCCCTGCTGCTCTTCAGCTGCTGCAGGAAAAGCACTTTGGGTCCCTCTGTGGGGATGGCTGGTGCTGGTGGATGCTTCTCCCAGATTCTGCAATCCAGCCTTGCTTTGCCTCCTGTCATCCCCAATCTCATCATTGTTTCCTTCCCACAGATAAAAACACAAAGAAAATACATTTGGGGCAAAAGAGAAAGCACAGAGGAGGGCAGACCTTTGAGGGAAGTGGTGGAGCAGGTAAGGAGCAGCCACTGAGGGACAGATTGCTCCTCAGGATCTTAGAGATGGGAGTCCTGGGAAATAGGAGGGGTCTCCCTGTCCACAAAAGATGATGATGTGGTGGATCTGTAAAGAAAATTGTACAGAGAATTTGGATAGAAGACCAAGTTAGAATTAGAAATTCCCATGTTTTGATGCTCAAACTGCTCTTGGAAGAGGCTGTTGACTGTCAGTTTGTCTTCCTCTGGAAGGGCTGCCCAAAAGTCACCCCCTAGCAAGAAACTGTCTTGGTTTGACAAGACAGTGTCTGTCTGCTCAGGAAGGCAGGAGCCTTCCCTGAAATGGAAAATGTGAACCCCCTCCCTCTGAATTGTTACCATTTTGAAATTAAGGGGCTCTCAGGCAAAGATGTGGGAATAGGAATGACAGTTCTTTATTAGGAAAAATAAAAATACAAATGCAATAGTACAAAAAAACCCAAAAACCCCACTGCCAGAGTCAGCCCATGCCCTGTCCCCTGTGTGTCAGGGGGTGGCACAGCCCCATCCCATGGGGGCTCAGCCCTCCTGCAGTGCCAGCTGTGGCTCTGCTGGAGCAGGGATCCTGCACAAGGGGGGAGTTTTCCTCTGCAGCTCCAGGGCTGCTGCAGATGGGCCTGGGCTCCCTCTGGCCATGCAGGGCAGCAGAAGCTGCTCCTCTGGCAATGCACTGGGCAGAGGCTGCTGGGGTGTCCCAAAGCTCAGATTGTACCCAGGTAGGAATGCTTGGCTCCTCCCCTGGGTGGAGCATCTCCCCATGGGATGATGGGATTGGATCAGCCCTGCAGGGACACTCACTGGCCATGGACAGAAGAGAATTAATAATTAATGGATCATTAACAGCAGATACCTCCTGGAGGGAGGATTGATTGTGGAAGAGATAAAGAGAGCTGCCCAATGAACAGAACTGCCCCACCTGGTTAAACAGTGTTAATTTTAATTAACAGCAGATAGCTGCCCCACCTGGTTTTGACAGTGTTAAACAATGTTAACAATGAGCAGCAGATAACTGCCCCACTTGGTTTTAGCAGTGTTAATTTTAACAATTAAGAGCAGATAACTGCCCCACCTGGTTTTAGCAGTGTTAATTTTAATTAACAGTAGATAACTGCCCCACCTGGTTTTAGCAGTGTTAATTTTAATTAGCAGCAGATAACTGCCCCACTTGGTTTTAGCAGTGTTAAACAGTGTTAATTTTAACAATGAGCAGCAGATAACTGCCCCACTTGGTTTTAGCAGTGTTAATGTTAACTAACAGCAGATAACTGCCCCACCTGTTTTTAGCAGTGTTAACTTTAACAATGAGCAGCAGATAACTGCCCCACTTGGTTTTAGCAGTGTTAATTTTACAATGAACAGCAGATAACTGCCCCACTTGGTTTTAGCAGTGTTAATTTTAACAATGAACAGCAGATAACTGCCCCACCTGGTTTTAGCAGTGTTAATTTTAACAATTAAGAGCAGATAACTGCCCCGCTTGGTTTTAGGTACAATGAGCAGCAGCTCCCTGCCCCACCTCTGGCAGGAGGCACACAGAGCACAGCCCAGGGCAGAGGCTGAGCTGTGCCCTGTGCTCCCTGCAGGGCCTGGCTCGGGTCAGGAGTGCCAGCGATGCCGTGGGGGTGCTGCTGAGGGAGCTGAAGCTGCAGAGCCCCCGCGGCTCCTTCCGGCTCCTGGTGGCCGTGGACGGCGTCAACGCGCTCTGGGGCCGGACCACGCTGAGCAAGGAGGACAAGAGCCCGGTGGGTGAGGATGGGCCTGCTGGGCTGGAGATGCTCACAGTGCCAAGCAACCCCCTCCATTTGCAGAAGGCTTCAGACCTGGTTTTATTCTAGCGTGCATGGGTTTTGTACATTCTTGCAAAATGCAGAAGTTTACACTTCACTCGTTGGTCAGGAAAGACAAAGTGCTCATAGTTTCAGGTTTCTCTTATTGCTCCTTCTTTCTTTCTTGGTTTCTGTGTCAACAGCCTTGGTAGAAAATTCTTGCAGGGGTAAACATGGATCCTCTCCTCAAACTTTTCTCTGTCTCACAAGTCACTATAAAACCTCTTCCACAGATGCCTTTTTGGGCTACCTAAAAACAGAGGCCAGACAAAATTAAGGGGATAAAAGCAGTTCCATTTATTGATGGGTCTTCAGGTACATTTTGGGCAGACAAAGCCCCTAGGGGCTGCACACAAAATGGACAACACATCCCAGGTTTTCACACTTTTATAAGTTTGGTCCATTTGCATATTGGAGGTTAATCTTCCAATTACAGCTTCAGGTAATGAAGGCATTTACCCAAGTTTGCTCCCCCCAGCTCCCTTTTCTTTTACATTTCTCAAGGCTTGAGGCAGGGAGGTGTCCTTGATTGCCAGGCCTGGAGAGGAATTCTTGTGTCTGCCCAAAATGGGAAAGCTGTAGCTAGCATTGTATGTGGAGTTCAGAGTTAGACAGTAAGAACTGCAGGATTACAAATATATAAAAATTATAAAATTTCAAAATAATATAATGTAATATAATACAATGTAATATAATGTAATGTAATATAATATAACATAATATAATATATAAAAATTATACAAGCTAAAATCCTAAGGCATCATTTCCCCAGAGCTCTGCCCTGGCACAGCCCTGATTCCTGCTGCAGGGAGGAGCAGGGAGGCTGCTTCAATTTTAGTTCTGTGTCAATCCCTGCAAATGTTCAGGCTTTGGAGGGGCCTGAGAGGTTCATATTGTGCTTCAGACAATTTTTCCTGAGTTTTTCCTTCTCTCCCTGAGGCAGAAGTGCAGGTGGGTGTTGTTGGAGGGGCAGGGCCTGGCTGTTGCTCAGTGCAGCGTGACTCAGGCTCGATGCTGCAGGGCCCAGGGAAAGCAGAGAATAAAAGGTGCCTGAAGGATAGAAATGATCCTGCCAGCCTAGCTGGAGTCAGGGGAGGGGAATTTGTGTCTGACAGAAGCTGCTGGCAATGAAATGGTGACGCAGACCATCTCCACCAGGTCGCTCCAGAGGAGCTGACGCTCGTGCACAACCTGCGGAAGATGCTGAGGAACGACTGGGTGAGTTCCAGGCTCTGCCACAGTGAGAGCCCAGCAATGAAATCTGCCACAAGCCCAAAGGCACGGCTGCAGCAGTGCTGAGGGAGAGCAGCAGTGTCTGAGGAGATGAGGACAGCTGGAACCTGCAGCAGCATTTCCTGATTCCCCTGGCTGGGGGACCCTGAGCTGGAGGTGTCTCACAGCCCTTTGGGTTATCAATTCCTGGAGCTAGTGAGAACTTCTGCTTTCTGAACATTTTGCTGTAGGAGGTCAACTCCTCCTGCTGCTTTTTCCACCCCCTTGGAGCTAGAACCAGTAGGCTGCAGATTTAAAGGTGTATAGGAAAGTCCATTTTAAAGTATTTCACTTGTTGGCATAGAAAACCCATAACAGGTAAGAAAAGTTTTAATGCCAGCCCTGGGAACATGAGCTGTATATTTATTTTCTCTGTGCTCACACGGAGCAGCCTGGATTAGTGTGGTCTGGAGCATTATAAAAAGTTAATTTGCAGAATTTTTGAAGAATCCAGGTCCCAGAATGGGATCTTAAAGCCCACCCAGTGCCACCCCCCTGCCATGGCAGGGACACTTCCCACTGTCCCAGGCTGCTCCAGCCCCATCCAGCCTGGCCTTGGGCACTGCCAGGGATCCAGGGGCAGCCCCAGCTGCTCTGGGCACCTGTGCCAGGCCTGCCCACCCTCCCAGCCAGGAATTCCTGCCCCATATCCCATCCAGCCCTGCCCTGTTACTGTGAAACCGTCCCTCCTTGTTCCCAGCTCTCCTGGAGCCCCTTTAGGCCCTGCAGGGGCTCTGAGCTCTCCCTGGAGCTTTTCCTTCTCCAGGTGAGCACCCTCAGCTCTCCCAGCCTGGCTCCAGAGGGGCTCCACCATGGAACCTCCTCTGGACTTGCTGCTGCAGCTCCATCCTGCCATCAAAAGATGCCTCAGGGGTTGATCCTAAACCAGCATTGGGTTTGATGCTGACAGCATTTTTATTTCTGATCTGCTTTCCAGAGTGGAGGTGCCATTGTGACCACCCTCAGCCAGACGGGCTCGCTCTTCAAGCCCAGCTCAGCCTACACTCCCCAGGAGTTGCTGGGAAAGGTCAGTCACGGCCTCTTTTGGGCTTTTTTCCCCTCTTCACATTGGGAAACAAACAAAAAAATTGTTTGGTGACCTGGTTCTGTTCAAGGGGACACTGCTCAGGCTCTCTGTGGATCACATACACCCTTGGGTCAGCAGTGCCCTGAGTGCCAGGGCAGCCAAAAATGTCCTGGGGTGTGCCAGGCACAGGGACAAGGCAGGGACTGTCCCTGCCCTGCCCTGGGGCAGTTTGGGCATCCCGGTCTGTGAAAGGGCTGAAGCTGCAGGAGAGTGTCCCAGGGAGGGTCTGCAGGATGAGGAGCATCTGAGGGCATTTCAGTGCAGCTGGAAAAGAGGAGCCTGAAAGGAGATCAGGGACCTGCAGCTCTGATTCTGTGACCAGCACAGGACCCAAGGGAACGCCCGGAGCTGTGTCAGGGCAGGGGGAAGGTTCTCCCCCCAGAGGGAATGGGCACAGCCCCAGGGCTGCCAGAGCTCCAGGAGCACTTGGACACCACTCCCAGGCACAGGCTGGGATCGCTGGGGTGTCCCAGGGCCAGGAGCTGCACTGGGTGATCCCTGTGGGTCCCTTCCAACTCTGGGTATTCCATGAGTGAGCTCCCAAGGCCTCTGGGCCGTGTCCCCAGCCAGCCCCCAGCACTGACCTTGCCTGAGCTCCCTTCCCAGGAGGGTTTCGATGCCTTGGATCCCTTTGTGCCCATCCCGGTCCCCAACTACAGCCCGAGGGAGTTCGAGAGCTGCTACGGCTACTACCTGGAGCGGAGGTGGCTGCAGCACGAGAAAGGTCAGTGCTGGGAGAGGGGCAAGACCGGAGCCGTTCCCTCCCTCCAGCCCTCCCGCAGCCCCTCCAGCTCTGGTTTTCTCTGGTTTTCTCTGTTTTTCTCTCTCGCAGCGCACACGGAGGACGGCAAAGCGGAGCTGCAGTTCCTCAGCGGCTCCAACCCGCGGCAGCTGGACCGGCTGGCGGGACCCCTATAGCGCAATAAAGGCTCCGTTCCCCCTCTGTCCGTGTCCGTGTCCGTTCCCGCCCCCGCCGCGTCCCCGCCCGTCCGGGGCGGGCCCCGTGACGCGCTCCCGGTTCCGTTCCTGGGGGCGATGCCGGGGGAGGCGGTCACGCTGCAGCTCGGGCACTACTCGGGCTGCGTGGGCGCGCACTGGTGGGGGCTGCAGGTGCGGGGGGAGCTGCGGGCCGGGCCGGGGGTCGGGCCGGGCCCGGGGCTCGCTCTGATCGCTCCTCTCGTCCCCGCCGTTCCCCGCAGGCCGCCGCGCTGCGCGGCCCCGCCGAGCCCGCCGAGCTCCGCGCGGCCGCGCTGCTCCGCTTCGGGCGGGGCCCGGGCGGCACCGAGAGCCCCGAGCCGCGGCTGGTGGCGCTGGAGCTGAAAGGTACCAGGGAGGGAGGCGGGCACCGGGCGGGATGGACACGGGCACCGGGCGGGATGGAGGCGGGCACCGGGCGGGATGGGGCACCGGGCGGGATGGACACGGGCACCGGGCGGGATGGGGCACCGGGCGGGATGGACACGGGCACCGGGCGGGATGGGGCACCGGGCACCGGGCGGGATGGGGCACCGGGCGGGATGGGCACGGGCACCGGGCGGCCCCGCCGTGACCGGGCTCTGTTTGCAGGCGGCGTGGGCGCGCTCAGAGAGGACGGGGCGGACACGGAACCGCCGGTGAGCTGGTGAGTGCGGGATAGTGCGGGACCGGGCCGCCGGTGAGTGCGGGATAGTGCGGGAGGGGATGGGACGGGATGGGATGGAGCCGCCCGTAAGCTGGTGAGTGTGGGATGGAACGGGACGGGAGGGAACGGGACCGGGCCGCCGGTGAGTGCGGGATGGGCCGGGGCTGTCGGTGAGCTGGGGAATACGGGACGGGACGGGATGGGATGGGACGGAGCCGCCCGTGAGCTGGTGAGTGCGGGATGGAACGGGACGGGAGGGAACGGGGCCGCCGGTGAGTGCGGGATGGTGCGGGACGGGACGGGGAGGGACAGGACGGTGTCACCGGTGAGCTGGGGAGTGCGGGCCGGGCCGTGCCGGGGTCCCGCAGCTGCCGCCGCTTTGTGTCGCAGGGACGGGGCTGTCGCCGATTACCGGGAGCGGGGCTGCGCGTCGCGGGACGCCGGGAGCCGCAGGGTGAGCGCGGCCGCGGGTCCCGCCCCGCTCCCGGCCCGGGGACGAGGCGAAGGCCCCGGTAACCGGCCCGGGATTGTTCCCGCAGGGAGACGCTGCCGGGGACGCCAAGGGGAATCCCGGTGCTGCGGGGCCAGGTTTGTGCACGGCGGGTTCGGTCTCTGGGATCAGGTCCAGAAAGGCAGAACCAAATTCCCTGGTTCCTGCTGTGGGACAGCGTGTGAGGGAACAGGGAGAAGGAAAACTATGGGATAACAGTGCTTGGCTTATGGAGAGCTGGGGCAGATGGGCTGACCCAATTTTTTAACTTACCCCGTTTTTTCAGCCCAGCAGATGGGCCAAAAAACCTGGATAAGTTAAAAATTTGATTTTGCATTCACGGGGATGCTCAGAACTCAAAGAGGATGCTCAGAGCAGAAAGGGGATGCTCAGAACATGTTAGAAAACTGGTTTTACATTCGTGGGGATGCTCAGAGCTCAAAGGGGATGCTCAGAGCTCAAAGGGGATGCTCAGAGCTCAAAGGACCTTTGCTGTCCCCTCTGCCTCCCTGCAGGTTCCTCTCCTGCAGGCTCCCAGCACGCTCCCTCCATCAGGCTCTGGTCTGATTACCTCAACGTGCACCTGCACCCCAAGAGTCTCCACGTGATCCGGCAGTACCTGCACGATGGGTATGGCCAGACCCCAAACCAGGGCTGAGTTTTGCCTTCAAGGATGAAGAAAAGGGATAAAATAAGCCCTCTTTTCCCATTTTTCCCTTAGGGATTGTGGCTGTCTCGAAGCCTTTGGGCAAGGTGAAAGTCTCCTGCAGGACCCTGCCTGCGTGGAGGAGCTGGAAGATCGGCTGCACTTCTTTGTTGAGGAGTGTGATTATCTTCAGGTGCTCACCTTCTCCAAGCTCCCTTTGCTTCCAAGAAGCTTCCTGCTCGAGGAGAAGCAGAATCTGAGATGCTGCCGTTGTTTCCTTCCCCCAGGGGTTTCAGGTCCTCTGTGACCTCCACAATGGATTCTCTGGAGTTGGTGCCAAGGTGACAGAGCTGCTCCACGATGAGTACCCACGGCAGGGGATCCTCACCTGGGGCCTGACTCCAGTCCTGAGCGCTGGGGGAGTGAGTAAACAATGGAGAGCCCAGAGCAGCTGCCCAGCCTGGCCTTGGCAGGTTCTTGCTGTTCCAATGGTTGGATTTTTCCCCCCCAGGACCCTCAGAAGAGTTTTCAGAGACTGATGAACACGGCCCTGGGCCTCGCCCACCTGTCCCGTCACAGCTCTCTGCTCTGCCCCCTGTCACTCAGTGGCTCTTTGGGACTCAAGCCAGAGCCTCCTGTGACATTTCCATACATAAAATACAATGTAAGTGCTGGGCTGGGATCACCCCCATGGCTGGCACTGAGCTCCTGCAGCTCTGCCCCTCTCTCAGTGTTTCCTGCAGCTCTGGGGCTTGGTGCTTTTCCATGGTGCTGTTCTGCTCAGCACTGACCTTTTCCTGCTTTTTCACTGGGACTTTTAGCTGCCAGCTTTTCATTTCTGTAATTTTCTTGCTGCTTTTGAAAATATTAACACGTTTCCTTGGCCACTGTGCTTTTTGGTGGGTGCTGGCACTGAAGAAAAGGCTTTACTACATTATTCTCCATGCTTGGAGTAACTCCAGCCTCACTGGAGCCCTAAGGAGCCAAAAAAGATAAGAAAACTGGCACCAAAGCATTTGTTAGCCAACAGCAGGGCTGGAACTACAGTTACACACTGGCTGCTTATCCCAACCCTGAAATAACTGTAAACCACCTCTTTTAAAGGCACAGTTTACAACCTGGTTTAAGTCAAATACACAAACTGTGAGCTGTCCTGCCATTGCTGCTCTTGTCTCCTCCCCAGGCATCCCTGAACTACCAGAGCAGTGCAATCCTGGCAGCTGCACTCGACACCCTCACGGCTCCCTACAGGCTCTGCTCCTCCCAGGCCTCCATGCTGCACTTTGCTGACTCCCTCACCTTTTCTGGGAGGAAGGTGAGGATGAGGAGACCTTCCAGCTGTGCTGCAGCTGTTCTGCACGGCCCCAGCTGTGCCAGGAGCGTGTTCCAGACTCTGCTCTGTCACCCACATCCAGGTTGTGGCTGCCTGGGCAGCTCTTCCCCTGCCTGCCTTGTCTGGCTCCTCGCTCCCTGATGTTTTGAGTGCCCACCAGGACGTGCCCTGGAAGCTCCTGTCCTCGTGCAAGGAGCAGAGGCTCAGCTCCTGCTTTGCTCAGTCTGTTGTGCTACGAGGAATTGGCCAGGAGAAAGCCCCCAGGTAAATCAGCACCTGAGCTGCACTTCCTGCAGGATCCCTCATCCATGGAGGAGCAGCCTAGGGATGAGTGCTGCTGGTTTGAGAGCAGAACAGCTGAGGAGCAGCTGAGGCCTTGATGGTTCCAGGCTGGAAAACGCTGAATTTCCTTTGCAGCAGCTGCCCAGGCCAGCCCAGGCCGCCCCTGCACAGCTGTGAGAGCCCTGAGCAGGTGCTCCAGCAGTACCTGCACAGCCACTTCCCAGGGGCCTTCAGGTGGGTGCAGGGCTGGAGCTTCAGGGGTGCTGGTTTAGCACAGGGAACATTGAGGGGCTCTGGGTAACTTCATTCATCTCCTCACAGCACCTGCCACGTGCTCCAGCAGCCCTGTCACACCCAGCCTCCCTTCCCACAGTTCTTCTCTCCTCTCCTGACCACACGAGGCTTCCTCCAGGACAGAGCCCAGGGCTCTTCCTCAGCAGGTAACAAACACCCCCTAAACTCTGCAACAGGGAGATCAGGGCCTGACAGAGGGGAAATTATCAATAACACCCCAAAATTATCAATAACAACCCAAAATTATCAACAACACCCCAAAATTATCAATAACAACCCAAAATTATCAATAACACCCCAAAATTATCAATAACACCCCAAAATTATCAATAACAACCCAAAATTATCAATAACAGCCCAAAATTATTAAAAATAAAGTTATAAAAACCAGGATTATAAATAACCAGGATTATCAATAACCAAAACTATCAATAACCAAAATTATCAATAACCAGGGTTATTAATAACCAACCACCCCAGTGTGCAGAGCTGGGAGCAGCTGAGCTCCAGCCCAGTCCTTGTGCAAGGGCTGAGGGTTTGGTGGTGTTTAACCCTTGCTGTGCCTGTCATCTGTTTAACCCTTGCTGTGCCTGTCATCCTCTGGACAGAGCCCAGGGCTTTTCCTCAGCAGGTAACAAACACCCCTTAAACTCTGCAACAGGGAGACTGGGGCCTGACAGAGGGGAAAATTATCAATAACAACCCAAAATTATCAACAACAACCCAAAATTATCAACAACAACCCAAAATTATCAGTAACACCCCAAAATTATCAATAACAACCCAAAATTATTAAAAACCAAGATTATAAATAACCAGGATTATAAATAACCAGGATTATCAATAGCCAAAATTATCAATAACCAAAATTATCAATAACCAGGGTTATTAATAACCAACCAACCCAGTGTGCAGAGCTGTGAGCAGCTGAGCTCCAGCCCAGTCCTTGTGCAAGGGCTGAGGGTCTGGTGGTGTTTAACCCTTGCTGTGCCTGTCATCTGTTTAACCCTTGCTGTGCCTGTCATCCTCCTGGAGAGAGCCCAGGGCTTTTCCTCAGCAGGTAACAAACACCCCTTAAACTCTGCAACACAGAGACGGGCCTGACAGAGGGGGAAATTATCAATGACAACCCAAAATTATCAATGACAACCCAAAATTATCAATGACACCCCAAAATTATCAGTAACACCCCAAAATTATCAGTAACACCCCAAAATTATCAATAACAACCCAAAATTATTAAAAACCAGGATTATAAATAACCAGGATTATCAATAACCAAAACTATCAATAACCAAAATTATCAATAACCAGGGTTATTAATAACCAACCACCCCAGTGTGCAGAGCTGGGAGCAGCTGAGCTCAAGCCCAGTCCTTGTGCAAGGGCTGAGGGTTTGGTGGTGTTTAACCCTTGCTGTGCCTGTCATCCTCTGGACAGAGCCCAGGGCTTTTCCTCAGCAGGTAACAAACACCCCTTAAACTCTGCAACAGGGAGATCAGGGCCTGACAGAGGGGGAAATTATCAATGACAACCCAAAATTATCAATAACAACCCAAAATTATCAATAACCAAAATTATTAATAATCAAAATTATCAATAACCAGTATTATTAATAACCAGGGTTATTAATAACCAACCAACCCAGTGTGCAGAGCTGTGAGCAGCTGAGCTCCAGCCCAGTCCTTGTGCAAGGGCTGAGGGTTTGGTGGTGTTTAACCCTTGCTGTGCCTGTCATCTGTTTAACCCTTGCTGTGCCTGTCATCCTCTGGACAGAGCCCAGGGCTTGTCCTCAGCAGGTAACAAACACCCCTTAAACTCTGCAACAGGGAGATCAGGGCCTGACAGAGGGGAAATTATCAATAACAACTCAAAATTATCAACAACACCCCAAAATTATCAATAACCAAAATTATTAAAACCCAAAGTTATAAATAACCAGGATTATCAATAACCAAAACTATCAATAACCAGGGTTATTAATAACCAACCAACCCAGTGTGCAGAGCTGTGAGCAGCTGAGCTCCAGCCCAGTCCTTGTGCAAGGGCTGAGGGTTTGGTGGTGTTTAACCCTTGCTGTGCCTGTCATCTGTTTAACCCTTGCTGTGCCTGTCATCCTCTGGACAGAGCCCAGGGCTTTTCCTCAGCAGGTAACAAACACCCCTTAAACTCTGCAACACAGAGATCAGGGCCTAAGAGTGGTAAAAATTATCAATAACAACCCAAAATTATCAATAACAACCCAAAATTATGAACAACAACCCAAAATGATCAATAACCCCCCAAAATGATCAATAACCCCCCAGAATGATCAGTAAGGAACAGACGCAGTGCAGAGCTGGGAGCAGCTGCGCTGGAGCTGGGGCAGCAGCACAGAGCCAGGCCCGAGGGTTTGGAGCTGTTTAACCCTTGCTGTGCCGTCTCCCCGCAGGTGTTGAGAGCATCCCTGTGCTGGCAGCCCTGCAGAGCTGCCCTGGCCTGCAGGGGCTGCTCTCGGGGCTGTGCCGGGAGCTGCGGCCGCGGCGCTGGGGCCGCCCCTGCGCGGCCGGGCTGGAGCACGACGAGGTCCAGGAGGCCCTGGAGGAGCTCAGGACCCTGGCCCAGTGCTATGAGCCAGGAGCTGGAGCTGATGGATCTGAGGATGAAGGAGATTCAGACTAATGCACACTGGGAGTGGCTTTGAGGTGGCTCCCACAATAAAGGGAATGGTTCTGGAGATGGCCCAGCTGTTCCTTCTTCTCTTTTTACCAAAAAAAATCTTCTGGGGGAAGTTCTCCAGCTACTCACAGTTGTGTGGCAAAGGAGGAAAGCTGCTTTCTCTTTTCTGTATTTTGGTTGGCTTTTTTTTTTTCAGCAGTGCAAATTGGATTTGCTCTGCCTGTTCAAATAAACCCAGACAATAAATAGAAAATTCAGACTGTAACTATCTCACATACAATCAGCACAAGGGGAGAACTTAGAAAAACTCATGTGTTTGTTGCACATAAAAAGTGACATTTCAGGGTACAATATTTACAGGTCCTGGTTAGAGGCTGCTGGGCCCCAAGGCCAGATCAGTGTCCCCAAGTTCTCTTATTCCACTGCTGAAACTCCCCAGGGGAGTTCTAAAGAATATTTTTCATTTTACTTCCTGCCTTTGGTTTGGTACAGGCTGGAAATTGAACAAAAGGTAATTAAGGTGAATTAAGGTGCTGTCTCAAGTACCTGTGCAAACATTTTTCCACAGCACCTGTCTAGCAGCAAACTGGCAAAAACCAAACCCCCTCTTGTGGTGCAGTCAGTAGTTTCATCACCTCAGTCATCAGGTTCTTCCTCAGAAAGCAGAAGATCCTTGTCTGACAGCTGGTCTGTGTTGCTGGTGCTGGTGGCATCCTCCTCATCCTCAGAGCTGCCATCACAGGACGTGTGGAACAGCCTCATCAGCTCCCTGAACCTGTGGGACACCTGGGGACCAAGGAAATGCAGGCTCAGAGCTGCCATGGAATTTCATAGCTCAGGGTGTTCTGTAACACCAAAAACATCAACAGCACGGTGGCATTTCATAGAGGATTGAGGCATCAAGGAGGAGAAATGGAAGAGCTCTGGGTTTTGTTTTCTTTGGAAGAACAGTTTCATTCTCCAGGTCAAATCTGGCAGTCTGGGAGGATTCAAAATCAGATCCTGTGTACAGATCCTTAAATATATATAAATCTGTATATATAAATATATACAGATCTATATAAATATATACAGATCCTTAAATATATTATATATATCTGTATATATAAATATATACAGATCCTTAAATATATTATATATATCTGTATATATAAATATATACAGATCCTTAAATATATATAGATCTGTATATATAAATATATACAGATCTATATAAATATATACAGATCTATATAAATATATACAGATCCTTAAATATATTATATATATCTGTATATATAAATATATACAGATCCTTAAATATATTATTCTTTGTACAGAAGGGGGAGGCTGAGTTGCAGCCACTGAAACAACTCCAGTGCCAAAGGTGCAGCTCAAATCCCACTGGTGACCCTGCCAGGACCAGGGCACACAGCATTTTTGGCACAAGAAAACAGAACAGAGTTTGCTTTTGATTTTTTGAATTTGCAACTGAGATGATTTTTTCATCCAACTGAAGTTTGGGAGGCTGCTAGGACAGCACCCTGACCTTCCCAGCCCCTCTCCCACACAGCCCTCACCTCACTGGCTGTTTTGTTGCCCAGTTTCTGGGAGATGGCGTGGAAGGTGTCCAGGTGGGCTCCCTTCTCCTGGCACGTGGTGAGGATGACTCTGTCAGCCTCCCTGCAGAACAAAACCCCTGTGAAAGCAGCCCCAAACCAGCAAGAGACTCAAACAGCCCAGCTCAGCCATCCCAGTTCTGCAAACCCAGCTCAGCCATCCCAGTTCAGCCATCCCAGCTCAGCCATCCCAGTTCTGCAAACCCAGCTCAGCCATCCCAGTTCTGCAAACCCAGTTCAGCCATCCCAGTTCTGCAAACCCAGTTCAGCCATCCCAGTTCAGCCATCCCAGTTCAGCCATCCCAGTTCTGCAATCCCAGCTCTGCCATCCCTGCTCAGCCATCCCAGTTCAGCCATCCCAGTTCTCCAATCCCAGCTCTGCCATCCCAGCTCTCCAATCCCAGCTCTGCCATCCCAGCTCTGCCATCCCAGCTCTCCAATCCCAGCTCAGCCATCCCAGTTCAGCCATCCCAGCTCTGCCATCCCAGTTCTGCAAACCCAGCTCAGCCATCCCAGTTCAGTTCCCAGTTCTCCAATCCCAGTTCAGCCATCCCAGTTCAGCCATCCCAGTTCTGCAATCCCAGCTCTGCCATCCCAGCTCTGCAATCCCAGCTCAGCCATCCCAGCTCAGCCATCCCAGTTCAGCCATCCCAGCTCAGCAATTCCAGCTCAGCCATCCCAGCTCAGTTCCCAATTCTGCAATCCCAGTTCAGCAATCCCAGCTCAGCCATCCCAGCTCAGCCATCCCAGCTCAGCCATCCCAGCTCAGCCATCCCAGCTCTGCCATCCCAGCTCTGCCATCCCAGCTCTCCAATCCCAGTTCAGCCATCCCAGTTCAGCCATCCCAGTTCAGCCATCCCAGCTCTCCAATCCCAGTTCAGCCATCCCAGCTCAGCCATCCCAGCTCAGTTCCCAGTTCTGCAATCCCAGTTCTGCCATCCCTGAGCACGGCTCCTCCTGCCACCCCCAACCCCAGGCCCCTTCTCTAAGCACAGCTCCTTTAGCCTGGCTTTAAGTTTTTTGAAGGAGGTTTTAAGATGTTTTGAGAAGGTTTGAGAAACTTTTTGAGAAGGTTTTAAGTTTTTTTTTCCCCCAGTCTGAAGTGCTCCAATAAGAGCCCTACCAGGAGCAGCTCATGGGGCCAAACGTGGACTGAGCAAAGGGAAGGGTCAGAAATCAGGGACACAAAATGAAAATAAATGACCCAGTCAGAGCTGGAGCCAAACAGGGGGCACAGAAAGGGGAGCTCAGGCAGAAGTACCTGGTCCAGAGCACGACCTTCTCCCCAGTGGAGCTGACTTTGCTGTTCTTGGCACACACGGTGGCCTCTGTCACCCGCTGCTGCTGCTGCTGCTGCTCCTCCCTGTGCCCTGGGCAGGCTGTTCCTGCTCTGGGCTCCATCTGCCCAGGCTGCTGATGCACCAAGAAGCTGCTGCTTGCATTTGCCCTTGGCCTGGCCTCAGGAGCAGCTCCAGAGCAGCCTCTGGCCTGTGTGTCCAAGCTGCAGTGCCCAGGGGAGCCCGAGCTGCAGCTCCAGCCCTGCTTTGCTTCAGCTCCTCCTGCCAGGGCCAAAGCTGCTCCCTCCTCGAGCTCTCTGCCACCTTCAGGAGCAAGAGCAGAGCCCCCATGTTGAGAATGAAGCCCCTCAGGCTGGCAGGGAGGAGGTGCTGGGGAGCCTCTGGCTGCAGCAGAGAGCAGCAGGTCCCTGCTCAGCCCCTGGGCCTCCCCCCCAGGCTGCTCCAGGGCCCCAGGGCAAGGGCAGGCTTTGGTTTCTTGAGGTAGGTTCAGAGCAGCTTTTGGCAGCTGAGCCCATCTGGGGCCAGTGGCAGCAGAGTCCCCGTCCTTGGCAGCGTCCACACCTGCACTGGAACCTTCTGGAAGCTGGGCATCAGCAGGGGCAGCCCTTCCACAAGGTGTGCTGGAGGGCAGCCTTCCTTCCAGCTGAGGTCCTGCTGAGAAACACAAACAAGGTCACAGAAGCTGTAAGGAAAAGCCCTGGAGGCTTCATTCCCTGACTTGTAAAGAGATTTTTATTTACAGAGCCTAATGCTGCACGTGAGAGCAGTTTGGGAGCAGCTTTGTGACTCCAGCTGCCTTTTCCCCAGCTGTGCTTCAAACAAAACAAATCTGCAGCCAATTTCCTTCACCCCTGTGGGCTGCCACAAGAAAACTGCTGGGTGAAGTGATGAAGATTGCAAAAGTGCATTGCCCAGAGCAAAACTCTCCAGTGAAACTGCTCCTGGCAAAGCCACAAACCCAGGCAGGAAACCACATTTAAACTCCTGTATTGAACTGTGTGCTGTCCCCAGGAGCAGGAGCAGGAGGAGGAGGAGGAGGAGGAAAAGGAGGAGAGGAAGGAGAAGAGGAAAAGGAGGAAGAAAAGGAGGAGGAAAAGGAGGAGGAAAAGGAAAAGGAGGAGGAGGAAAAGGAGGAGGAGGAAAAGGAGGAGGAGGAAAAGGAGGAGGAGGAAAAGGAGAAGAGGAAAAGGAGAAGAGGAAAAGGAGGAGGAAAAGGAGGAGGAAAAGGAGAAGAGGAAAAGGAAAAGAGGAAAAGGAGGAGGAAAAGGAGAAGAGGAAAAGGAGAAGAGGAAAAGGAGAAGAGGAAAAGGAGAAGAGGAAGGAGGAGAAGAGGAAGGAGGAGAAGGAGAAGGAGAAGAAAGAGGAGAAGAAAAAGGAGAAGGAGAAGAAGAAAGAGGAGAAAAAAGAGGAGAAAAAAGAGGAGAAGAGGAAGGAGAAGAGGAAGGAGGAGAGGAAGGAGGAGAGGAAGGAGGAGAGAAAGGAGGAGAGGAAGGAGGAGAGGAAGGAGGAGAGGAAGGAGGAGAGGAAGGAGGAGAGAAAGGAGGAGAAAAAGGAGGAGAAAAAGGAGAAGAGGAAGGAGGAGAGGAAGGAGAAGGAGGAGAACTCCTCCCTCAGGGTGTTCATCCTGCCAGAATTGTGTTTGTCCTGCTCTGCACCAGACTGGGGGAAAAACAAACACACAGAGATTGTTTAAAGGCACATTAGGAGCTGGTGGCTCTGAAATGGCAAAATGGAAACTGGGGAAGAAGCAGCACCATGGAAAATATATTATATATATAAAAAATATATTAAAAATTTATATATATATATATATATATATATAAAAAATTAAAATATATTATATATATAAAATATATTTTAAATGTGTATTTAAACTATGTTATATATAATATATATTTAAAATGCACATTTTAAATATTATATATATATATAATATATTTAGAATGCACATTTAAAATATATTTTATATATATAATATATTTAAAATACACATTTATTGACCATAACAATTCTAATTGTTGTCTTTTCACTTTTTTTCCCTCTGGATGTTCTAAACCCTTTCCTGCCCAGAGAATATTCTGCCCTTTTCACAATGATGGCTCCATTTAAGCTTCTCTTGCCAGATGCTGCTCCAGTCCCCAGTCCATGGTGCTGCTCTTCCCCAGTTTCCATTTTAGCATTTCAGAGCCACCAGCTCCTAATGTGCCTTTAAACAATCTCTGTTTAAAATGTGCATTTTAAATATATGATATATTTTTATATATGAAACATTAAATATATTTCTACATCTAATAGTTAATATATAATTTATGGATAAATATAAAAAATTTTATATATTATTATTATATATAAATAACTATCTTTAAATATATAATATATATTTTATATTTGAATTTATTTTATATATTTAAATATATATTTTATATATACTATATATATTTTAATATATATTTTTTATATATACTATATATTTTATATATATTAATATATATATAATATCTAGTATATTTATATATATTATATATATTATATATATTATATATATATATTATATATATATATTATATATATAATATATATTAAAAAAATATATAATATATATAATATATATAATATTTATATATTTTATATATATATAATATCTAGTATATTTAAAATATATATAATATTATATATAAATATAAATAGATTTTATATGAAATATTATATATAAAAATAGAAACAGATTTAATATATTATATCATATATAAAATATAGATATATTTTTATACTATACATGAAATATAGAAATAGAAATAACTGCAGAGAAGTGCCTGCAGCTCTCCTGGTCTGTGTGGAGAGGGTTCCCCAGCAGACACCAGTCACACACACCTGCAGACACAGACTCCACCCTCCTCGGGCCAGGCTTTGTCCTGCCCTGGGCATCCTCTGCCTCGTCTCTGCTCTCCAGGATTTCCTCTCCAGCTTCCTTGGACATTCCAGGCTCTTTCCCTTCTGGCTGGGGACTCGACTCCCTCTGAGCAAGGCTGGCAGGAAGCTCCTGAGAATCTTTGTTTTTGTAAAATTTGCCTTCACACACCTGCAAAGACACCCAGAGGCACAATCACCCACGGGTCTGCCCTTGCCAAACACAACTCAGGCTTTGCTGCCCAGGCATTCCTGGGCCTGCCAGGGGCTTCCCTTTGGCATTATGTTTGCTTTAGAGAAAAAAAATACAACATAATAATAATGATAATAATAATATTGCTTTAGAGAAAAAAAATACAACCAACTAATAATAATAATAATAATAATATTGCTTTAGAGAAAAAAATACAACCAACTACTACTACTACTACTACTACTACTACTACTACTACTACTACTAATAGAAGAAGAATAAGCATTATTATAATTATTATTGTTATTATTATCATTGCTATTATTGTTATTTTATTCTTCTTATTGTTGTTATTATTATTGTTATTAATACCATTATTATGATGATCAATATTGTTATTTTATGCTTATTAATTTATTAGATTATGAAGATGATGATGATGATGATGATGGATGATTATTATTATTATCATCATCGTCATCATCATCATTATTAATATTACTATTATCATCATCAGAAATTGACTTCTTCTTCTTCTTCTTCTTCTTATCATCATCATCATCATCATCATCATCATCCTCAGAAATTGGCCTCTTCACATAGTGGCCATCCTCCACTCAAAAAACTTCTTAAACCAGCAGAACACCAAAATTGAGATTTAGCAGAGCAAGGAGGGGCACAGAAAGTGAGGAGGGGAGAGAGATGGGAGAAGGGCAGGGAGGTGCAGGCAGAGCTCCAGGCAGGGAGGCACCTCTGGATTTGGGATTCCCTTCCTCACCTCTGGATTTGGGATTCCCTTCCTCACCCCAGGATGGATTCCCTTCCTCACCTCTGGATTTGGGATTCCCTTCCTCACCTCTGGATTTGGGATTCCCTTCCTCACCTCTGGAATCCCAATTTAATCCCAATTTAATCTCTGGATGGGTTCCCTTCCTCACCCCAGGATGGATTCCCTTCCTCAGCTCTGGGTTTGGGATTCCCTCCCTCACCTCTGGATTTGGGATTCCCTTCCTCACCTCTGGATTTGGGATTCCCTTCCTCCCCTCTGGATTTGGGATTCCCTTCCTCCCCTCTGGATTTGGGATCCCCCTCCTCACTTTTGGATGGATTCCCCTCCTCAGCTCTGGATTTGGGATTCCCTTCCTCACCTCTGGATTTGGGATTCCCTTCCTCCCCTCTGGATTTGGGATCCCCCTCCTCACTTTTGGATGGATTCCCCTCCTCAGCTCTGGGTTTGGGCTTCCCCTCCTCCCCCAGGATTTGGGGGCTCCAGGACCCCTCCCCAGGACCCCTCCCTGACCTTGCTGCCACAATGGCTGCAGCTCCTCCTCTTGCTCTTCTTGAGCTTCGGGTCACTGCTCCCTTCATGGCAGGAACAGGAACAGGAACATTCCTTCAGCCCCTCCACCCACTCCACCTCCTGTGAACAGACAGACAGACAGACACTCCAGCTGACACACAGACAGACAGACAGACAGACAGACACACAGACACTCCAGCTGACACACAGACAGACACACAGACAGACAGACACTCCAGCTGACACACAGACAGACACACAGACAGACAGACACACAGACAGACAGACACTCCAGCTGACACACAGACACACAGACAGACAGACAGACACTCCAGCTGACACACAGACACACACACAGACAGACAGACAGACACTCCAGCTGACACACAGACAGACAGACAGACAGACACTCCAGCTGACACACAGACACACAGACAGACAGACAGACACTCCAGCTGACACACAGACAGACACACAGACAGACAGACAGACACTCCAGCTGACACACAGACAGACAGACAGACAGACACTCCAGCTGACACACAGACAGACACACAGACAGACAGACACACAGACAGACACACAGACAGACAGACAAGGAACAGGGGGACACGGGGGCTCCAGCAGAGAACTGAAGCGCTGCTGGCAATCAAAGCACAACAGAAACTTCCCCATCCCCTTCTTCCACCTCTGCCAGGTTGGTGCCACATCCTCAATAACACAATTCAACCCCAATTTAATCCCAATTCAACCCCAATTTAATCCCAATTCAATCCAAATTTAATCCCAATTTAATTTGCTCATAGGTGAGAAATACCAAGGAAATACCCCAGGCCCAATTTAATTTAATACCCCAGGCCAAATTTAATCCCAATTTATTCCAAATTCAATCCCAATTCCATTTGCTCAGAGGTGAGAAATACCAAGGAAATACCCCAGGCCCAATTTAATCCCGATTTTTTATTTGCTCAGAGGTGAGAAATACCAAGGAAATACCCCAGGCCAAATTTATTCCCAATTTAATCCCAATTTCATTTGCTCATAGGTGAGAAATACCAAGGAAATACCCTAGGCCAAATTTATTCCCAATTCAATCCCAATTTCATTTGCTCACAGATGAGAAACACCAGGGAGATGCCCCAGCCCCACCTTGTCGTGGTGTTGGCCTCCAATCTCCTTCCTCTTCTTGTTTCTGGTGGCTCCATGAATTTTGGGTGGTTCATCCTCCTCTTCTACATCTGGCAGAGACACCTCCTCAAAGCCATCAAACTGCAGCAGAACAAACACACAACAGCTGCTCTCAGCTCACCCAAATTTTGGTTTTTTTCCCACCAGAAAACAAAAATTCTGTTCAAAAATTCAAAGGGTTTGCTTCATCCCACCAGCAGCTCTCCCACCCCTCTGCTTCTGGAACTGCACCCTCCTCTAATCGAGTTCTTCCAGCTCCAATATGATTCTTATCTGTGCTTTTATCATTTCTGGTTTTGGGGAGAAGGTTGCAGCACCTCATATTCCTTCTCTTCTGTCCAGTTGATCTCCTCAAAGTCTCCCATGCGGCTGGCAGAGGGTCGGAGGTGATCAAAGAAAACTGAGAACTCATCCTGCAGGTGGTCATGGCCCTTCAGCAGCTGCCACATTTGGGTCTTCAGCTGGAAGAGGGAAAACCCACAGAAATCATCCCACCTCATGTCCTTGTCCTCTGAAGGATCTCAGAGCAAGGGGAGCAGCAGAGCTCGTTACACATCCAATGTGGAAGGGGGTGAGGGAACAAATCCTGGGTGTTCCCAGCAAATTAGCCTGGAAATTGTCCAATTAGCCTGGAAATATTCCTCTAGAATTCCTGGCAGACTCTGTAGAGGACACAAAGCCTCAACTGCAAGGTGCTAGAGGCAAGGTGGAGGTGGGAGAGAGGAAGCACAGACTCTGTGATTTTTGTCTCCAATTCCCCCTGAATCCAAGGCCAGGTTGGATGGGAACTGGAGAAACCAACGGTGGGAAGTGTCCCTGGGGGTGCAATGAGATGGGCTCTAAGCTCCTTCCCAACCCAAACCATTTTGTGATCCATCCATCCATCCATCCGTCCATCCATCCATCCATCCATCCATCCATCCATCATCCATCCATCCATCATCCATCCATCCATCCATCCATCCATCCATCATCCATCCATCATCCATCCATCATCCATCCATCCATCCATCATCCATCCATCCATCCATCATCCATCCATCATCCATCCATCCATCCATCCATCATCCATCCATCCATCATCCATCCATCATCCATCCATCCATCATCCATCCATCATCCATCCATGCATCCATCCATCCATCATCCATCCATCATCCATCCATCATCCATCCATCCATCATCCATCCATCCATCCATCATCCATCCATCCATCCATCCATCATCCATCCATGCATCCATCCATCCATCATCCATCCATCATCCATCCATCCATCATCCATCCATCCATCATCCATCCATCCATCCATCATCCATCCATCATCCATCCATCCATCATCCATCCATCCATCCATCCATCCATCATCCATCCATCCATCATCCATCCATCCATCATCCATCCATCCATCATCCATCCATGCATCCATCCATCCATCCATCCATCCATCATCCATCATCCATCCATCATTCATCCATCCATCATCCATCCATCCATCCATCATCCATCCATGCATCATCCATCCATCCATCCATCCATCATCCATCCATCTATCATCCATCCATCATCCATCCATCCATCCATCATCCATCCATCCATCCATCCATCCATCATCCATCCATGCATCCATCCATCCATCATCCATCCATCTATCATCCATCCATCATCCATCCATCCATCATCCATCCATCCATCCATCCATCCATCCATCCATCCATCCATCATCCATCCATCCATCCATCATCCATCCATGCATCCATCCATCCATCATCCATCCATCTATCATCCATCCATCATCCATCCATCCATCCATCCATCCATCATCCATCCATCCATCATCCATCTATCATCCATCCATCATCCATCCATCCATCCATCCATCCATCATCCATCCATCTATCATCCATCCATCATCCATCCATCCATCATCCATCCATCATCCATCCATCCATCCATCATCCATCCATCATCCATCCATCCATCCATCATCCATCCATCCATCATCCATCCATCCATCACCCATCCATCCATCCATCCATCCATCCATGAATTTGAGCTGTAAACCCAAAATCTGTGAGCCCAGGCAGACTCTGTAGATGACACAAAGCCTCAGAGAGGCTTTGGGAGAGAGGAAACACAGACTCTGTGTTTCTTCTCCAATTCTCCTTGAATCCAAAGCCAGGTTGGATGGGAATTGGAGAAACCAACTGGTGGGAAGTGTCCCTGGGGGTGCAATGAGATGGGCTCTAAGCTCCTTCCCAACCCAAATGATTTTGTGATCCATCCATCCATGAATTTGATGACAGAAGGGAGAATGCTGCCACGGTCTCCAGGAGCACAGGGCCAGGGAACGAGGCTGGCTGGGAGAAGAGAGCTCCCTGCTCACCTCTGCGATCTCCTGGGGCACACAGTCTGCACAGCTCTGCAGGACTTTGATGATCTTTTGGTGGTGGGCAGGATTTTCAGCAAAGCAGATCTCCAGCTGCCTGAGGAACTTCCTGCTCTTTTCAAAGGCTTGCTGCTCCTCAAACTGGCCAAAAGAAAAAGATTCACCCTCGTGTTCAAGCACATATTCCCAAGCATCTGGAATTGACTTAAACAAATAAAATTCCTGTCCTGGGCTTTGTTTTCCATTGTGTTGATGCCCTTCACAAAAGTGGGAAGAGGCAGAGGAAGAGAAACACCACTTGGAATAATCAACAATATTGTTAATATCAACAATATTGTTAATATCAACAATATTGTTAATATTGTTAAGGTGATGCATCCCTAGTTGCTCAAATAGCCAGGGTGTTTGTACCCCTTTTTTTGGTCTGTCTGCAGAACCACAGCCTGAAGATTATTGTGCAAAAAGATTTTCCTTCTGGTGGTTTAAAGCTTTCAGGTGCTTTACAGCCTCTCACTGTCACTGAGCTATAAAGTTTGGCTTTGCACATAAAACAGGGAAATTCAGGAAGTATGGAAGAGGTGAAACCTCAATCCTGCCAAGTGGGAGGCAGATGTGGAGACAGGGGAATCACTGCTGGATGCTGTCTCTGCAGCCAGGTGGGAAAGGCTGATCCTCCACAGCCACACTGAGCAGGAGATTTATAAAGAACACCCAACTTTCCAATTCTGATTAATAAAAGTAGCAAGGCAAAAAAGTCAAAGATTTGAATAGTCACCATCTCTAAAAACAAAACCTCTTCATCCTTTTACTCCCAAGCTTTTATGTCACTTAAAACCCGACCTCCTCCTCTCACTCCACCTACCAGCCCACACTCCAGAGCTTGTTCTGGTAGCAGAAAGGCAGCAAAATCAGTGAGCAGCTGTGGCCAGTCGTGCAGCAGCTTCTGCAGAGTGGAGTAGAGATCCACGGCTGTCCGTTTGTCCGTGCTGATCTCAAACTCGTAGATGACGCGCAGGAAATCTTCGTATTTCCCTGGGATGTGCTGCAGGGTCTCACGGACCTGGGGGGATTGGTGACACCAGGAGGAGAAGGAAGCTCAGTACAGAGTATTTTGTGTTGGAAGGGATGGTAAAAATCAGCTCGTTCCAAGCCCTTGTTGTGGGCACTTTGCACCATCCCAGGTTGCTCCAAGCCGGCCTTGGGCAGCCACAGCTGCTCTGGGCACCCTGTGCCAGGGTCTCACCACCCTCCCAGGGAGGAATTTCTCCCTAAATTCTGTTCATCTACCAATCTTTGATCTCCTCTACTCAGAATTTACACAGGATTTGCAATTTTGTTGAAGCAACCAAATGATTTCCTGGAGATGACCCAAAGCTGCTCATCCCAGAGCAGACTGGGAAGGTCAGAAATTCAGAAGGTTCTGCTGCTGTGGACTGAGCACCCCCAGTCCCTGAGTCCTTCACTTCCAGCTCCCCCTCTTAGGCCAGGAGAGGGAGGAGGAAGGACAACAGCAGGAAATCAGCAGGAATCTGCTGGAATTGAATTTTCCAATTTTAGGCAGCTCTGGAGGGGTTTGGATTCTGTTCCTTAACAAAATCCTTCAGCTGGGCAGGTGCTGAGCTGTGAAACTGGCTGTGAGGAAGCTGCTGAATGATATTAAACCAAATCAAATCAAACAATGAGATTTGTTTTGTTATTTCTAAGGCATTCCCAGGCAGAGAACTCTGAGCCTGAGGAAGAGGAGGAGCTGCTCTCCTCCTCTCAAGAAAGGAACACTTTGGGAAGTGAAGCACCTCATGTAGGAATAAATAACTGCACCCCAGGCAGACCCAGCAGTTCTGTGGCACAAAACCCCAAATTTCTGCTGCTCTGTGGCAGAAACCCCACATTTCTGCTGCTCTGTGGCACAAAACCCCACATTCCTGATGTTCTGTGGCACAAAACCCCACATTCCTGATGTTCTGGGGCAGATAACCCCACATTTCTGATGCTCTGTGACAGAAACCCCCACATTTCTGATGCTCTGTGGCAGAAAACCCCACATTTCTGATGCTCTGTGGCACAAAACCCCAAGTTTCAGGTTTCTGTGGCACAAAACCCCACATTTCTGATGTTCTGTGCAGAAAACCCCACATTTCTGATGTTCTGTGGCAGAAACTCCGAAGTTTCTGATGCTCTGTGGCACAAAACCCCCAAATTCCTGATGCTCTGTGGCAGAAAACCCCAAATTTCTGATGCTCTGTAGCAGAAACCCCACATTTTTTGATTTCTGTGGCAGAAACCTCCCGTTTCTGCTGCTCCTGGGCTGCCTTACCCTCGTCAGGTAGGCCTGGGCAAAGGCCAGGTCCTTCTGCTCCCTCAGGATTCTGATTTCTGTGGCAGAAACCCCACATTCCTGCTGTTCTGTAGCACAAACCCCCACATTTCTGATGCTCTGGGGCAGAAACCCCCAAGTTTCTGACGCTCTGTGGCAGAAAACCCCACATTTCTGATGTTTTCTGGCAGAAAACCCCCACATTTCTGACGTTCAGTGGCACAAAACCCCACATTTCTGCTGTTCTGTGGCACAAAACCCCACATTTTTTATGTTCTGTGGCACAAAACCCCACATTTCTGATGCTCTGTGGCACAAAACCCTACATTTCTGATGCTCTGTGGCACAAAACCCCAAATTCCTGATGTTCTGTGGCACAAAACCCCCCATTTCTGATGTTCTGTGGCACAAAACCCCACATTTCTGATTTCTGTGACACAAACCCCACATTTCTGATGTTCTGTGGCACAAAACCCCACATTTCTGATGTTCTGTGGCACAAAACCCCACATTTCTGATGCTCTGTGGCAGAAACCCCCACACTTCTGATTTCTGTGGCACAAAACCCCACATTTCTGATTTCTGTGGCACAAACCCCCACATTTCTGATGTTTTGTGGCACAAACCCCACATTTTTTATGTCCTGTGGCACAAACCCCCACATTTCTGCAGCTCCTGGGCTGCCTTACCCTGGTCAGGTAGGCCTGGGCAAAGGCCAGGTCCTTCTGCTCCCTCAGGATTCTGATGTTCTGGGGCAGAAAACCCCACATTTTTTATGTTCTGTGGCACAAACCCCACATTTCTGATGTTCTGTGGCACAAAACCCCACATTTCTAATGCTCTGTGGCAGAAACCCCCACACTTCTGATGTTCTGTGGCACAAAACCCCCACATTTCTGATTTCTGTGGCAGAAAACCCCACATTTTTTATGTCCTGTGGCACAAACCCCAAAGTTTCTGATGTTCTGTGGCACAAAACCCCACATTTTGCTGCTCCTGGGCTGCCTTACCCTGGTCAGGTAGGCCTGGGCAAAGGCCAGGTCCTTCTGCTCCCTCAGGATTCTGATGTTCTGCGGCAGAAACCCCCACATTTCTGATGCTCTGTGGCACAAAACCCCACATTTCTGATGCTCTGTGGCACAAACCCCCACATTTCTGATGTTCTGCGGCACAAACCCCACATTTCTGATTTCTGTGGCACAAACCCGACATTTTTTATGTTCTGTGGCAGAAAACCCCCACATTTCTGCAGCTCCTGGGCTGCCTTACCCTGGTCAGGTAGGCCTGGGCAAAGACCAGGTCCTTCTGCTCCCTCAGGATTCTGATTTCTGTGGCAGAAAACCCCACATTTCTGATGCTCTGTGGCAGAAAACCCCAAATTTCTGATGTTCTGTGGCAGAAAACCCCACATTTCTGATTTCTGTGGTACAAACCCCCAAATTTCTGATGTTCTGTGGCACAAACCCCCCATTTCTGCAGCTCCTGGGCTGCCTTACCCTGGTCAGATAGACCTGGGCAAAGGCCAGGTCCTTCTGCTCCCTCAGGATTCTGATTTCTGTGGCACAAAACCCCACATTTCTGATGCTCTGTGGCACAAAACCCCACATTTCTGCTGCTCTGTGACAGAAACCCCCACATTTCTGATTTCTGTGGCACAAAGCCCCACATTTCTGATGTTCTGTGGCAGAAACCCCAAATTTCTGATGTTCTGGGGCACAAAACCCCAAATTTTTTATGTTCTCTGGCACAAAACCCCACATTTCTGATATTTTGTGGCACAAAACCCACATTTCTGATGCTCTGTGGCACAAACCCCACATTTTTTATGTTCTGTGGCAGAAAACCCCAAATTCCTGATGTTCTGTGGCACAAAACCCCACATTTTTTTATGTTCTCTGGCAGAAAACCCCACATTTCTGCTGTTCTGTGGCACAAACCCCCACATTTCTGATGCTCTGTAGCACAAACCCCCCATTTCTGATGTTCTGTGGCACAAAACCCCACATTTCTGATTTCTGTGACACAAACCCCACATTTCTGATGTTTTGTGGCACAAAACCCCCACATTTTGCTGCTCCTGGGCTGCCTTACCCTGGTCAGGTAGGCCTGGGCAAAGGCCAGGTCCTTCTGCTCCCTCAGGATTCTGATTTCTGTGGCAGAAAACCCCAAATTTCTGATTTCTGTGGCACAAACCCCCCCATTTCTGCAGCTCCTGGGCTGCCTTACCCTGGTCAGGTAGGCCTGGGCAAAGGCCAGGTCCTTCTGCTCCCTCAGGGGGTCCCTCTCCAGGATGTCCTCGTCGTAGAGCAGCAGCAGCTTGGAGGTGTCTTTGCTGCCACGAGCTCTGCCCCTCTTGCTCCTGGTCCTGTGGGAGCTCCTGCTCTTCCCTGGGGCTTTCAGGTTCTCTCCTGTGGAGGAGCAGGAGGTGATTCAGTGGCAGAGGCACCCCAGGGCCCTGCCAGGGCAATATTGCAACAGAAATTGTTGTAAAATTTATGCCAAAATATACATTGGCTGTGCTCCCTGGAAGTGGAGGAGAAATTCACTTCCCAAGAGTCAAGCTGGCCAAAATTCTGATTTTGTTGCTTGTTTCCACAGCATCTGACAGAAGAAATCTCTGGATGCAGCCAAAGGTTTTTGTGGAACTAAAAAATCCCTCACACCAGGGCAGAACAACCACAAAGGGAACAGAGACACAGCACAAGCCCAGAGCTGTGCTGCAAATTTTAGATAATTATTTACAACATAGTTAAAATCATAGACAAACACCTGGTGTCACCCAACAGGGAATTAAACAGGGAATTAAGGGGGTTACATCCAGATTTTTGTGGCTTGAGGTTTAGGAATCTGCTGATTTAATGGGCTGAGGTCCCCTCCTCAAAATTCACTGCTCAAGTTCATTTAGCACTTGGACTTTGTTCCATTGCCTTTTCTCCAACATGACCTTGTCAGACAAATTTCAAATTAGCAGAGATTTGACTGTTTAATATTGTTCTTCTAAAATTATCAGTTCTTAGCTGACACAAACCATGAATCTGTCTGCAAATATGCAAGAGAGCTGTGACTGGCTCCTAAAATTGGATTCCCAGCTGGAAAACACCACTGGGCTCAGATATACCCAGGGAGTTAAACCCAAACAGGATCCCCAGTGGTTGGTTTGCCCTGCAGAGAGCAGCTCTACTTCCCCACTCCCTGGGTCCAAAAACCCCACAGCACTCCCCTGTCCAAAAACCCCACAGCACTCACCTGTCCAAAAACCCCACAGCACTCCCCTGTCCAAAAACCCCACAGCACTCCCCTGCTGTCCAAAAACCCCACAGCACTCACCTGTCCCAAACCCCACAGCACTCACCTGTCCAAAAACCCCACAGCACCCCTGCTGTCCCAAAAACCCCACAGCACTCACCTGTCCCAAACCCCACAGCACTCACCTGCTGTCCCCAAACCCCACAGCACTCACCTGTCCAAAACCCCCACAGCACTCACCTGTCCAAAAAACCCCACAGCACTCACCTACTGACCAAAAAACCCCACAGCACTCACCTGTCCAAAAACCCCACAGCACTCACCTGCTGTCCCTAAACCCCACAGCACTCCCCTGCTGTCCAAAAAACCCCACAGCACTCACCTGCTGTCCAAAAAAACCCCACAGCACTCACCTGCTGTGCAAAAACCCCACAGCACTCACCTGCTGTGCAAAAACCCCACAGCACTCACCTGTCCAAAACACCCCACAGCACTCACCTGCTGTCCCCAAACCCCACAGCACTCACCTGCTGTGCAAAAACCCCACAGCACTCACCTGTCCAAAAACCCCACAGCACTCACCTGCTGTCCCAAACCCCACAGCACTGCCCTGCTGTCCCCAAACCCCACAGCACTCCCCTGCTGTGCAAAAACCCCACAGCACTCCCCTGCTGTGCAAAAACCCCACAGCACTCACCTGTCCAAAAACCCCACAGCACTCACCTGTCCGAAAACCCCACAGCACTCACCTGTCCAAAAAAACCCCACAGCACTCACCTGCTGTCCCAAACCCCACAGCACTCACCTGCTGTCCCCAAACCCCACAGCACTCCCCTGCTGTCCAAAAAACCCCACAGCACTCACCTGCTGTCCAAAAAAACCCCAAAGAACTCCCCTGCTGTCCCCAAACCCCTGCACTCACCTGCTGGCCTCCTGTGGGCCTCCACCTGTGGGGAAGCTGCCTTGGCCATGGTGAAAGCAGATTTAGGCTCCTCTGCTGTGTCCCCACACGTTTCATCATCTTTCTGCAAGCTCTCTATTCCTTCCCCTTCCTCCTCCTCCTCTTCCTCAGGCTCAGAGTTCTCCTCCTGGGAATTCTCCTCTTCAGAATCTCCCTCTTGGCTTAAACGTCTCTCTGTTGCAAGCCAAGTCAGTTTTTCCATTGTTTCCTTAGAAATAATAAAAATCAATCCAATTGTTTGATTTGATTTGCTTTAATATCATTCAGCAGCTTCCTCACAGCCAATTTCACAGCTCAGCACCTGCCCAGCTGAAGGATTTTGTTAAGGAACAGAACTCAAACCCCTCCAGAGCTGCCTAAAATTGGAAAATTCAATTTCAGCATCTGCCATTCAGCAAATCAGGCCTTAATTTAGAAGGGATTCATTATTGATTCCTTAATTATCATCTTAGATCTTCAAGGCTTGCTGGAATTATGACCTGCAAAGTCATTTTTATTTTAAGTATTCTTAGAGAGCAGCCTCATTGAGGAATCCCTGCAGCTCAGCAGAGTTTAGATCTGCATATTTGCAATATAATTCCTTAGTCTGGGTTTAAAATGTGCCCAGGAAAACCTGGGTTTTAATTTCTCTGTGACCAGGACAATGCCAGGCTCTTAGAGAGTTACCAGCCCATGTTCCCATGGGGTTCCCTGTGGGATTTCCTGTGGGGTGTCCACTGGGGGTCATTAATGATCCCTAATGAACATCTCAGCTCTTCAAGGTTTGCTGGAATTGTGACCTGCAAAGTAATTTTTGCTTTTTTTACTTCAAGCACTTCTTAGAGAGCAGCCTCATGGAGGGATCCCTGCAGCTCAGCAGAGTTTAGATCTGCATATTTGCAATATGGGGTTAAAATGCTTAAAATGTGCCCAGGAAAACCTGGGGTTTAATTTCTCTGTGACCAGGACAATGCCAGGCTCTTAGAGAGTTACCAGCCCATGTTCCCAGTGGGATCCCCAGTGGGATTTCCATTGGGTTTCCAGTGGGATTTCCAGTGGGATCCCCAGTGGGATTTCCATTGGGTTTCCAGTGGGATTTCCAGTGGGATCCCCAGTAGGATTTCCATTGGGTTTCCAGTGGGATTCTCAGTGGGATCCCCAGTGGGATTTCCATTGGGATTTCAGTGGGGTTCCCAGTGGGGTCCTCAGTGGGATTCTCAAATCCCCAGTGGGATCCCCAGTGGAGTTCCCAGTGGGATTCTCAGTGGGATTTCCTCATCCCCAGTGGGATCCCCAGTAGAATTTCCATTGGGATTTCAGTGGGGTTGCCAGTGGGATCCCCAGTGGGGTCCTCAGTGGGATTTTCAGATCCCCAGTGGGATTTCCAGTGGGATTCTCAGTGGGATCTCCAGTGGGGCCCTCAGTGGAGTTCCCAGTGGGATCCCCAGTAGGATTTCCATTGGGATTTCAGTGGGGTCCTCAGTGGGATTCTCAGATCCTCGGTGAGATTTCCAGTGGAATCCCCAGTGGGATCCTCAGTGGGATTTCCAGTAGGATTCCCAGTGGGATTTTCAGATCCCCAGTGGGATCCCCAGTAGAATTTCCATTGGGATTTCAGTGGGATCCTCAGTGGGATTCTCAGATCCCCAGTGGGATTACCAGTACAACTTCCATTGGGATTTCAGTGGGGTTCCCAGTGGGATCCCCAGTAGGATTTCCATTGGGATCCTCAGTGGGATTCTCAGATCCCCAGTGAGATTTCCAGTGGGATCCCCAGTGGGATTTTCAGATCCCCAGTGGGATTTCTAGTGGGATTTCCATTGGGATTTCAGTGGGATCCCCAGTGGGATTTCAGTGGGGTTCCCAGTGGGGTCCTCAGTGGGATTCTCAGATCCCCAGTGGGATCCCCAGTGGAGTTCCCAATGGGATTCTCAGTGGGATTTCCTGATCCCCAGTGGGATCCCCAGTAGGATTTCCATTGGGATTTCCAGTGGAATCCCCAGTGGGATCCTCAGTGGGACTTCCAGTAGGATTTCCAGTGGGATCCCCAGTGGGATTTTCAGATCCCCAGTGGGATCCCCAGTGAGATTTCCATTGGGATTTCAGTGGGGTTCCCAGTGGAATCCTCAGTGAGATCCCCAGTGGGATTTCCAGTGGGATCCCCAGTGGGATCCCTGACTCCACAGGGTGTTTTAGGACACCCACAGTCGCCCCCTTCTTTAAGGGTTTTCCAGTTTTATCTTTTCAAGTTTTATCTTTACCTGCAGTTCTGGCACTGACAGAATCGACTCTTCTGAGGCTGACGACATCTCCTCATCCTCATCTTGTGTAAAATCATCAAAATCATCTTCTTCCTCCTCTTCCTGCCCTTCCCTGTCCCCTGCAGCCTCAGGCCCGGCCGGTGTCCCCACGGACTGCCCGTCAATGCTGGAGGAGTCCTCCGGCCTTCCCGGGGGGCTGCTGAACTCTGCCTCCCTCTCAGCTGGGTGAGGGGGGATCTTTGGGGAGTCACTGCTGCCTGCTGGCCCTGCAGCCCCCCCGGGCTCCCCCTGCTGCTCCCCCTGGGGAGGGGAGGGCAGGGCCTGGCGCTCCTCCTCTCCCTTCTCCTCACAGGGCCCGTGCTCCTTCTTGGCCTCATCCCCGCCGCAGGAACAAGCGGCCTCCATGTTCAGCTCCTGGCCAAGGCCCAGCATGAACTCCTCCTTCCTCTCAGCACATAGAAGATCTCTTTTTTGGGCCAGGTTGGCTTCTTTGGGAGCATCACTTAAATCTTCAGACTTGATTTCCACCGACGCGTCAGGATTTTCTAAATGAGGCAAAAGCTCCACCACTGGCAAAGGCTCTGATGTGTTCCCATCTCCTTCTCCCACTGCCCAGCTGCAGCAGTCCCCCTTGTTCCCCTTGTCCTGAGTGTCCCCATGGGCAGGGTTTGTGCCACACTCCTTCTTTGGGGACAGAGTGGAGCAGGGCACAAAGAGCTCTGGGGGCTCCACCTTGGGCTCCACGGCAGGAAAAGCTCCTGGAGCAGGGAGCAGGGTCAGCTTCTCCTCCCCTTCAGCCCCAGCAGGAGCAGAGAGCCCAACAGGGCTGGGAGAGACAATCAGGGATGGGATGGAAGAGGTGACCAGAGGCTGGTTTAAGGGGCATGGGAAGGTGGAGGGATTCACCAGCAGGGTTGTGACAGGAATGGCCTGAGCGCCCCGGCCCACGGCCGTGCTCAGGGGCTGGATCACGTTGCAGCCATTGCCAATGTTCAGCACCTTCACTGTGGTGGCAGGGACAGTCAGAATGACAGGGGAGGGCTGGATCACAGGGGAAGCTTTGATCACCGGGGCCGATTTTGTCCCTTTTTTCCTCTGGTAGCTCTTCCTCACGCACGGTTTGCGCGTCCTCATCCCGCCCAAGGCCGGCAGCATCACCTTGGGCTGGAAGGCCCCTGGCTCTGAGGCCACCAGAGCTGGGCCTACAGCAGCTGGGAAGGCTTGTCTGGAGTTTGGCTGGCCAGTGGAAAGAACATTCTGGAATTCCAAGGCATCCCCAGCTGCCAGCACTGCTGGGACTTTCAGGGGTGGCGGCGCTGGCTGGATGGGCCGAGGGACGCGGCCCCGGCCCCTGCTGGGGGCAGCCTCGGACTGAGGCAATTTCTGATTTTTCTGCACGCTCAGGGGGCTGGAGCTGGGCTGCAGGCAGGGGCTGGGGCGGATCAGGACGGGTTTCAGAGCTGAGGATCTCTGCCTCCTCCAGGGCCTCCTGGAGAAGCGGTTGCCCAAAGGTTTCAGGGTGAGCACGAGCCCCTTGGGCATCAGCAAAGGGTATTTGTCATCACAGCCCCTGCCTGCAGCTCCCCTCTCTGCCCCCACAAGGGCAGATTCTCCAGCAGGTGAGGCTGGTGTCTCCTTGGCATCTTCTGCCAGCTGCTTCAGCTCTCCCTGGATGGAGGGCAAGCTTGCCTGAAGGGAGCAAGAATTTATTGGAATTGTTATTTATGGGCTATTTCTGTATTTCCACCTCCAGAGCACAAAAGGTAACAGAGCTTCCTCTGTTTTATTTCCTTTATAGTACTGCATGTTGCTTAAGAGTACTTTAAATTCAGGAGTTGCACTGCAAAGCCTTTAGGAGACTCTGAGCTCCTGAGAAAAACAAAACTTTTATGCTTTATAAAGGTTGCTTTAGTAAAAATAAGATTTTGTGGGAAGGAAACTTCCCTGTGTAACAGGGGGTGATCAAGAAAAATGGATTTTATGGCATTTGAGTGCAGTTGTTCCCTTGGGCACAGTCCTCCCTGACTGCCTGACTCACAGGAATGGTCTCTGTGCCTCCAAGAAAAATCCACATGAAAAGGAGATCCACAAAAGGGAAAAAATCCATAAGGAAAAAAATCCATAAGGAAAATCCACAAGGAAAAAAATCCACACAAGGAAAAAAATCCACACAAGGAAAAAATCCATGAGGAAAAAAATCCACAAGGGAAAAAATCCAAAAGGAAAAAAATCCACAAGGGGAAAAAATCCAAAAGGAAAAAAATCCATAAGGGAAAAAACCACAAGGGGATAAATCCATAAGGGGAAAAATCCACAAGGGAAAAAAATCCACAAGGAAAAAAAAACAGAAGGAAAATCCACAAGGGGAAAAACCACAAGGGAAAAAATCCACAAGGGAAAAAAATCCAAAGGGAAAATCCACAAGGGGAAAAAATCCTAAAGGGGAAAAACCACAAGGGGATAAATCCATAAGGGGAAAAAGTCCAGAAGGAAAAAATCCAAAAGGGGAAAAAATCCAAAAGGAAAAAAATCCACAAGGAAAAAAATCCAAAAGGAAAATCCACAAGGAAAAAAATCCACACAAGGAAAAAATCCATGAGGAAAAAAGTCCACAAGGAAAAAAAAACACAAGGGAAAAATCCAGAAGGGAAAAAATCCACAAGGGGAAAAAATCCAAAAGGAAAATCCACAAGGGAAAAATCCACAAGGGGATAAATCCATAAGGGGAAAATCCACAAGGGAAAAAATCCAAAAGGAAAATCCACAAGGGAAAAATCCACAAGGGGATAAATCCATAAGAGGAAAATCCACAAGGGAAAAAACCACAAGGGGATAAATCCATAAGGGGAAAATCCACAAGGGAAAAAATCCACGCCAAACCAAATAAAAGCCCCAAGAAATGACCCAAGCACCACCTCCCCCAGCAATTACCTTTAACCAGAAGGGCAGGCGATGCTCCTCCCTCTCCACGGGAGGTTTCCACTGGTGGGGCTGGATTTCCTCACAGCACTTCACCAGCACAGGCAGCTGCTTCGTCTTCTTGTAGTACTGTGGGGACAGGGGACAGAGGCACATGGGGCCACTGCTCAGGGCACTGCTGGGACACAGGGCTGGGACACGGGGCTGGGACACACACGGGGCTGGGACACAGGGCTGGGACACACACAGGGCTGGGACACACACAGGGCTGGGACACACACAGGGCTGGGACACATACAGGGCTGGGACACACACGGGGCTGGGACACACACGGGGCTGGGACACACAGGGCTGGGACACGGGGCTGGGACACGGGGCTGGGACACACACAGGGCTGGGACACACACGGGGCTGGGACACACACGGGGCTGGGACACACACGGGGCTGGGACACACACAGGGCTGGGACACGGGGCTGGGACACAGGGCTGGGACACACACGGGGCTGGGACACAGGGCTGGGACACAGGGCTGGGACACACACGGGGCTGGGACACACACGGGGCTGGGACACGGGGCTGGGACACAGGGCTGGGACACATACAGGGCTGGGACACGGGGCTGGGACACAGGGCTGGGCCCTCTGCCAGTGCTCATGCCAAGAAAGTGATTTTTAATAGGGTTCTACCCACAGGAACAGGAAAAATCAGAAACCAAGGGCTCACTGCTGAGATCCTGGCTGCTCTCCCCGAGGTTCAGGCAGCTGGGCAGGGGCTGCTTGGTTTTATCTGGTTTTGTTTTGTGCAGAGGTTGTTTTATCTGGTTTTGTTTTGTGCAGAGGTTGTTTTAGCTGGTTTTGTTTTGTGCAGCTGTTCTTTTATCTGGTTTTGTTCCTATGTGTTATCTGGTTTTTTTCCCCAGCTGTTGTTTTACCTGGTTCTGTTCCCAGCTGTTCTTTTATCTGTTTTTTTTCCCAGCTGTTGTTTTATCTGTTTTTTTTCCCCAGCTGTTGTTTTATCTGGTTTTTTTTCCCCAGGTGTTGTTTTATCTGGTTTTGTTTTGTGCAGCTGTTTTATCTGGTTTTATGCAGCTGTTCTTTTATCTGGTTTTATGCAGCTGTTGTTTTATCTGGTTTTGTTCCTATGTGTTGTTTTATCTGTTTTTTCTTTTTCCCAGCTGTTGTTTTATCTGGTTTTATGCAGCTGTTGTTTTATCTATTTTTTCCCCAGGTGTTCTTTTATCTGGTTCTGTTCCCAGCTGTTCTTTTATCTGTTTTTTTTTTTCCCAGCTGTTCTTTTATCTGGTTTTGTTCCCAGCTGTTCTTTTATCTGGTTTTGTTCCCAGCTGTTCTTTTATCTGGTTTTTATCCCAGCTGTTCTTTTATCTGTTTTTTTTCCCAGCTGTTGTTTTACCTGTTTCTGTTCCCAGCTGTTCTTTTACATGGTTCTGTTCCCAGCTGTTCTTTTATCTGGTTTTGTTCCTATGTGTTGTTTTATCTGGTTCTGTTCCCATGTGTTCTTTTATCTGGTTTTATGCATCTGTTGTTTTATCTGTTTTGTTCCCAGCTGTTCCTTTATCTGTTTTTTTTCCCAGCTGTTCTTTTATCTGTTTTTTATCCCAGCTGTTCTTTTATCTGTTTTTTATCCCAGCTGTTATCTGTTTTTTTTCCCAGCAGTTCTTTTATCTGTTTTTCCTAGCAGTTCTTTTATCTGTTTTTTATCCCAGCTGTTATCTGTTTTTTTTCCCAGCAGTTCTTTTATCTGTTTTTCCCAGCAGTTCTTTTATCTGTTTTTCCCAGCTGTTCTTTTACCTGTTTTTTCCCATGTGTTCTTTTACCTGCTTTTGTCCCCCCAGTTTATGGGACAGGATTAGTGCCCAGCTGGCTGCACACACCACCTTTGTTTCAATTTTGCTACTCAAAAGCTCACTTGGATGAATATTTCACCAGCATTACTGAGTTTTACCAGGACTATCTCATCTCTAAAGAGTCAAACCAGTATCCAAACACCAGTGGCTAAGGGAAACAAAAGGTTAAACCCTCACTGCTACCCCAGGGGTGCTATTTAATTTAAAATAAGGAGCCTTGGAACACAGAGGCCTTACCCTGATGATGTTGTCAGGGGCTCTGTTCATGTTGAGGTTCTTGATCCTCACTGTCAGCTGGTGGGCAGTTTTGGTGGGCAGGAGGTATTTGCTGATCAAAGGCTTGGGGAAATCCGTGCCCTCGAAATGTTTCAGCCCTAAAGCCAACAAGCTGGCCAGGAAAGATGGAGGGGAGAACATGAGAAACCTCTCAGCTCTGCCCAAGGGTTGGAATTCTCTTTACCAAACCAACTTTGCAGCCATTTTGTGCAGTAACTGCAGCACCTACTTGTCCTCTGCCTTGGTGAAGACGATCTTGTCTCGGGGAGGGTTTGCTCTCAAGGAACAAATTGGCAGCAGCTCTGGGTACATAAAAACTTTCCTGGTTGCCAAAATCCAGGCCACTTGCTTTGGCAAACATGAGAATTCGTTTGCTGTGGGAAGAATGAACAGGGAAGGGCAGTTTGGTGTGTGTGGATGGAGGTTTTTCACTGCTCACTTCTTGAAAATCCTGCTTCTTTTACTGCTTTCACTGCAAAAAGAATTTCTTCCTGTTTTTAAAATGTGCAGAATTTCTCATTTTCCCCTTTAACCAGCAAAAGGTAAAATTCTTTTCTCCTTCCATCTTTTCTTTTGCTCTGTAGCAAGGCAAAGACCAAGTGGCCACTCTGAGCCAAGAAACACTTTCAGTATATTGCAATTAAGAAATAATAATTAACTTCTGATTGTGATGGTGTGAGTTATGACATCTCTACTGTCTCACTCATTACATGAGACTGAAAATGGAATAAAAATTGCTTAAAACACCTCTGAGTTGCCCCAAATCTGGGTGAGAAAAGGAATTAACCCACCCTGTCCCCTCACTATCAGCCCTGCTCCTGCTTTCCCCACCTTGTTCCTGTGGGGAATGGATTGGTAGAAAATTGGCATGGAGGCTAATGAACACTTTTAGTACATTGTAATTAGGAAATAATTAACTTCTGATTGTAATGGTGTGAGTTACAACACCTGGATTGTCTCACCCTTCACATGAGACTGAAAATGGAATAAAAATTGTTTAAAACACCTCTGAGTTGCCCCAAATCTGGGTCAGAAAAGGAATTAACCCACCCTGTCCCCTCATTTATCATCCTGCTCCTGCTTTCCCCACCTTGTTCCTGTGGGAATGGATTGGTAGAAAATTGGTGTGGCTAAAGCTGATAGGCCAATGAACACTTATAGTACATTTTAATTAGGAAATAATTAAATTCTGATTGTGATGGTGTGAGTTATGACATCTGTACTGTCTCACTCATTACATGAGACTGAAAATGGAATCAAAGTTGCTTAAAACACCTCTGAGTTGCCCCAAATCTGGGTGAGAAAAGGGCATAACCCACCCTGTCCCCTCACTATCAGCCCTGCTCCTGCTTTCCCCACCCTGTTCCTGTGGGAATGGATTGGTAGAAAATTGGTGTGGAGGCCAAGGAACATTTTTAGTACATTGTAATTAGGAAATAATTAACTTCTGATTGTGATGGTGTGAGTTATGACACCTGTACTGTCTCACTCATTACATGAGACTGAAAATAGAATAAAAATTGCTTAAAACACCTCTGAGTTGCCCCAAATCTGGGTGAGAAAAGGGCATAACCCACCCTGTCCCCTCACTATCAGCCCTGCTCCTGCTTTCCCCACCCTGTTCCTGTGGGAATGGATTGGTAGAAAATTGGTGTGGCTAAAGCTGATAGGCCAATGAACATTGTTAGTATATTGTAATTAGGAAATAATTAAATTCTGATTGTAATG
This sequence comes from Agelaius tricolor, assembly GCF_023055355.1. Taxonomy (NCBI): domain Eukaryota; kingdom Metazoa; phylum Chordata; class Aves; order Passeriformes; family Icteridae; genus Agelaius; species Agelaius tricolor. The sequence continues at coordinate 1,388,181 of NW_027269326.1, forward strand.
GTGTGAGTTACAACACCTGGATTGTCTCTCCCTTCACATGACACTGAAAATAGAATCAAAGTTTGTTAAAACACCTCTCAATTGCCCCAAATCTGGGTCAGAAAAGGAATTAACCCACCCTGCCCCTCACTTATCATCCTGCTCCTGCTTTCCCCACCCTGTTCCTGTGGGAAATGGATTGGTAGAAAATTGGTGTGGAGGCCAAGGAACATTGTTAGTACACTGTAATTAGGGAATAATTAACTTCTGATTGTGATGGTGTGAGTTATGACACCTGTACTGTCTCACTCATTACATGAGACTGAAAATGGAATAAAAATTGTTTAAAACACCTCTCAATTGCCCCAAATCTGGGTGAGAAAAGGAATTAACCCCCCTGCCCCTCCCTTACCATTCTTCACAGCCTTCCTGGGGCTCCAGTCCACGGGCACCTGGGCATGGAAGTCCTGAAGGAGCTGCAGGGCCCCCTGCAAGTTGCAGGGCTGGAACATGCTCTGGAATTTGGGCTCCTGGGGCGCCTGGTGCAGGCTGGAGCTGCAGGCAAAGCTCCCGAGCTCGCTCTGCAAAGGCAGCACAGAAACACAGCAGAGGCAGGGAACAGACAGAGAGCAGGGAAAAATCAGATTATAAAGGATAAACTGTCATATTATAAATAGGATCTCATCAGGTTTAAATTAAAATTTATCAGCTGATGATGAATCTTCATTTGGGGCATCACAAATCCAGGGTGGAGGTGAGGGTGGGGAGGTATTGGCAAAGGTGCTCAGAAAATTCTGGATTTCCCCATCCCTGGCCAGCACTTGCAGATTTTCAATTTTTCCCCTCTGAATTTCATCACAAAAGGTAAAATTCTTTTCCCCTTCCATCTTTTCTTCCATTTTCCCCTGGGGCAGGGGAAGGTGCCCCTGGTGCTCCATTCAGGTGGAACTGAGGGAGCTTTAGGGTCCCTCCCCACCCAAACCATTCTGGGATTCCAGGACTTTCAGTTCTTTTGCAATTCCCACCCTCCCCACAATTCCAATATTTATCCCATTAAAGCCATTATCCATTCCAACATTTATCCCATTAAACTGAAAACTAAGGTTCCTTTCCATTCATTTCATAAAGTAAATAAATAATAAATTGCATTTATTATTTAAATGAAATTTAAATAAATAAATATATTTATTTAAATGAAACTTAATAAATAAATTTATTTAAATGAAACTTAAATAAATAAATATATTTATTTAAATGCAATTTAAATAAATAAATATATTTATTTAAATGAAATTTAAATAAATAAAAATATTTATCTAAATGCAATTTAAATAAATAAATTTATTTAAACGAAATTTAAATAAATAAATGTATTTATTTAAACGAAATTTAAATAAATAACTATATTTATTTAAACGAAACTTAAATAAATAACTATATTTATTTAAATGAAATTTAAATAAATAACTATATTTATTTGAACGAAACTTAAATAAATATTTATTTAAACGAAACTTAAACAACTATATTTATTTAAATGCAATTTAAATAAATAAATATATTTATTTAAACAAGATTTAAATAAATAACTAGATTTATTTAAACGAAATTTAAATAAATAACTAGATTTATTTAAACGAAATTTAAATAAATAATTATATTTATTTAAACGAAACTTAAATAAATAAATATATTTATTTAAATGAAATTTAAATAAATAACTATATTTATTTATAAAATAAATAAATAAAAATAAATAAATTTTAAAAATTCATATTTCGAAGTAAATAAATAAAAATAAATGAATATTTCTAAGTTTGCCCAAGGACCAGCAATGGTTTGAATTTATGGATATAAATCTTTTCTTACCAAAAACATCTGGGTGGTGTTGGCCTCTGAACTCAGGGCAGGGTTGAAACTTGCCAGGAGATGGATTTGAGTCAGGAGCTGAACATGCTTGAGGAATAAAATCACATAAATTGGATTTTTTTTTTGTTCAGTTTATCACAAATCCAAGGAACTGGAAAGCACAAGTCCCAAGGCACAAGCAAAATCTCCTGAGCACAGCAAAAATCAAATCTCTGCCTGCAAAAAACCTTAAATCAATAGAAAACTGAGGGGAAACTTTCATATCCACTGACAGAAAGTTTATTACACAAATTCTGAAGACATCAACTATTGAAGTCTTTGAGCAGTTTCCCAACATTTTTTTGGCCAAATTCTCATCGTGACCAACACAGAAATTAATTTTTTTCCTACACAAATACATAATTATTTTTTTACCAACAATTTCAGTTCTCAGAACCGCCCATTTCTGAATTTCTCCCCACAAGAATAACCCACTCAGACAGCAAGAAAAGCGGTGAAAATGGGATTTTCCCAGAATTCAAGCACGGATCATCACCTGCTGCATTTGCTGCTGGAGCCTGTTCCTCTGGGCACTGTCCAGGGCCAGGCTCTGCAGGGCTCTCTCCCTCTGCTCTTTGCCTTTCTCAGCCTCCTGGGGAACTTTCACCGAGCACTTTTTGATTCTCAGCTGCTCCAGCTGCTCCTTCACTGTCTGGTGCTGCTTGTTCAGTAAATTGGCCAGGGGCTCCTCAAATCTGGTGGAAACCCAAAGGGAAGGAATTTCACTATGGAATAAAGTGGAAGAAATCCCTGATTTTGTAATGCTTCGTGTTTATTTTGAATATTTTTATTGATTTGGAGCATTGTTTCTGTATTTTCCTTGCTATGTGCTTTGCACAGTGTGGTTTGACCATCCCTGCACTGCTCAACAGGAACTCCAGCTGCAAGGTCTGCAGAAAGATCACACACTGCTTCAAATCCTGCTACTTTATTGAAAATGAATAAAAAATATCAAAAATTATTAAAATTGGAAAGATTTAAATACTTTAATACACAATAATTTTATATTAGAAAATTATATTTATGATTTGATTTAAATTTTAATATTTCATTATATTATATTAAAATTTATATTTCTATATTACATTTATTTATAATATGATATATTATAAATATAATAAATATTACATATTATAATAGTAAATATTTTATATTATATTAAATATTATTACATTATATTAAGTATTATTATATTATATTAAATACTATTATATTATATTAAATATTATTATATTATATTAAATATTTTGTTGGTTTTATTATTTAAGTATTTCCCGGCCTTATGCTGAGAACTTTACCAGAGATCCTACAGTAAGAGCTACGCCTATAGCAGAAGGAATTAATTATTTCATTCATTATTTCATTAATTAAGTAAAAGAAATTATTTTATTAAAAAATTAATTAATTATTTCCCAGCCTTATGCTGAGAACTCTATCAGAGATCCTACAGTAAGAGCTACTCCTGGAGCAGAAGGAATTAATTATTTCATTCATTATTTCATTAATTATTTCATTTATTATTCTTTATTTTATTTATTTTAGCTACACCAGTTAATCTGATTTCTGCTCTACCAGGCCTGAGGTTACTTTATTTTAAAATTAAGGAATTATTACCCAGCCTTGACTTTTAATAAAGTTAAAAAAATTATTTTATTAAAAAATTAATTAATTAGTATCCAGCCTTTTGCTGAGAACTTTACCAAGAGCTACTCCTGTCGCAAAAGGAGTTCATTATTTCATTCTTTTATTTTATTTATTTCATTTATTTTAGCTACACCAGTTGATCTCCTGATTTCTGCTGGTGGTCAGCAATACCAGGCCTGAGGTTACTTTATTAAAAAATTAATTAATTATTACCCAGCCTTATGCTGAGAACTCTATCAGAGATCCTACAGTAAGAGCTACTCCTGGAGCAGAAGGAATTCATTATTTCATTATTTCATTAATTAGGTAAAAAAATATTTTATTTAAAAATTAATTATTACCCAGCCTTGGCTTTTAATAAAGTAAAAAAAAAATATTTTATTAAAAAATTAATTAATTATTATCCAGCCTTATGCTGAGAACTTTACCAGAGATCCTACAGTAAGAGCTACTCCTGGAGCAGGAATTCATTATTTCATTATTATTCATTATTTTATTTTATTTCATTTATTTTAGCTACACCAGTTAATCTGATTTCTGCTCTACCAGGCCTGAGGTTACTTTATTAAAAATGAATGAATTAATTATTACCCAGCCTTATATTGAGAACTGCACTAGAGATCCTACAGTAAGAGCTACTCCTGGAGAAGGAGTTCATTATTTCATTATTTTATTTGATTTATTTAACTACACTAGTTAATCTGATTTCTGCTGGGGATCAGCTTCCCTGAGGTCAGTTAGAGAATTGTTCCATGATGCTCCTAATAAATAAATCCATAAATATATAAAAAAAATATATAAATATAGAAATCCATAAATATATAAAATAAATATATAAATCGATAGATATAAAAAATAAATATATAAAACAAATAAATCAATAAATATATAAATCCATAAATATATAAAACAAATAAATCTGTAAATATATAAAATAAATCAATAAATATATAAAATAAATCTATAAATATATAAATCCATAAATATATAAAATAAATATATAAAACAAATAAATCTGTAAATCTATAAAATAAATATATAAATATATAAATATATAAAATAAATCTATAAATCTATAAATCCATAAATATATAAAATAAATCTATAAATCCATAAATATATAAAATAAATATATAAAACAAATAAATCCGTAAATCTATAAAATAAATCTATAAATCTATAAATCTGTAAATCTATAAAATAAATCTATAAATCCATTTATAAAATAAATCTATAAAACAAATAAATCCATAAATATATAAAATAAATATATTTATCTATAAATCTATAAAATAAATCTATAAATCTATAAATCATAAATATATAAAATAAATATATATCTATAAATCTATAAATCCATAAATATATAAATCTATAAATCCATAAATATGAAAAATATATATATTAATCCATAAATATATAAAATAAATCTATAAAACAAATAAATCCATAAATATATAAAATCAATTAATAAATATCCATAAATAAATCCAGCAAATAGAGATTTTTGCCTTAAAGAATCCTGTATACAGATAAAACCAGGGGAGAAACCACTGGGAGAAGTGGCCCACCAAAGAAACATTAATCAAATAAAATGATTTATTTAATTCAATACGATCAAAGCCACGTGCACACAGAGAAGAGCAGAAATCTGCCTGGATTTCAGTTTGTAGCTGGTTCAGAGCTGCTGCCCTCGCCTCGGGCACTGCTCAGCCCAGAGAGGGCAGCCAGGAACCCCAGCCTTGGTTTTAGCTCCTCTCCCAAACAGAGGCAGCTCCACCTTGAGCTGCTCTGCCCCACAAAGCAGGAGCACCCAGCACCCAGCACCCTGCACCCAGCACCCTCACCTTGAGCTGCTCTGCCCCACAAAGCAGGAGCACCCTACAGCCTCACCTTGAGCTGCTCTGCCCCACAAAGCAGGAGCACCCTGCACCCTGCAGCCCCTCCTGAGCTGCTCTGCCCCACAAAGCAGGAGCACCCTACAGCCCCTCCTGAGCTGCTCTGCCCCACAAAGCAGGAGCACCCTGCACCCTGCAGCCCCTCCTGAGCTGCTCTGCCCCACAAAGCAGGAGCCCCCAGCACCCTGCAGCCCCTCCTGAGCTGCTGGACAGGCTGGAATCATCACCTGGGAGAGGGAAAGCACAGGAACAGGGGATGGTGCGGATGGAGGGAGCTGCAGGTTGAGCTCATGTCACCTTCTGCCATGGCAGGGACCCTCCCAGCATCCCAGGGGGCTCCAAAGTGTCCAACCTGGCCCTGGGCACTGCCAGGGCAGCCACAGCCACAGATCAAACACAATAAATCTTATTAAACACAATAAATAAACAATAAATTTTCATGTGTTTAATCCAAGCATCCAAAGACTGGGGAGCTCAGGAGGTTCAGATCTTCATCCCTCCGGTTCAGGTGCAAGGGGATTTTTGGGCAATGTTCTCATAGAACCATGGAATAGAACCCTTAAAATAGCCCTTAACTCATCCAGTGCCATGGCAGGGACCCTTTCCACCATCCCAGCCCTGTCCAACCTGGCCTTGGGCATCCCAGGGATCCAGGGGCAGCCCCAGCTCCTCTGGGAAACCTGTTTAATGTGTTTAATCCTAAACATCCAAAGATTGGGGAGCTCAGGAGTTTCAGCTCCTCACCCCCAGTTTAGGTGCAAGGGGATTTTTGGTGGGGAGAATTCTCCTGTTCTCATGGAACCATGGAATGGTTTGGGTTTAAAACTCATCCAGTGCCATGGCAGGGACCCCTTCCAGCATCCCAGGGTGCTCCCAAGTGTCCAACCTGGCCTTGGGCACTGCCAGGGCAGCCACAGCCACAGATTAAACACAATAAATCTTATTAAACACAATAAATAAACAATAAATTTACATGTGTTTAATCCAAGCATCCAAAGACTGGGGAGCTCAGGAGGTTCAGATTCTCAGCCCACCCAGTTCAGGTGCAAGGGGATTTTTGGTGGGGGGAATGTTCTCATAGAACCATGGGATGGTTTGGGTTGGAATAGACCCAAAAACTCCTCCAGTGCCATGGCAGGGACCCCTTCCACCATCCCAGCCCTGTCCAGCCTGGCCTTGGGCATTTCCATTTAGCCCCTTTCATCTTCAGGCTGCTGCTATGTATAAACCCAACAATTTCCAATCCAAATTTCCCAGACATCTCATTGCTAGGCTGTCATTTCCCTTAAAAAGGGCCAACCCACATCCCAGGTGTTTAATGAATAAAGGTGACACCCAAAGGACAAAACAGCTCCTCAAGGATCTGCTGCCATCAAAACAATGCCAGGGCAGCAAGGGAACCTTGCAGCAAAAAGGGGAAGAAAATGATGAATTTTCTGCCCTGATGAACCTTGCAGCAAAAAGGAGAAGAAAATGATGAATTTTCTGCCCTGATGTTGCAGCACTCCAGCCACCAGCACAGTGAGGGGTGGCTGCCACTGAGCTTGGGACAGTTTTTTGCCCAGATCCTGCAGAGTTTTGATCCACACCCAGCAGATCCAGGCCCTCTGCCCATTTCCTGGCAGAACCACCCCATCTGTGCCACACTGAGCAGTGCCAGGGACAATTTCACATGGATACATCATGACAGGACACAGGAATAGGTTTAAATGAGAAGATGAGAGATTTTAAATTCGATTTTGGGAAGGAATTGTTCCCTGTGAGGGTGGAGAGGCCCAGGCACGGGGTGTCCCATTCCCAAGGCCAGGTTGGACAGGGTTTGGAGCAGCCTGGGATGGTGGAAGGGGCATGGCAGGGGTGGATGGGAGGAGTTTTAAGTTCCTTCCAACCCAAACAATTCCATGATTACAGAGCACAAAGTTTGGAGAAGCAGGAACTGAATTATCCCCTGCAGATCCTGCCCTGTTGGGGAACATTTACAAATGTTTGTTTTCAGCAGAAAGGGGAAAGGAAAGAGGGGAAAGGGAGAGGGGAAAAGGGAAAGGGGAAAAGGGAGAGGGGAAAAGGGAGAGGGGAAAAGGGAGAGGGGAAAAGGGAGAGGAAAGGGGGGGGGAGAAGGAAAGGAAAGGGGAAAGGGGAAAAGGGAAAAGGGGAAAAGGGAAAGGGGAAAAGGGAAAGGAAAAGGGAAAGGGGAAAGGGGAAAGGGGAAAGGGGAAAGGGAAAAGGGAAAGGGGGAAAAGGGAAAGGGAAATAGGGAAAAGGGAAAAGAAAAGGAAAAGGGAAAGGAAAAGGGGAAAAGGGAAAGGGGAAAAGGGAAAGGGGAAAAGGAAAGGGGAAAAGGGAAAGGGGAAAAGGGAAAGGGGAAAAGGGAAGGGGAAAAGGGAAAGGGGAAAAGGGAAAGGGGAGAAGGGAAAAGGGAGAGGGAAAAGGAAGGGGAGAGGCAAAGGGAAAAGGAAAGGGAAAGGGGAAGGGAAAGGGGAAGGGAAAGGGGGAGGGAAAGGGGGAGGGAAAGGGGGAGGGAAAGGGGGAGGGAAAGGGGGAGGGAAAGGGGAAGGGAAAGGAAAGGGGAAGGGAAAGGGAAAGGGAAAGGGGAAGGGAAAGGGGAAGGGAAAGGGGAAGGGAAAGGGGAAGGGGAGGGAGGGAAAGGGGAAGGGACAGGGGAAGGGAAGGGGAAGGGAAAGGGGAAGGAAAGGGGAAGGGAAAGGGGAAGGGAAAGGGGAAGGGAAAGGGAAGGGAAGGGGAAGGGAAAGGGGAAGGGAAAGGGGAAGGGGAAAGAGAAAAGGAAAAGGGAAAAGGAAAAGGGAAAAGGGAAAAGGAAAAGGGGAAAAAGGGAAAAAGGGAAAAAGGGAAAAGGGAAAGGGAAAGGGGAAAGGACAAAGGGGAAAAGGAAGGTGGCAAACAGAACAAAAAGAACCAATTGAATTGTCCAATCCCATGAAGAAAATGGCTCAGAGCTTTCAGAAGAGTGGCCTGAGCTGCCAGGACAGTTTTTCTCCTTGGTGGCTGCCACAGAGGCTTTTCCAAAGAAGAAATCAGGACAGGAAGAAATGCTCCTACCTGAGGGCCTGGGGGGTGTTAAAATTTGGCCGAGGCTCTGCAAGAGCATCTCCATCTTCTGGCCTTTCATCTTTCATGCTGGAGAAGCCCATCTCACCCTCTGGAACTGGCACAGACAGGAGCAGCTCAGCAGGAGGAAGCTCCAGGAAGAAATTTAACTTTGGCTAATCAAGCTTATGATGATCTGCTCAGCACAGAGCTTCCCTTCCTCAGGAAATCCCTGCAGGGCCTCAGGAAATCCCTGCAGATCTTCAACCCTGGAAATCCCTGCAGATCTTCAGGAAATCCCTGCAGGGCTCCTCAGGAAATCCTGCCAGATCTTCAACCCTGGAAATCCCCTACAGATCTTCAGGAAATCCCTACAGATCTTCAGGAAATCCTTGCAGGGCCTCAGAAATCCTGCAGATCTTCAACCCTGGAAATCCCTACAGATCTTCAGGAAATCCTTGCAGGGCCTCAGGAAATCCCTGCAGGCCCTCAGGAAATCCCTGCAGGCCCTCAGGAAATCCCTGAAGACCCTCAGGAAAATCCCTGCAGATCTTCACCCTCAGAAATCCCTACAGATCTTCACCTCAGGAAATCCCTACAGATCTTCAGGAAATCCCTACAAATCTTCACTTTCAGGAAATCCCTGCAGAGCTTTCCTTCAGGATATCCCTGCAGATCTTCATTTCACAGACCTTCACCTTCAGGAAATCCCTACAGATCTTCATTTCAGGAAATCTCTGCAGACCTTCACTCCAGGAAATCACTACAGGCCCTCAGGAAATCCCTGCAGACCCTCAGGAAATCCCTGCAGATCTTCACCTCAGGAAATCCCTACAGATCCTTCATTTCAGGAAATCCCTGCTAGACCTTCACTCCAGGAAATCCCTGCAGGCCCTCAGGAAATCACTACAGGCCCTCAGGAAATCCCTGCAGATCTTCAACCCTGGAAATCCCTGCAGATCTTCAGGATATCCCTGCAGACCCTCAGGAAATCTCAGCAGATCCTTCACTCCAGGAAATCCCTTCAGAGCTTTCCTTCAGGAAATCCCTGCAGATCTTCATTTCAGAAATCCCTGCAGACCTTCACTCTAGGAAATCACTACAGACTCTCCAGGATATCCCTGCAGACCCTTCACTTTAGAAAATCCCTGCAGAGCTTCATTTCACATACCTTCACTTCAGAAATCCCAACAGACCCTCAGGAAATCCCTGCAGACCCTCAGGAAATCCCTGCAGATCCTTCCCTTCAGGAAATCCCTGCAGATCTTCACTTCAGGAAATCCCTGCAGATTTTCACTTTAGGAAATCCCTACAGATCTTCAGGAAATCCCCCTGCAGATCATCACCCCAGGAAATCCTGCAGAGCCTCAGGAAATCCCTACAAATCTTCACTCCCAGGAAATCCCTGCAGAGCTTTCCTTCAGGATATCCCTGCAGATCTTCATTTCACAGACTTTCACTTCAGGAAATCCCTACAGATCTTCAAGAAATCCCTACAGATCTTCAGGAAATCCCTACAGATCTTCACTTCAGGAAATCCCTGCAAATCTTCACTTCAGGAAATCCCTAGAGACCTTCCCTTCAGGAAATCCCTACAAATCTTCACTTCAGGAAATCTCTACAAATCTTCACTCCAGAAAATCCCTGAAGATCTTCACTTCAGGAAATCCCTGCAGACCCCTTCAGGAAATCCCTACAGAGCTTCCCTTCAGGCAATCCCTGCAGACATTCACTTCAGGAAATCCTTACAGACCTTCACTCCAGAAATCCCTGGAGATCTTCCCTTCAGGAAATCCCTGCAGATCTTCAGGAAATCCCTGCAGACCCTCAGGAAATCTCAGCAGACTCTCAGGAAATCTCAGCAGATCCTTCACTTCAGGAAATCCCTGCAGATTTTCACTTTAGGAAATCCCTGCAGACCCTCACTCTAGGAAATCACTACAGACTCTCAGGATATCCCTGCAGACCACTTCAGGAAATCCCTGCAGATCTTCATTTCACAGACCTTCACTTCAGGAAATCCCTACAGACCCTCAGGAAATCCCCTGCAAATCTTCACTTCAGCAAATCCCTGCAGATCTTCAGGAAATCCCTGGAGATCTTCCTTCAGGAAATCCCTGCAGACCTTCACTTCACAGACCTTCAGCTCAGGAAATCCCTGCAGACCCTCAGGAAATCCCTGCAGATCCTTCACTTCAGGAAATCCCTTCAGATTTTCACTTCAGGAAATCCCCGCAGATCTTCAAGAAATCCCCTGCAGATCTTCACCCCAGGAAATCCTGCAGAGCCTCAGGAAATCCCTGCAAATCTTCACTCCAGGAAATCTCTGCAGAGCTTTCCTTCAGGATATCCTGCAGATCTTCATTTCACAGACCTTCACTTCAGCAAATCCAACAGACCCTCAGGAAACCCTGCAATCTTCACTTCAGGAAATCCCTACAAATCTTCACTTCAGGAAATCCCTACAAATCTTCAGGAAATCCCTACAAATCTTCAGGAAATCCCTACAAATCTTCAGGAAATCCCTACAAATCTTCAGGAAATCCCTACAAATCTTCCCTTCAGGAAATCCCTGCAGATCTTCACTTCACAGACCTTCACTCCAGGAAATCCCTACAGATCTTCAGGAAATCCCTGCAGACCCTCAGGAAATCCCCAGCAGATCCTTCCCTTCAGGAAATCCCTGCAGACCTTCACTTCAGGAAATCCCTGCAAATTTTCACTTTAGGAAATCCCTAGCAAATCTTCAGGATATCCCTGCAGACCTTCACTTCAGGAAACCCCAAAAGACCCTCAGGAAATCCCAACATATCTCCCAGACCCTCACTTGAGGCAATCCCTGCAGCATTCCCTTCCAGACCCTCACTTGAGGCAATCCCTGCAGATTTTCCCTTCCCAGACCCCTCACTTGAGGCAATCCCTGCAGCCATTCCCTTCCCAGACCCTCACTTGAGGCAATCCCTGCAGATTTTCCCCTTCCCAGACCCTCACTTGAGGCAATCCCTGCAGATTTTCCCTTCCCAGACCCTCACTTGAGGCAATCCCTGCAGATTTTCCCCTTCCCAGACCCTCACTTGAGGCCATCCCTGCAGCCATTCCCTTCCTGAGGCTGGAAATGACCCAGCAGTGGCAGAGCAGCCCCTGGCACACGCCCAGCCCTGAGCCAGCCCTGCAGGTGCCAGGTCCAGCTGCCAGCCTGCTTTTGTGCCAGTTTTTGTCACTTACTGTCTCAAACAGCTCCTCCATCAGCTCATTCACTTCCTTTTCTGCAAGTAAAAATTAAAAGGGATTATGAAGATGTCTTTTCCAAGAAACACTCAGCAATCCTGTCACAATATCAGCTCAATTGAGGGATTTCTCTCACAAAGGGAAATCCTCCTCCTGCAAACAGAGGACCAAAAAAGAAAGGCCCCTGTTAATTCCTTTTTTAATGCTGGGCCCAAAAAAAAATCTTGAGCTGAGATTGTCTGGATTCTAAAATATCACATAAAAACCTCATTTTCATGATTAAATTTAAAGTTATGTAAATCTGCAGTAAGACCTAAAGCAAGTGTGGCTTTTGCAAAGCCAGGAAGTGATATGTTTATAAAACTAAGCTGAAGTCTGTGAGGACTTGAAAATCCAATTCAATCAATCACAAGGCAAGCATTGCAGTGTGAACTGCCTGAAGCTTTCAGAATTATTCCTGAATTAATATTTATTCTGAAATAAATAATTACAGAATTATTACTCAGTATTATCACCTAATTTCAGGTTTTTTTATTGTCACCTAAATATTGTTCCTCAGGCTGTGCTGCACCTGAGCTCAGCAGTTCAGCCCAGATCCTCCCATGCACTCCAGAGAGCCAAAAGCTGATCAAACCAGCATGCAGATCTTCATTCAATACCCTGCAGCACAAAAATCCTTGCCACAGAGCACTTTCCTAGGAATCAGAACTGCCAACAAGACAGGAGGGGGAATTGCTGGGGAACTCACTGGTGATTCTCACAGCACGGTCGTTCCTGAAATCTTCAGTGTCTGGTTCATCCAGATCTTCCAGGAAATTGTACTCAGGGTCATCATCATCATCAGCTTCATCTGCAAAGGAGCAGGTTTGGAACAGGTTTTGTCATCACCCTGCCCCAGCCCCAAGCCAGGAGCTGTATTTGTTCACTGGAATTCCTGCTGGAAATGAGCTGCATTTATGGAAACAAATGAACTGGAAATGAACTGCATTTATGGAAACAAATGAACTGGAAATGCATTTATGGAAACAACAACAAACCCATGCTCCTCTCCAACTGAGCTGTCAGGACCCTGAGCTACAACCATTCCCATTCTGAAAAGCTGCCTTGAGTCTCTGGGATCTGAGTTGCAGCTAAATTTGGAAAGAGTCCAGCAGTGTCACTTCAGTTTCTGGTTTATATTCAATTTACACAACTGTGCAACCAGGAAATGCAGGAGAAAAGGAGGTCAGGCCCCAGAGCTTGTTCCTGTTTCTTCTCAAAAATAAAAGAACATTTTCTACCCCAAAAAAACCCCAAAAAGTGAATGTGGCCCAAACAAGGAGTACAACACACTGGGATTCAGGTGCACCAGGGGTTAAATCCACCACTTCCCTTTGTGGTTCCTGTCATATTTACAGGATATCACAGAAATATTTACAAGCGAGACACCTGAAGTTGAAACACTCTCACAAAGGGCAAGATGAGGAAAGCTGATTGCAAGGCTCATGCAAGGGATTAAAAAATTAATGGTTGCAGCCAAAAAATGAAAGAAGGAAAGAAGAAGGAAAGAAGAAGGAAAGAAGAAGGAAAGAAGAAGGAAAGAAGAAGGAAAGAAGAAGAAAGAAGAAGGAAAGAAGAAGGAAAGAAGAAGGAAAGAAGAAGGAAAGAAGAAGGAAAGAAGAAGGAAAGAAGAAGGAAAGAAGAAGGAAAGAAGAAGGAAAGAAGAAGGAAAGAAGAAGGAAAGAAGAAGGAAAGAGAAGAGAAAGAAGAAGGAAAGAAGAAGGAAAGAAGAAGGAAAGAAGAAGGAAAGAAGAAGGAATAAGAAGAAGGAAAGAAGAAGGAAAGAAGAAGGAAAGAAGAAGGAAAGAAGAAGGAAAGAAGAAGGAAAGAAGAAGGAAAGAAGAAGGAAAGAAGAAGGAAAGAAGAAGGAAAGAAGAAGGAAAGAAGAAGAAAGAAGAAGGAAAGAAGAAGGAAAAGAAGAAGGGAAAGAAGAAGGAAAGAAGAAGGAAAGAAGAAGGAAAGAAGAAGGAAGAAGAAGGAAAGAAGAAGGAAAGAAGAAGGAAAGAAGAAGGAAAGAAGAAGGAAAGAAGAAGGAAAGAAGAAGGAAAGAAGGAAAGAAAGACAATATAAATATAAATAAATAAAATATATATGTATACATTAAAAAAAAACCAAAGCTGCAGGTTTTCAACAGAGAATCATGGAATGGCTTGGGTGGGAAGGAACCTTGGAACACAAGTCCTGTGAGCAACAACTGAGGGAGAAAAGGAGACTCAGGGGTGACCTATCACTCTACAACTCCTTGAGAAATGGTTGGAGTCAGGTGGGGTTGGTTTCTTTCTCCAGGAACTGATAGAATGAGAGGATGCAGCCCTAAGCTGCACCAAGGAAAATTTAGGTTGGATATTAGGAAAAATATCTTCCAACCCAGTGATTCTGTGAATTCTGTGAAAAAGATTGGTAAAAAATTCTTCAAGCTTGATTGACAGAAGACAAACAAACCCTTCCTGGGATTGTCAGCCCAGCCAAGCAAGCCCAACCCCAAAAATATTCCAATCTGCCTCAGAAAGGCTGATAAAATTCTGCAATGGCCTGAGCTGGGGGAGCCACCATCCCTGAATGTGCTTAAACAAGCCTGGATGTGGCAATTTTCACACAAATTCATGTTAATTTTCATGTATTTCACATCAATGACCCCTCCAGCTCCACCTCTACCAGGTACCTTCATTCTCCACATCATCATTCATGAGCAAGTTCTGATAAAGTTCTGACCAAGTTCTGCAATGGCCTCAGGAGGTGGTGGCATCACCACCCCTGGCTGTGTTTAAACAAACCTGGATGTGTTTAAAAAAATTGCCAAGGATGTGGCAATTTTCACACAAATTCATGGTGTTTGTCACACCTGTGACACCTCCAGCTCCACCTCTACCAGGTACCTTCATTCTCCACATTCAGGACCAAGTTCTGACCAAGTTCTGACCAAGTTCTTCAATGGCCTCAGGGAGGTGGTGGCATCACCATCCCTGGATATGTTTAAACAAACCTGGATGTGGCAATTTTCACACAAATTCATGCTGTTTTTCACACCAGTGACCCTCCAGCTCCACCTCTACCAGGTGCCTTCATCCTCCACATCATCATCATCCATGAGCAAGTTCTGATAAAGTTCTGACCAAGTTCTGCTCAAGTTCTGCTCAAGTTCTGCTCAAGTTCTGCTCAAGTTCTGCTCAAGTTCTGCTCAAGTTCTGCTCAAGTTCTGCTCAAGTTCTGCTCAAGTTCTGCTCAAGTTCTGCTCAAGTTCTGACCAAGTTCTGACCAAGTTCTGACCAAGTTCTGACCAAGTTCTGACCAAGTTCTGACCAAGCTCTGACCAAGCTCTGACCAAGCTCCGCAATGGCCTCAGTGAGGTGCTGGCATCACCATCCCTGGCTGTGTCTAAACAAGCCTGGCTGTGTCTGAACAAGCCTGGCTGTGGCAATTTTCACACAAATTCATGCTGTTTGTCACACCTGTGACCCCCCCAGTCTCTGGCAGGTACCTTCATTCTCCACATCATCGTTCATGAGCCCCCTGAGCCACCTCTCCCACTCCTCGTCGTCGCCCCGTGCTGGGCTCGTACATGTCGGGGGTGATGTCGGGGCGCGCGCAGCTCGGCCTCCAGCTGCCCCAGGGGAACGTCCTTCAGGGGCCTCTTGGAGCGCGTCCTGAAGGCGATCAGGCTGTCCTCCAGGGGCTGCAGGCACAAACACAACAGCCCTGGGCTGCTCAGGCCACAAAAAGCCACAGAGAGGCGGGGAAAAAAATGATGAAGTCCTAGGAAAAAACCAACAATGTACCCCCCCACCCCCCCCCCAAGAACGTGCCAGAAAAAAGCCCAGAATATCCCAGGAAAAAGCCCAGGAAAAAGCCCACAAAGTCCACCCAGAATGTCCCAAAAAAACCCTCAAAGTCCCAGGAAAACACCCAGGACATCCCAGGAAAAAGCCCAGGAAAAAGCCCACAAAGTCCACCCAGAATGTCCCAAAAAAACCCTCAAAGTCCCAGGAAAACACCCAGGACATCCCAGGAAAAAGCCCAGGAAAAAGCCCACAAAGTCCCTCCAGAATGTCCCAGAGAAAGCCCAGGACATCCCACGAAAAAGCCCCACAAAGTCCACCCAGAATGTCCCAAAAAAAACCCCCAGAACAAACCCAGAATGTCCCAGAGAAAGCCCAGAACATCCAGGAAAAAAAAAAAAACAACAGGAAAAAGGCCACAAAGTCCCTCCAGAACGTCCCAGAGAAAGCCCAAAACATCCCAGGAAAAAAACCCACAAAGTCCCCCCAGAATGTCCCAAAAAAACCCTCAAAGGTCCAGGAAAACACCCAGGACATCCCAGGAAAAAGCCAGGAAAAAGCCCACAAAGTCCCCTCAAGAATGTCCCAAAGAAAGCCCAGAACATCCCAGGAAAAAAAACCCACAAAGTCCCCCCCAGAATGTCCCAAAAAAAACCCCCAGAACAAACCCCAGAATGACCCAGAGAAAGCCCAGAATATCCCAGGAAAAAGCCCAGGAACAAGGCCCAGGAAAAAGCCCAGGAAAAAGCCACAAAGTCCACCCAGAATGTCCCAAAAAAACCCTCAAAGTCCCAGGAAAACACCCAGGACATCCCAGGAAAAAGCCCAGGAAAAAGCCCAGAAAAAGCCCACAAAGTCCACCCAGAATGTCCCAAAAAAACCCTCAAAGTCCCAGGAAAACACCCAGGATATCCCAGGAAAAAGCCCCAGGAAAAAGCCCAGGAAAAAGCCCAGGAAAAAGCCCACAAAGTCCCTCCAGAATATCCCAGAGAAAGCCCAGAACATCCCAGGAAAAAACCCCACAAAGTCCCACCCAGAATGTCCCAAAAAAACCCTCAAAGTCCAGGAAAACACCCAGGACATCCCAGGAAAAAAGGCCCAGGAAAAAGCCCACAAAGTCCCTCCAGAACGTCCCAGAGAAAGCCCAGAACATCCCAGGAAAGAAACCCACAAAGTCCACCAAGAATGTCCCAAAAAAAAAACCCCAGAACAAACCCCAGAATGTCCCAGAGAAAGCCCAGAACATTCCAGGAAAAAAAAACAACAGGAAAAAGCCCACAAAGTCCACCCAGAACGTCCCAGAGAAAGCCCAGAACATCCCAGGAAAAAAACCCACAAAGTCCACCCAGAATGCCCCAAAAAAACCCTCAAAGTCCCAGGAAAAAACCCAGGACATCCCAGGAAAAAGCCCAGGAAAAAGCCCACAAAGTCCCTCCAGAACGTCCCAGAAAAAGCCCAGAACATCCCAGGAAAAAAAACCACAAAGGCCACCAAGAATGTCCCAAAAAAACCTCAAAGTCCCAGGAAAACACCCAGAACACCCCAGGAAAAAGCCACAAAGTCCCCCCAGAACGTCCCTGAAAAAAATCCCAGAATGTCCCAGGAAAAAGCCCAGAACATCCCAGGAAAAAACACCAACAAAGCACCCCCAAAAAGTCCAGAAAAAGTTGAGAATGTCCCAGGAAAAAACCCAGAACATCCAGGAAGAAACCTCAGAACGTCCCAGAAAAAAGTCCCGGGAAAAAACCCACAAAGTCCCCCCAGAATGTCCCCTGAAAAAACCCCAGAACATCCTAGGAAAAAACCCACAAAGTGACCCCAAAAAGTCCCAGAAAAAGCCCAGAATGTCCCAGGAAAAAACCCAGAACGTCCCCCTCACAAAGTCCCAGGAAAAAACCCCAGGACATCCCAAGAAAAAAGCCATAAAGACCCAGGAAAAAACCCACAAAGAGCCCACAAAAAGTCCCAGAAAAAGCCAGAATGTCCCAGGAAAAAAAAAACCCAGAATGTCCCAGAAGAAACCCCCAGAATGTCCAGCCACAAAGTCCCGGGAAAAAAACCACAAAGTCCCTCCAGAATGTCCCAGGAAAAAACCCACAAAGTGCCCCCAGAAAGTCCAGAAAAAGCCCAGAATATCCTGGGAAGAAAACCCAGAACGTCCCCTCACAAAGTCCCAGGAAAAAACCCACAAAGTTCCAGGAAAAAACCCCAGAACATCCCAAGAAAAAAACCCAGAATGTCCCAGGAAAAAACCAGAACATCCCAGAAAAAGTCCGGGAAAAAACCCAGAAGGCCCCAGGAAAAAAAACTGGAAGCTCCCTCCAGAACACCCCTGAAAAAACCCCAGAAGAAACCCCAGAACATCCCAGGAAAAAAACCCATAAAGACCCAGGAAAAAACCCACAAAAAGCCCCCAAAAAGTCCCAGAAAAAGCCGAGAATGTCCCAGGAAAAAACTCAAAATGTCCCCCTCAGAAAGTCCTGGGAAACAAACCCAAAAAGTCCCCCCAGAATGTCCCTGAAAAAGCCCCAGAACAAACCCCAAAATGTCCCAGGAAAAGCCCAGAACATCCCAGGAAAAAAAAACCCACAAAGTGCCCCCAAAAAGTCCCAGAAAAAGCTGAGAATGTCCCAGGAAAAAGCCCAGAACGTCCCTCAGAAAGTTGCAGGAAAAAAACCCACAAAGGCCCCCCAGAACGTCCCTGATAAAAACCCCAGAACAAACCCCCAAATGTCCCAGGAAAAAAACCCACAAAATCCTCCCAGAAAGTCCCAGAAAAAGCCCAGAACGTCCTGGAAGAAACCCCAGAATGTCCCCTCACAAAGTCCAGGAAAAAAACCCACAAAGTTCCAGGAAAAATCCCAGAACATCCCAAGAAAAAACCCAGAATGTCCCAGGAAAAAACTCAGAACGTCCCCTCAGAAAGTTGCAGGAAAAAACCCACAAAGTTCCAGGAAAAAACCCCAGAACATCCAAGAAAAAACCCAGAACGTCCCAGGAAAAAACCCAGAACATCCCAGGAAAAAGTCCCGGGAAAAAACCCAGAAGGCCCCAGGGAAAAAACTGGAAGCTCCCTCCAGAACACCCCTGAAAAAACCCCAGAAGAAACCCCAGAACATCCAGGAAAAAAAACCATAAAGACCCAGGAAAAAACCCCACAAAAAGCCCCCAAAAAGTCCCCAGAAAAAGCCGAGAATGTCCCAGGAAAAAACTCAAAATGTCCCCTCAGAAAGTCCTGGGAAAAAACTCAAAAAGTCCCCCCAGAACGTCCCTGAAAAAAAAACCCAGAACAAACCACAGAATGTCGCAGGAAAAAGCCCAGAACATCCCAGGAAAAAAAAACCCACAAAGAGCCCCCAAAAAGTCCCAGAAAAAGCTGAGAATGTCCCAGAAGAAACCTCAGAATGTCCCCCCACAAAGTCCTGGGAAAAAAACCCACAAAGTCCCCCCAGAACATCCTGAAGAAACCCCAGAACATCCCAGGGAAAAAGCCCAGAAGATCCCAGGAAAAAAACCCACAAAGTGCCCCCAAAAAGTCCCAGAAAAAGCCCAGAATGTCCCAGGAAAAAACTAGGAATGTCCCCTCACAAAGTCCCAGGAAAAAACCCACAAAGTTCCAGGAAAAAACCCCAGAACATCCCAAGAAAAAACCCAGAATGTCCCAGGAAAAAACCCAGAACGTCCCGGAAGAAACCTCAGAACATCCTGGTAGAAAGTCCCAGGAAAACACCCAGAAGGCCCCAGGAAAAAAACTGGAAGATCCCCCCAGAACATCCCTGGAAAAAACCCCAGAACATGCCAGGAAAAAAATCCATAAAGACCCAGGAAAAAACCCACAAAGAGCCCACAAAAAGTCCCAGAAAAAGCTGAGAATGTCCCAGGAAAAAACCCAGAACGTTCCCCTCAGAAAGTCCCAGGGAAAAACCCACAAAGTTCCAGGAAAAAACCTCAGAACATCCCAAGAAAAAACCCAGAATGTCCCAGGAAAAAACCCAGAACATCCCAGGAAAAATCCCAGGAAAAATCCCCCAGAACATCCCAGAATATCCCGGGAAAAAACCCAGAAGGCCCCAGGAAAAAACTGGAAGCTCCCTCCAGAACATCCCTGAAAAAACCCCAGAAGAAACCCCAGAACATCCCAGGAAAAAAACCTATAAAGACCCAGGAAAAAACCCCAGAACATCCCAAGAAAAAACCCAGAATGTCCC